>NC_041030.1:17323453-18523453 GCF_900634625.1 Parambassis ranga
TTGTTGTTTGTCTAGGACTGAAACTAATGACTTCAAACAGTGGTGGCACAAGCTCCAACAATGCAAGTGATCGCTATGTGGCCCAGAGCCAGGAGTCAGAGCTGGCAGCTAGCCTCAACACGACACCGACTCTGGGATATCACACCCACAGTGGACTGTGTGAACTGGTCTCACAGCCATTTGGACAATGTCCACATTCTTTCTGTGAGCTTGTGATAGCTGAACGCGTTCAATGTCACTTCACAATAAGGGTAAAACCACTGACAAATACATACATTAAATTGCCAGATCCATATGCATTGCAACACACCGTCAGAAATGAACCAGATGAACCACTGTACTGACAAATGCATATATATTTTCTACAAAACACTGACAGGATAATTTTCTTGTTATTGTGTTCTTACAGGTTCTTACAGGTTCTTTCATGTCTTCAAAGAATCTGAAGTCATAAATTTATGTTTTGATGTCAGAGCTATACATTTACTTACTGCAGATCAGAGGGATGATGATAGAGTATCAAAATTATTCTACACTAGATACAATTATTCTACTTACTGCTGGGGGGCTGCAGTTCTTGTCGCTGTGGGTAAAGAGCTCATAAAGCACGACGCCAAAGCTCCACACATCTGATGCTACAGAGAACTTGCTCTCAGTCAGTGACTCGGGGGCATACCTATGAAAATAACACATCAGGTGACTGTCAAACCTAAAGTGACTGAAAATTTAAATGACAATCCTTACGGATGCAGTGTAAATTCCAAAATGGCAAATTCAGATTTCAAAGATGAATCAACACAACACAAAGACATAGTCTAACCAGAATATGGGACTCTCTCCGGGCTCTTTGACCATGTAATACTCTTTGTCCTGAGGCAGAACTTTGGTGAGGCCGAAGTCCCCGATCTTCACTCTCAGCTCACTCTCCACGAGGATGTTTCGTGTTGCTAGGTCCCTGTGGATATACCTCTTACTTGACAGGTACTCCATGCCCTGTGAGATCACAGAACAGACACACAGAATTATTTCAAGAATGAGATAAAAAGGTGTGAAAATGTGACAAAACAAGCCTGGCTCCAGTACCTTGCAGATTTGAGAAGTGTAATGCACAAGCTTCTTGTGATCAATCCTCTCCTTGTTTTTCATGAGGTAGTCTCGCAGACTTCCAAAGGGAAGGTATTCCATGATGAGACGCAGATTTCGTCGACCTGCAGGAGATAAGATAAAAAACTTTATTAATCCCGAAGGAGCCAATGTCAAACTGAATACGTATGTGCATGTGGCAGCCATTTGAACTTGGATCATTAAAGTAGTATCTAAATGTATGAATATGAAGGACTGATGCTCAACCTACAAACATAACTGAAAATGTGTACCTGCACTGTAACAAACTCCCTTGTACTTGACAATGTTTTCATGCTGGAGAGATTTTAGGATCTCAATTTCTCGTTCGAAGTCTCGGATGTGCTCTGCAGTGCTGTGCTGCAGTTTCTTCACTGCGACGACGTCTCCTGTGTTGTCCTGAAGGGGGTCATATCGACACATCTCCACGCTGCCAAAGTTACCCTGGAAGAGATGAACAAGACAAGCTGACTCACCATTTCTAACTCACAGGTGGATGTTTTTATGGTTGCAAATGTGCGGAATGTCTTGATTTGCATGCTTATCTTCACCAAAGTGAAAGTAAGATGCTTTAGAGTCTGTCAGTTTGTCCAGTTTCAACTCACACTGGTGCAGTCTGAGAAGTCTTGCTGCTTCTGCTTTGCTGTTAAATTTATTTACTTGAACACAGACCTTTCAGATTGTAGTTTGCTTGGAATAAAATGAATCATGCAGCAATCAGACTGTGACTCATGCCCTTCCGGGAAACAGTGGTGGGACTGTTTATTAGTTTTCCATGCTATATTTTGGTCATTTGTGGTTTAATTTAGCTGTCAAACTCCATAAGTATCAGAAAAAGACAGAGTTCTTGTTGCAAGCTCATTGCAGGGCATGAATCATGCTGGCCTGGTCTGGTGTGTAAACACTAACACAATGAATGAAAATGCCTTTTAAATCATAGTAAACACACCATGTCACACAAATTGATGGTGCTTCGACTGTAATTGCCCAAATTGAAGTAACAGATGCACCACAATAACTTCCACATACCTTGCCTAGCTGCTGTAAGAATATGAGGTGTCTCTCTTCAAACTGAGCAGGCTCCTGATTCTCAAATCCTCCAGTTGTCCAACCAGAGCCAGCTGTCCTGTTGGGCAGGATGTCGCTGTCCACAATCAACTCGTAGTCTATGAAAACAAAACAAAATGTAAATTCAAAAGATGGGATAAAAAGAAGAAGCCATGACTCTCTTTATCGACAAACTCAAGACACCATGATAAATGTATGTGTGGTCACAACAGGTGTGTGTGGTGACATTTGAGATTCTACACCGGTGTGACCTAGATTTCTGATCCTGTTGTGACATCATCAGGGGGATATTTGGCTTTCGAGGGGCACACACTAACCTGGTGTGAAGAGGCTGTGAAGGTCACGAATAACTGCGCGAAACGTGGGCCTGAATGTGGGCTCGTAGTCCATGCAGCTGGTAATCAGATTAGCCAGTTCAGTCCACTTTGGTGCAGGAAGCTGATGGTGATCCTCGTAGAACAGCGTTTTCTGTCACACAAAATCAAGAATTAGTGCAGTGTGTGGATGCACAAAATGACACAACAACCTGGTGATAATGCCAAAAAGAAAGCACTTGAAGACGTCTCCAAGCAGCAAAGCAGACTGTGTTGATACATACACTGTTAAATGTATAGCTTGATTCAATTTTAGGTCATGCTGCTCAGACGTACCTTAGAGTTCTCTAGTGTTGCTAAAGGTTTTTCTCCACCACTGCAGATTTCCCATAGTGTGGTGCCAAAGCTCCACTTGTCTGCAGCCAGGCTCAGTTTGGCTGGGTCCTCGATACATTCAGGGGCCACCCAAGGGATCCTCTCAATAAGGACTAACCAGAAACAAAAGCATTTGACTTACCACTGTTCATTTGGAGGCACATTTCCAGTTTGATTCATTACATTGAACGCACCTCTGCACTGAGTATTTTACATTTTGTAACACAAAAACAGAAGGTAGTTCATTTCAATCTAAACAGAAATGTGTTACATGGGTTCCTACTGCCCCCTGCTGATTAAAAACCGATATTACAATCAAGCTGAGCATAAACTCACTTTCTTTGGGCAGGACAGTGATGCTGATACCAGGGTCACTGAGTTTGATGAAAGGGGGGTTCCCTGCCCTGCGGTCCTCCTCTCGGATCAGAAGAACATTTTTAGCGCACACATTCCCATGAACGAGAAGCTTTTCTTCCTGCAGATACAGAGAGAAAATAGAGACACAGAGAGGACATAAACAATCACAGTTCCTTCACAATTCAATGGGGGGAGACCATAACGTTTACAACTGTTTTAGAATGACTAATCAAAGCGGACACAACGTGGCAGTCATACCAGGAAGTTCATGGCCCAGGCCAGCTGCTTCGCCACTTCAAGCTTCCACAGAATGTTTATCGAGTTCTTGTTCTTCTTCAAGTAAGTGTCCAGTGAGCCGAACTTCACGTACTCCTGCACCATGATGTCTGCAGTGGGGAAAGAAAGCATCCATTCGTTTTTCATATGTTCCAATAATTGATAAAAAACACCACTGTTCACTGAAACAGCCACTGAACAAATGTACTTTGTTTAATCTGTCAAATGTAATTAGTAAAGCACAACCATAAAGTGACACTTTAACCCTTAAATTATGCTTTTTTTTAATAGTCATAATGCACACACTAATAGAGACAACCTGAGTGAACCGATTCAAGTCAGCTGCTTGGAAACGGGTGACTCAAAAATTTCCATGTAAAGGTAAATGAATTCTGTGTTTAAACTCACAAATGCCTTTGTGAAACATGCGCCTGATTATAGACAGAAAGCAATGCAGACATGTGCCGCACAGCCTAAGCAGATTCCTACAGTTCAGCGTGCAGCAGGAGAAGTCATGTGAGGAGATGCTGGTGAGATTCTGAGGCAGGGTATTGTAATCCTCCTAAAAATAGGCCACCATTCTCACGGTTTGATCGCTGCTGTTAACCTGAGGATATTAGCAGCTGGTAAAGATTATACTGAAGCATCACGGACTGCTGACTTCACTGGACCAAAAAGACATGACATGTCAAAAAGTGTGACGGCCCTGGGCCTGCTGGTTGCTGTGCTTGCTTCTGTTTCTCTCCAGGTTGGCTCCTTCTACTTCACTAAAGCTGGATCCATACTCTGCGAGACAAAGCGCGGAGAACGCGCTCCACGGGTGGTAAGAGATAAAAAAAGGTCTTTTCCGCATGGAGGTACCATACTCCGCGAGACGTGTGTGTGCGCCCACTGCAGCGCACGTCAGACACCAAACAGGAACATCACACACAGCCCACCTCCAGTGTTTGCGAACAGAGGAAGGTACAGCAGCTGACATTATGGATTTTGCAGCTTTGTTAAAGGAGATGGACGAGGAGATGAATATGCACACGGCGTTTTGCCTTTGCAAATCTGTCGCGCAGGTAGCGCCACTTTTTGCGACACACACTCTCTTCTGTGCAAAGTATCGTTGCTATCTCCTTCCAGGAGTTGTTGCCTCAGCAAGCTTCTCCTCAAAAACATCCATTGTTGAATTAATTAAATCTGTTGAATCAGTGCTGTTTATACACCTACCTATATACCTGGAGAGGCTCTTGCGCTTCTCCACATTCATCACGCCCACAATAAATTCCGACCAATCACAGCATGGTTGCCGCACAGCCTTGAAAGACATGGTTCGGCCCGGACCCTGTGCCCAAGAGTGCGGAACAGCGGGCGGGTCAGAGACAAAAAATGACGTCATTTTGTGGGCGTAACGTCTGCACGGGGGAAAAAGTTCTTTGTCTCGCAGAGTATGGATCCAGCTTAAGGGACTGATGTTCCCTCACTGAAGTCTTTATAAGCTGGTATTCCTAAAGATGTCTCTCTCTCTGGCTGCTGCTGGTGTGACCCTGCTGCCACTCTGACCCTTTCAGGCCCCTTGCTGGGGGTTTGTTGGGATTTAAGTTGAAGGTTTTGTTCAGGCCTATGTGGGTTCTTTTGTTTGTGTGCAGTATTGTGTTCTACAATTTTGCCATCGAATGAATTTTTCAACCTTGTACACCGTTTGCCATGTGGGTATCCCTGTGTTGTGACTTGGCCATTGCAGGCATAACAAAAAGTACAGTACAGTATGTCCTTGTACAGAAGACTTACTCTCTTCTCCACACACACACACCCCATAGTTAAGGATCAGGTGCTTATGGGATAACTGGCTCATCATGCTGGCAGCTTCAAAAAAAGACTGTGAGACAAGAGAAAAATACAAAATACAACAATTTATATGATTAAATATATAACATATCCCAAAATTAAACAATCTAGTGGTTGGACACTTGCAAGTGTCTAAAATTCCTACATACACACGTACATACTTAATTTCCCCACAGGGATTAATAAAGTAAATGTTAATATTAATCTATAATAAAAAAAGGCATTTGTGTATACACTAAAAACATTTCAGGGACCCTGAAAACTTGGGAGCAACAAACCTCAGAGTAATTCCTGTGGACCTGGTCCAGGACCTTCATCACGATGTCTGTTTGATGAACCTGTCCATAGTCTCCAAGCTCCTTTCTGACCCCTTTGAAGATCTTTGTAAAAGTCCCTTGACCAAGACTCTCCATCTAAGAAAGGTTATTTTTGATTGAACAGGTTAATTCAGAGAGCTATACTAATGATAGTGTGTGTAACACAGAAGTGCATCATCATGACCCTGAACATAGGAACAAAGCTTACAAATTCCAGGTCTTCTTTCCTGATCTTGTGAAACACCATTTGACTAATGTGTTGATGTAGTGATGGAGATGAAGGCACTTCTGAGCCTTTGTTGCTCCTGCACACGAGGAGGCAGGACTTTTCTGATGGTGGAAAAGAAAGAAACAGATTCATACAGTGGTTTCCCCAAATGTCCCGAGCCCAAGTTCAACGTAAGAAAGGAGCACATGAATCAGTCATTTGAGTCAAGACATGATGCAGCCCTATTTGTTTATCAATTTCTGTAGATGCAGTCATAATTAGAGCAGGTGATAACTAAGAAACCTTTGATTTCTCCTGCCTGTTGCGGGTGAATTGCCAAAATTGTAAACTTGAGATTAAAATTCTAGAGAGTTCATATGGTATCATATTGAAATCAAAAGGAAGACTTTTAGAATCAATAAACAATTATGGTATTAAAACAAACACGTACGCATGTGTCCAATATTTGGGAAAAAAGCAGCAGAAATGATGATATGAGTCAGAAATTCCAAAGACTCTTAATTCCTAATGTAGTCATTCATTTCTGCTGCAACCAGTTCTGACATGCTGATGAAAGCACGCAGTAACTGAGACACCCCTGAATTATCTTGACTGTTGGCTTTGCTTTGTCATTCAGAAAAGAAAGAAAGCAATGAAACCAATTATATATATAAAACGATATACAACATTCTGCTGTATACAACAATGTCAATGATGCTTTCTTTGTATTAGTATCTACATACTTTTTCAAATATTTGACCTCTTCATTAGCTCAGCTAAGTGTTTTTAATATGCAGCACGAATTCTCCTGCTCCATGTCTGGTAACACTAGTGCAAATCACAATCAGTAAAAACACAAAAAGAACAAAACAATCCCATAATGTTTTCTGGCAGATTCTTATTAGAATTTGGCTGAAATTCCTCAAGTGACATAACTATAGACAGGACTGTCAAAACCATATAAAAACAAAACACCAGTCCAAGCCAAGCCTGAGCAGCGACCAAGGCTGACTCACAACCTCTTAAACAGACCTCATTTCCCCTTGCCTAACTTTTCTAGACTGCTTGCAGAGTGTACATTTTGGAAAGCAATGTGTCATGTTTATCTATGTCAGTAAAACACACTGTTTCCTGTAACTATATTACCACCTTTGTTACATCCTTGATTCTTTTGACAAACCTCAAACCCCAAAGGTTCAGGCAGAAGACAATAAGTAATGTGCACATCCAAAAACACAAAGAATGTCTACGCTATCTGCCCTAAAGATCCATCTACAAGGTCAATAAAAAGCAGCACCTGATGGCAAAATAAATGGCACACAGGGCTCCCTGAGTTATGCACATATGCAGCTAGACACACACTCTTCTTCTGTTTGGATGAAGCCATATCTTTCTGATCTGTTTTGCCCATCAACACTTATAATAAGGAAACAGTTCTACACAATGAACCTAAGGGACTCCCTATAAATGACCACACACACAATCCTCAGTGACACTGGCAGTGATTAAGAGGTCTGTTGTCAGTGGTGTTCACAAAAGCTAGAAATTTAAATTAAACTCATTGATGAAGTGAATACAATAGCGTGGACGGGTCAAAGGGCGACAGTGTGCTGCACGTCAGACTGTGAACAGAGATGTGTTCACTTACCGAAACCCATAAACAACAGTCTGGTCATCCCTGCTCATTTATATTGCTTGTAAATTCCAAAACAAACATTTGTTATACAGTCCCAGTGTCTAAACTACGTGTGTGCTTTTATTACTGAATAGAATAGGGAAGTTTCCATGAAGCATTCCCCGTCATCTTTAGACTGTGGTTATGTGTTCTGAGCCTGCAGGCTTACCTTTGGATTTAGGCGGACAGCACTTGCTGAACTGGAAAATGATGCTGTCTGAGCGCACAGTTTCCTTTTGGTAGCAGCTGAGAAGTTCCTGCAGGCTGCTGAAATTTCTTTTGGTTCCACTGAGGTTAAACTCCCCGCTGACAGACCTGGTTATCTGGCAATGCTTGTATTCCACAGCATCATACATCTAGCAGAAATAAAGAGGAGCTCAGAAGTGCACAAACAGATAGTATATCTATCAATAGTTACTGTGTGGCTGTAGGTGTGTGGGATGCTACTGGTGACAAGATGATCTATGAGCCACACCTAATTCTAAGAGGTTTATACTCCTTAGAGACAGGATTATAACATTTAAAATAACGGTAAATGATACTAGACTCAATACGTGTTGTGAAAACAAGGTCATTTGTGCACACCAGGTATTTACTGATATACATTCATTTATTTAGGATAAGATCTTCTGTTTGTTATGGATGAAAACTAATGAAAAACATGTGCAAAAAAATCAGCTACAACAGATAAATGAGGTGCAGTGAAAACATTTTGATGTTGGTATTAAAATTCAAAATACTGGCGCCACTATTAACATAATTCCCGACAGATAAAATCTAAGTTCAGTCGCCAAAGTCTTTGGATGAGCTGCAGAGGTGAAAGTTTTACCACCACATGTGAGTGATGCCTACCTCAACAGGGAAAGTCAGAAAATATCTGTTGAAGTCTTTTGGGCTACATCTCAAAATGTATAACCCTCGTTTGTTTCCGCACTTCTGTAGTCGGTTGACCGCAAACTCCATTCTGTAATGTTAACACACAGCAAGCAGAGGGGTCAAGAAAATGCTTGCTTGCTGCACATGAAGCACCAGCTGCAGATTGTGGCTGGGCAACATATTTTTAAATCATTCACAATTCATCAGTTATCTGGTACTTACGAAATGGGTCCATGACAATGAGAAGTGATGGACTCCACAAGCCTGGGAGGTGCCACTTCTTTACAAAGGTAGTGATGTGCATCTGTGGTCAGGCGATAGTAGCCGTCAATGAGGGACACGAAGGAAAGAGCTTCAGGTAGCGTGGGGAACTCTAGCTCCTGAAATGAAAAAAACCGAATACATCAAATCATGAGGACTATTTCAGACATGAGGATGTAAACCAAACAGGTGACAGCAGTGCACAGACAGAGGTTTTAAAGGTGAAATTACCAGATTCTTGCCATCCTGCTTGTTAATGGTGACCATCCGGCTCTCTGCAGCGCCCTCTTTGCTGGCCTGTTTGATGCTGATATCCGTGACATCAGGGAAATCACACAAGGTCTGCAACTCCTGGTGGAACAAATTACACCTCTCTTTATTTAACAGGCTTTGTTGGGTGACACCTAAGGCAACTAGAAAACTGACTGAACATCTTGTTTCTATTACAATATGTATATTATACCAGTATAAACTACCAACCTGTTCTGAATCTTTCAATTTCTCGCGACACCACTGTATGCCAGTGTCTGCGGCAACCAGGATGATGAGCTGTCCGCTGGACGGTTCCCTGACCTGGAAAGTCTCTGTGTAAAAGGCTTTTTCCAGGGACTCCATGCTGATGAGGTACTTAAGCTTAAGATCGCGCACTGTGGTCCGGCACTGACTGAACTGCTGGATGAAGCGCTTGAAGCGGAAACGGATTCGCTTACGCGTCAAGAAATTGCAGTCCTGGATCTGAGCTCGTATGTCCTTCGGTAGGAAGGATTTATAGCTGGAAGACAAACAGTTTGTAACAACGTGAAGCCAGTGGTAATTTTTTTTATGCCTCTAGCAGGACAACAGTGAATCTTATGCACAAATTTACATTACACAGTAGAAAATCAAATACTGTCATCTTCTTATTGGATGGTTAGTTTACTGCTATTAAGAAGCAGGCTGCAGAGAAATGACAGCTCCACTTAGTGAAGAGCTGCACTGTTTACAGAAAAGATCAATACCAATCACTTTATTCCAACACATCAATTAGTGATGAGTCTTACCTTATAGTGTGGTAGATGTCCAGAGGTGACATCTGTTTCTCCTTGGCTGTTCTTGTCATGTCAAGCACAGCCATACCAAGGCACTCTTCCTGTGTCTCGTGAGAGTTTGGGATCTTCACCAAGCCATTCACAAAGTCATTCCTCCACTGCAAAAAGGGATGAGAGGACACAGTGGTCGTTACAACAATTCAAAGAAAACACATTGAGTGAAATGCCTCAGTATAGCAAGCATCCTTGAAACATTTTAACCTAATTATCTCATCCTGTCATAACAACAGATAGAGAGCAGACAATCACAGATCCAGCACTGCATGTTTGTTGTTGAGCTGAAACACTGTATGTAGAGCTGCGATAAACAAGTATTTTGATACTCTGCGATACTATTTTTGCAATTACTTGACTTAGATGTGCAAAATCACTGACAACACTGCTTGAAGAGGCGTTGCCCATCTGGCTGCCGTGTAGAATGTGCTGCAACAACTTGCAAACGACACTGGCAACTTTTGTGCTAGGCGATGTGCCTGATGAAGTCAAATGACATTCAAATGTATTTCACTACTGATTATTTTTATTTTATTTTAGATACTTTAATAATGGATGGTCTCTGTTCAAGGCTGCTGCCAAGCAGTGTCATACAATGACTAGCAAGGCGTGCCACACCAGTGAGTACACTGGAGGCAGAGCGGGTAAAGTGTCTTTCCCAAGGACACACAACAATGACTTAGGGAGGAGTTGGGATCGAACCAACCCTGCTATACCACTGAGCCACTGCTGCCCAAACATAGTACCAGGAGCATTGAGCATCTATGGGACCTAATAAAATTACAGCCTTATCCTATCCTTCTTGTAGGATCATAATATATGTAGACTTTAACAGACAATAATCTACACAGCAGATGATGGAGGATGGCTGTCCAGTGTCCACCACAACTGACCAATAAAAGAGCTTCCTCCTAGCCCATCTGACGTCATGTTTGCAACTCTTGTTTTGACTCTAATAAGTCAGTGTGAACATTAAACAGACCAGAACTACAGGGTAACATTTAATTTGTTGCTGCATAGCTGTGAATGCCATGCTTTGAGTGAGAGCACAGCTGCAGACAATCAACACGATGTATTATTTATCAGGGTCTTTAGGACATTTTGAGAAAACACCAGTCAGCGTTGTTAAATTATTTATCCTTCAAGTCACAAATGAAAACACTGTTGAAATAGTAATATGAGAGAATTCAGTAAAGTTACCGTGCATTCTCTCATTTCTCACTGTTCTTTGAAGAGCGAGGGCTTCCGTTTGCTTTTGCAGTTATATTAGTTAATCTACAACTGCACGAAGAGACACACTTACCCACGAAAGTCATAACAGCCTTTCTTTATCACAGACACAGCACCTCAACTCATGATTAGCTTTAAAGTAATTCAACATATCCTTCATAAACCAAAAACAACATCTGCCCACAGTGAATGACACCTTGTGGAATGGCTTAATGGTCACAACCACACAATGTGCTCGAATGAGTCCTGTAGCGGTGCTTCCCTTCTACCTCTTTTAGGCTTTCCGTGAGCCGGCCACCAGGGCAGATTTTCACAGGCATAATTCCACATAATCCTTTAGTTCACACAGAGTTCAACTTTAGTCATATTACTGGCTTGAGTTACCTGAAGTCACCTACACCAGGAACCTCTCCACTGCCATGTGGTCGTTTGAAATAAGAACTTGTAGGGCACTGATGATTAAACTGACAACTCTGCTCATTCTATGGTGATTATTTACCTTTAATACTGCGTGTGGGGGGGAAATATAAAACATATACTCCACTCATAAACACACTTTTTTTCTGGCATTAATAAGCAGTAGTAACAGATTAGCAGAGCTACCATGGGTCCATAAGCCTATTACAGCCTTCTTGATAAACACAATAATTATTTAAAGCAAATACTATGAATGGTGCCACTACTGTTACTATGCACAACTTGCCTTGAGAAGTAGATTATTAGATTAATTTTTTATTTTTAAAATGACAAAATCTCAAACTTGAGTAACAACACAGGGTCACCTTATTTCCTTGTGTTCGCTTGATACCCATTCCACCCAAAAATCTGCATTTGTTCAGCTCCCACAGATCACTCGACACAACAAACCTGGAATGTTTCTACAGTCTTGAGAGCAGCACCAAGCAGCTTCCTGTATTGCCATATCATTTATTGAGCCTCACAGGCATCATTACTGTACCTTTTAAATATAGAGCGCATTTCCTTTGGGTGGCAGAGCTAATTGTTTTATACAGGAACAGGAACCTCACTTCGACCCACTGACGCTTTCGGAATTTTTAACTCCCCTCACTAATAGTGCCACCTTTCTTATTTGTCCCATGCTAGCTTGTATGGGCTGTCCTCTGCTTTCCAGGACAGAGAAAGAAAATAAAAAATGTATCAGTGCCATAGATTGTTATTTACATATCTTCCCCATTGTTCCGGGATAATGCTTTAAAATGTCAACGTCAAACTGATAACTCCTTGTTTTGTAATCTGCAATACTGTGCTGCAATGCATTATGTGATTGTCCACAATAATTCGGTTAATCTGACCCTAACCACTTTGTGAGACATGGTTGGGGTAAGTTCAGGTGCTTACCTGAGAGAAGAGGTATGACATTACATAGTCATCAAGGACGGGGCTTTCTGACCCTTTAGAGACCCCATATCGATAAGCCCTGGATGCTCCCCCACTGTACCAGCCAGGGAAGTAGTACCTGAGGTTAATCATGAGGGTATGTTAGTTATTATCTGTAAATAACACTTAAGAAGAAATACAAAGGTAAAAAAAAACCTGCATGCTACCGTATTCTGAAAAACACATCTTCAGAGGCCAAATCATCGAGTTGGAAGATGTGGTTTGGCGAAAACCACAAGTGGTCTCGTTCTCGGAAAAGACCAAAAAGGCTGCAGTACAGAGGTGAAACACCTACCGGAGAACAAAAAAAAAAACTTCATGTTTCGTATGCTTGTGCTCCAGTTAATTATGCATAACTCCGACATGCCAGTAATGTTATTTAGTGGGAGGTACACAGGTACAAAAACATATGAAAATCTGTTTCTAGTACCAACACAGGTGAAAAGAAAGGTCAGTAAAGTTTGTCTAAAATGTCAGTTTTGTTTGGTTTATCATCAAACACATACCATGCAGTTCCAACAACATGCAGGTAAGTCTAGTCACCACCCCCACCCCCCCCCCCCCCCCCCCCCCGCATGGCCCTGTTGTATATTAGTACAGCCATACTTTTATATTGACTCATAACTGTACCTCTGCAAAAAAACTGCAAGCAACTACCGTATTTTTTTTCCTTATCTCGTCACAGAGTAAAGAAAGTTCGACAAACCGTAAACAAAGCATGGATCACAGGTCATCAATGTTTCAGGCCTCTTGATAACCCGACCTTAGGACCTATGCTCCATGTTATAGCAAAATGCACAAATGTGGGTGCTTCAGGCAAGCTTCCACAGCTTGAATACTCACTGCATGCTTTGGCTGCATCTATACAGAGCTCCTCAGCCACGTAGTTCCCAGGAGGGTAGCTGAGAAAGTTGCAGTCTGCTGCTCCCTGGCTGGTGTGGTAGAAATGAAGCCGTAGAACAGCAGTGGCCGGTCTTGTGTCTGGAGATTCCCGATGGGCGGTCCCATTTTGGTGCACCACGGGGCAAGTGTCAGTCACAGTGTCCATGGCAGGCAGGGAGGTCATCAGCAACATATAGCCTTCAATCAGTTCAAAACAAAATGTCAGATTAAAAAAAATCTTCTTTTTTTCTTTTTAAGCCAAGTGCAATACATTTAACATAGTAATCAGGATACATGGTATGAACTGTTGCATAAACCGTTATCAAAAGCATTACGTAAAGCTGCAGTACAGAGGAACCAGTGTCTGAAAAAAGGTTATAAAATTTGCACATCTAATTCAAAAATAGGCGACTCTTGAGAGTGAGAGTTCATTGTAAAGCAGTGTTAAGATTTTGATCCCTGCTGCATGTGTGAGTTGTGTTTGGATGATTAGATGAACAACACAAATAGTAGAAAATTACACTTCAGTGTTAGGATAAAGTACAAAGTATGTAATTGAGAAAAACAGCAGGCTCTTTCTACATGGATGGAAAAAACATTGCATGTAAAGATTTAGTTGCAACAATTTGGCAAAAGAATAAATATTGAGTTACAGAGAACTGTTAAAAATCAGACAGTGCTAATGCTTCTAACCCTTAAAGTATTTATAAAAGGGTTCTCTTTGTTTTGACATGAATTCATCATTTCTTTTGGGCTGTGTAAAAAAAAAAGAAGAACAAGAATCTTAATGTATGTCAGAAAACGAGAAACAAAAAAGTCTGAATAGAAACAAAAAGAATCACACTTTCTCAGATCCCAAGGAAATTGCAACAAAAACAGATTATTTTCTCACATTTGAGGAACTGAAAAAAAGTGGCTGATCAGCATTTCAGCACAATAAATCAGCTACTGATCCTCTGAACGTTTGCGTGTTAGATTCCTAACACTGTACTACACAAGTTTAAGCAATTTCCCCCTGGGATTATTAAAAGTATTTCTGATTTTTATTCCGATTATGCACTTGACTTCATGCAGGCAATTATTTATGAGCTGAAAATAATACAATGAATGCAATTAATGTAATGTTTTTTGTTGAATTCAGTTGCAGTCTGCACACACTGATGAAAAGATGCAAATTAAAGTACATCACACCATTTTCAACAAGGTTTAAAGGTGTGTTTCACTTCAGGCTTTTAAATTTCGATATTTCGAATATATATATATATATATTGTACAGCAGCATGAAACCATATTTACACCCTCACATATAATTTGTTTTCCATCTGGGCATGGGGTATTTCTAACGGAATGCCAATAACAATGTCATACCTCGTTGTCAGTTTACATTGTATGTGTCATATGAAGGGGTAAGCTCAGACAGACCAAGCATGTCAAGTTAAATATCATAAACTTAGCAGTAGAACAGACTCATCAAGGCCGTGATCTTGAGTGTTACAGGTCGGCTAGCTTTGGCTTCAATAGATTAACTTAACAAAAGCAGCCTCACACACCCACAAATACCATGTTAACGTTAGAAATTATATAACATTATGAAAATGCATTCCATCAATTTGACTCTGACTCTAAAGTTAAACGGATTACGTTGTACGCGTATAAAGAAACGGATGAAACAGTAAACGAATTAATAATGAGAGTAAGTACTTACTTTGGCTGATGAGCCAGACGTGCAGCTAAGGTAGCTTTCGGCTAGCTTCCTAGGCCAGCGCTGCACCCAGGACGAGGGACAGTTTTTTTACAGTTTCGGGCAGACACTGCTGCTTCAGTTTGTTATGATCAGCTCTAAGATAGCTGTCCGGATAGATAATAATTTATTTACTGGCGAAATCCATCTGGGAATATTCATATTTCCACATCGCAGTCAGCTGGCTAGCTGGCTAACTTGCTACATAAGCTACCTCTGGTCAGCCAAGCATTACCCATCTCACTTCGCTGGAACTTCACCCGTTTATCTTGTCAATCTTGTAACTTAAGCTAATGCTAGCTAAAAACCACGTCGTGCTTGCTTATTATTCGGCCCCGGTAACACAGAATTCATCTGCAGCCAGTCACCTTCCCTGTGCCAGAATGTGTAGCTACAGCTACGACGACAGCCACCTTATTGACATATTGTCAACTGAACGACTGTAACTCTGACAAGGTTGCTAGCTAGTTTGCCAGTTGCAGCTACAGCGCAGCCAAAGCCCCGAGTGAGTCAACAAACCAGCCTCTCCCACCATACTAATGCTGCATTCAGGGGCAATCGGAAATATTCCACATGCATGTGTCCGTCACATATCATAATAACGTATTAATTACATTATTTCTTAAAAAAAGTGCCTCCCTTAAAGTTCTCCGTGGTAAACACACAAAAAACAATAATTTGATGAATAAAATAATCTAAACTCATATTATCAGTAAAAGACCAGCGCAGAATACACACTCAAACACTACCACCAGTTAAACACAAGAACTGCACTTGTGCAAATTATTCAACCTTTTATGGCTATGTACCAAGAAAAATATGATTTTCCAAATTACAACCACTTTTTTGGTACATATATTGTGATGCGATTAGTTTACAACTGTGAGTCTGTGAACGCAGCACTTGGTAGATCTTTAAATCAGGCAGCAAATCAACAGTCCACCCAGGAACCTGCTCACTGAAACTACAATTAACCACTCGTTGCACAGGCCGCAGCACACATTTACTGAAGCAGACTATGAACATAGTAGTAAATAATCTTTAAGGTTGTTATTGGAGAATGAATTCTAAATTAAAAGATGAACACACACACACACACACACACGCATTTGCTGAGCACTATGACTGATACTTTGCTGACTATAGCCTGCACTATGATCATTGTTATTTTGTCTAAAAGAACAAAAACTGCTCATTTGTGAGAATGTTGCTTTTGGGAGTATGCTAACTGAATCTTCAGTCGGAGCCCACAGATAATAACTCTCACACAAACACCAGAAGGGAATGATCAGAAGCAGAATCATTGGGGACACCAAGCAACATGGTTTATCAGCATCAAGACCTCTGAGGCTGCTTCTAAAAAAAGTCTTAATTTTGATCTCTTGGAGTAAATGTGGATCCATAGCTTTATCCTAAGTGGAAAAACGTATCTTTAGCAGCCACACTTTTTACACAATGGCATTGTTTTGTTGTAACAGGCCCTTCCTACACTTACTGGCACAGAGTTAGGAGTATGCTGTCATCTGAAACTGCAATTCACAATCTTAGGTTTTAGGCAAACAAGTATCTGCAGAAACATTTGATGCGGTCACATTGTTTATTTTTATTATTTCTCTACTATTTGTTATGTTTTTGGACTTTTAATTTGCCGAGGATACTGGGCTGTAAAAGCAACGTGCAAACCAACGTGGCTGAGGTACTTTTAATTACTTTTTTTCTGCAAACAGTTTCAGGTCCCCACAACATGAGTAATACCCGGACACACACAACTTACACACACTTGGATGAATGAAAAGGCATTATGACGAGTGTCCTGGGGAATTCAGGTGACACATGTGTTTACTGCTGCTGTGCAACACACACACATACACACACACACCTCATCTTAAGCATGTCCTCAGGTGTTTCTATGACAGCACTCATGCATGCCCTCCACCTTACACAAACTCATGCAGGAACAGCGTGAGTGTTCTGCTCCAACACTTATCCCTCCAGTGGATCTAAAACAGCATCGCAGCCGGTTTGCTCATGGCAGAGAGAGGAGGACAATAGGCTGGCGAGGGAGGAAATGAAAGCATGAGAGGGATGTAGAGGAAGACAAATGGAGGAACCGAGAGAAAGAGAAGTAGGGAAAACACGGGTGTGGTGGTGGAAGAAAGGGAAGTTAGGTAGGAGCGTAAACTGGTGTGTAAACTGGGTCTAAACTTTTACTTTCTGTTTTAATCACAGATCTTGACACAGATAACCTGATGAAGTGTCTTTGTTAAACTCCATTTTACCAATAACACGCTTCAAAAAACTTTAATCGGCTGCTGCTGTTAAATAATCAACAACATAAAATGCTACTTTTACAATACAGTCTTCTGTTGGCCTTTGCCTGTGTACATCAGATTTATTGTTCAATTTGGCAAAAAAGTGATTCATTTTTAGACATTTATAACCACATGGATATCTAAAACTCAGGTCTTCGACTGAATTCGACTGCATGCTATTGGTCAAATCAGATTCTACATTATAAATTTGCCTGAAACACAAACATGGCAGAAGATCACTAGTAGATAACTAGTATATGGGGTCTTAACATTTACTGGACACTAAAAGCTGATGTGTGGAAATGCTTGTTATTTTTTAAATTGATTATGACAAGTGGGCTAACAGATTTTCTGGACTTTGACAGAAGGTCCATATTATCAGCCTCCACACAGACATGATAGCGGCATTGATCTCATTTCAGTCAACAAAGCAGAGAGTTTGTTTGACAAGCTTTTCATTTAAAACACACAAAATCCTTTTTTTCTAGATTAAAATATGGCAAATGCTAAACAAAGATATAATAAGTCCTGTCTAAAGTAACAAGGAGGGTAACTGTTTATGATCATGATCTTTGACAAATATGAATATGTAAATGTGAATGGGAAGCATTGGATTTACCACTAGATGGGGATAAATGTACACAACTCAGACAGAGAGCAGAGGCTGAGAAGGAAGGAGCACATGGAGAAAATGTTAATAAAACAGCACATGGAGTGAAGACAGGAAAAGTGTGAGAAACAGAAAGAGCAGCGACAAGACAGAAAAAGAGGAGGAACAGAGGTAGAAATGTTCTTCTCTCAGTCCCTGGTGGTTTGAACAAAGCCTCTAAAGGCTTCTCATGCCTGTAACCCTCCACCTGCGCCTCTCTCTCTCGCTCTCTCTCTCTTCCAGCTAAACACACACACACTTGCTATTTGTGCCATTTTCTCCTCCAAGTCCTTTAAATAAATTGTTGGAGACTTAGGAACAGCTTCGAGCTTTTGTAACAGTCAAACACTTCCCTCCTCATAAATGTCACCATCAGAACGTGTCCTGTTCCTACATGAAGTCAGCTTGTTGGTTTCTAATTACACAATGCACTGTGTAAGTTATACGTTTTTGTCTGTTCTATTCTAAATAATCATGTAAAAAAAACAGTTTCCTGAGTGTGATAGGTGTGATTTTGTATTTTATTTATTTTATATATTAATTCAGTTTAGAGAGGGACAGTTCTACTTCAGGATGTTTTCCAAAAACACTTAAACTTAAGAAAATAACAAACTGGTCCATAAAAAAAGTTCTTCCACTGTTCTCCTTTCTACATTTGTTTTACTGCATCATATATTTACTGCAACAATATAAAGTGATTTTTCTTCACTGATCTTTTGGGTGCAAATAGGCCCTGAGGTGTAAGCAGAATTAAGTATAGAGACAAGACAAGGTGCAGGGTATATTTCAGCAGGACTTTTTCTTGTATGGTGCATCAGAAATAGTGAGAGACATTCGCAGAATGTGCTCAATTTCTAACGACGTCCTTCTTCCCAAGGTCTAAAATTCAAATAGGTCCTCACAAAGACAGACGTGCAGGACCACACAAACACACATAGATGCACAAGATACGCAGTACCTGAAACGACTCAGTCGGGCCGAGCTGGGAGGCACAATTATGAGCAGCTGCCTTCTTGACCTTCTATCTGCCAACCAATCAAATTGAGTGATGATTATCATATGTGTGATAAGCTCCTTAAAGCACTTTTATATTACTTTCTCTTTTTTCCTTCTGACTGTTTGTCTTTTTCATTCCCCTACTCCAGTATCTGTGCTCTACCTGACGCCCCCCACACACACACACACTTTCTTCATCTTTCTGTTCATCTCTCACTTGCTCTTTCCTTCCTCTTTGGAGAAAGATCTTCCAAACTTCTGCAGCATTTAGGATTTTTTTTACTTAGAAATGTCATATCATAGCTGATCTTATCCATCGCAGCCCTGCACCTGAATTTTAATCGTTGTTATAAAAGTGATGATACATACTGCATTATGCTCAACACTATAATTATTGACACCCTCTGTAGGATGTGGGAGCTTTGGCCATGTTTAAATATTTTCAGATTTCCATACATTTATTTCATTGGAAAAGCCATTACATAAGTCATTTATTACACTGAATGACTTATGTGGTACTTTGGTAGAGGTGAAATTCAATAAAATGTAATAAGGAAATGAAATACAGAAAATGTAATGTGAAATTTCTCAAGTTATTGGTATTGGGGAGGTGTTTTGGGGAGCAATGTATGTCCGATATCACACTATCTAATGATCTAATGTAATCTAAATGTAATTTAAAGTGTATTTCAGTTTATAGTATATTTAAATGCCATAGGTCTTTCAAACAGTAGAAAGACTTCATAGTTATTTTATTTTATTTAATTGTATTTTTTTCCACAGTTTGTGGAATGGTGTTAGACCAGATGCTTAATTTCACACACATTGTAATAAATGATGAAGTTCTGCCCCAAAGTCCAACGTGGTCACCACAGTGGTGGTATTTACCATCTGTTGAGAGGAGTGTGTGGTCAGACACCACAGACACAAACACAGATCAGGATCTAACACCACGATGAGTGTTGAACTGCATTTTGTTTTTCCACATGGCATTATAAGGGGATCATTGTTTTAAAAATATAATAAAGTAGAAACAGACAAATTGAGAATTTGAAACCTTTACAGCCATTTACAGTGTAGTATATGTTATGATCCCAGCATGGGGAAAGTCTTCAGCCACTTTCTTCATACTCCCATACACTGATGGAGTCAGATGTGTGTTTTTTTTGACAGCATGACGACTATGGTAAAAGGTGTTTGTCATCTGGAATAATCTTCATATTTTGTCTGGCTTGTGCATCTAAGAAGAGGCATCGCAGCGTGAAAGATCATGTTTGAAGCACTTCATTAGCTTTCAATGAAGCAAAATGCAAAAATGGTTTGTGAGAGCCAGAACACAACAACAAAGTGGTCTGTGTGAAAGATGTGATCTCTGGCACGACGGTGAGATGTGTGTGTGCTTTATATATTCATCACAACAAGGGGCCCACAGTCACATCTTTCTGAGTTCAGCTCTGATGCAGTGAGAGATCTTTTTTTGACTTTATAGCATTAAAGCATTATGGGTATGTATGCTAAGGTAATGAAAAAGGGTTTTTACATTGCAATGTATTATATAGAGTAGAGTCAGATATGACACATGGATATGTTTATGCTAACAGTACATATGGTTGTATTGCCCGATTTTTTTTGTTTATAAATGTGGTTGGATTTGCTATATTAAAAAAAAACTACTGGTTAGAACAGTTAAAGGTAGGGTAGGAGATTTTGAAAACTCAGTGAGTCAGCCAGATTTCGAAAGTAAACACATGCCCCTTTCTCTCGGAGCTCACCCCGAAACCACGCCTCCAATCACATGGACGCGCATTACCTGAAGATGAGCTGCGGTCTGTGACTTCAGCCATCATGCACGTACCTCTCTGGTGCGCGCAGAGCAGGAAGAGAGTGACAACCAGCCAATACTCCACGCAGGGTCCACCCGGATGATTGGCTGATGTTTTTAGTGTTTTATAGCTTCCACAGATGATTCACATTCTTCGTTTTAATGTGAAACTGCCGAACTAATTGGTTGCTATTGGATTGTAAAGAGAAGTTACACTAATTTAACAAAAAGTGCATCAGAATGAAATCTCCTACCCTACCTTTGGGTAAAGATTATCTTATAACACACAAACCCCTAACAATAAATGTCAGGTTTACTGAGTAATTTGGACTCAAAAGCAGACTTACACAAGTCTGCTTTTGAGCTGACTTTTGGTACACAAAAAGTCCGTCCAACAAGGCAACCAGGGTACCGAAGGATAGCGTAAACTCGAGTCATAGTCCAGACCAGAGATCGGATCACAGGAAGGCAGTCCAACCAGGCTACAGTAAAAAAAGGGATAAGGCAGCCCCTGGAGTCAGGAGGCAAAAGGTCGTCAAAAATACAATAGCAAACAATACATGCAGAGGTAGCAAAAGGGAGCAGGCAAGAGTCGGTAATCCAGGAAACAAGCAAAGTCAAACCCAAAGAAATCACCAGAGAGATAATTGGTGGAACGCTCGGAACAAAGACATGAGATGGCAATGAGTGAGGAGAGGATGAGAGTCACAGACATTAAATACACGATGGTGGGGAAGACAATCAGACACAGGTGAAACACATTAGGGCGGGGCAGGTAATCAGCAGGAGAAGGGACACAGGAGGAGGGGAAGATGAGAACCCTGAAAAGAGAGGAGAGTTAGAAACTATCAAAATAAAACAGGCACTAAACTCATCAAAATAAAAGCACATAACTACCAAACAGAGACCTGACATTAAACACACTTTACAAAGAAAAGTGTTCCCTTCCATGGCCGCCATCTGGACACGTTTACTTCAAAACGATACAGCAATGGTAAAGTGAAATAGATTATTGTAACTTTGAAAGGTTTCACAGAGCCACATATATAAATATTGAAGTAACTAAATGAATAAACAATCACAGCAAGAAGAACAAATGAAGGCAGTAGTAAGTTTGCAAGACAGTAATGAGATCCTGTGATGTAGGGGGGGTGGTTAAAGTTTATCACTTTGTGACTCAGACTGACTGAAGGAAGTAAAAGGGCTAAATTAAGCACATCATTTCTCATATGTAATTTGACTAAATCAATCTGCATGGGCACAGCATAGCCCCTCTTTTATTCATAGAAATGAGAGAAAGAAAACAGTGGGACATGCTGGCGGGTTATTCTTGCCCATACGCCTGTCATTTACATGTTCACACCTACACCACCCACCCCCACTAAGTCTGTGCCTCATTTGTCCTTTCTGCTCACACACATTTTTCTACTTTTAAATGCCCATGAAACTCTGTGTGTGCGCATGTGTGTATGTATGTGTGTGTGTGTGTGTGTGTGTGTGTGTGTGTGTGTGTGGGGGGGGGGGGGGGGGGGGGGGTCTGAGTTCTGTATGTGTTTGCGCATCCATGTGCGTGTATGTCTGGCTTGGAATGTTAATTCTCTTTGCCAGAAAATGTCCTGCAGCAAGAATGTGGAGTTGAGAAAGTGTCCGCTGCTCTGTCGATACGTGACACGGTGCCAAAACGGGCATACAGCCACTAACATGGTCCAACACTGCCCAATCACAGCTCCATCACTGCCAGAAACCGGTCGAGAGTGCTGAGAAAAAGAAATTGCAAATAACAAGCTTGAGATGCTGGGAAAAAAAAACAATCGCCAAAAACATATTAAAATGCTGCAAAAAAAAAAAAAAAAGAAATGATCATTGTGACTGTGCTGCTTGTGCCAATCTTGCAAAAAAATCCATAAGTGTTTTTGTTCACAGTTGGCCAACAATTGCTGGAAATTAGAGAAAATTAATAACGCAATGTCTTGGCCATAGAGAAGAATTCTTAATGCATCTTTCAGCCAACAAACAGGATTACAGGACCATACTAATGGCTCTGCTTCGTCTACATTTATTGTTTGTTATCAGGGTGTGGTTAGCATGCTGCCCACCATTGCTAGGTGCTCAGTGTGGAGGCTCCATTTTGGCCATGTCCGCCTAATTCCCATACAATCTAAACCTAAGCCATAATTGTGTGTGTGTGTAGGTAATGTCAGTCAGCCAGCAATCTATGGTGGCTTCCTCCCATCACTGAAAGCATCTTTAGTAACCCTGCGTCCCACTGTTGTATCATTCCTTTCTCCTTCACCCTCTTCTGTGTCCTACTCCACTTCACAATGAATAAAGGCATAAAAACTACTGTGTAATATGTATGGTCCACTAATCATCAGCTATTTTACTGCCATCTTCGTCACTTATTATCAATTAATCAATTAAAATCACCTCATGGTTCACATTCTCATTTGAAATTAAGCCAAATTTGGTTATTTAAAGTATGAAAAGAAGGGTTCAGGCACTGAGTGGATCACACAAACAGCCAAATTAACAGGAAATGTCCAGAGAAATGACAAAGGAAGCTTATCACAGCACAGGCCTGAGAATCAAGCTGAGACCTTTTCACATTTTTTATTTTCAATTACAGCAGCATATGCTGCTGAAACTACAACAGAGGTGCGACCTGTGGAATTAGAAGTGGACACTGAACGTGGACCGGTCTGGACATTTTTGCTGCTTTTCCAGATTTTGTCGCTCTGCTGCTCTTTTCCTGTCTTGCTGTATCAGCCAATAAAACATCAAGCAATTTTTCATTCCTTTTACTTTCACTTATCTTCTTTCCACCACCACCCCCTCACACACAGGGGCACACACACACACACACTCGACTCTTTCTGTCAGTATTTTGGTGCTTCCCTCTCCTTCTCCATTTCCTTTTCCCCGCTCCTTTCCATCGTGCTGCCAGTATTTAGGGCCTCGGTTAACAAGCCATTTAAACTCCATCTTCTCTGCTCCCTAATCACACTGTCAATACTTGTACATGGCTGTCACTCATGCATACACATTAAGGCTGTCATTCCCTCTCTGCGCTCCTCTTCCCACTCCCTTTTTCTGCTCTCTCTCCCTCATCTCCTCATCTTCAACGTTCCCCTTCCTCCTCTCCTCCCCACTCTCATCTTTCTGTCTCCTGCTTCCATTTTCTCCGACTTCCTCCCTGCCCTCCCTTTCACTCATTCAATCTACAGCTCTCTCTTCCCATCTGCATACACAGAAAGAACGAGACATCTTCAGTCTTTTCATGTGATCGCCTGAGAGGGACCGCGGTGAAAACTGTTTATCTTTTCATAGATATGCTACGTGCAGGTTTTGCTTATTAATAATAATTTGCTGTAAATCAGCCTTGATGATACATTCTGACATGCCTCTCACACATTAATGCACAACCCCCACAGGACCTGCATGGGGTTTTAATTTGGATGAATATGCTTGATTGCAAAAAACTATTGTACAAGTAACCATCAACAGCATGTTTGGGCCATAAAAACACACACTGCCTGACATTGCACACAGTGCTGCTGCTTTAGCTCCAGGTGAACAGCTTGTGTGCGCTCATGTTGCTCCCAGGTTGGAACTTTGTGAGGACAATTCATTTTTGGGAGTTTACTAGCCTGTCAGTGGCATACTAACAATGGTCAGTCAGGATTGTTTGAACAGAGAGAAAAGGTCTCTAAGTTGGCGAGCTTGTTACTGTGGCCTAATATTTCTATAAAACATATGTGGGTTATTGATTCTCGAAGCAATATGTTCTTTGATAAAGGAGGTTTAAATGACCGGAGACTGCTCCACACACCTAACACACCACCAGTGTTTACGTATCTAGACGCCTTCCTGTGTTCATGCAAGTGTGTGTACATTTTCCAAACTCATGAGAACCTCGCTGCAATGTGGTTCCACTCGAACCAAACCAAACAGCAGACCCAAACTTTACTGGTTTTTGCCAGGGTAATGGTCATAATTACACAAAAAATTCTTTAGCAGTTAGCTGAACTTGCAGGTTTATTGGCAGTAAATGATCAATTTAGATATTATTAATTATTTACATAGACTTGTCATCACATACATGAGTCAAAATCTTCAATATAGGCATGTACAGTATGTAACTATTTAGGAAAAATGTGCAGAAGACTTGTAGGTTTAAGCTGTAACGCTGGTAGCATCTGTGTTAATTTACCATGAGCAGATGTATTGGTTGTTTAGTGGATTCAGACTCACTTTAATTGCCTAAAATTTCTCATTAATAGCAATATGCAGACAACTGTGCGATCTAATAAGTCTTCGTCTCCTGTTCTCTCTGTCTCTGCCTTACTCGCTTGCTCTGCAGTTCTTTCTCTGTTAACGTCACGTCGCTAATCAGCATGAGTGTGGATGGGTATCCAAATGCAATCACAGACAATTACGCTCCTTGCTGCGCTTGTGTGTACGTGTGTGTACATTTCAGCCTATTAGGAAGTGACGCACTGATTAACCGTCAACTCTCATGCTGCATGACTGCCAGTCACAGACTACAAAGTGAAGGCAACGCTTCCTGGCTCTATACCACACACACACACACATGTATTGAGTTTGCTCTCTGCCTATTTTGTACTCAGGGTACTTGTCACAGTCATGGTCACAACAGCATGATAAACTGCATCTAATTCAGTTGAATAAAATAAATGAAAGAGTGAGGCACATTTTAGATGAACACACACTGCTGAATAAGGACAATATTTTCTCTTTCCAACTTTTTTTTCATCTCGTATTCCCTTCCTTGCTTTTGTTTCAGGCTCCTGTAGCTTTTATTGTGCAAGTTCAGCTGCAGTCATCTATTTCAGCCACTCCGTGTCTCATTCTGCTCCTGTAAATCTGTGCAGTCTGGTCCATTCTCCAATATGCTGACCCAGTTGTGCGACATGCTCACCCACCATCTGCCACACTCCTTTCGTGTTGTTTATATGTTATTATGGAGCGTCTGCTGCATCAGGATGCTGTGATGAGTCCTGGTGAGAGGCTGCTGTGTGGATGGCGGGATGGTCTGTGCTCTCAGAAAGGCAATCAGTAACATTTGTGCCTGCCACCCAGCACAAAATGACCATACTGAAATACTGCATATCTGTGGGAGCTTGTTCACGAGTGCCACTGCTGATGACTCAACACCAAATAAGTGCAGAAAATCTTGGATTTCATAACTAACTCTCTATCCACCGACTACCCCATCCCATAACACGCTCACAGAGTGACTTTTTTACATTCTTGTTATTCTTGTTGCGTGTGGGAGCATCCAAACTCAGACTAAGGTAAGCGGTACAACCAAGGGTTGAGCTTTAATCAGCCACTGAAAAATCCAAAACACAAAGAGTCTAAGGAACAACCAAGGCACACATAATCCACAAAGAGACCAGGGAACTGTTTGGACCTTCCAGCGCTACTGTGCAGACTCCAACATGGCAGCAGCCATATGTGAAATTTTGGCCTCACTTCTGTACCATGGGTGAAGACAGAACTGCACCATCCATCCATCATCCATCTGTATATACAGTCTATGGTTCAGCCTCAATGACAATAGGTCCTCATCCTATCAGATCTTTCATATTCATTCAATAGCAGCATCACCCATTCAGTAAACCCTGAATAATTATTTAAGATGTGACATATAAACTTTGCCCTGTCCGTTTCCAGAAGGTCTTGGTAATAAAGTTTTTCAATCTTACTGCGGTACAAACTGAGGTGCTTCTTTTATGTCCTCCTGGTGGACGTCTTGTTTAGCAATGAAGCTGTGTATTTCTAAAGTGGTACACATGTAGTACATTGTGATAATGAGTCTTAGCAAGCTCACTGAGCAGCTGTTGAGAGTAATTAGTATTTAATCTCGGAGAGGAGAGTGCTGTGAATATTCGCACTTTGATCAGCACAACCAGCCCATCTTCTCCTGTCCTTTCATTTTAGTTTCTCCTCTCTTCATTTACCCGTCTCCTCCTCCTTCTCCTCCTCCTCCTCCTCCTCCTCTCAGCCTCTCCTACTTGCTCTCACCTCCCCACCAAGGAGCAGGAGCAGTTTGCATCTTAATGGAGGAGAAATCTGTCACTCTCTATCTCTGTCTTCAGATCTCTTACAGTGATGATAATTTCTTTATTACATTATTGTAGAGCATAATCAGGATAATAATATTTTTTATACCGAAGGTTAAAATGTGCCACACAATAACTAGGGTCCTGTGGTATGTCGGTGACTGAAAAACCAAGCACACCTTTGACATGTTCATTCCTAGTGTTGTGATTCATCACTGGTTTATGGTGATCTTGGGTTCACGTAGTTCTTTCAATGAGAATCTGTGGCAGCAGTTGCTCACAGTAGAAAACAACAACAACAACAACAAAAGTTTTCTGGGAATTAAGGAGACACACTGCAAAACAGGTGTAAAAGTAACTTTTCTGTTAGACAGAAAGTGAACCTTTTGCAGCCATGTTGCAAACACACAGGTTACATCAAGATAATGACAGTTGCAGTGGATGAAATAACAAAAATATTTAGTTGTTGTGATACATTGCTGGTTGGAATAAACAATGGAACCAACAGCTATTTGTGCCACAATGCTAATCAGGAGAAGGATGGGCAGGTATCCAACTGCAATCACTGACAATTACAGACTGTGCCATGCGTGTTACTCTATGTATGAGTGTGTGTTTGATTAGCCAGAGTCTTGCTGATTAGTCATCTATCCTCATGATGCAAAAACGACTGTGAGTCTGACAATAAACAGAAAGCAGCATAATTCACCGGTGCATGTGCCTACAGTCTTAATTAAGTTAATGCATATGGCTCTATATGTGCTTGTGTGACTAGACTTTACCGCCACCAGTGTCGATTAAATCATACTATGAAGGATTGTTGCTTAAAGTAAGGCTTACAAAACCACTGTGATGGCACATTAATGGTGTTTGGTACCAACGATGCTGTTGCTCTCGTTTATTGCGTCATTAATTATTGTGCAAATATTAGATTATGCTTGATTTATTTTTTTTTTCAAACATGGCATCAATGGCATCTGAATTTACAGCATTTACAGCACACCATCCCTGATACTTGACACTGCCTTTGGTATCAATGATAGAAGTGTCATATAAGATGGCATTTATGCATCCTGGCCACAGCTGTCTCTGCAAAGAGTGTAATAGTTGCCTTACATCATCATGCTGTCATGCTTCACTACACCTTAGCTGTTAAAGTTAGGACAACATGCTGTAGACCTCAGCTGTAACAGAATACTTTCAATGGAATAATGACAAGGCAGAGCCAAAGCTGTATACTGTGGTGCTACAGACCCATCTGATGGCATTTGCTCCCTTTGCTCTCTTCTGATCCCTGTTGCCTCACACTTTTTGTTTTGACAGCTTACAAGTCAATTATGACAATGCTAGAGCTTTGATTGTCGTGGGAGGTGATCCATCACTGTTTGTGCTTTTGTGATGTCTGCCTGTCAGACAGGTACAGCAGGTAAAGTCAGTCAGACAATTCAGATGGCAATAAGCCAGAGTGGTAATGATAGACATTCTCACGTCCTGAGTTTATGATGCTTCTGAAGAACCGTAAAAAGGGGAAGTATAGGGAAAAAAAAGCAGAAGCAGGAGAACCTCTGTCAGAGGAGAGAAGGAGGAAGAAAATAATGTGGAACAGAAATACTGTTACTCAATGTTGATGTTCATTAGTTTAAATATAAGATGCAAGTACAAAGTGGGGTGGACCAGAACTGATGCAGCCTTATAATCACCCAGAAGGGCTTTGGCAAAGCTGAAACATGAAGTGACATGAACGCAGCTCACACATGTGACGTGAAGCTACGCTCTGCTCGCTGATTTCAAAGTCTGATTCTTAAGAGCGGTTAATAAGTTGTTTTTTTTTTTTTCAGAGAAATCTGCCTTTTTGGGAAGTGATCTAAGCACATCATGGCCCTCCATGTCCCAAAGAGACAGGCAGAGTATGTGTATGTAAAATAAATGTGCATTTAATTCATCATTCACTATTGATTACTGACATTCGTATTGTGCACCACACACACACACACTTAAGCATTCTCTCCTCACTCTGATTGTCAATGAAGGTGCTTCGTGACAGCACATACCTCTTAGTTCTCAGAAGGAACATCAGACACTTCACTGTTGGACATGGGACAGGGATTTTCAGTTCCTGATAAATCATCTTAACTTTGTTTTATCTTCTAACAGGAAACTGTTTGAGGTTTGCTCAGGCTGTGTATGAAACTAGCATATTTACTGAGTTTAGACCAAGTTGATGTTACTGCTCAGATCTGCATTTCTACCATGGCACAACAAAAGGAACACCAGGGTATTTGGATGAGTGGGCCAACCTCTGGCTTCTCCCTTATCCTCTGACATTAGCTGACACGGAGCATGGAGTTTGATTGTTGGATGAATTTTGTACTTGACACTAGCACAGTTGATCCAGTGGTACTTCTTCGTCTTTTGTTTGGACTAGATGCTAAGTTATCTTTGGGCACGCAATGATATTTTTTAAAGGTTGTGGTCTATGGCAAGCTGGTTAGCTGGCATGCTAACTTTAATAGACTGCATTGTAGCTGTTATTTCTTTGACCTTTGACCTTTTTAACCTCTCCATACAAACTGCACCTTTATGCACAGTATGTATGTGTATGTATGTGTAGAAGATTGTAAATGTATGTGATGTATTAACTGGGCCTGGTTAATTTTCAAGTGACCTCAGAGATCACAAACCACCCATGTGCCTATGTCACTTAGTAACAGACATAAACACTGGCAGATACACAGTGTGCATGCACACACAATGAGAATGGACCTCCTGGGAAAGTCATAGCTAGACACAGTAATTGCACAATAGTTTTAACCCTTTTCAACCTTGTCTCATTTGTTCATAAGCACCACGCATGCACACACACACACACACACACACTTCCTCAGGTTGCACAGTGACTCACCAGTGCATGCTAAATCATACCTGAGGCAGCTGAAGCTCCCCGCTAACAATAGTTGGAGGGTGTTATAAACAAAGCTGAGCCCTTTTCTCGCCTTCCTGCCTCTGTTTCCTCCCGGCGCTTCTGCTGTCCTGTCCTCTCTTCCTCTGTTTCCTCAGCTCTTCCTTCTTTTAATCCTTTGTACTCGAGTCTCTGTTCTTCCTCTCCTTCCTCCCTCCCTTCTCTCTCCCTCAGCTCTCCTGTTGCATTTTGGATCCATCTGTTGGGAAGAAAAGTAATAACGGCAAATAATGGCAAAGCCGAATAACAACATGAGGATTCAGGCAGAAACACACTGGAGGGTTTAAACAGGATCCAGGTGTAATGCCTGACTACCTCACCTCCAGGTTTTACTCAGGACCTATCACAATAAACAAACAACCAAATAAACTGAGGGGCTTGTTTGGCCTTTTTTTTTCTCCTATCAACACCTGTGAGGAGCACTGAAAGGTATTAAGACTCGACATTATGTGAGCAAACACTACAGCTGCCTGAGAGTTTCCTTGTTCTTTTTCCTGCTTCATAGCTGTTATTCAGTGATTTTTCTGCCCTACTTTTCCATGATGAGATGCATGGAAGTTTTTAAAAGAAGGCCACATGATGTTGTTTATTCTGAAAGTACACAGTCGCTGACAGCCGTTCACAATGAGGCGTTTCTAATCAGGTCACACAGCTCCTCCTTTGACCAGCAATACAGGGAGGGTTTCATTTAACTTTCTTCAAATAACAACTGAAATATTTGACCTATTTCAGCTGTGTGGTAATGTGTCGTAAATTATTGCTATTAAAGACGTGATGATTTATAGAATAGAATTCATTCTTCCAGCATGGGGCGGCTGGGGCCTATCAGAGCTGTCAACAGGTGAAAGGTGGGGTACACCCTGGACAGGTTGCCAGTCTTATCACAGGGCTATAGTATATTGTAAACAAATCATTGAGTATTGATTAGGGGTGTAAGAAAAAATCGTTTCTGTGAAATATCGCAATATTTTATTTGGAGATACTGGTATCGATTTAAGTTGTGGCCAAATCGATTTTTTATTAATTATTTATGAGCAAACATTAATTTCAATTTTTGTGGTGCACACTGTCTCTTTCAGCATAAAAACAACTTGAATGTGAGATACAGTTGAATTGTGCAATGTTCTTATAATTAAAATAATTATAATTAAACATTTTGTTCTTGTGAAAGATGTATGTATTACTAGTATTCAGATGAGGCTTTCCAAACAAGTTTCTATACTCTTAAAAATATATAGATATAAAATCGCAATATATAACGTCTTTGTTACAGTATCAGGATATATCGTATTGTATCGTGACATGTGTATTGTGATATGTATCGTATTGCCAGATTCTTGCCAATACACAGCCCTAGTATTGATCACTGACAGTGACAGTTACATTGTGTATGGGCACTAGAGGCTGATGAAGGCAGTTTACTACAGGGAAAAGCTTGTTGCAGTAAAACAGCTTTAGTCTTGATACTTTATTTCCAGGTGATGAAAGTTTTTTTTTGTACCAGGCTGTAAAGATATTTATTTCTACTTTACAGATGACCATTTGAACATGGGTGTTTATGGGGATATGGCCTTGATTTCTTATCCTCAATGTTGCAGCTTGCTGCCACCACACCTTCACTTCTTTGCACATATAGTGGAACTTCTCCCACACTGGGTTTGTAATTGCTCTTCAGAAAACCTACGGGTGATTCATTAGTACACAACAAGAGAAAATTAACCTCACTGACTCCACATAAAAGTCAGGTTTTCTGGGGTAGAAGTCTTTTAAACTCTGTGTTTGTCAAGCCATTAATGTCCTAAAGATTTAGGAGGATTGAAAAATAAAATAAAATCTTACCAGCAATGTGGTAGTTAAATATATTGTTCATAGCTCAACAATAAAAAGTGTTTTATCAAACTCAGACCCACCTAAATGACAAGGTCACTGAAATGCCAAGATAAAAGAACAACTATAGCGTTTTTTTCAGTTTGATATTTACTTGCTGAGTCATCCGTCTGCACCGCGGAGGAATAAACATGAACGTTTCTTTAGTTAAAATGCCACAGACTTTTACTAAAACTCTCTATTTTGTTGTATCTTCTTTTGTTTGTCATGCCGTGTTCCCATAGCAACAGAGTGGCATTGGGTTTTATGATGCATTTTATTCCAGAGGTGGAAGAAACACAATATAAAAATGGAAGGAAAAGAGTGAAGGAAAGTTGAGGGGGGAGAAAAAGAAATGAATAGAAAATCTATTACTTTTTTCCCTCACACTGACAACTGATATTTTTCCCTTCGTTTCAGCTGTGATGGAAGAAGAGACAGCTTGTGTTATATGACTCACAAAAAGCCCCATTACAATTAAACACAGTGTGTATGTGGTGTGTGTGTATGTGGTGTGTGTGTGTGAGTTCATGCTGAGCAGGTACAGCTGGCGATTTCAGCAGGGAAATCAAAATGGTGCAGAGCAGGACCTCATGTGAGAGCAGTGACCCGCAGACTCAAATACACACACACACACGCACGCGCGCGCGCGCACACACACACACACACACACACACACACACTGCTCTTGTAGCTATCATGGAGAGGTGTTGAGGTACAAGAGTATACACAATTGTAATAGAAGTGTCCAGTGTGTCTTGGAAGGCTATTACAATCCAGTGTGTGTGTGTGTGTGTTTGTGTGTATTGACTACAATGAGCTGGAGTGTATTGTGAAGTGTGGGATTGACGTAGTTTGTGATAATTTGCTGTTAGTTGATGCTTCTTGTGTGCGTGGGTCTAATCGCTGCACCGTGTGTGTGGCTACAGTTCTTGTGTGCAGACAATGTAAAGAAAGGTAAACGAGGACTGTCCATACACTTTCCTGTTTAATTACATTGTTCCTGGACACACACCAGACTTACCGATGAAGCCCCAGAGTGATAACTTTTCACAAAATGTGCATTCACACTAGAAAAATATGCAAATAATGTGTATAATTAGAAAACCAACAAATAGGACTTGGTGTTTTTTTTGACTGTAGGAACTGCTGTACCTTTTTCAGGCAGCACAAACCTTTGACTGCTTGAATCTCACTCAGCTCTTTCAAGGCTAGTTTTATGTGGTTACCTCTGTAACCACATATAAACCATGTTTCCCCACCAACAGTTAGAACTGATGAAGCTGCTTGGATGAGCAGCGAAACATCTTCTAGAAAACTCTACAAGTCCAGACGCCTTGCTTCAATCTTCTCTACGTATGATGACCTGGATGACTGAGAATCTTCATCAACTAGTTTTAAGGACTAAAAAGTACCGATTACAGGGCAGCTACTTCTGCAGACTGCAGGGAGGCCCTTGACGCTGACTGGTAAAACTCAACAGCACACTTTCTTTCTGAAGTAAACAAGATAACCCGCAAAAAACGAAAATAGACAAAGGAATGAGTCCAGAGATATAGATCTATTACAACAGTGAGCCTCATGAGCTAGGGGGATCCTACACTCCAAGGGCCATTCATCTAAATGGAGGCACACTCTCACACCAGCAAAGCAGCAAGTCCCCGTAAAAGTACGTTGTGGTTTATGAAAAAGAAATATTATCTATCTATCTATCTATCTATCTATCTATCTATCTATCTATCTATCTATCTATCTATCTATCTATCTATCTATCTATCTAGTCATCTGTAGATAAGAAAGACAAACAGAGAGAGAGAGAGAGAGATTAAGTGGGGTGGCTTATATCAAAGGTCTCCATTTTGATTTATTCTGCTTGTGATTATAAGGCATTAGTTGTAGCCTATTAAACCGTGGAGATGTCCCCTAAAATGGCACCTCAATCTCTATATTTAATCTCACCTTAATCCTTTTAGAGACCAGACAAAATGTTCTCACTCTCAAGATGTTAAGCTCAAATTGGTCCTCACAAAGACAGACATGCAACGCAGACACACACCACCTGCCTGCCTATTCATCCACCCAACCACAACTGCAGCACACACTCACACACACAAACACGTACACGGCTGAACAGAATGTGCCTGCTACTGTGAATGAAAATCGATAGAGCAAGTTTAGTGTAATTGAATGATTATGTGTGTGTGACTGTGTGTGTGTGCATGTACGGACTTGTATAGTGAATAGATAGAGGTAATTGAATGTTAGAGAGACTGTGTGTGTGTGTGTGTGTGTGTGTGTGTGTGTGTGTGTGTGCCTTTATAGTGAAGAGATAGAGGTAATCTGTATAAGTGCTGCCACACTCCTAAACCTTTAAAAGCCTTGTCTATGCGAGATTTACCTAAGTGTGTATGTGTGTGTGTGTGGGTCTGAATGGGTGAGACTGCCTTCAGCACTACTGAGATGCTGTTTGAAAGTATTTAATGGCACCAAATCAGAGAGAAAAAACACAAATTGCATTAGAGTGTTGAAAAGGGTCCACGATCTTTTACAGCTGAAGTCCAGTTGATAGATTCCTGCAGTCCTCTTTATTTCTACCATGTTAAGCTGTGGTTTGTAGAATTAAACAATGTAAAACTAGAATTTTATATGATCAGAAACAGTGTTGATAAGTGTTGATCTATTTTTGCAGCCAGTTATCTTTGGTGGCGTGGGTCTGTTAGAGCAGAGACGGGGAAAGCATCAGCAATGATGTTTTGACTTCGCGGCCTGCCAGAACTATTCCAGACTTAATTTCTATTGGCGTGAAACAGGGTGTGACTCAGCCATCTTTCTGCAATGGTGCATTCCGCTCCAAATTCCCAGCCCAGGACCCCGCGGGCTAATGCTGGTGTTCCACTTCCTGGCACACTGCAGACTAGACTTATAGTACAGACAGGTAAAATCTTCAGCTAGGATTAAAGTATGCATGTTAACTTCAGACAAGTCACAGCTGTTAATTCTTCATGTTTTGATGACATCTTAAATGTAATTTTACTACTTTTAAATCTCAGAATTTGGATGATGGGACACTTTGGTTGCTGTTTTATCAGCCAGGCTTCAGACTAGGTGACAGGGACAGAGGGTTCCATCATATTTACTACAGTCTAATGCTACAGGACTCTTTGAACGCATTGTCTTTGGTTAGCTTCTGGGGATAAAAGCACTTTAGCTAAAGTCATAAAAGATTATAAATTTAAAAGACATACAAATACTGAATGCCAACATGCTTATACAAAATATGTTTCCTTCAAAATGCCTTTGCTGCTGCACATTATTTTAACAAAGCTCTAGGTTGAAGGAAAATCGTACTGCTGAGGACCTCAGTAAAATGGCAGCAGACATCAAAAACACATCTTCAGGAACACAATTTATCTTTGCTGTGCAAACAGATCAATAGCGTAAACAGATCAATGCTTGATACAGACCCACCCTTATGTTTAGCATTGTCATAATTACTCAGAGCAGCTGTGTGTTTGAGGAGAAATGTGCCTGTTCCTGTGGCGTCTGGACAAATAAATCAGGCTAACACAAACGTAAACAAACAAAAATACATATAAACCCGATTGCTTCAACAAAAACATCAATCTGTCTCTTTTGTTTTAACATCTGGATTGGATGTTGGTACAATCATTTCCTGTCGCCCCAGTTTTGGCTGCAGATTGGTATGAAGCTTCCAACCTGTCCACGAAGCACTATCTCTGTGTGCCGAGTGTGTGTGTGTGATACAGGTCACAGAGTGTCAACAATGGAGAGAGATGAGTTCCACATGAACGGTCCACCACCTCAGCTGCCCCTGTCTCTCTTTTCTCACTCCATCCATCCGTTTCCTCTCCCCTCTGTATTCTCTCTCTCCCTACATCTCTTTCTCCATCTCTCACTCAGTCGTGCTGCTTTTTTTTTTCTATACTTCGCCGTCTCGACTTTGTTTAATTTTTTGGCCCATATCCTCCTTGCTCTTTTATTCTCTCTGCTCATCTAACCTTTCTCCTCTTTGATCCTCTTTTCTCTCTCCTCTGTTGTCTCTCTCTGTGACATGCACCTTTCTTTCTATCTGTCTGTCCATCTACCAGGGCGGATGGACATACTTGGTCCATAGATTTTTGTCACTTCTTCTCTCCCATTTAATTACTCTGCAGGTCATCTTGGTTGCCTTTGCTTCATATCAGTTCTTATCTGCTGGACAAAGGCAGACCTATAGTATAGATTGTCTTCTACGCCACTTGTTGCAGTTTAAGGGAGTAGCTGAGGAGTGAGTGTCTGAGGAGGGAGGTGCTAATAGTCCAGACCTCGTTCTTTCCATTCAGCGGACTGATCAGGACTTGTCTCACTCTCTGTAGGTATTTAGCTGTTGCTACTTTCCAGGTGGCCCCTTCATGGTTCTCATCTGCTGCTGTTATCTTCTAGATAGAGTGCAATAAAGTACAATAGAATAGTAAATTAAATTAAAATACAGCCCTATCCACTATTTATATTATGAACCGTACATCTCCAAAGGACGTTAGTGCTTGTGTTGTTTTGTTTATATCCCCAAAAATCTTTTAATTTCTTCACCCTTTCTTCTGATTTGAGAAAACTATATGCATTATATTTGCAAGCACGTGGTGTATTCACCAACATAATCCATATCTGCATTAAATAAGAAAGATTGTAGCTTCTTCCTTTATTTACAAAAGCAGTACAGTACGGAGGGACCTTCTTCTTTTATATATTTTGTTGCCTCAGTGAATCATACCAGCAAGTTTATGCTTTTTTTTTTGAATGTTGACTAACTTCAGTGCTTTTTCATTTATCCCACATCCCCTCGTTCCACACCTCTAGCCACCACCTCCACCTCTCCCCCCCACAGCGGTTGTATATTTTGTTCGTTTTGCTCTGCCGCTCCCCCTCTGTCCGCTAATCTCTAGTTTAAATAAGAAGCATGGGCAGGCACGGTGCACACACACACACCCACAAACACACACACACAGACAGACATGCAAGCAAGCGTGACGTACAAACTCACACACTAGTGCAGAAAGGAGTTCGACCTAAATGCAAACAACACACAACAAATACATCATGGTACGAGCAGCTTCCTGTACCTCCCAGGTAAGTCCTGGCTGTTCTACATCCTGGCCACTTGAGGGAAGTAGAGGGCTGTGGCTCAGCGATATTTTCAACTGACAGCCTCACACACACACACACACATGCACGTAAAAACACCCACTCTGGAGTGATACTGGGAGGTGACATTATTATACAGTGAAGTCTGGAAGCAATGGTGCCCACTCATTGCGCGACCAATCACAAGCCTTTTATACGCTCAGTCTACTGTAAATGCTTATGAAAAGGTCCGGTCATTGTTTGAGTGTGAAATTTAGTCTCTGACTCAAAACATGATGTGAAATCAGAGAATGTGGATTTTTTTTTTATATTTAGTTCAGCAGTCTCTTTTTAAAGAGAGGCTGGCTTTACAGAGGCCTTCCATAAGCAAAACAGGTCAATTTTTTAAAGATTATTTCACGGTACTGGGTTTTAGTTTTCAAAAGCATACAGCAGATGGTGACAGGAATAAGAATGGTGGGGTAGATACATGCTAGAGGCGGTGAGCGTTGGTCTCCACCTTGTGAGTCTGAAAGTATACTTTATATGCACACGGTGACATGTACACGCTCACACACACACACACAGCCTTTTAAATCTTGATCAAGACAGAGAGCTCCATTCCTTCCCTGCCGCTTGATCCTACAGCAAACACAGCAGAAAGCGGAGTGCTTGATTTACTTTAATCTCACCAGTAATGTGTCTCGCATCTGTTCCAGTCTGCTGAAGTAGATCATGTGGCCCTGAACTCGTTCAAATATTTGAAGTTAAAGGCACAATGTTAGCACAGACAAAGAGATTTTGGCTTTTGTTAGAAAAAAAAGGTAAGTGGTTCAACTTAGAGTTGCTTTAAAACACACAGAAATGTTCATAAGTGACACCATGTGGCAGTCCTACTTTCAATTTCCTCTCTTTGCTGTGTTTCAGTCCCAGGACAAGACCACAATTTGTACTTGCAAAATAGCTACACATTAGTGCATCTGATTTTATTATTCATCACGGCTGCAATCTTTTAGCATCCAATCAAAAAACACATCACAGCCTGTTCCTGTTTTAATAATTGCCTTGCTTGGACAATAAAACAAGCACGGCGATGCTGAATACAGAATCAATGTAAATTCCAGCTGGTCAGCAGGGAGCTGCTGCACGGCAGAAATGAGAAATTGTAATGAAGCTACAGTAATAGAGACCTACAGCATGTGTGTCTGCTGAGATTTGGGTTTTTAAAGCTCATCCATGGGTAAGTTGTATTAGACAGAGCTTATAGGATATGTAACCAGAAAGTGTGCAAACAAATGGATTTTCTAAAGTTTAACGCAGCTGGTGCTCTGTTAAGGTAAGAAGTTTTTGTTATAAACTTTTATTTTACAGCACTACTTCAAAGTTTTCTTTCTTTTTTTGTTGCTATTTATAGGTTGGAAAGTTTAATTACTCAATAAACGGTAAATTGCCTGAAACCCGCTGGGTTGCAGCTAATGATAATTATATTTTCCATTAATTGACTTGCATCTCTTTCGATGAAACAACTCAGCAATAAATATATAAGTAAACATTAGGACGAGTTTGCTCCATGTCTTACATTAGAACAGGTGTCTCCTACAATAACTGCAATAAGGCTTTGACACTTTCAACACCCCTTTAAAGGACCAGCTGTTCAGATTGTCTATAAATCCTCCAAAGGCGTAAAATAGCATCTCAGAATCAGTGAATTTTTTTGTAATAAGCTCTGAAATGTGTATAGCTTCCACTACTGAAGTCAAACCAGTCCATTCCATCACTATCTGTCTATTTCACTTCACAATGGGCTGTGTGTGTGCACACGCTAAGGGCACCCTGTGCAGAAGTGGTAATGGACATAGGTGTGATTAACACCACACCACATGGCCTGATGGTGCTAGCCACACTACTAATCACGCTGCTGTGTGTGTGCGTGTGTGTGTGCATGCAGCAGGATGGAAGCGAGGGAGTGTGTGACAGCATGTGTGTATGCGCGTGTTACTCAAGCTGTCACACAGCCTCCAGACATCTCTCTGTAAAAAAAAGAAAGGAAATAAAACAGGCTCAGCCGAGAAAAGTCCTTGACCTGGAACATTTCATTCTTTCTTAAACTTGTAAAAATAGCATCCAGGAGGCCGCTTCACAGCATTAGTGATCAATACTTACTGACTGCACTGATGCTTCTGATGCATTGTTTTATTCTGATAAAGTATATTATCACTGTAATTATTTTAGTTGGGGCAATGGAGTTGATGGTTATGTGACATGACAACGTCAAGCAGGCTGGAGGGATGGCAGGAAGGTCCTGTGTCAGACTGTTTTCACCACAGTTTGGTTATGTTTGGGCAACGAAATCTACAAAAGATCTTAGTTTGAGTAAAGTTAAAACAGGCCTCTCATAAGATTAAACACAACGTATTCCACCTGCAACAAGCTTTGCTGCCATTTTCTTGGCTACCGTGGTGACAAGTTACATGCACTTATTGACACAGACATAAGAGGGCGCTAAGCTACACTATTTTAGTCATGTTAAAGGTAGTTTAGGAGATTTCATTCTGATGTACTTTTTGTTAAATTAGTGTAACTTCTCTTTACAACCAATATATATATATAAATAACCAATTAGTTCGGCAGTTTCGCACTAAAACAAAGAATATGAATCATCTGTGGAAGCTACAAAACGCTAAAAACATCAGCCAATCCGGCGAGTATTGGCTGGTTGTCACTCTCTTCCTGCTCTGTGCGCACCAGAGAGGTACGTGCATGATGGCCAAAGTCACGCGTCCATGTGATTGGGAGGCGTGGCTTCGGGGTGAGCTCCAAGATAAAGGGGCGTGTGTTTACTTTCGAAATCTGGCTGACTCTCACTGAGTTTTCAAAATCTCCTACCTCACCTTTAAAACATTTCAACGTCTACTGTTGTTTATCTAGTAAGGCTGGGTTAAAACGATCTGTCTGTTTTTGTATGTGCCAAACACTGTGACACAACGATAACTGATCACAAAATTGATTTTTAGGCATGATAAAATAATTCCACATTAAATGTGACTCTAACAGGATCAAATAATTGATAAACAGGCAAAGGTCAAAGGTCAGCATTTAATAAATTCCTTCAGAATCTTCATGGTGTGTGGACAGATGTGAATATAAACTGTAACCTTACTTATGCTCTGCACCTTACATGATGACAGGGACTTGTAATTTGGCTAGTTGTGTCCAAACTTTGGCATACAACAACAACAACAACAACAACAACAAACTATGGACCACACTGCAACAAAGTTACCTCCTCACCCACCTCCTCACATCAATCTAAAACGCTGAAGGCTCCAAACTCATTAAGCCCTTGGAAAGTTCTTTCATTGAAGCAGAAAGACATGCGGAGAAGACATAAAACAGTCGGGTAAACACAACTTCGGATCTTTCTCGCTGCATAACTAACTGTCAGTTGCCCTCCATCATCATAACTGCTTACTAATTCACCCAATTTTTTTCCTCCACTCCCTGTAGAAATGTGCAACTCGCGAGTGATTAGTTCATTTGCAACTAATCTCTTTCGCGAATGGGGTCATTAGGAGTATTGTGAGTGATGTCATGTTATCTGGGTGCCTCTGGATGCCAGGATGTGGTGAATTGCTGCTCAAATTTGGACATTAAGTTGCTTCTGATGACTAAGACTGCTGAAGAGGCAATGATTCATTTGTCTCTCATTTATTGGTCTTAGAAGTTGAAGCCCTAATCCCATCATTAAGCCTATAAATAAACTTTCATTCTCTTTTTTTTGTTATAAGTCCATCAAAACGACTATAAAAGAGAAAATAATTAACAATTAATGATTTTCTAAACACTGAAAAAAAGAAAAAATATATATCTTTTTTTTTCTATTCACCAATCATGGAGCTAATGTCCCACATCCTGGCAACTGGGATCCAATCAGAGCACACAATCAGTCAGTCACTGAGCTGCAACAGTATGGTGACAGGTGGGAAAGAGATGCTCGCACTTAGACACGCTCCTGAACCAGCACTACCGGAGAACTCTGAGCTTCAGTCGGCGCAGCTGATAAACAGTTCATCATTAAACTAGCACCACTTTCATATCTCACCCTGAATTCAATCACAAACTGCATCCCAAATGTGTGATCGAGTCGCATTAGCATAAGCTAAAGTCCAAGTTTGAGTCTACATCGGACATTTCGTGCCAGTCCACTGATGGTTTGGTGCAAAGCAGAATTATTGACATAAATTTGAACAGCATCCATATTTCACATCACGGTGAATAACCAGACACCACAGTAATGAGATTAAGAAATGAAATGTGATTTATGATCAGGTTGTGTGAAGCATTCAGCAAAACTTCAAATGACATCAGATGTAATACATCTGCTGATACATCTGAGAGTGTTGGATTTTGCCAAACCGACCATGTTTTGTGTCCACTCATCATTTTCCTGACCACTTGAAGGTCAGAGATGTTTATCTAAATCACATAATTTAAATAAAGTATTGCAACTAATTAGGAGTCCAATAGCTTCACAATATTATTAGAATAAAAGTTTTTTCTTACATTTAAAAAAGTTTTTGAAATGTTTAATTTTTCTCTTGTGGGATCTGTTTTCCTTTTTCTCTCTTTTCTTCATTTCTACATTTAGTTAGATAGTTAATTGGTTACCTGCCTGCTGGATGTGAGAAGAGAGGCAACTCATACAGGAACACCAGCACACATGTTGTTAAATAATGAGGGTTTCAAAATTCATATCATGATAAATGTAATGAATTTTAAGGGGGGGGGGGGTTTAAGGGTTACATGGACCAAGTTATTAAATGATATTAAACAAACAAATCTCCGTCACAGACATTTGTGTAAAGTGCCTCACTGGTATACTGGTTTTCTCTCTCTGCCTCACATTCTTCCATTTCTCTCACACAGTCAGCTACACTGAGTCCGGCATCGTGTACATCCTGTAGTTTGATGGTGAGGCTAACAAAGTTGCAGAACCGGAAGCTGGCAGTTTGCCTTATGTTTTTTGTTAGTAAATCTATATAAATAAAGTTAACTTTGACGTCCAATCCAGGTGTGCTAATGTCCTTTCCTGTGGTAGTGACTGATGAGGAAGTCCAGTTGTAAATATCAGTGGTAGGAGGAAAAATGAAGCTTGTGTTGGTTGGTTTTCACTTAGACAGACACTTAGTATTTAGGAGAGCAGCTTCTGGTGTTTCAGTCACTACAGGGTGCCCACCTCATCAGCAGGTTCACTGGTCTAGATGTTGTTTGCACCATCAGTCAGTCTCCAAAAAAAAAACACCAGTCTGACTCAAAATGTCTTTGAAACTGTGGGAACTTATTGATTCATTAGCAACCTGCCGAGCTTTTTAACCAGCAGTTATTGGTGTTAACTGACTGCTGGAGGAGTCGTGAACACTTTCTCCTCCTTCTTCAACAACCATTTCTACACATCCTGTCTAAAGCAGGACCTCAGTGCTGACAGTGGTGTGAGACATGGGGCCAAGCTTAACCTACTATCACTAGTTTGTCACCAGGCTTCTTAAACAAGGTTTCCCTTAAATAAATGAACAGATATTTTAACCTGTTCCTCTTCTGTGCTGTATTAAAATACCATGACGAACCCTGCAGATACATTCAGCGCAATAAGTTCAGCATATGTATGATACATGTTGCTGTAAAATGATGTTTTAGAGACAGACAGGAAGAAGAGTTAAGATGCTATCAAAATGCATGAGCGTCCCAAACTCCCCTTCAATCCGACACAGCTGCAATCATACACTTCAGCAAAGGGAGATGAAAGTGTGTGTATGTGTGGTGAGCACATGGCTGTCTATCTGTGAGTGTGTCTTTGTGTTCGTATCAGAGCTGGAAGGCTTGTTCCCGTTCAGTGGTTTGTCATTATGTCAACACATAACAGTACACGCATGTCCAAATCAATCAGTCACAACACCGATGTAACTTCTGCTCCCTCTCCTGCTCTTTCCCCCTTTGCTTATACGCAGAACGCTGCTAATCTCTGTGTGAATCTAATCAATCTATGAAAACCAGAACAACGGACATGCTATAAGGATATATAAAACAAGTCTAGAAGTTTGGTCAAATATTTTTACTAACAAATGAGAATTATAATCTTTCGCGATTGACAGCAAATACTGTTCATGTGGCATCTGTGGATCCGAACAATCATTAAAATTGTCCCTGTTACACTTGTCCATGTCACATTTTTCTGTGACTGATTGAAAGGAAAAATATCTTCATTCCAGCAGGTGGCAGTATTTAGGACTGTGGATAAACAAAAGCAGTGCATGTGTGCTACACTCACACCAAACCTGCTCAGCACAGATGGATTGTTCTTCAATATCTCTTTGTGTTTATCTAGAAACTGTTAAACTGCTGCTCATATCACTTTATGCTGCATCTGTCCACAGCCTTAGTGCAATGCTAACATCAACAAGTATAAGACAGTAGTAGACAGACTGTGTGTGTGTTTGTGTGTGTGTGTGTGTGTGTAAAGAACAGATTGAAGCCCTACTGAAGCTATCAAAGCCCCATAACCAAGATGGACGCCCTAAGACTGCCCACAATACCTGACACTTGCGCGCACACGCACGCACGCACTTGGTATAAAATATTATTTATATCTGCCCTCATTTAGAGAGAGGAGGGACATACAAATAAACAGAGGGGAATAAAAGGAGAGTTATTCTGAAAACGAGCATCCCTCTCTGTGATGTTTGAGTTTTTATCTGGTACGGAAAGAAAAATCGCATCATAACAATCAAATCTTAATGATAGAGTTTCCTTTGTTGCAAAAGAGCAAGTCCTCGAGATGCATTTTTTATTTATATGCTGTTATGCAAAGAGAAGAAAAGTAAAGAGTTGTTCTGTCAACAGTTACACAACGTAATGAGCAGTTAGGAGCCTCTACAGCTCTCTCCTCACCAAGCTAGATGTAAATGGACATACATACATATGTTCATACAGAACTGAGCGGTGAGTCAGTGGTTTCCAGGGCATCATGCAGGCAATCCATGGCACCATCAGACCATTTCCTAACAGTCCTCACAGTGACTGGTTGCTGCTGAACCGCAGGTGCTTATGATGGGGAGAGCAGGACAAGATTATGGGCAACAGTGGCACAGTGGGATAGCAGGGTTGTCCAATAACCGGAAGGTTGGTGGTTCGATCCCAACTAATTAATTAATACATACAGTATCTACACAGGGCAACAGTGGCGCAGTGGGATAGCAGGCACGAGCATGAGCAGTGACAACTACGAAGGACAGAGGTCTTAGAGCCAGCAGCTGATCGTGTGTGTGTAAAGAACGCTGGGGGTCTTCTCCTCATGGCTGCTGGGGGCCATGAGTAACGCACGTTTGAATACTTAGCTGGGTGGAAGAAGCAACTAGGGACAAAACAAGAACGAAAGCAGGAAATCTGGACTTTAATGTAGCATCCACAATTTTATTTTAATTTAAAAGTGCATTTATATGCAGAATCAGCGATAGTATGGGATTAATAGCTTGGCATGGGACTGTGTGTTTGATTGTTGAATGCATAGAAGAGCAACATTATGGTTGTGAATGTGTAAACAGGCCAGTTCATATGGCTACATGTTCTCTGTGTCAGTGCATGTAATAAGAGTCCTGGTGTGTGTGTGTGTGTGTGTGTGTGTGTGTGTGTGTGAAGCTAGTTAATTAAGAAATTGCTCAAGGCCAGAGTCGTCTCATCACGCCGGGAGTTGGAGGAGAGGATATTTAACAATTACATTTTTATTATTTTCACTACATTCCTAATTTATTTTCTTTTCATCCGTCCTCATCTCACTATCTGTCAGCACTCATTTCTTCTTCAAATATCTCTGAAACTCACTTTTTAGCCGTTCCAAACTCCAATCCCCCCACAGGCACATGTTGGATCTATTTAGATGCACGCTAAATGACAATTTCCTCAACACTTGAGGTATCTCCATTTTACTCAAATGCAGATTTGTCTAAACTGTGAGAGTGAAACGATGCTCCCTGCTGCGCCTAGTAATTACACTCTGGTGACTTGGCAGCAGCAGCCATAGTGTGATTGCTGCCTCGTTTAAAGTACTTCTTATATGAATTTATTTCATTGCCACAGTTGCAGAGCGAATATGACGAAAAGCCACCAATGGAGCACCGGAGCAGAGAGACTGATCTTAAAAAGCTAAATGAAAATAAAAGAAGTGGTATCGGAAATAATAAAGACAGTGTGCTGGTCTTATAGAAGGATTTTACCTGTACAGAACAATGTACTACTACGATGTCTACGGGACGAAGTGGCCTCTAGTGGTTACTGGAGGAACTGTAGTTCCCTAAATGTTTTGGACTAATTTGTGCTGTGGTAAAGCACATTTTTTCTAGAGACCTTTCATGTAACACTTTAATTTTCATTGCTTTTTCAAATGTGAGAACAGGGGCCTCAAATACAGAAGGCCGACTCCTCTTTTAAAATACCACTCTTTGTAATACATGGCTAGTGTGTGTGTGTGTTTCTACTTATTGCTTTGTGAAAAGCAGAGAGGAAAACTGAGAGCAGCTGATGCTGGTTGCAAAGAGGGGGGGTTGGAGGATGGTGGATGGAGGGGTGGGTTGGATAAAAGTGATGAGGCCTTTTGTATAAAATCTGCTACCAATAGTACAACACAAGCAGCAGCGTCTCATTCTGTTCTCACTGCATTTAGATTGCCTAATTTACACATGAAATGAAGAAGCATCTTCTTCTAAGTGTAAGTACTGTGTATGTTGCACTGATTAGTGACTTTACACTGCAACCATGTTAAACTATTACCTACTGATGATTGTAAGATGTAAGAACTCTAAGTGTTTCTGCAAGTTTTTTTTTCACAGTTTGCATATTTTCGATGATACATTTTCAGTTTCTAAACCATCCTATGAGCATTTTATTTACGCACGCAAGGACGCAAAGAAGCTGCAGAAACTTTTAAATCAACCAATCATAAGCCACGTTTAAACCTCCACTCCCTCCTGCTCTCTCTTCCCATTGGTTCTGTTATCTGACCCCTCTCTTTCTGTGTTGCCATGGTGACCAGTCGAGCAGGCAATCCAGCTCCCATAGCTCTTCAAAAGCCAGCAGCTCTTGACAGTAATTGGCAGCATATATATATAAATGTTAACGTTTTACATTAAGACTCCAACTTAATGAGCAAAAGGAAAGGAGATGGTTCATCTTAAGAGCCCTGCTGGGTCAACTATGGTAGCCAGTAATTGAACCAGTGACCTTTTTAAGTGTTACCTTAAGGGGTGTTGTTTTTTCTTGGAAGTCTTGTGACTGAGGACTGGGAGCAGGTCACAGTCTGTGCAGCGATGTGACCAAGAACTGAATCAGTAAGGGGCTCAGGTAGTGGGTGGCTGGACATAGGGTACTTTGAAGGGCATCTGTGAGGACATATTTACATTTACTTTGTAACCCAGATGTATTACTATATTCTAAATGAATCCTATTTCCTTCCATATGGTTTGGTTTATCCTTCTGTATAAAGTATTTTCTTCTTATATTTTTTTTTCATAAGACTTTGGGTGCATGGAACAAAATTCCACTCAGAGCATGCAGCTCAGAGTGGAATAATGACTTCATCTGTATGGCAGACCTGTAAAACACACTCAAAATGAAGACTGCCAGCAGTGTTTCAATTTCAATTTATGCCCTTTTGAACTTTATTGCGGCGCAGTGGGAGCCAGGTGGTAAACAAAACTTGTTGTAAAAACCAAGAAAACCAGTCACCTGTAACAGTAAACACCAGAGCCTGCTATACGGTACGAATGCAAAGAGAAAGAATAAATAAATATGACTTCTCACTTCCTCAACATCCAAGAGCAGGCATACGAATCAAGAAAAACTCTGTACGAACAACTGAAATAAATAAAATTACACACACTGTCGTCCCGTTCATCCCACAGACCCCTCGGTGAATATCTCTGCATGTGTTCTCTGTGTGTCCATGGTGTCATTATATTATATATATAACACACACACACACACACAGGTTTTGGAAGTAATACCTGCTGTGGCTGTTTATATTACTAATAGATGAAGTATATTGACGACAAAGCCCCAAACTATGATCATTCTACTGAACACACTCTCAGGCCAAAGCTTCTCTTCATGTCTTCCTGTGTGTCAACCAATGAGGTCTTCTCCTGCTGTAATTTAAGAGCAGCACACACACACACACACCCTCTCAGTCACACCTTCCCTGTTTGACTTCCTATCTCAGTGTGACAGTATTAGCAGTCTAGGACACCCACAGCTAATGTTATGAGCAGTCCAGACCGACTCGTATACAACTCGACATGCCTCTGAGAGGAGGCAGACTCCTAAGCCCTCTTACCTACAGAGAGCCTCATATGCAAGGTACTCATGACCGGCCTCTTCATGGCACTTAAAGAGATGAGGGGAAAGATGAAAGGGGCTGCTAGAAGGTGCAAAAAGGCTACCACTTACACAGGAACTGATGGATTGATAGAGAAGGCACTCCTTAGAAAACATACTGATCGGAGATTAACCATGCGTGAATCATACACTCGGGGAAGACAAACATGTTTGTTTTTTAACCAACTCTTATTCACTTATTCATGTTAACATTTGCTGAACTTTCATTTTTCCACCATAACTCTCCAAGAGATCATGCAATCATTTCTCAACAGAGCTGACAATAAAACATCTTTTGGATGTGGAATATTAAAGGGAGGAGAACTAACTGACAACATCAGCATCAGACTGAATCCAGATGTTAGCCAGGATTAATCCTACTGTGCAGCACAGCTGGACTCATCTTTTCAGGAAACATGCTAAGCACTTGTATCCACAGTCAGTGTGGAACTACTAGCAGCCAGAAGCGTGTTTCAACAACAAACAGCGAGAAGAAACGTGACTGAAGTTACACATAATGTGCTTGATTTGGCTCGGCTGTAAGACTTTTGCCAATATGTGACTACAACCTCTGTGGGCTTAACTTTAACTTTTACAGGATTTCACCTGGGACTGTTAACTTTGTGGGCAGAGGGAATGCTGCTTCTCAAACTGAGCAAAACATCTTTCCAATTACTCCACAGCACCGTGGACAGAGACAGGTGGACCAAAGGTCTAAACCTCTGACCATAATAGAAAAGCTATCATACAGCTCACATCATTAGGTATCAGTGCTCATTTTAAGGACATTAAATCCTTGTTCTTCTTGTTTAAAAATGAGTTTATACCTTACATAAAGGCAGCTCAAAGTGATAGCACAGGTTTTAAACAGATTTGTCAGATGACCCTTCGCATCCATTCCTACATCTTCCCGGGTTCCTTTACTATCCTCTGGTATCCCTTCTCTCCCCTTTCAGTATTTCTCTCCATCTGTTTCTCACTGACATTCTCTGTCTCTTACAGTACTGTACGTTGTCTTGACTGCTCCTCTCCATCTGCTGTCGCCTGTCATTTCTGAACATATCGATGCCATCTGGTGGATGCTCCAATCCAAAATGAGTCATGATGCTGTAGCACAGAAGCAACCAGCTTCAGTACAGGGTGGGCCCAGCAGGAGTTAAATGCTCTAATCCAGGCATTGGTTGCACATTGCTTTACTCACTGAGGTAAACCGATTATTCCTGTAACTACCTGTTAGTGTGTGAAAAGTTATCCTCTTTAGCCATATGGTTTGTCTGTTCTTTGTATATAGAACAGGCTGCAGATGTGGGCAGTAGATCGTTAAGAAGACAAGCACACTAACTATCATTTTAATTTTAAGACCTACCAGATTTTTCGGACTATAAGTCGCACTTTTTTTCATCCTTTGGCTGGGTATGCGACATATACTCAGGTACGACTTATATATGAAAAAATATACAATTAGTTGTGTCCTGAGGTCCCATTACAAATATCATGGTAGCTGTTCTGTCCCTCTCCTGATGGTTCTCTTCCACCTCCAGCTTGTCCACACTTTGCATTCTGAGCATAGGTGATGCTTGTGGTCGCTAATTCCAGACAACTATATGAGCGCACAGTAGTCTGCCATTTACTAATTTACAGGATGTTTATAGGAATTTCTGTGCAGTGAAGCTAATCATTTCTCCGCATGAGAACTTGTTGAAATGCATGTGTCTCACTCTCAATGCCCTGCAGCCACACCCCTTTCTCTTGGAGCTCACCCCAAAGCCACGCCTCCCAGTCACATGGATGTGCATTACCTGAAGACGAGCTGCGGTCTGTGACTTCGGCCATCATGCACGTACCTCTCTGGTGCGCACAGAGCAGGAAGAGAGTGACAACCAGCCAATACTCCGCGCAGGGTCCACCCGGAGGATTGGCTGATGTTTTTAGCGTTTTATAGCTTCCACAGATGATTCATATTCTTAATTTTAATGCGAAACTGCCAAACTAATTGGTTGCTATTGGATTGTAAAGACACCAATTTAACAAAAAGTGCATGAGAATGAAATTTCCTACCCTACCTTTAAGTTAAGAGGAATACAGGAGGCAATGTTACGCTAAAAACGTAGTGATTTACGCTGGCCCGCTGGTGCGACTAATACTCCGGTGCGACTTATCAACGTATGTTTTTTTCTTCTTCATTACGCAATTTTTGGCTGGTGCAACTTATACTCCGGTGCAACCTATAGTCCGAAAAATACAACTGTAAAATTGTAAAATAGGGACCAGATGATAAGGAAAATATCTTCATCCAAACACAAAAATCTGTTTTAGGTACACAGGTTTACTTCTGCTATCAACATGGAGGTCTATGGGAATGTCACTGTTGGAGTTGTTTTTTGTACTTCTGCACGGGCTCAGTTGTAAGTCTGGGTTAGTCTAAAAAGGAAAAACAGCACTGTTTATTTTTGGCACTATGTTTTATTATCTGAGTTTGAAAAAACTCATCAGCAGCATCTTCCACTCACTGTGTGTTTCCGTTGCTATGAAACAGTCTGTGTCTGGCAAAAGGTGGGTTCTAGTTAATTTGTATTAATATTTCTTGGTATAAATTAAAGAATAATTTAAACTTTCTTGCTTTGCTCCGATTTAGCGCAGCTGCTTAAAAAAAGAAGAAGCCATCGTGTTTGATAGATGTGATAAATGCTTCAAGGTGGGCAGAAATAAGCATTCAGCTAAGCATCAGTTAAGCAATCTCACATGTCTGCACGCCCTGTATGTTCTTAACATTTTAATTAGAGCTCATATTAAATTGCTGAGAGGTACGTTTCTTATCCTGCACTGACAAGGAGCTGCTCACAAAAAAAAAAACAGAAGGAGAAACTGTGCTGGAATAAACATCAGATAAATCACTCATCTTGCAGGTCTGTCTACAAGTCCAGCAAGTTTTAATGAATTAACTTTTTTAATTGGGCCATGTTGTGACAACCTCACTTCCCATCCGAGCTGATGCAGTCTTTACCCTCGCTGGTAACTCTGGCACGTCGATGGCCTCACATACTTCAGAAAAGCTACTTAATCAGCCCACTCAATTAGATTCAGATTCATACAAAAGTTTTAATTAGCGTCGTTTTTTTCTTAATCTGTGTTCCTTTTGACAAAGTCATGAGAGAGATCGGGCTTGATAGAGAAGCTGATGATTTGGTCCTGCCCTCCGCTTCCTCCTCCACCCCCCCCCCCCCCCCTCGTCGCCAGCGTTTCGATGACTCATCATCATGTGACTGTGCCAGATTCTAATCAGCTTTCTGCACCTGCTGCTGGCTTCTACAGTGTCACACTGACAAACACCAAACATAATCAAGGTTGAAAGGTAGCCTCGCCTCGCCCAAAACAACAGCAACCGTGCCCAGTCCCATGATGCATTTGTGGTGATGACATGTCGACCCAATTAATTATCTGCATATTTGAATAAGCATTAATATCTCCTCCTTGATGTGCACCTTCCCTTTAGTCCATTCCATTTTACAGATTGTTTAAAGCAGCGTTTAAATAGTGCATTCAGTTTTATGGAGGGACACATTTATACGTTTTCTCCCACTTAGTGATACGTTTTCATCCCAGAGCAGAAGAATAAACATCTTTTTTTAAAAAAAATAAAACATGATAGGCGTCATGGATGTACAGTTACACATGTTTGTGTTCCTTCTTTATTTATTTATTTCTTCATTGATGAAAAAAACTATTGATGTGCTTCTTTGAAAAGAACTTGTAAATGACTCCTCATGAGGACATCTTGAACCTTACACGTGAATACTTGTACTTGTACCTTTCCACAACCTCTATTTCATGTAATTATTATTTTCAGTTGTGAAACAGCATGTTGCATTTGAACGAGAGCAGAGTAAGGTGGTTGACCAGTTGACTACTGCCTCTTAGAAATAGTAATGAGCAAGAATAAATCAGAGAGAGCTCTAAATATTTTTTTAAAATAGTTTTTCTTTTTTTTTTTTAGGATGATGATGAGCAGGTCTTATCACATAAGCGGCAAGTTCATTTTAATTCACCATCCAGCACAAAGAAAATCCTTCAACAAACGAGGGCCAACTCTCATTCGGACCAAGAGCGGAGCGATAATTGGAAAGCTTAATTGGGGAGATGGCATCTTGTTAATTGAATTAGCAGCAAAAGAAAAAAAAAGAAAATGCCAATTCAGGACAATGTCATAGAGTGACATTGAGAGATTGAGAGCGGAAGAAAGCGAAGAGAAAGAAACATGAGGTGAGAGAAGCTGACATGATAAAGGTAAGACAAGAGGAAAAGAAAAGAAACATAGAAGGGGAGATATTCGTATCAACAGCATCAAGAAAGGTGGACAAGACTTATTTAAGAGAGTAAGAAAAGAAGTGAGACGATGAATGGGAAGGGAGAGACGGCAGTAAAAGAAGAGCGGCAGTGAATGGAAGAACGATTTCAAGGTTACCATGCATATGTGAGCCCATAGGCACACATGTACAGTATAAGCTGTGCTGGGTATAATGCATAGGCCCTGCATCTAAAAGGGGGGAAACCCCAGGGAGAAAAGCTCATGGCTGATTACATGGTTACAGCTAAGTGAACTGTGTCCTATTTCAGACATCAATGTCAATGCGTGGGCTTGCTTGTGTGTGTGTGTGTGAGACAGATAATACTCTCCCACAAAGAAAAAAAATCATTTGTGGTGAAAATGCTAAACATGGCTGCAGTGGCGTGGGAAGTAGGGTGGTGCTGCAGCACCTGCAGCACCCCCTGGTGGCGAATATTTAAATTGGCATGACAATAAAATCTATATAAATATTTTTGTTGTTTCTGCTCCATGACATTTTGTTTGTCATGTTTGGGCTGTGGAAATGAAGAGAGGGATAATTCGGGTATTTAAAAATGATTTCATTATTTCATCTTCAATGTGTATTGGCCAATCAGATTTGTCTTTTTGATGCGATTGCGATTCGGCCTAGCATGCGCGCACACTGAGCCACGACAACGCAATGTTCAAAAGAGAATTTGGGAGTTTTTTAAGGCACCCAACCACAAACACCTGAGGACTAATAAGAGGTATTATTATTACACTGCAATTTTGTGCTATTGAAAAATTATTTTGTCCATAAAAACATCTGAAAATAATCTGATTCATTCATTCTTCATGCAGGGGACGGGTAGAGTGGTCTGCAGAATACAGAGCCTGAGGTCTTCTACTGTACGGCACAGCTGTAGTTGAATGTTCATTGGCCTTTGGGGGGTCTCCAGCTAGCCTTGCCTCCTGGGAAGTGGCACCTCTGCTTGCGCCAAACATTTAGACTTATTATGTAACTACATGTGTTAAAAATAAGAAAAGTTGTTGTGTGTATCTGCAGCTTTTCTGCCACATGAAGAAGAACCAAATGTATTTCGTTTATCCTTTGTGTCTTCACCCATTTTATAAGGTGAATGATCATTTGATTAGTAGATAAAAACCTGATTCCCTCCAGAATGCAAATGACGTAGATCTAATGTAGTCACTGTCCTCCTTTTAAGCCGTCTTCAAATGATCTCCACCTCTCTGATGATTCCTCTGCTTTTTATTGACTGTGTTTAACCAGCGAGGGCACTCGTCGTCTGATAATGACAGTGTTAAGGAATCTTATGAGACAAAAGGTTTACAAGGCTCCACCAAATATTACTGAAATGATACAAGAGCACTTGATTCACTCCAATAATGAAGGCGGAGTGAGGTGCATGTTAAATACTGCAGTGTGTGAGTGTGTAAGTTCATGTACTTTTACACAATGATTTACTTCAACAGACTGGCTATACTGGGGAGGGCAAACATCATCTGTTTCATTAACCCTGCCAAAGTGATATGGAGAGTTATTTATGGAGAACATGTGATCACCTGGTGCTCTCTGCAAGGGCAGTTTAAGCCCACTCATGTGTGTGTAGACATCTTTTGAAGTGTTTTTTTTTAAGATAGCTTTTGTTTTCTTTCATGTTCTGCTTTTTTTCTGCCATGAACCCCAACGGAAACTCATACTTGAGTGATTCTATGATTGTCATAATGACATGAGTCATTCTGGAGTGTGTCTTTTCTTCTCTTAATATTCTCCCCTTCTGTCCTGCTCTCACAGTCTCATTTGTCCCATCCCTGTCTGTCAAAAGATCTGTTCAATAACAGCTCGCTGCTCCACATGCAAAACTAACAAAATGATTTCTTTGCAGTGGTGGAGGAAGTACTGAAGCTTGCTACTTAAGTAAAAGTACAAATACCCAGGAAAATGTATACTCAAGTAAAAGTAGAAGTGCTACGTCAACAATCCTACTTAAGTAAAAGTCTTAAGTATGTTTTAAATGTACTAAAAAGTAAAGTATTAAAAAAAAGTACTAAAAGTAAAAGTACTCACGCACCGACTATATATTATTGATTTCCATTGCAAAGGATCTGAACAGGTTAAAATAATCAAAGAAATCATCTTAAAATTAAAACATTGTGTAGTTAATGTACATGTTCAGTCCAGAAGCAGCTATGGACAGGTCTGTGTGTCATGAGGCAGGCTGTGGGCATCAAGTGAACAGAGAGGCTGCTAATAAAAAAACAGGCATTCAGCATTTTTACTGTGTCAGTATTCCTGCTGTAGATTAATGTTATGATTCATGTTAGTCAGACATTAATGGATGGACTTGTGTTAGCAGACAGTCGCTAATTAGTTACCTGAGCCAGAGCACCGGCATCATAATTGAGGCACATTATAGAAACACAGCGGGCAGCGTGACACCACCTCCATGCAGAGTCTGACCTCACATCAGTCCAGCACTGTGTTCATCAGATGTAACATGTAACTACAAACACTGAAATGTTTGAAACGTACAGATACTAGCTGCAAAATGTAATGGAGTAAAAGTATATTATTATTATTATTATTTTTACTTAAGTACAGTACAAATACATAAAAAAATACTTAGTACAGTAACAAAGTACAAATACTTAGTTACATTCCACCACTGTTTCTTTGTCACTGCAGGTCCGGGATCCTAAGAACACATACCAAAAGGACCAAAACACTGACCTCATGTTAGGTTTTCTTGTGAGGTGTCAGTTAAAATGTGCATTTGTATTTATGTGTATCATATCATATCATATTATATTTCTCTATTTATGACCTGTATTGAGACCATACAACAAGAGCAAGAGAAAATAGTCCCTCACATGAACTGCTGCATGTAAATCAATTGTCTGCACCCTTGACCCTTCCCTGCAGCGACGTTACGTTTTGCTTGTGGGACATAAGTAATTGATGGAGTTACCTCCAATAATCGTCCCACAAATCCTCCATTTGAGCTACTGAGGGACCTCGCTCTGCCCTAAAGATGTAAGGCTACAACAGTTATTGCCAGTGTAAATTATTTGTTGAAAGCATGGCTTTGCTAATAGGTCATAGGGCTGATGCTCTATTGGTTTTTAAGATATTGTTTACTTTGCATCTAAATAATTCAAACCTTCAAATGAAAAAAGTGAAGTGCAGGGAGAAATAAATATGAGCTGATACACAGTGGCTGTTTCCGTGTTTTTTCGAGTGAAGAAGCAAAATTGGAAATTATGCAAAAAACAGGGACTGGAGGGAGAAGAAGAAGGGGGAGGAGAAGAAAAAAGAGTCAGGGGAGGGGGAGGAGGGGGTGTTGAGAAGTGTAAGGGGAGAGTTATGATGAGTATGTTTGCTCTATGAAATGCTCCAAAGCAATCAACTGAAGCAAATTAATGCCTCTTACTCTGGAGAGAGTGTGGATATAATAATAAAAGAGAAAGGCAAAATAGACAAGAAACTGAAAATGAGCAAAATAAGAGAGAGAAGAGGAAGAAGAATCTCCTGCTTTCTATTTGTTAAGGGTGGCATGGCTGACACAGATGTGCAGATTGCCTATCAATCACTTCGGATTGTTTCTGGTGTTCACATCCTCTTCACCTTCAACATAGATCCTCTTCCTCTTTGCGTTCCCGCTCTTCTTCACTGATCTGTAATCTTCCTCTTCACCTTCTCTCCCCTTCTCTTCTTCACTCTTCCAACACTCCAGATCCATTCATGGACTCTGTACGTTTGCGTGTGTGTCTGCAAAGCGCCCCTGTAAGAGTGTATTTAAGTGTGTGTGTGTACATGTGTGACAGCAGAGATGGATTGGTCTGTATTTAGGGAAGCAGAATATCAATAAACAGGGAAGGGAAAAGCTCTCTCATGCTTTTCTCTCACCCTCTTACACACACGTACACACATGCTGCTTTCCTGAGGCCTTTGGTGGTTGGTGGAGAGTGGAGGGGTCGTTCAGGAACGCAGTGTGTTGCGTTCCACTGTGTAGCGCCACAGGTTGCTAAACAAGGGGTTGAAAAATGGGCCGCCCCTGTGAGCAGGCGAGGATTGATCGCCCAAATACCTCTTTTATCTCCTCCTCTTCCTTCTTGTCTTGTGTTTTCATTCCTCACTTCTCCTCGTCTTTCTTTGCCGTGATTCATTGTCTGGATTCTCCTTGTTATATTCTTCACTTTTTTGTCCTCATTTTTCCTTTTTATTTTTCTCATCATTTGGTTCTTGGTAAATTTTCTCAATTTTTTTCTCCACATCTTTTTTTTCTTCCTCATTGATTTCTTCAGTTCTCTTCTAATCCCTAAGCTTCTCCTCCTTTCCTTATGTCACTTCTTATTCTCACCGGCTCATTTACTTCTTCTTCTCTTCTCCTCTCCCTCCTAACCCATCCCCTTTCTTTTTGTTCCTTGTCCAGTATAATGTCTCTTATTTGAATCAGGTTTCTACCTTGCTTCCTCTTCCTCTCCTGGTCCTGACCGCAATAGCGGTTGTCCAATAAAACAGGCATAAAAACACAATCCCTGTCTGGGCTCAATTCTCAAACACCGGCACACAGTGGCACCGTAAATCAGACATAAAAAGCCAATCCCTGTCTGCAGTCAATTTCCATAAAGATACAAGGAGGATGCTCCAGGAAGGAACGAGATGGGATTGAATGTGTGTAATGTGTGTGAAAAGTGTGTGTGTATGTGTGTAAGTCTGTTTGCGTGTATTTATATTGCACATGCAGTGACTGTGTATTACATTCCAGGTGCGTATCTTTATGCGTTTTTTCTTATGTGTGTGTGTTCATCAGCTCCCAGGTGGTGTAGACACAGTGTGAATGCTAGTGACTGTCGCTATGCTAATGATCCCTGTTTACATCACACATCACACCACAGGCTTCGTCACATTATCCCTGTGAGAGAGACACACATACACACACACACACACACACACATCACATTTCCCATCTCCACCCACCCACCCACATATTACTTCAATCACACACACACACATATAACATGACACACTCATTTTTAATGTGTATGCCTACTGCAGGACATAAACACATTCTTAGGTAACCTGACTGCCCCACACACACACACACACACACACACACAGAAGGTGGCTCTCCTAATGAGGCATACATGTTTGCAGTGCTGTCACAAACCAGTTTGATCAGTTTCTACCACTTAAAATTAGGCCTCTTCTGTGGGTGTGTGTGGCTAAGACAGTACTCCTGTTGCTGCATATTTGAATACATAAACACAAAATAAAAACGATTAAGAATGACATGGCCATTTTACAAGATCACTGTAGCAGCCTCTGCATGTTTGTCCTGGCGCTGCCCAAAACAGTTGTCATTGATAATTTTGTCCCCTATACAAGGGTGAGACCAGACCCGTCTCCTGTGCAGATATGGTCCTGTACTGTGCAGTGCAAGGAAGCCTGATCAGTTACTGTATGCACTGCATGTAAACGAAAGATTTTGAATCTTGTTTTTGTCACAACAAAATAAGTTAAAAGTAAAATGATGCTGCTAAAACGATCCAAAAATTATTTTATATTATCATGATGTAGCAAAACATTATTTTCCTTTGGAAAAATAGGTAATCTGACTGACCGAGGTAGCAATCAATCTGTTCATGTACAGATTGCACAAGGACATTATGTGTAATACACACAGCATTCAGGGTCACATAACACACATTTCTCTCCGTCTCTTCTTGTCTTTCACAAATACGCATACTCACACACAACATGTCAATGAGGACAGTGTGACCCGTGTGAGTGAAGTGCTACACACTACTTTCCTGTAATAACTAGTGCTACATCTAATCCTATTTCCATTAGGTGTATGCTCCAGAAAGGTGTGTGTGTGTGTGTAGTGTGTGCCAGAATGTGTGTGTATGCAGTGTGTATGCAGTTTTGAACTGTGCATGTGTGTGAAGATTGAGATAGTGTCCATGTGTGTGCATGCCTTGGGGTAACTTGGCAGAGGAAGGTGATTTTGTGTGTGTGTGTACATGTGAATGTGTCCAGTCCTTAATTCTCTCTCTGTGCGGTGGAGTGCTGAATCAGCTCAGCCCTGATAGACCTGCTCAGCACTGGCCAGTACTTCAATTGGGCAATTACAGCACACACACACACACACACATCGATGTTGAGTCTTACATAAGGACACACAGACACTTTTATGCAGGAAATTAAGCGGATTCAGTCTCACAAAAACCTGCCAGTATACGTACACACAGGCACACAAACACATGGAAACTCTTTAATTAGCAGAACCTCGCCAGAAGTCTTCGGCTCTGGCACAAAGTCAAGTTTCCTATCTAATTTCTATATGTACCCGACTAATAAGAGTCAAGATTTGAATTTTGCATCTTAAATTTGCAATTTAAATTCCCTGCGGCATTCTTCAAGTAATTCTTTATAGTGTGGCTAAAGCAATGACAGGTCTAGGGTACTCAGACAGAAAATGCTTATATTGATGAGTGGAGGAGGTGCTTCTGTAGACCTGCGGTTACTTAAAATGCTCATCATACCACTGCTTTGCAAACCAAAGCTCTCTGAGTGAGCCCTTAAAAAAAAAAAAAGTGACTTCAAAGATTAGCTCCTGCAGTGTCAAAAGTATTACTTTCAGAGACATAAACAGCACATTATTAGTAGCACAGATGGGTTACATTAGCTGTTTTTAATGGAAAATCTGGTCTTAACCTTCAGTTCAGGGAAGAGCATTTCAGGCTGGTTGGAGGTAAAATCAGACAAAAGATGATGAGAGTCATCTTTTGTCAAGAGTTTTACCATAGCCAAGTATTATACAACATCATTTTCATTTCAATTATAATGACCAAAAACAATGAGTTTATCCCAGCTGGCAATGGAAGAGGCAAAGTGTACCCCCCCCATTAAAGGGCAACAGAGAGGCAGAAAGCCATTTACATCTAAATTAGAACAAGATCCCGCAGAAAAGCCACACAGAGACTGGAAGCATGTGGACACAGAAAGGCCTGTTAATGGTGCTAACCATTAACTTCCCATCACTGTTGAATGACTGAAGTGCAGTGTGTAATCCTCATGTGCCCAGGAAATGTGTTTAGATTGTACAATTAGCCAAAACTAAAGAGTAACTCTCAAGAGATTAACCCAAAATAAACATTTAGATCAACATCAGCCAATTTCATACGGCTCAAATCTCACATTTTCCTCAAATGACTGAAAACACAACACCTCTATCCCTGGACCTTTAGCTCACAGAGAAAAACAACATAAAAACTAGTTTCCTGGAGAGAAAAAAAAAGAAAGGAGAGAGGAAAAGAGGAGAAATCCTTCTTCCAGGACAGATGTGTCCCATAGTTGCAGCTGAAGATGAAATTTCAGTGGTTAAGAATTTCATCTCATATCACTCTATTCTTCTGGCTCACAGGGCGCCAAATTCTCTCACACACAGCTCTCCATTTCCTTTTCTCGCACCCCCAGTAGGAATTCTGGTGAGGTCCAGTCATCCAATTATCCAATCAGTGCTCTCACTATGGGCATATCACCCACTATGCACCTTTTCACCTCACTCACTCACCTTCACAGTCAATTTACCACACAGGCCTTTATCCCTTCGCCTTCCCACACTCCTCCCCAGTCACATCAGTAGAACCTCTTCATTCTCCTCAAGTACAATGCTGGGCCTGTGGAGCACCATAATTCCCATTTTGTCTTCCTACGTAATGTTTTCAGGCTTCCAACAGCAATGATCTGTTGGCTATATTGTTTACTGCAAGTCATCCCACATCTCCTTTATTCCTCAGCTGCCAGCTAATATGTTATGATTGCACATTGTAATAGTAGCTCATTAAACAATAACTTACAGTAAAAGTTACAGGAACTACAGAAGCAGAACAGGCTGACGAAATCTGAAAAATCTATTATACAGTAAATGTCTATTTTAATACTGTGTCAATATAAGGATTTTTATAATTATTGCATTTCTGTTCCAATACGTGTAGACTTCAAGCTCATCATCGCTGCCTGCTGTCATTCCTGCAGCGGCGCTGTTTCCAACATGTAATGTAGAAAATTAATCATCATGGCAGTGAAGTGTAGGCTGTGCATGGCGAGCAGGCTCAGTGACTGTTAAACTATGATGTCCATACATCATGTGCATGGCCCTGTATGTGTCTATGACCCTGATCTGCCACAAATCATCTGCAGCATATCAAGTGCTGATGAACATGGCTGAGCCCAATCAACAACCATCCATGTTAATGTACTGATTTCTGTTAACAAAAATTTAAAACCGTAGTTCCCTTCATGGCCTCTGGGGCCTGGCTCCAAAAACAAGACAATCACCTTAGATTCCCACCTTAAAATACCCAACATGAACTGCAGAAATAATGTTGCTTATTCGCACTCCACCAAGACTTACAACAGCTCTTTAGAAGTCTATGAATGACATAACATTGATATTGGTGACCTAACATATACTTATGTTAGGTATATATAAAATAAAAGCATCAAAACAGCCATAGATATAATTTATGTGTCTGAATACTTTTAGCTTCTGATGCACATGCATGCCTGTGAATCAACATCAATGCTAAGAAAGCCTCTTGTGCACACTTATTAATGTTGTGTATGTATGTGTGTGTGTGTGTGTGTGTGTGTGTGTGTGTGTCTTTTCAGCCTTAATTTGATGTCTAAATAAGTGGTTCCTGCCCCCAGGGGTTTCCCTGCAATATATCACCGCAGCAACAATGGAACCGCCGTTGTCACCTTCCCTGGGGACCAGCCGCTTGCCCGCTCATGCATGGCCTTGTGGGAAATGCGGACTTGTGAACAATACAGACACGCTAAATGATGTGTGCACACCCACATACACACAGGATGCACACTCTGTGATACAGCACAAGCTGTTCATTTTATTTTCATTTCTTGATATATTTACCCTCTTTTTTTGGGAGCCTGCTGTTTCTTTACATCTTTCTCCACCACAGATCCTTCTTCCCAAGGTGAGCTGTTTGACAGTTGCTTTAAGTAAATTGCTTTATAGTGAAGCATCCAAAGCAGGACATAGGGAATACTGAGAAGACCTTGGAGAGATACACTTCGGAAGGACAGACGGAAAGAAGGAAGAGAGACGGATGACTACAGAAAGCTAATGGAACATCAGGCCACAGCTTGAACAGAGTAACCAGTTACATTTTATTTATACAGCACCAGTAACAACTAAAATAATCCCAGCCTGTCCAAAGGAAGCCCTTATTATTTGTTTGGGTGCACATCACTGCGGTGAGCTAATCAATAAAAGACAAAGACAGGCAGGCTTTTGAAGCTTTTACTTAAAACTAACTGTAAAATTCAACAAAAGTGATTAAAAATCAGTAAAACTCAGTTAAATAAACTATGTGCACTCACTAGGACCCCGTTCATACCTGAACAAACTGAATCTGGATATATTCGGATTGATTTCGATCCACCTCTCAGAGGTGGATCTAGTCGGATTGGCTCAAATGTGGCTCAGGTCTGAACGCAAATGTGTGATACTTCCGGTTCGTGGGGACAGTGTCTGGGTCTCGTACAAAAGCTGTATCTAAACAACCATTGAACTATGACAGCTTTACCCCGAATTTTATTTTCGACAGGGCTACAAAGGAATAAACTGCTTTTTGAACCGAAAAAAACCCCCGAAAGAACAAGTGACATGAGACAAAAAAAAAATGCAAAATATGTATTGCATGCACATATGCGGTCCTACCACGGCCTTAACGGTCTCTGTGTATTATGAGGCGCCACCTAGCGGTTTGGATGACAACAAACAATCCGGGTTGAGCGCGCCAGATTTAAAAATAGGTCTGAACGTATCCAGCTTAAAGGCTATCCGGATTCAATCCTATTGATTGGCCTAAGCCTTTGGCTGTTCAACTATGCTTCAACTGTGCTACCACCCATTAGGTTATAATCCTCACAGGCCTTTATCACTTCTGTGATCACACTGAGGCTGAACACCTTGTCCAAGTTTATTAAATAACAATGATTATTAATGGCATCAGAAGACAGTCAGTGCTTCAGAGGATGTAACAGGGCTTCTGAAGGAATGACCTCCAGTGTTATATCAATGAGTAACAGTGCCCCCCTCCCAATATCCTGATTACTGTGCCGTAATCAATATTCTGGTGACAAAGTTTGCATCAATTACTTGATAACAAACTGGTGTACAATGATTCATTTAATAATTACAGTGATGTGGAATTCATTATGTCACTGTGGACGCTGTGAAGGATAATGAGCAAATGCAATCTGTTGCATTTACTCAGCTGGCATCAGTAAATTATCTGTTTCCTCTTTCATGTATTTACATATTTTTCTTGCTCCTAATTGTAATAGTACTCTACATGACAGAGAGCAAATAACAAACAATGACTGTGGACATTTTTTCTCAAGAGCTGTGATTACACTTCAGTATGGAAGACAATAAAAAGAGCAAGAAGCAGCGGATTTGTAAAACTCAAGCATCCTCTGTGGAATTATTGCAGCTTCCAAAATGACCCAGGCAGTTATATTCTCTTTACCATCAGTGCCTAAACAAGATAATTACATTTCCAGTCAATCATTGTTAGCTCAGGCTCAAGTTTGTCTTGAGTCACTGATCTTTAACAAAGTTTTTCAGATGAAGGAGGCACACAGAAAGACTATGTACGTCTAAAGTTTTTGTAAATATATTTTGGTAAACATTTACCAGAGCCGCTCTACCCCCCAAACTAATCAGTCATTGCCTGAGGTCAGGCTCTCAGTCTTAATTGCCTGTGTGACTAAGATGTCATTTCTCTCCCTCTTTCTTTGTCTCAGTTGCTAAACTCTCAGACAATCAGCTCAATTTACCTTCCAAAACAAATCTCCCTCTAGCCTCGCAATCAATTAGCTCACTAGGAAATCAATTAAGCCCATTGCTAAACAAGCTATTAATAGAAAGCTGACAAACAATAGAGAACCATATATCACGGCAAGAGCTGATGTTTTTAATTAGTGTAACATTTAACATCTGTAATTATGAGGACATAATGAAGAAATATGACTGAGAAGCGGCTCGGGTCATTGAAGAGCTTCGTTACTTCGACAAGTAAGAAACAGTAGACGTCAGATGTGATCTTATGCTTCTTATGGGGTTTAATTTAAGAACATGTTTTATTAAAAAATTACTTTATTAAAACACATATGGTCTACATTATTAATAATAATGAAATGACTGATTTAAAATTTAAACTCACCCAGATAGCTGAAACTCAGCTAGCTAAGGACCATTTGTTTTAAAGGGTCATTAACCAAATATGCTGCTATTTAGCTGTGTGCAAAATCCATACAGATGGAGCTTCTACAGCATGGTTATCTACTCCAGAGCTGCCCAATACAAGTTTGCAACAAACACACCATACTATACATCTCCAGCCAGCAGCTATATATTGCAGGCACTGAGTGAATGAGAGGCAGGTAGAGATGGAGCATCAAAGCAAGACAAAAAAAAGAGCCAAGACACAGAGATGCTGGTGATAGCGGTGTAAATATGTCAGTGTAGCTGAGCCAGGAAGCAGGGGAGTTGACCTTGGTCATAGTTTAAGACCTGTCTGTTACCCGGCAAGCGAGCAGCCCTGAGAGCCATTTGTCTGCACACTGCCATGTTGTTCCCTTCTCCTTCTTTTCCATTGTAGTTCTTTCTTTATTTATCCCCGGTCATCCTTTTATCTGTCTAATTCCTTTCCCTGCACTTTTATCACCCACTTCAAAATTCAATTCAAAAAAATCCTTGTTATCGCTTCTAAAGCTTTGCATGGTCAAGCTTCCTTTTACATTACAGTTACTACAGCCTGCGGCATGTTAGCTACACCTCACTCCAGACTTAAAATCAAAAGCACTTGGATTTATCCTTTTGAAGTTGTGGCTTCCAGACTTTGAAAATTACTTTTTACTTCTAAAATTGATTGGTGTGGACTTTTGAAATGTGGTCAGGCCCCACCTGTTTAGACATTCACAGTCATGTTTTGTTTTACACCATGTTTTTAAGTAGCTCACAGAATTCGGTGTTACTTTGCCATATCTGCTCGCAGCAATAAATCTTCACCAGTAATGAAATAAATTCATCATTTGATACTTCTGGAGGCATTATACTCCCGTCTGCACTGTTGTCCATCTCTGACATGCAGAGGCAGGTATAGCGAAGCATTCATCTTCCTCCGACGTACACGCCATTACCTACGAATATGCTTCTGTTCTGTGCGCAGGGCTACAGTCATCTTATTGTACAGCGGGTTATACATTCCACACGGTGCTGCTTCTGTGTTATAGCACCCTCACACATATATCTTTGTGTGCAGTATCTGCAGTATCAATACATATTTTAAGCTGGATTAATTAGGCTTTGTGACTGATGTGATTAGTGGCAGCATTTCAGTCTTAATTAGGGATTTTAGAGAAACATCTGAAAGCGATGTTTGTATAGAATTTATAACCTTCTAATCTCCATATTTTTGTGTATGTGATTATGGGCTTCATCAGCTAAATCAGCCTAACAAAACCAATTTTAGGGTGATACTGTATGTGTTTTTTACTCCTCTAAAAGTGAATGTACGTACCATGAATTCCAGCTACTTAATTCAGACAAGTGCAGTACTCTGGATTAGCTGATATGTCGACTTAGCTCCAGCATTACTATCAGTAGGCTGAGCAGTCTATTTAAAATGATGCTGCTTCTCTCTGGTTCCCCTCTGGGGGGTTGCATTGATCTCTCCCTGCTCTGGCTGTTTGCCGTCTTTAAATTAGCCTTCACAGGGAGTGATATGAAACAGAAGCCTTCGTGCCAAAATAAAGTCTATATTTACATGTATTCTTCTTCTTCTTCTTCTTCTTCTTCTTCTTCTTCGTATTATTATTATATGTTGCCATTTAATTACTGACTCACTGGGTTTTTATTCTGCTTTCCCCTTTAGAGGATCCGGCCAAGAAGATGCAGTGATTTGTGATTTTTAAGTAAAAAGTAAAAACTTGTTTTGGAGATGGTAGAAACTGACAGCTTCTATGGAACCACAGCCATCTTTAAAACCTGTGTTACAGACCTTTTGTGTCTATGGTAATACAGCCCTTTGTCCATGGCAAAGTGTAACTTATTGTGCCGTTTATGAAAATGTATAAAACTGTCTGCTTTTCTACTGATTGTGTTACCTGCCAAGTTTGTGTAATGTTGTTCTCTCTGTGGTGGTTAAATGAACATGAAGTAGCTGCGTTGCTGTAAAAGGATCCAATCTTTTACCAAATCTGTCATCCACACCCAGCATGTGTGTGTGTGTGTGTTTATATTCATGTCCATTGGCTGTGTATTCATGCATTGTGTATATCTGTATTTGTGTGAGAGTTTCTACATTTATGCGTGTACAAAGTGTTCACATGCATGCTTGTATGTGTGTGTGTGTGTATGTGAGGGGCCAGGATTAATGCCTCGCTGTCACAGGGGCCCAGATGATGTAGTAGTCAAACCTCAGGAAGACAGAAGGAAGAAAATCAGAATAAGAAAGAAAAAAGTGGTCAGAGTGAAAAACAGGATATTTTATTCCTTTCACAATAAAACATTAAGTGCCACTTGAAAATAACTTAATCTGTCTCATTTTGACCACAGTGAACATATGTTTCTCCAAGTTAAGGTTTAAAAAACCTTGATTAAATTGAAATAAAGAAGAAAAGGTTTTGTTGACTGGAAGTATAAGTATGACGCTGACCTTGAGCAATGCCCAGTGGCTCTAAGCATAGCCATTATTGTTGAACATAACCCTAAGCCCTACTAATTACAGTGTGTGGTGTGAAAAGCATGCAGTTGTGTGAGTAGTGGAGCACAAAAGTGTAAAAAAAAAATAAATGCAATCATTATTCTGAGATGTGACAAAGATGTCTTAAAGTCCAATTGACTGCTGGATAATAAGAAAAAAATGTGAATGTGCATACAGTCGTGTGTGCATGCTTTATAAGTGTGTGTATGTTTGCGTGTGTGCATGTGTGTTTGTGTGTAAATGAAGAATCACAGAGTGAGGAGGTTTCCACCGTTACAGGAAGCATATCATCGGTGCAGCTGGTGAACCTCTGGGTTGCCGGCGGAAACTCCAATCAGACCAGCTGAAGCCATCCCACTTCCTGATGTGAGTCCAGATTAAACCCCCCAGGAGTGACCTCAGCTGTCATTGACATGCACACACACACACACACACACCTAGTTTATGTGCATGCACATACACATCAAACCTAGTCTGATAATCACACACAAACGCACTGAGATGCTAATTAAACTCCACACAAAAATGACAAGCACACACTCATCTGTGTTTTCATGACTTCTGAGGACATAACACCGATTCATTGCTTAGAGACTCTAATAATGGCTACAAGTAGTCTCAACCTAATCATAAACTTTAAAACTAAACCATGTCTTCACCATAATCAAAGAGCCCCCCCCCCCAGAGGAGGTACGTCCCTTCAATGTTCCTCTATAAACTTTTATGTCCTCACAACACAATTAACCCAGGTATACACACACATATGCACACACTCCAAGGTGTTAATTAAACATTGTGACAGGTGATGTCACTTCCCTGTGCCAACTCTGACAGAATACCCAGCCCAGTGCCCACTGTGTCAACCAGCTGCCACGTCTCTCACTCTCTCTCTCTTCCTCAAACACACACACACACAGACACACACACACAGTTCTCCCAAATTATTGTGGAGATCATTTGTTGAACTGTAAATATCAAGCCTGTATTCCTTTATTCATCATCCTTCAAACTACTTGTCTGTCAGCTCGATTGACAAAAGGTTAGCTTTATAGACTTTATAAAGGAATAGTAGCTCTCTAGGCATCACTTCTTCCACTCATGTTAGACTGAGGGCAGACTAAACCCCAAATTGACTCACTATCCCCTCTAGTGGAACAAAGTGGTATTGCACAATAGCCTGGACAGAGCGTCTGTAGCTGCTTATGGTTCTAACTTCAGTAAATATCTAGGCACAAAGAAAGTGTCCGACTGCAACCCTTCACATTAGGGATGGAGAAAATTAGTAAGCAAAAACATTAAACTGCAAACTGCCCCTTGTTTAGCCATTTGTTTACTCATCTTCTTCAGAAATCCCTTAAATCAAACTATCCTTATTGTGTTCTGAGGCTTTTTCTTTCCGAACATCTGCCTGTAAGTTTTCTCAGTTTCTAACATTTGTGATTGCGAGTGTGTGTGTGTGCACGCTTGGATTTGTGCCTCTCCATGTTAATAAAGCCTACAGATATAGCTGTCAGCTTGCTGTGTTGATTCAGGCTCAAGGCCAAATGCTCGAATATCCTCCCTGACTTGCTGTCTCCATCTATCTGCATCTGTCCATCTGTCTCCCTCTTCTCTCATCATCCCTTATCTGTCTGCATCTGCCTCTCTATGTGCTCCGTCTACAGCTATACGTGCATCTGGTCATCTGTCTGTTTGTCTCTCTATGTTCTGTCACAGCTAATTCCACACTGAAATTAATAAGAACATCCTTTATGGAAGATATTTTGTTTTTACAAAGAGGATGATGGAGGGTGTGGGGGGGGGGATCCACCTGCAAGTACTCTGGCATTGTTAATTACTTTCAACAACCTCGTCGAACAGGTGTGATATTTTTGCATTTGACTGTGGCTGGCAAAGTGTACAGGTGGCACTACCGCCACCGAAGCAGCAAGAGGATGATAAAAGACAAAAAAACACACTATGTTTGTGAGGCTGCACTCAGAACAGAGACAGTCTCCCCTTTTCTAGTGCTTATCGTGAATATCTGATCTGCATGTATCCATATTTGGACAGTTACTGATGGTTTTCACAGACAAATTCAGCTTCAAACTACTAGAAAATGGTGTGAGGAACAAAAAGCTTCAAGTTGCCTTTGTAGCAACAGGGTCGTCTCAAGCTTCATTTATATTGAAAAAAATGGTGCTTACTGGAAAAAGTAAATGGCGAACTGAGAACTAAGGTTTCTACTGACCTGGACACAAACTCAGGCACACCTGAATGCTGTTTCAGAAATGTATAATGCTGAATAAGACCTGCAGGAACAAACTGGCTGTATGAGGCAGTGTGTAACCTCCAGGAAAAAGACTTGTTAGCAGCATAGAAGGTGTTGTGGCTATGACTTTAGTGATGGTAAGACAGTCAACAGAGGGCCAAGGGCCCTTGAACGATGGCTGTCGGTACTTGTGTTGGCTCACCGGCTGATTGGCTGAAGATAAGGCAGGCTGGGAGACAATTATAGGCAGTAGGAATGGAGAAAATGCCAAGATTAGGGATGTGAGACAGCAAAGTCTTAGAGCATCAGAGAGATGAAATGTACAGGCTAAAGGCCAATGCACATAAAAGGCATTTTTAGAAGCGTTTTTGACGTCCATCACTGCAAACGATTTTGATAACTGTCACTTGGCCGTCTCACAGAAGAGACAGGCTTCCATTCTGTTAAATTCATCAATCACCACTGACTCAGAGACATGCATCACCCTGAGACCCTGTGCATTTTTTTACACCTCAAGTCTATTTTGCGAAGCAGTCATCTCCACAGACAGCTGTGATCACACAAATCTCGTACTTTTTGAACTCCTGGTGACACAGCAACTCTCTGGGTTCACCTTCCTAATAAATCAACGACTCCAGGCATATATAAAAAAAATGTTTTCTTCCAGCTGAACTTTCATTACTGCTTTTCATGTGTCTGCTTTGTCAGCCTCTGTAAAGACAGCTTGAATGGCCGTTCTCCTTTCAGCATCTTTGTGCTGATAGATAGCTGGTTTTGAGAGGAGGACTCAGCGTGGATTAAATGCTTCAGTAATGTTTACACCTTACTTATGTCTTGCTTTCATTGTGAACCATGGCACAGCAGAGGAATCGGGTGATATGATATGAAAGCACCAGTGTTTACTGTCATTTTTAAAATGGAGAACACTACATATGTGCACAGGGGAGGCAACATTACCGAGAAGAAACAGATTATGTAAGAAAGAACGTGGACACTGTTTACAGGAAGGGCCAGAGTCGCCTCTCCTTTTGAGGCAGCTGAGGTCCTTCAACATCTGCAAGACGATGCTGAGGATGTTCTATGAGTCTGTGGTGGCCAGTGCCATCATGTATGCTGTTGTCTGCTGGGGCAGCAGTCTGAGGGTGAGGGACATAAACAGACTCAACAGAATCATCAGGAAGGCGGCCATGTTGTAGGAGAGGACCTGGACTCTCTGACAGAGGTGTGTCAGAGGAGGATGTTGTCCAAAATAAAGACCATACTGGACTGTCCCTCCCACCCGCTCCACACTGTGCTGACCAGCTACAGGAGCTCGTTCAGCAACAGACTGCGACTCCCACAATGCACCACTGAGAGACACAGGAAGTCATTCCTGCCTGTCTCAATCAAACTACTGAACCCTGAACTGTAACAGTCACTCAGACACTGTACATTCATGTCAAGCTCTTTACTATGTAAAGGTTTTTATACAGTAGTAAATATGTTTCTTCTTCTTTAGATACAACTCAGGGATTTAAATGCTATCTAGGTATTTAAATATTTATTATATATTTCAATTTCATATTTCAATTTATCTTTGGCTTCTATTTGTCTGTAACAAAAAAGAATTTCCCCTCGGGGATAAATAAAGTAATTCTGATTCTGATTCTGAAAGTGGGAAATATTTCTACAGGCATTATAGGAGTCTGTTTACTTTACTACTGTAAAATTACATTTATGGAGCACTGTATCGTTTTTTTGGTTTATCTATTTATGTGTGAACCAAGGGGCTTGGTAATAAACTGATATATCTAGGTTGCTGATGACAATCTGACAGACGATGTGAATGGTCGGTGGGCTTCAGCTCCTCCTGTTAAAATCTGGCTACTTTGGCCACAGCTTTCTTATCGACTTTCAGCTCAGCCTTTAATACCTTCAAGTGGCAGCGGAGGATCAGGAAACTTCACCATCTCACCATGTCTTTATCTCCTCTGTGCTGGGTTTTTCTCTACGTTTGTGACAGACTCCATATTGGATATACCCCTCTCGTGTCTTGCTTTCTCCCGTTTTATTTATTTGAAGGATTTGTCACTGTCTTTTTGATTGCTCTCGTGCACGGTGTTCATCATCTCGTCTTCCTCCTGTCTTCTGTCATGTTATACTATAGTCCTCTCTCTACTCCGTCTCCACGCCTCACTTTTCTGTCACCTTGACCTCATCTTTGTGGTCTTTCTTTCTGTTTCTGTCCTTCAGTGCTTTTCAATTTCACTCCCTCCCTTCTTCACTCACTGTGTAAATCCCCTCTTATCCACTCCCTGTAACAACTCAGCACATCCGGCCCTCTTGTTCTGTCACTATGGATATTTGTTCTAGATTAACCTCTCACACTCTCACACTCTCTCCCTCTCCCTCTCTTGCCTTTTCACTCATATCTCACCATTTTTTTTCTTTGCATTCCCCTCCCTCTCTCTTCTCCCTCCTCCTCCCATTGTTTTTGGTCTTTTGCTCTCACCCTGCCACCTCTCTCTCTCTCCTTCCTCTGGAGAGCTGCGACATCAGTTTAACAGGCATCACGGCATCTAGTCCAATGAAATATAAATGTCTGTCTCTCTCTCTTTCTCATTCTCTCCCGCCACCTCTCTCCCATTTGCACAGAAAAAGAGAACGAAGGACCCTGATGAGGCACCAACCACCAGCCAATTCCCAGGGATGACACGCGTGTTTGTGCCGCACCGATTGCCGTTTGCTTTTCATCTGAGGGATAGATTGAGCTCTTGACCCTCCCCACTCGTCCTCCTCCTGTTTTTTTCCTCTCTACAGCTTCCCTCCTCAGTTTGTCCAAAAAGTCTGCAGAAGGATGCTGCAGAGAGAAACGTGTGCTGTGTTTTGTGTCCTCAGATACTTTTTCGAGCCTTCTGTCCATTTACAGTTATTGGACAGAGCAGAAAAAAAATCATTTTCTCATGATTTAAACATTTTGAGCAATATCCAAATGTGGTGATAAAACAGTTCTACACGTTTTTTAAATTATATGTGAGTACCAAACTCACAAACAAATCAATGGTAATATTTTTATGTAAATGCATTTTGGACCAGTGTCAAAAAAAGTTCAAGAAGCAAGAAAAGTTGGTATCATAAACTAATGTTTTTCTTCCTTTGTTCCCTGCATCAGAAAACCTTTGTTGTCTTGTGTCTTGTGTGCGTTGCCATGTTGTGTGTCAGATGTCAATTTATGTGTCTGCAGAGCAAATAAAATTTTAATATTGTGTCATAATCTAATAAAAAAGTGTTATGAGTGAGAGGGGGGGAAAAAAAAATAGCAACAGAGAGTAAACAGCCGGCTTTATTTTCAGTGATGTTTGGGTCAATATTGGATTTTGGCAACATGCTGTAGATTTATTTTTCTGCATCGCAATTTATTGAAATTGTATTATTATGCTTCATATGTTATGATTCTGCTCAGTATGAAGAACTTTTTACAGACAGCATGAAGTAATGGGTAAAACAAAGAGTTTTGTGTGACTCGTGTTATAATGGCAAAAAGCAGCTGAATGACTGACGACTGTCTAAATGAATAAAGCAACAGCAGCTACCTATAAATAAAATAAAACAGCCATTTGTATGTCTGTGTGCAACCATGGGGTGAGTGCTTGTGTCTGATTGCATAAATATGTGTGTATCCAAAATGTCTTGTGTGTGTTTGTCGCACTTGGTAATTAAAGCAGTGTGTGCCTACCCAGTGACAATGTAATACCACTCTAATCATCCTCAGCTCTCCCATCTGTGTGCCCAACATGACTCTCACACAGACACACGCATGCTAAAGCAACACTCGTATTTTGAGTGCCACACAATGACAAAAAGGAAAGGCATTCATTATAGGCTGAGACGCACATATATATATATAAATATATATATAAATAAATATAAACAAGCTCGTCAAAATGCCACAAACTGGACTCGAGGTCAAAGGTCACCAGGAATTCACACAGAATTACTTCAGTAAGCAGATAACATGATATTATCTTGACCTTTTATTATCTAAAAGGTTAATAACAATTTATTTGTGAATTATTAATAGTTGCATCACAGCGACCTACATCTGGATTCAGGTTTGATAATATAGAATAAGAAACAATGACATAAAGCAGCTTGAACCGTGGGAAATTAGTTTTTTCTCACGCATAGTGAGAGTATTAGGTACGTGCTTTGTCTGCAAGAGAACTGTTTTCCTTTTATGCAGGTCACATTTCTTCGAAGAGAAGAAACAGGGATACAAGAAGTCCAGATTCTAAGAACACGCTGGACTTCGGGCTGCTGCTCCTGCCCGTCCACTTGTACCTTCCATGTGCTCCTTTTGCCTCTCCTTATCTCTACCACTTGGAAATTGGATGGTCTAATTTCTATCCGCCCACTCTTGACTGCTGTGTCCAACAGGCTGAACAGCACACTGTCAGCCTGTTGGACACAGCTTGTCAGTGGTATGTAACAGTTATAAGTGGGGGGGGAAGCTTAATTTCCAGCCCTGGAGGCAAGCTCACTCGGTGGCCTCTACCAACGCCACCATGGAGTCACCTCCTGTTTAAAATTTTAACATGCAGACAGCGCTACAGGATTTTATTAATATTGTCTGCACCTGCTGAATGGTTCGCAGGTTTTCATTCCTTCTAAAGGTGGAAGTGGAATTAATAGAGATTTCATATGCTGCAAATTGTTTCTACCATACTGAACTCTCCGTCTCCCCTTTCTGGTCTCTCCACATACCACAATCTCCAGCCTTTTATGTCTCTTTGTTAGCTTTTCCTTCCCTTTTTCCCCCTTCTTTTTTTCACTTATCTGTTCCACATAACCTCCCCCCAGTTGTCATGATCAGCTTGGGAAAGTGAAGCTCATTTAAGACTCTAATTCACAATTACATGGACAGGGGCTTAAGTTGACCCTGTAGACTCAGGCATACACACATGCATGCAGGCTTTCTCTCTCTCAGTCTCTCTTTTTCACACTCACACCTGCCTGGATACTGTTCCCCTGTGTGATTTTTATAGTGAAAGGTTAATTTGAGTGTAAGGAGCCCAAGGCAATGACTGGGAACAAGGGGATAGCGAGAGAGAGAGTGTGTGAGAGAGAACCATTAAGAGAGGAAGAGGAATGAGTATTAATTTAGTTCAGGAAAAGCACCCATTTTAAGGAGGATAGTGAGAGACACCAGCAGAGAGAGACAGTTGAGCACTTAGTAGCAATATTTAATTAGCCTTGGATGACTAGCTGACTTTCAAGAAAAAGGCCACTCTCCCTGCACACTTCTCTCCTGTCAAGTACCCTGTTAGTGAAACCTCCTCTAAGACAGATGGAGGGGGTGAAGGCAAGAAGAGACAGAGGGAAGCAACAGATGGAGAGAGAGAGACTGAGTGAAGTAGACAAAATGACAGAAATTGATAGAAAACATGGACAGAGAGAGCTACATGGAGTGATTAAATTACAGGCTGGACAAGTTCCTCCCCCAGTTAACAGGGGAAACATGTCAAAGTCAACATGCCGCTGCCCTGTAAGCAGAGTTGTCGTGGATGCACAGGTATGTGGCATATTCCCATGTAGGTTTTCCTTATTTTCGTCTTGAAAGTGGAGGGATGTGCATCAGTGTCCATCTAGCACAGCATGGCTGCAGCCAATCATATTAATTTTTTATGCTATCTGTAGTAGTGAGCATAGGAGGCTTTTTACACACCCTGAGCTGCCGTCACTTGACGCACCAGATGGTTTGTTAAACACAGAGCCATCTGGGAAGTCATCATTGGAAATTGAAAGAGCAGCCACTTGTCTATCATCGGCAAACTTCATCCAATCAGATTGCTTCTCGCTGCCACCACCAAATCTTAAACGCATCAGTAACTACCCCCCTTCACCAGGATAATGTAACACAATGTCCATATTTTAGTCCTTCCATTTTTCCAACTGCGATGTATATTATCATGATCCACCTATTAAACATTTCCATCACCAAATTCAGATCAGCACAGGAGGGAGCTGAAGTAGTTCAAGCACCTGATAGAGAGATGCTCAGAGGACATTACAGTATGTCCACCAAAGGCCTCAGTGCAGGGGTTATATGTCCCAGCTGGTTTGGGAATGCATGGGAGGAACAGGGTGGATGAAGTCGCTATGGAGATGGGAAGGCCTGTTGCCAGCGCGACCCTGAAGGACCTGTGCATTTATGTATGATCTGTAATTTGACCCCACTTATAAATGACTGCAACACTGTAAATGACTGAGATTAAATTACCCCCCTAATATAGCAAAAATCACCAAGACACCACCACCAGCAAGCCAATGGCTCAATATTAACAATATCCTGTAAAGTCCTTTCTGTTCACACCACAGTCACTTTGTTGGGTTAGGCTTCAATTTCCGGCGCAGTTTAATTGTGAAATAAAACTCCTTGTGAAACTTCAGAAAATTCCCTCATATCAGACAACACGTTCAAAAGCATCAAACTCTGCTCTCAACAGAAACACACACACATTACATCTTTGGTGCCTTTTTTCTATGGAGTAGGCCTTTCTTGTTTCCCTTGTTGTCTTCTGCCGAAGGCTGCTGAGAAACTACAAGAGTTTCAAAGAATCTTATCAGATTTGGAAAATGTAATGCATCAAAAACACAGCCTCTGATTTGACAGATTTGTTTGTCTCTCCGCTGTAAACACGCTGACAATATCCCACCCTGAAATGATATCAGGACCTGCTTTTCTCTCCCTCTCATTCTCAGAGGCTGGCGATCTGCACTCCGGTCTTCTCTGCACATTACAGGACTTGTTCGAGCACCTGCAGGTGCCTTGTAATAAATCTAAAGCGTGTTTGATATGATTGTGGTGGCTACTCTGTTCTGTTCAGGTGAGACTTTGTCTCTAAAGCCTTCCTATTGCCAGATATTGTTTGCAGCTATTGATCCTAACCTTTCTCTTGTGGAAAAATATAACAAACTGTTTTGATTATCATCTTCTGGATCCTCATTTATACGTATCATTGTAATTGTTACAAATAAACTTCTTAAACTGGTTGCTGCCTCTATAAAAACAGGCTATACTATATAGACAAAAGTATGTGGACACCCAGGTTATCTGTGTGTTTGCTGGCCTTCATTTTGTCTGTTTTCCTGCCCAGCCTGCCCAGCATTTGTAAAGTCTGATGAAGGGTAATGAGGTCTGCTGTCGAGTGGCCTAGAAATCAGGACCAGCAAGTTCTACCATATTAAAATGGAAATACCATTTCTTTGAGCTCTTTTTGTGCCATGTTAAAAGGGCAAGCAACTGTATTATTATCTAATACCTACTGAATGCTCTGAAACTGCAAATATTGGTAAAAAAAAATGGAACAAATCCCTTTATTTTACTTAAACTATCAAACTAGTAGACAGCAGCTTTCCCATCTGAACAGACTGTAGTGACTCCACTTTTTTTTCTCCATTCATCTCCAAAAAACTTCAGAACTATCTGTACTCTGATCACTTAGTGCCAATGAGCTACTGTCTGCATGCCAGCAATTGCGATTCAGAAGAATGCTGTGCCACCTTATGTTGTCCAAGTGTATACATTTTTCTTCTTTTTTTGCAGTGGGGCTGCAATATTATTGTAGTGTGTTTATATTTATTCATTGAATTCATGAGATGTATGATGCTTCTGGCATCTTTGGTGTGATGGAATTCAAATTCAACTTCTCATTTCTGTAATTTGTCACAGTAATTACAGGAAGCTCTTATCTCATGCAAATCATGCACAAATATTGCAGATGTCCTGTGTTAATAAACACCTATACACCTACTTGCAAAGTGTTTCCGTCCAAATGTGCATTTAGTCCCCCCCCCCTTGTTCTCTCACCATCTGCACCCTGCAGCCACGCCCTCTTTATCCCTGTCTGTCTACCTTGATAAATTGCAGCTGGTTGAGAATGCACATCCATGGGGGGAATGATAAATATCCATAGAGAAGGGATTCGCAATCTTCAAACACACAAAGCTAAAAGACAGCACCCCCCCCTCCCCCAACCCCCCTTGAGGACGTACCTCAACTCCATTCCTCTTTCACTTTTCTTTTCGTTGTATCTCAAACCTTTTAAAACTCGTTTTTTTCTTTCTCAATTTCTGTCGACACACATTTCTTAAATTCACTACCCACAGGAAATACTTCAGTGCTCTCCTCTTGTCTCTCTCCGTCACTCTTGGTCCTAAAAGCCAATTTGGAGGTCTTGACTTCCAGACTATCATGGATCCCTGGAGTTAAGCCAGTGAAATAAACCCTCAACCTTTCCTCTGTAAGAAATAAAAAAAGCCTCTTTTAAGAGATGTGACATCAGAGTGGTCAGGAAAGTGTTCTGTGCACAGGAACAGGTGCTCAGATGTCTTTACATACACTCAACATAAAGATCTTAGCGTCTGGAAAACCCTGCTCAGGCATTTTAATGGTGATTTATTTAGTTATTCATACATGAAGCTGCATTAATCAGGTTTGAGTATGTTTGCTCATAATAAATATGGAACAAATCACATGAATCTGCAGTCATTCTCAGTTCTAAAGAGCTCCTCATGGAAAATTTGGTTGAAAGTACATCTGCCACATAAGACACATGGTCAAATATTTAGGTCTGTGTGGTGACTAATTCAGAGTAACACACATACACAAAATCTGTAGTTGAAAAATATTCTAAAAATTGCATCCCTGCTTATTCATCATACAGACATCTAAAATTAAGTCAATACTGTGCTAGAAGCAGTCTAAAAACAATCATTGCATTATGTGGAAAAATAGTGACTATTTCAGCTTTGGCCAGACATCCATTGGAAAATGTCAAACATCTGAGCCCCGCAGGTATTTGAAAAATCACTGAAACTTGGTACCACTACACAGGGTATTAGTCTAAACAAGAAATCCCTTATTGTTTTGGGGGATTGGAGGAGTCTGTAATGGAATACTTGAAGCATTTAACTCTAAACTCTTTAAAACCCTTTGGGGAAAAAGCTTTTTTTTTGCAGTCAAACATAAAAAACTATTCATTCAGGTCATAATTTCAAACCACTAACTGGGGACACAGCAGTATTTCTTCTTATTTTGACAGCTGTTCACACAATTTTAAGAAGGCAGCTCACCTTTCTGCTTAGTTACAGTGTACTCCATCCAACAAACCCCCTGACACCCACACATATCTGTCCTTCCATCACCTGGAAGGACATCATATTGACTCCCATTAATTTCCTAACGATTTATGTTGCAGGGACTTGATTTTGATCCCCCCCCCCAAAAAAATTTCTGCACAGACCTATATGTCTTAGGAACATGAGTTATAAAAAGTACATGTATACTGACACACACCCACACTCCAATGCACACACAAGCAGTGCTGTTGAGATGACTAGGACTGACAGAGGTTTCCAATCTTCTAAGGTAAATAGTCATCATGTTTAGACAAAGGAAAGCAGTGTGTGAACCCTTTGCACACACACACCTGCACACACACATGCACATGAATGACTACACCCACATGCTCTGATATTTAAGCACATAAAAACAAGTTAATTAAATATTAAACTAGTTCTAAAGCTTCTGCTTTCTTTTCTTCCACTAAGCCTAATCAGAAGAGCTTTCCTTACACCTGACTTGCTTCATGTTAATATCTTTAATTACTATGTGTTTTCTTTAAATGTCACACGCACACAGACATGTAGAATCCTGGGACAGGTGTGTGGTGTGTGAAGGCAGCCTCAACTCCCTACTAATTTGACCAGTGGAGAAACAGGCACAAAAGGCCACATCGGCTCATGTGCTTGACAACAGTTCTGCTGCTCTCATGCGTGTGATAAGGTTTGGGAGAAACAATCCTCTCGGGCAGGTTTTCAAAATGAGAAATGCCTTCACCTTATAATTTAGTGCAGACTGCTTTGAGCCTTGGCAACAACACACTGTGTGTAGCCTCCTGTCTGACACCAAAATGACGGCTGGGTGACTGCACTTTAAATATACTGAAGATCTGAGTTTTACCAAAATATTAAGCAGAAATGATCAGACCATCATCTGTCAGTGCCCAAATACTCTGCTGCTGTGTATATTTCTGGTCTTGGTGGCAACACAATTTGTTTCACCAAACTGCTAAAATCTTTGTCCACCTGGCCTCATATGTATATATATATATATAGAAATCTACAAAACAACCCAAATAAAGGTAGGGAAGGGCTATAAGGTAAAAAGCCACAATCTTTAGGGTTCTTCAATAGGAATATTCCACATTTAGCTGTGGTACATTAGGGTCAATAACATGGTGAGTCTGTAAATGGATGTTTAACAAATAATTCAAGATGTGTAAAATATATTTGCATGAAAATCTCAAGTATGTGCATGTAGGTGTTATAAAAAGACAGTGTGAACACACATTCTTGCAACACATTACATCAGTGCTGTAGACACTGCGAGAAAAATGTGTTGCTGGGAACATCTGTGAGACAACTTAGCAAGTTCACATACACATTATTGTACCAAACTGTGACAATATTCAACATTTTTTAAAATGGGTAAACATATTGGCATGCAACAGGCCTTTAGTTGGGTTTTAGTGTTTGGAGATGCTACTAATTGCTCTGTGTTTTGTCCTGTTTGCAGGGTCAAGAATAAACCTTTAATCTGTCTGTCCCCTTGTTGTGTGGAACACTGAAGGACACAGGACGTGTCATGACCTTGTTACCATATAAACCCGTCAAAGATATTCAGTTTCACCACATATAAATTTCAGAATTTATCTACTTGGAAACAGACTGAGCTCATGTTAAAATAAAAAAAAACCTGAATGTTTTGTCTTTCAGGGCCTTCATCAGAGTTTCATGGCCGAAAGCTACTATTACACAGAAGAGACAAATCTATAATTTAGAATTCAGTGGAAATTTCAGTGAGTTGAAAATTATATCAATACAACAATTGTAAATCAAATCAACCATTGTAGAATCTGTCAAACAGTGTTTCGGAGAATGCTGGTGATTATTGTGGGGAAGAAAGAAAAAATGTGAGAAAACATTCAGCTCAAATATGAATGAAGGAAAAGACACAGACAGAAAGACGGGGAGGACAATAGACTAAAATAATCTATGGCAGCATCGGCCTAAATGGCAGCCAACAGTCAAGTAATTATATTTGAGCAGCCAACTGATTTCTCTTTGTGGTGCGTGCGTGTGTGTGCGTGTACTTTCTCTTGTGTGTTCAGAGTTTCTCATATCATCTCTGAAGATATGAATATTAATGACCCTATTAGCAGACACAGATGCCAGGCAGTGCTTTGGTTGGAGTAACATGGGGTGATATTGAAATAATGTGAAAAATTGTCTTTGTGAGAACTGATTTTAACTGTTCTTCTATCTTCAGGAGTCACCGCCGAGGTCACACAGCTGAGGTGGAGCTTATTACACATTCCTATCAACTTGTGATAATTTAAATTTGAGTGTGTCAATCCAAGTGAGACGGCTTAATCGAACATGAAGTCTATAAAAAGAATGAAACTATTAGAAAATGATTCCAGCTCCAGCCTTCATGAAGAGTAACAAGCAGTGTCCTCACTGCGTTTGCAGATGTCCCCACTTTTTCTACACTAAAATCGCTGCTGAACTTTTCTTCAACAATATTTCTTCTTTGGTTGTCTTTGCAAAAAAAGATCCAGACGGGTGGTGCAGAGTCTGAGAAAAGTTGATTAGAGAGAAGCTAATCTGCACTACAAACACATGCAGCCTGTCCTCACCAGGAAAATATGTGAGGCTGATATTTCAGTCCTTGGAAATGGAACATGTGTGTGTTTTTCACTGGCAGCATCTCTACATGTTTACAGGGGGTGGAGATTTGTTGGCGTAGTTGCCGAAAATGGTAAACGCAAAAGGGGAAGAGAACAGTTTCCTTGTTATGAATCTGTTTTTTGTGCCTGATTACAACAAACACAATGATGAAATTCAGCAAGCAATAAGCAAAAAAAGCAAGTGTTCATTTTTACATGTACATGTAACCACCACAGGCCTCCTCCAGAGCTGTATACACTGCATGTAAACGCTGCACCTCCCTGCTAAGCCTACGACCCTCCCTCTATGCTTGGATCAAGGTGCATATCATGTCTGTTCAATGTGATAACCTCATGACTTGCCCTCAAATCAGCAACATGCTGTCATTCAGAAGGTTTATCCACAGAGACCTCTGATAGCTCCAAACTCCATGAACATACAAATGGTGTGACCTCCACCAGAGCGGCCTGGTAGTTTGCCATCACTGGTCCGGCACAGGCCACTTTCTTCTCCACCTTTCCTGAACACTTCCAACTGTGGGCCTCTCAGAATCTCACGCTACACTTGCAGCGTAGCGGGCCTGTACGCTGGCCGAGCAAAGAGACGCATGTTGTGAACGCCATCCACAGTCTGCAGAGCCAAAAGACACGACCTTGTGCTGATCTCTGCTTCCAGTCCTGCAGTTTTTCCAACCCTGTGCTCCAGCTAGGTCACAGACTGTGGTGACCCCTGCCTGCGTCAGCCTGGACTGCAAGCTGGCTGAGTGGAACAACTTGGCAGTAATGGGCTGTTAGTTCAGAGACAACTGTGGCTGTCTGAGAGTTTGGAACTGTTTAGAAAATACTGATTTGACGTGCAAGTTATGTAGCAGGCGGGAAAAAAAGCAGTTTATGTTGTCTTTGCTGTAAAATGTCTGCAAGAAATAGGTAGTGGCCTGCTCCCCTTTTATGAAATAAGAAAGAAAGGGAGCGTGAAGCGCTTCCTAACCCTAACCCTAAATATATACCTGGCCATTATTTTACACTGCACTACTCATAAATCAAAGTGGTCCAACAGTTTGACTGCAGGAGCTAACAAGGTTATAAACAGGCATAGACGCACATACACAATCAAACACACTCTGCAAGCTCTGCCTGTGCACACTCTGATGTGCTGATTAGTGTTGGCCCATGTGTTGATGGAAGGGTAAAAAAATGTGATTTTTTTTGGGCCATTAACATCAGATTTTATTGTGCACATATGCAGGAGAAATAAAGTCGGACCTTATTATCTAAAATCGCATCTGCTAAGTCCAAATCCGTCTGTCTCCACGTTGTTACAACAGACTTACTTAGTGTCTGAAATGCAGGGTATTGAACGGGCTGCATCAGTGTCTTGACAAAGACGAATAATGGTCGGAGAAATCATTACACGTTTTTGTAAAACCTGACTATTTGCACAGACTCTAGCTGTGATACTTCCTGTTTTTCATCTCATTAGTTGACATCAATAAAAAGTGTAACCAACTCATTCTGGCACACACACACACAACCTCATTTAGCTTGTTTCCTTCAGTTGGAACTGATTACCTCTGCTGTATAGGAAACTTTCTGAAATTCTTGCACTGTAATTTAGACAGGTCTGCCTGAAAGAAAGAGCTGAACATGATGGAAGTCACATCAGTGACTGGTCAATTAAAACACATTTTGCAAACCATTGAACACACGATACCTGTCAACAATACCCATGGTTATAGGCCAATCAAGCTTCTTTCATATCTGTGAAAAACATTTGCAGGAGTGTTGAGACCAGCCATGAAAATACAAAGAGTCAGAGACCAAGGTAAATCAGACAAAGACAAAGGACAAGACACTAGGAGAGAATAAGCGTTTTTGTCCTTGTTGACTAGTAATTTCAGGTGTTCGTTTACTTTTTTTTCCCGCCATAATATTAGATGAGCTCTATTTCACATACATTGCAATCAGCAAATAAGGCTGTATATAATTGCAGAGGCAGCAAAAGTGTTTTCATAAAGGCGTTTGATGATAATAATCTAATTTCTAATTTAAATCTTTCTTATGGCAAACAAGTATTTTTCCAAATAAAAACAGCTCACCTGCAGATCACCATAGATCTCCTTGAATGATATATGATGAGATACGGCAGGTGGTGGTAGGTGCAGTAATAAAATACATTATTTATCGGTGGATGCTTAACAACAAAAACCACCCTGTAGGGTGCTTTTAATGTAAAACAGCAGCAGTGGGAGAATTTTTCATTTGCTCTCACAGTAAGTTAATACAGCCCTGACATAGCAGTGAGGATGCACAGAGAGTAAACTGTAATGGTATAATCAATGATATGTAATTGCTTTCAATTAGATGTATGTTGATGATGTGTTATTTAAAGAAACTGAATCCAGCACTCAAATGAAAGAAGTAATTACCTCCAAAAACGCGAAGGCAGAGAAACTCTATGAATAGGCCGGTGTGATTTTACTTGAACTGTAAAAGTAGTCAGACAGACACTAATCTGCAGGGCCAGATGAGGTGTTGCACAAATGTTTGAAAAGAAAAAGCATTTTTAAAATGAATACACAATGTTCCATCTGCAAGGAAGAAAAAAATGCTAATGATTTTTTGTCCCCATCTTTTTGTGGAAAGATTTGCAGTAGCTTTTTACCATTATTAGCAAATGAGAAAAGGCCATCATCACACATTCATGCTGTTTGATTGGCAGGCTGGCAGGATGGATGTGTGTGCTTGTAGTCACACAATTCTCACACAAAGGTTGTCTAAATTGTGGACAACTGCACCATCATCCATACAGGGAAACCATGTGGTTTAACACAGTATACTATATGACTGTGAGTCCTGACTTAATTACCATAAATGCCACTAAAGGGTGTCAATGAGACCTTTATACTGCATCTGCAGCTACCTCCCTGCTCACCTGTCGGTGCTCTAGTCACATATTGTGTCTCATGACTCTCTAGCTTCCTAATTCCTGCTGTGATTGGGATTAACAGTGGAGGCAAAGATTAAAGGGGCTGACCTTCAATCAGAAGACCTGGGTTCAAGCCACCATGGCAGCAGCCGTATGTTCTTTCTGAAGTAACCTTGAGCGAGACTGTGAATCTGCTGCTGCTCCAGATGTGCTGTTCTGTAGCCAGCGCTGCACTTTGACCTTTCTGTGGAGGAGAAAGACAAAGATATCCACATGAGGTCTGGGGATATATACCAAATACGTCCAACAGGTCCTCAGGAAAAAAAAAATGGTTGACAATACATCCGCCAGATACAACACATGGTTACATTTCTGCTATCTGAGCATAAGGACATATTGCCTGATGCTATCTGAACAAGAGGCCTGCAAAAGTCCTCTCAAATGATTCTAATTTCCCTATTTGAGCAGTTTTGGGATCATAATCTGAAGCAGTAGTAATAGTATGTCTGTATTAATTACCCAGTCTGTGAAGGGCTGAGCCCCTGCAACCCCCTCCCTGCCTGCACCATTGATTATTTTGTTGATGTTGCATGTTAAAGCCAGTGTGCTGGGAAAATGAGGAATTAGCTGCTCCCCTTTTATCATATAGCAGCTGCTAATTACTGACAACACATAAGCTTGTTAAAGGACTACAAGAGAGATAAAGCTACGGTCTGCTTGATGATGCAAGGATAACGGGGCTGATGTTTCACTCAGTCTGGCGGCAGCAGAAAGGTTTCCTCACAAATCTTGATCAGATTCCTTCTGTCAGAGAGCACAAAGTTTACAAGTCTGTCAAAATGGCACCAAAGGATGTTTAGTAAAGACACATACAGTGAGAGACACAACACAAAAAACATAAATGCATTGCCACATGGAATAGGACTTTTGTGTATTTATTCTCCTCAACTTGCTGCTCAGTTGGCTGTTTACTCGCCATCAGTTTGAGCACAATTTTATCACGTTGTCGAGATGAGTCCAGCGGATTTCATGTTGGTAATCCTCTCAACAAGACACTTATGATCCTGAAAGCCAAGCTGTTCTTGAGCAGCATCCTCTTCAAGTTAGGAAAAAGCACACTCAGAGTTAGAATGTATCCTTCATGGATGAGGCTACGGCAAGTTGAAAATAAAATGAAAAATACTTTCTGTGATTAAATATGATTATTGTTGGCTAAAATCCTATTACCTTTGAAACAAAATATAGTTCAGGCCATTAAATACTGAATAAATAAACAAATGCAAACTTTTTGTTGTGTAACTCACAATAAAAAGTACAAACACTTAACATATCAGACTGTGATAGAACAAAAGAACATCACATCCTTACTAGATACAGTCCAATTAAATCTGTCTTCATTTTGCTTCATGTTGCAGGATGTGACATTGTTTGTCCTTTAGAACAGAAGCTAACTGCTTTATTTGACTGTGATGGAGTCTAACAGGAAAGCAACCCTGGCTGTTGTTTTTAGAGAGAAGCTGTAATTACCTGTGGGCTTCTCTCTCACTTGATTAAGGAGGAAAACTAATCCTGGAGAGCTGAGACTGAAACACACACCGGCAAAGATGCAAAGAGTATGCACATACCCACACACATACACACACACACACAGTGAGCCTTGCTGAGGTATGCACAGCTTAAACACACACAGGTATGCACACATACACACAATCTCACATCAACACAAAAGCCCAGGGGCCTGCAGTTTAATTGAACTTTCCCACCGATCTACCGACTGTTGTTTTTCCTCCGTACACTTCTCTTTATTCTCCTCTCTTTCTTAATCAGTAGAGAGTTGGAGGTGGCAAAAAAAGAGAGACAAAGAAACCAAAAAAGCGAGGCAGAGAAAGGAAAATAATGTTGAGTGAAAAGAAGAAGTGAGAGAAGAGAAGCTGAGGTGAAGATCCAGAGAGAAAAAACGAAAGAGGTGGATGGAGGAGTGGAGGTGTTAGATGGGTAACACAATCCTTTGGAGGAAACAGTTTGATGGAGAGGGGAAATGAGCTTTTACAAAAGCAACTTTAGCAAAAGATAAATTGGAAAAGTGGAGAAATGTATTCTTCATAGTTACCAAGTTAACGCCCACACATGAGCATCGGCGGAGTTTAGAAACTGATTATGAGACGCCGAATGGATTATCATCAGCAAAGTATTATCCTAATAAATAACACTTTATTGTAAAACGTGTGTGTGTGTGGTTTGTGGGAACAGTTATTGTTGTTTAGTAACAAAAATAGAACTTTGGTTTAATTTGAAAAAGCTGTCAAATTAAAACTCATTTTGTTAAAATTGTCTTTGTTCTAACTATCATGTGTGGGTGGTTCATTAATACAGTGCAGCAGTGTGCAATACACTATGAGGACACAGAGGGAGCTCATAGCTGTCAGATAGTGAAGCAGGAATGATCAAACTGGTAAAAATGGCTGCAACAAATCAATCAATACAGAAAAAACCCATTGATACCTCGTTTTATTTAAGTGTCCAGGAACGACCTGTGACCTGAAGCAGCTAAATGAAACTCATCCATCCTTATCTTGATGCATATACATCTGCTTTTCCTGCTGTGCTTTGACAAAATGTCTTTATTGGAAAGTCTAATGCTTCCAGCTGATGTGTTGCATTGTTAGCCTGTCTGTGCTGTCACTTTCAGTGGCTCCTTTGGCTAATAAACACAGACAAACAAGAACACTTCTGCGATCAGATTTCCATGAATAAAAGTGAACGTGCCATTAGAATTTTTCCAGCGACAGATGGCAAAGTGACTGAAAGGTTATTAGAAAAGAAAATCCCATTATTTTGATTTGTGTGTATTCTTTATCATTGTGTACATTGTGTATTGTAAACTGCCTTGGCAATTTTGTTTATTTTCTGACAGTGATACAGAGCGAAGCATCTTTGAATTTGTGTGCACAAGAGAGAAAGAGACGAGGCGCACCGTATCTGGCTGACAGCTGAAGCTTTCTGTCTTCTTTTTCTCTCTTTCTGCTCTGTAATTGCAAACACATTTATTCCAGCTTTGTAGCAGGCTTATTTGCAGCTGCGTCAAGATAGCAGGAGGCAGTTTCAGACACTTATTCTTTATTCCCCAAATTGAGAAACATACTTATCAATGCAAATGAAATGAGTGCAGAGGAAGGAGGAGGAGAGCGAGTGGTGAGAAGAATTCTGCAATAACATAAGGAAAGTGATGCATCCAGAGGAGGGAGGGAGACGGAAACAGAAATCGCAGAAAGTGAAACTGTTTTTGTCGCTCAATTTAGTTTTAGTTGTGTACTGCTCTGTTCACCGCAGTATGACAGAGACCGTGTGAAGGTAATCCAGTTTGCTCAGATAGTCTTGCTCTGTCTCTCTTCTGCTCACAGACTGGCTCTTTGCTCTGATTGGCTGAGTACTGACCAGGCTAAAAGCTTTTGAAGTAAAGGTGAAGAGCAATTAGATTCACTGTCACACACACACGGAAACATACACAGCCTACATGTATCCCTCAACACTTCCACATTATCACAACTCCTTATTTTTGCACATGCGCCCTCTATCCTATTTACTTCCTTATGCTTATACTGGAAAGACGGAGGGCCCTCATGACCCAATGAGGGCCCTCCGTCTTCCCAGCTGCCTCCTCTAGCTCTCCAGGAGGATACTGGGGCGTTCCCTGGCCAGCTGAGATGTATAATCCCTCCAGCGTGTCCTGGGTCTGCCTTGAGACCTCCCTTCACACTTGGCTTCAGTGAGAGCTGGAGGTCTGGGATTGATGGACCAACAGGAAGAACCACATCACTTACAAAAAGCAGTGACATGATCCTAAGGGCCCCAAACTGCGCTGAAAATTTCTGCTCTATGACCAGAATGGGTGACAAACCCAAACAGAGTGCACCCTCCACTGGAAACAAGCCTGAATTACCACCGACAACATGAACCAAGCTCCCACTTCCACTTTTAAAGGGACTTAATGGCCTGTGGCAACGGACCCAGTGCCCCCTCTTACATACACATATACACACCATTCCTTCCACGTCCATCACTGAAATACGCAACGTTTAAATGGTTTCTCTATGGTTGTACTGTGTGAGTCATGCTTTTCAATTCACACAGGACACAAGTTGAATGAATCCACTCATTAAATGCAGTTATACACCTGGCCCCAAAATAGCCCCACTGTTCTGAGCCGCTGACACAAAAACACTTTTGTTACTCACTCATGCTTGGATGCACAGATAAATAAAAGTGAGGGGCTTTCAGACTGTGCATCAACTACCATGTATGGCATGTACGCTGATCTTTGTTGCAGGCTGTCAGAGTGTGTGGTGAATAAAAAGTGTGTGAGGCCTGCATATTTTTTTTTCACCAACCCATCAGTTGTGAGTGTGTGTGCATGTGTTTTATCCCCCTCTAACTTTATTCCAAAATGGTGCTTATGAAATGTTGTTGCAGCCAGCAAATTCTGTGCCATTTCAGTCTGTTTAATTGGTTTGTGGACATGGCACGTAGCAGCTGTAACATTTTGTTTTGAGTTTGGTCCTAAATATCTGGCACTGGATTTTCCAACAGCCTGTCTTTGGGCACCAAAAGCTCCAAACTGGCTCATAGTTTTGTCAAGAGACCATAAAGAAGAAAATGAGTTAACATTTTTTAAAAAGTTATTTAGTTTAGTTCTGAATTTGATCTTTACTAACACAACACGAGAAAGAACAGTGAGACTTTTCTGCACACTAGGAAAGTGGCAGATAAGTGAAGCTTGTTAAAGATGGAAGGGTAATTTGTTTAACCTAACCAACTAGTGTTAGTGCCTAAAACTAGCCAAACCGAACAAAGACATAGTGTTGGAAAGTGCGAAAACTAAATTGAACGAATCTTTTTGTGAGTCATTTTGTCAGAGCAGATACACACCACACTCCTGTACTGCATCCTCCCTGCCATTGTTGTTTAACAGCGTGACAGTGACTAGGTAGCTGTCACATGACGAACGAGAGACTGCTGTTGGGGGGCAGCTCGCCACACAGCCTGAGCTGTAAACGATGAGCGAATCTGTGCAGCCTGTCCTGTGACAAATGAATGATGAACAAGGATTGGAGAAGGAGAACTGCTTCTTACACAGCCCAAGGGCCTGGCTGTCACGTGACAAAAGAACGAGGCCCCGAGAGTTGGGAACTAATTATTTCTTTTTCCTGTCCTGCCGACTGAGCTTATGCGGCTGCCTGCCGTGTGGCGAGAGAACGAATCACTCAGGTGACTCATTACTCCCGAGTCATATAAAAGATTAGTTCATATTGAACTATTGTGAAATTTCGGAAACTGTATATTTTCCAACCATCAGTTTCCATAGAATATACTAGTAGTATACAACTACTATTCAATCAAATATATTGTTTTGAGAGTTACTATGACCTATTCATTTGTTAATGTGTGACTGGCATTGTAAAAGACACCAAACGTAATCTTTCTTTGCATGTTAACCAAATTCTAATTGAAGGAAAACAGAATGTATCTGTTTCCAAAAGCTCTGTCATATAGATACCCACAGAGTGTTTCATTAATTAAACCCAAAGCAAAAAAGTAAACACAAACGTATCCTCTGTCATTCAGCAGTAAGCTGTTGAATATGGCAGGCTATTAGAGCTGTATTTTCCTGGCAACAACAAGAGTGTTTTTAACACGATTTTTTTTCCTAGAATTTTCCATGATTCAACTGTGCAGAATTTCCATCTCTTTGAGTTGTTGTTTATGCATGGGCCATGGATGCATGTTTATTCTCTGAAATCTAGCTGAGATATGAACCCTCCAGTGTCTACTTAACCCCTGTCCTTGTACCTTCCATTATTCATACATACACCATAAATACTGGGGTCTTAAGGGTGACACACCAATATCTTGGTCTAGTCAATATGTTTAGACTGACACTGCAGTCAATTCAAGGCTAATAAATATTGATTTATAAACATTGATTGATGTGATGACTGAATTTTAAAAAGGGGGTCAGAGGTGGTGTGTGCATGTAAGAAGCGTGTGTCACTACATCGTTGCGTATTACACGCGACATGTCAGTCAATGGAAATATAATGGCATAATGGTTAAGAAGTAGAGAAAGCTAGGTTATCAAGAGTGTTTTGTTTATAGACTAATAAAGGACATTTAGCATTTATAATGGAGTATTTGACTAAGGACAGCAGTCCAACAGTGACATAAAACTATTTCATATTTACATGATGGCAAAAAAAGAAATAGACCAGATTGTGAGCAGTGGAGATCAAGAGGTGAAGAAAAGCTGCCGTTCCACATATCGTAAAACTTCAAATAATAGCCCGGGCCTTTATTTGCCTAAATCACAAAATTGTTCCTGCTTATATTTGGGACAGGCCTTTAATTATTCTGGCAAAAAAGCCATCCAGAACTAGCTGAAAATTTGTCCACATCCCTTCCATTATTAATGTAATTGTACATTTCTTTAGCCTTGTTTATGTGTCTCCATGACAACATCACACATTGGCATAAATTGTTGTTTTTTATGTTATATTTATAGTTATATATTCGCTCTTTACCTCATGAGAAAATCGGATCCGGCTTATAGTTGAGGCCGGCCTTTATATGTCCAAATCCATAATCGGACCAGGCCTGTAAACAGGACCGACGTCAGTTCAGGACTCGGCTATTACTTGAAGTTTTACGGTAAACACACAATGACTTTCACATGAAGCACACCCCTTCCCCAACTTCTTGGGGTTCCGCCCGCAAACTTGGCTGTTCCGTTTGCTGCTAAACATGTTAGTTCCTCTTTTTTTTGCCAACAATGACTAGCTTAATACAAACATGTAAAACAAATGAGCATTTGAAAACAGATCTGGGTGATAAGAACTAGCAAACAAGCCATCATTCACCTCTGGAAAACATTGTTTGTGAGGAATATTTTTGGTTTTTGGTTGGGTCCCTGTCAAAGTCACTAACATTATGAGCTATACTGAAGCCACCAGGCATCGGCCTCACTTTTGAGGAGCCATCATGTCCTCCATTTTAATTAACAGCCACCTGTAAAAGAACCAGCTTCAACATTTGACTACTTTACTCACTTCTTACTAAAGAACGCACACATAGAGGCTGCAGTTCCAAGCAAAAGCATCACAGACTGTATCAGAAGCACTTTTGATGCAAATCAGTGTTCCTGATGATGGATGTCATCTGGCATGGTAACCAGCCTCATTTAATGTCTGTAGACAAAAAAGCTCACAGTCAAGCAATTTCCTGAACATCGCCATGCGTCGTCTTAGAGTGGATAACAAAATTGACTTGTGGCTGATGATAAATGAGTCTAAAGCAGCACAACAACACTGAATAGTGAGTTTATGTCGCAAGTGATGACTGCAGGAAAAAAAAGAAGAAGCTACCACTGGTTTAATCGAATTGTCATCAGATCTGTCAAGTGCAGAGTTAAAAATATATCACACTTGTCAGTTATCTGTGGTCTGGCAGGCTTCGCAGAGACAAATAACACATGTAAGAAGGATACTTAAAGGATTGATTGTATGTAGCAATGATGATTGATTGACAGCGATTGTGTTTATCAGGTCAGCCCATTTTTATTGAACTGTGTTGAAATAATTAAAACTCGATTGCTTTTTTTCCATCTAAGGCAGAAACTTAACCACAGTCAGATTGTAAAGCAAAAAAAAAGAAGATAAAAGCAGCAAGAAATTGCTAAAAAAGAAAACAGCAGCGTGTCACTTTGTGCAAAAAGAAAAACACAGTGAGGGAAAAGTACCAAAAAATACAAACCAAAATCAATTTGTCCTGCTACATCAATGCTACACACACACACACACACATATTGAACACCATCTGTCACTCACTTTTTGCACCAAACACTTGCACCACCCAGTCAAAATACATGCTCAGACCTATTTTCTCCCGTCTCCCTTTCACATACACACACAAAACGCACACACACCTTTATTCCCTCTACAGTAGGGGACATTTATTCTGATTATGTTGGGCCCTGGAGATCGAAGATTGTAGTAATCAGAAAACTGGCCAGGCATCTATCACCGCAGCAACCAATCAAACAGCCGGCTCCACCGGCGGCGAATGGGAAAAATTACACACAGAAATGATTCCCGTGTGCACTTTTGTTACTTCTATCCTTGTGAGGACCAAGTTTAGAGGCTTGAAAAGCATCTAAGGCATGATCGCATTGATCTTAATACCTGACAAATGTTTGACCTATCATTTAGAGATAGGGTAAAGTATAAGTAATTAATGTGTGCTGGGGTGAAAGGGTTAGAAGATTAAGCTTAGTCACTGATCAGACCTCACAAGAATAAGTTACAGTATATGTTGTCGGTGTGTGTGTGTGTGAGTGTGTGTTTCAGTCTGTCTGAGGAGTGTAAGGCTATTTGTTTTAGCTGATGATGAAGGCAGCGATGTATTTGGAGAGACAGAGTGTTGGGAATTATGAGAAAGTGTGTGAAGTGGGTTTAGTACTAGAAACCCTTAAGACTGGCCAGCCTGAAGCTCAAACACACACACACACACACTGTACTGGAGCTTTGGCAGACAATTGAACAAACATGCTTTGAAATACACTTTTTCCTTCTCTCTCTCTGATTCACATTGACACAAGCTTGCGCATCACACAGTGGAAGTATGCAATTATTGCATGTGTGTGTACATTATCATAGACATGCACGTAAACATGGGCCCACACTGGGGGCTGAGCTGTTATCAAGGCTCAGCTATTCCCTGTTGGCATACTCAGATGAACATGATTGAGAGCATGAGCTGGAAAGAGATGGAGGCCAGAAAGGAAGACAAATGAAAGGAGAGGACAGAGGTGCATAAAGAAGGAAGGGCTGTTCTATAGAAGGTCTCTGCCTGATTTGATATGGCAGCTTCTATTTAGAGGCTTTATAAAGTCATACTATGTGCACAGTGTGTAGTGTTGATCCGAATATCAAAAAACTAAACACTTCCTGTTAAAAAGACAATCCAGCAGGAGCACAAGAAAAAATACATAATGGCTACATCTGTACACAGGTTTTTACCTGACAGATTACACAGCTATCACACACTACGAGACGCCGAGCTGGAATGAGCTCACATATGGCAAAGCTATGGGATGTGTCTTGTTTTGTAGAAGGTGCCTTTGTAACCTGCACAATGACAGCTGTATGCAGGTAGTAAACACACAGACACACACATACACAGTCAGAAGTAGATAGATGCTATCAGCTTAAACTAGTGACAAGACAGCAAGTGAGGGAAGTCAGAGGGGGGTCAGTGTGTGCGTGTGATGGGTTTGAATGAGTGTCTGTGCGAGTTTAATGTGCATGTGCCTGTGTCTATCGGTGACTGCTATTATGTGTGTGTGTGTGTGTGTGTGTGAGGTGCATGTGTAATGATTCTCTCCATCTGTTCTCCCTTCCTGCTTCAGATCCCAGTTATGTTTTCCTACTGTGATCCTGCTGTTGTTAGCTGTGCATCTAAGGAGTGTGTGTGTGTGTGTGAGAGAGAGAGAGAGAGCATTGCTCAGGGACTCCTCTCCACCTCCTACACACACCTTATCACTTCCTGGCTCCCCAGGTTCACAAACCCTCATTAAGCTGCCCCCTACAACACTAAGTCACTCACTCCAAACACACATACACATAAGCACACGGTATTAGCAAGTGGCCCCATTCTGCAACATCAATAACTTCCGGTGCTATGTGTGTGCATCTGTGTGTTTTAGCAAAAGGTAAATCAAATCGAAGCTATAATCACAGCTGGATACATCCTCAGTGCTCTTTTTTCCCTTACCGGTAATGGACAGTTGCAGACAAAAACAGCTTTTTCTCCAGTGTAATCATAAAAACAACAATGTTTTCTGTGTTTTCCAACATAAAAATGCCATTTCGAAGGAAAAATGGTAAACATAAAAACATTTCATAAATGACAGAAAGGTTACGTGGAGGTTAGTGTCTTGTATTTCAGAAAAAAATAAATAACTTGGTGAGGTGAAAGTAAGGTAGTTGTTTGCTGTTGCTCATGTGATTCACAGAACAAATTGCAATGGAGATGGAGCCAGCCCAAGTAAAAACCTGTTTACTTGGGTTAATTCTAAAAACTTCCCCTAAAGTATCATTTTCGTACACCTTTGAGTGTGAGTAATAAGTGGAAAGCTAAAAACAAAAGTAAATGCATCAGTAAAAAAGTGCACTTACTCCTAAGTCCTAAATCAAAAAATTGCAGCATAAGAAGCAGATCCGTCAGTGAGGAACCTGTAGTGTCAAACAAATAGCATTAGATCTGGGTTCGGTGACACTATGGGTTACTGTGGGTTTGCCCCTTGCATTGCTGTGGACCTTACAAACAGCTCCTCCAGAAGAGGAGACTGTATCTATCCTTCAATTCTGCACGCTTCAAACTTTACTGGGCTAATTTATCTCTTCTTTCCTTCTCTCCCTTTTTCTCCCACTGCTGTCTATCCAGCTTGTTTTCTTTCCACTGCCAATCTTTTAGTACTGTTCATAAAATTGGTCTAGATTGCTTCATGTATTTTTACCGGCTACAGAGAGCCTGTGTATTGGCATTTGTGTATATTAGCTATCAGGCTACAGTATAAATCTGTATTGATGATATGGCAGCCCCTATGGGACAAGGTAGATGAAAGCCAATCCTGGAACCTATTGACTGGTGTGGAATTGCTTTTGTAATATTGTTTGGGAAGACAGACGACTACGAGGGAAACAAAGGGGAAAGGAATTTACAGCCTAGGTGTGATTTTTCTGTTTCTTTTATTGTTGTAGTTTTCTCAAAAAAAAAAGTGGTGAGAGTGCTGAAGGAATGAGAACAAGGCGAAAATAAGAGACCACAATAAAATAATGGAGGGGTGATGTATATGTATGAGAAACAGAAGCAAGAAACACAGAAAGAACAGAGTGGTATAAAGAGAAGCATACATGAGATGATGTATGGGGAGAGCTGTAATTATTTTGATTAGGGCCTCTGCGTGATTGCATGAAAATTGAGTTTGGAGTAGAAGACTTTTTGTTTATGTGAGTGTGATGGTGTTTTTAGCATTTGCTTATTGCATCTTCCTATAGGGCTGTCTCATCCACATCCCCAACAGAGAATTTTAGAGTGACAAGCAGAGGCTGGGAGCTGGGATACATAATGTTAAAGTGAACACACTTGCAAAACATCTATGACCCCATTCAGACTTGTGTAATCGATCAAGCTTGAGCGGGATACAGCCCAAATCCCAATCTGAACATCGTAAATCTGGTTAAAGCCGGATTGATTTCAATTTGCTGAAGTCTGGCTAATGTCTCATTGCAAATGCGGCTAGTGAATCTGGCTAGCAACAGCATACTGTGTTCACAAGGACAGTATATCCAGATTCCTTACAAAAGCCGGATTGAGCACGGAAGCGTGTGTGCAATAGCCAGATTTGAAAATATGTCTGAACGTATCCGGCTTAAAAGCAATCCGGATTCGATTCCACTCTAGCTGTATTGACTTTCCTCAGTCTGAACGAGATCTATATGTTAGTATTATCCTAAATGGTTTATCATAAAGCATCAGCCTTAAATACAGCCTGTAATTCAAATATGATTGACTTGTTCTTTCAGCATCTAATGAATGTATCAAGTTTCATTATGACATGAATCAGAGATGTCGATCTCTGTATCCTGTCTGTGCCAAACAGTCCTTTAACCAACCATTGAAAAGAAGTAAAACTCAGTCAACTCCTCAGTAAATGTGAAAGAATCTAACTGAGAATGTGTAACCGAACAAGTGAGAGAGAGGTCATCCTCATCAGACACACACTGATAGCAGGTTTTTAAAGAGGAAATAAAACACTGACTGTAGTCAGCATGAAAAATCCATCTTAAAAAATAATGACAGGTTTAACACCGCCAGTGAAGCAGGATCAAAATAGATCCTAGCTGTTAGCTGTAGAGTAACATTTGTAGCAAGCACTGTGTAAACGGCCATAGAGGGATGGTTTTCACTACACACCGTTGACTTGCCTTATCAAGAAGTTCAATGTGGCTCTCTCAGTGTTTGACTTTCTGTCTCACAAGACCAGGTGTACAAACCACGTTTACATGTCTGACTTAATCAGCTGTTAGCATTTAGCAGTGGTGCATTAGTAAGAAAAGAGGTCCACGGCACACTCTTTGATCAGATGTCCCAATCAATCAGAATCAGAATCAGAATCAGAAATACTTTATTGATCCCAGGGGGAAATTGCTTTCGTTCCAGGTGCTCCATGTATACTCAAAAAAGACAGAAATACCAACAAGGTAAAGTAGTGAGCGTAAAATAAAAAAATAAAATAAAACCTAATAAATTCTAAACATTAATATACATTCAAGTCAATGGTTGGATGGCCTCTACATGGAGGGAGCCATGATGGATTTGTTGCTACAGGCAGTCTGACTCATTTAGCTATTAGCAAGTTAGTCAGTAATTAACCGAAAATATGGCAGATGTTGTTATAGATGGGAGAACCTTCTGTCTACCTCACCCAAACAAGATTTTGTTTTGCTGGATGTATGGATACATAAGTCTATATTCTGATACTGCTGCGTAGACAGCTTGGGTATGTTTTACAAATTTGGAACTTTAAGATGCTGCTGACAGCTTCTTTAGTAATAGTGAAAAAAGTACATGAGAAAAAGTTAAAAGAAAACATGAGCGCTTTGAAAAGTTTCTACAGTTGAAGAAGATGACTGCTCTTTGTGCGCTAATGCACTGGTTTCTCTCCAATCTTCTCAATTACAACTCATTGAACCTGGCATTTATTGACAGCTATTACTGAAGACCTCACAGTAATGACTAACAGCATTAACAAGCGCTCTTTGTGTTATGTTTTTCTTCTTGTCAGTCACACACTCTTAGATTAGTTGGCTAATAATTCCGTATATAATACATATAACAATACAGGGTAATAATATAGGCTAATTTAATTTAATGAGAACACTATATTTTGGCACAGCAGGGGGGGATTACAGAGTATTCCTGTCAAAAATCTATAACCTGTTTCAACTTTTGCTGCAAAGTTTACAGCACAAGATTGCATAACTATGGATCTTTCCCTATGGAAACCTTTAACTCCTTAAACACAATCATGCTTTGACCAAAATCATCAATTTGAATGCTTCAGCTTGTTTTCATGAGTGTGTGCAATCAAAGGATTTAAGTGTGTGTGTAGGTTAGTGAATTAAAAAATCAAGCAATGGGTGTGTATATGAGCATACTACATGTGGGTGCCAAAGTATGAGATATTATGATAATAACAGCCCCATTTACTTCTAGAGAAGCACAAATCTTATTAATTTTTGACACATTTTCAAATGTTTTGTGTGTTTGTGTGTGTGCACACAGTGAGTGTGTGAGTGAGGGGAACACTTTTACTAAAAGCCTGCCCATGTGTGTAATATGTGCATGTGAGTGTTGAAGCATTGTTACTTAGCTAACAAGCTGTGTTTAAGGCTCCCGAGTGAATTTCAAAATCCTTCTGAGACTTTTCTCCCCCTTCATTAGGCTTCAACAAACACACACACACACACTGAGTGCAGATGGAGTCCCATTTAACCACAGTGTATGCAGCACACTGTGTGTATAATTGCAGGAGACTGCAGGTGCTCACTTAATATTTATGTTTGTTGCAGAAGGAAAATGTCCAGCTCTTGTAAACACACTCATTCACCTTCTCTCCAGGCTTCTCGTTACACAAACACTCACACACACACACAGACCATACTTAGTACTCGAGGATGCACTTCAAACACTGTCAGGAAACTCCAAAATGACAATGAGTCTTGCTCGCTTTCTGTTCTTAGAACATCTTACATTTCATCCCCATGTAAGAAATCCTGAGTGACCAGGATTAAGAAGTCAGTCTGTATTAATGTGGAAGAGACGGTGGAGTTTAAATGAGAAGAGACAACTGGCCACTCAGCACTTTTCTGCATGGCAGCAGTAGACATGCAATTTATAACACATCACATCACAACATCACAATGTCAGAGTTTCAGCCTGAACCAGGGCTTCTATTTTGTAGTCTGTATTATTTCCTGCATTATTTTGAAATCACTGACCTCCCTCTCGTTTTAGGTGGCTTGTTTTCCCCCTCCTAATATTGTGAAAGGTTCCCCAGTAGTGTACTGCTTTTTCGACCTCAGCATGTTTTTTGACCAGTCTTTTTTCTGTGTAGGACTTCGGATCGTCCTACTAGCCTGAGCTTTAGCCACCTGTACCTCAGCAACCTGATTGACCGCTTGTGTTTTGACTTGAACTGTAATAAAGTCTTTTTGACCTCTAACCTGCCTCCTGTCTTGCGCCTCTTACGTCTTGCTTGTGCTGCAAGTGTAACTTGTGCACAGGGAGAGGGGAGAGAGCCCTGTCATTGGTTACAGCCACGCAGACCAATCACTGCCTGTTTACAGATCTTTTTCTTAAGTTAGTTTTTGCTGTCGTGGTAAAAATAACCATTTTAAAAGAAAATTATAAGGAGTGGCTTTTGGATAGAATTACCAACACCTTGGCCTTAATAAAACAACTCTGCTGCCTCACTGTGTATCGAAAAGTCAATGATACTGTAGGAAGAAGAGTTCTTAGTTACCCTTTAGTCCTTTAATGATCCCAAACTCAGTTCTGCTTTACAAAGCAATTATTTCAATAGAGGCTACATAAACAAGAAAATTCCTAAACTTGCAAAAATCTGCTTTAAGATGAAGCCACAGTAAGCAGCAGTAGAGCAGCCTATAAACACATGGTGGCATCTGTGTGATGCAGGTTGGACACCTTGTGGGAAATTTCTGCAGTGGCTGCAACTGTGAGGTCAGGAGTTCAAACAAAAAGCAGCCGTCGCAGCCATTTCTCCAATGTGACACCAACTGTCAGCATTAACACACACATATGCACAACAAAGTCAAGTTCCTTATGATAGACAGAAGTTTCTTGCTATGATGTCATGTTAAAATCCCCCCTGTGTCATGAACATATGCTGTGCACACAATACACACACCCTACTGCTATCCTACCTACCCTCTATGTAAACACACACCTACACACACACCGGCGATGTCTCAGTTCCTGCAGTTGCACCCCTCCAGGGGCCCATGCAGGATAGCACAATGTAAATTGTATTCCCTGCCATTGTCTCTGTTTGCCCATTTTTCTTCTGCCCCTCAAAGACAGATACACACACACACACACACACACACACACACACACACACACACACAGGTGCACCAGGCTAAGGTCTCCACTGCTGCTGCAGCCTGTGCCATTGTTATTATTGTTGTTGTTCATGTTGGGGAGTGCACTGTCAGCAGAAAATGCTTCTGGTTTCTACATGCAGTGAGTATAAAAGACGGGCAGGGAAAGAAAGGGACCCTGAGTGTGTGTCATTGCCAGTGTGTGTGTGTGTGTGTTTACTGGCCTTGCTCTGTCTCAGCACTGTCATGTGGATTCATAACCCAATCCTATGTAGGAACTCTGAAGAAAGGCTGATCCGAAAAACCGCTTCTTTGCCCCAAGGAAATGAATGAATAAAGAAAGTGCAGCTGCTCAGACAGTAAAGATATTACACACTGAGATTCAATTAGACTGACTAGTGTTTATTTAAGCAAACTTGAAATTTATTCTGGCAAGGTTTTAACGGATCAGGTCCAAACTTAATGTTCTAAAAGTGTAAAAGAAAAGTTTAAGTAAGTAAAATGGAAACTGGACAAGAAGTACTGCGAAGCAGGAGATGGCAAAGGAGAAACAAACAAGAAAAAAAAAAGAAAGTGTGAAAGAAAAGAAAAAAACTAAAAAGAAGTGTCCAAGAAAGAGCTAAAGGTTTGTAATCTGCCATTAATTTGGCTTGTGCTAAACCACGAGGGGATGCTGAGAAATCAATGCGGGCTGATTGCTACTTTTACAGAACTGCAGAAAACACAGAAACTAACTGAGCCTGTTTTTCTCTTCTTGTATCTGCAGCCAGTTCTCAGCACTCTCTCACTTTCTGTCACACACACGGGCCTGCTTTGGTCAGTTTATTGGGACAATATTAGAGAAGTGGAGAGTACTGTTGGAGCCTTCACCTTTTGACTGATTGCAATATGAGTGTGTATGAGGTCTGTGTATGGGACAAAGTGAGAATCAAAATAAAGCTTCTGAGATGAGAGATCAGAGGCACACATGACAAATCCTGACACTCAGCTGACACTCTTATCCAGCCTGATGCACACTGACAAGTAGATTGAACAAAAAGTAATATCGGCGGATGCCTCAAGGACCAGTGGTTATGGCTGATCCGGGACGCAAATGGAAGGAAATATGTGCTCATGGTTGACTCACATCTTCTAAAATCGATTCAGATATGCAGGAAAATATTTTGTCAGCACTGTCTGCCTCAAGCTCCAACTGTATCATGACAACGACTGTAAAAGAAACATATAAAAATCCAAGAAGTTTAACTTTTTAACTCATTGGTCAATGCCGTGACTGGTTCTTAGATCCTGTGTTATGAACTCTTTTCAGGTGAATCACTCTTCAAGCCGTTAATCAGCAGCAGAGCATGTTACATCTGACTTTTAATCATAAAATATTGTGGATTATAACTCATGTAATTATCAAACCATGTCATGAAACTTTCTGCGGCTCCACTGAGAGCAGAATTTGATTAGTTTTTTTGTTTATTTGTTTTTTTTTCCCTCACCCTGTTATTCCTTCTGGGGTTGGAGCAGTGGTTCAGCCAGCATGCAGTAAAGAAGTGGAACTTCCATGCTTCATTTTTTTTAAAGTAGCTGCAATAACAGAGCAGCAGGAACCGGCCCTGTGATGGAAGACGGATATCGCAGTGAGGTTTTCACAGTTTTTTATCAGGATATGCCTCACATGGGGTTAGCTGAGGTAGCTGGAGAAATTAGACCCAAACACATCTATCATATTTACATATATTCATAGATAGTTTTTGGTGTGCATGTCTCATCCAGTCAACCCAAGCACCCCTTTCCTGTCTCTCTCTCCTTCCCAGGCTTTCCTTATTCCATCTTTTACCCATTCCCTTACCCTTCCTTCTCCCACACACACACACACACACACAGCCAGTCCCAGTCCACTCCATCCCCATCATTAATTCTGGGCAGTAGCTGGCTACCAAGCCATAATATAAGCAGATGAGATTGAGAGAGGGCCAGCTTCCTTTAACAAAGAGTCAAAAGGACAAAGCTCGGCCATTGTGAGTCAGGGCCATAATGAAAGCATTAAGATTACTCTTCAATATTTATGAAAGTGTGCTGGTCTTAGGCCATGCACACACACACACACACACACACACACACTGAGCAGCAGTCTGTTGGGCCATTCATTATATGAATTGATTTAGTTGCGTTTTCCCTGGTGGCCCCTCAGTGATATCAAGTTTCATCGTTCCATCTAACCTGTCCTTGTGTGTGTGTTTCTCAGTGAAAACAATGTGTGTGACCACACACACATACAAACACATATATATATATATATGTATATATGTATATTATATATGATATGATATTGTTTTTTCTTTTGCAACAGTACTAAATAAATAATAATAATAATAATAATACATTATAATAAATAATAGGTGATAAGTGATACTGATAATAAAGCACCAAACTGAAAAAAAATCACACTGCAACTGCATGTGACAATGGTGACTGACACTATGCAGAAAAGGCCCTAAAAAAGTTGGAACATGTGTGTCCTTTTAGTAGCACCGCCTTCATAAATATACAGCAATGCAGCATCCCTCATCATCACCCCTGTTATAAACTGTTTAAAGGTTTAAATAGCAGAAGTTTCAGATTCTTGCAGGGATATGTTCGGATTTCCTTTTCTGCATTTTGTGATATTTTCTTGTCATCCTTTGTGCTTGTTGTCTTTGTTTCACTTGCTCTCTCTCCCTGTGAATTTATTTCACTTCCTAACAGTTGGTTGTCACAGAAAATTATGTTCTTGCCATTCAGTGTGAGCAAAGCTATTAAGTAGATGGAGGGGATGACTCTCTCAAATACCCCCCATCAAAAAAAAAATGTTGTCATGGCTGTTTGTGTAAATAGAACAAAAACATGGCTGAAGACACCATCTGTGTGAACAATCAGTAATTGATAGAGTCTACTTAACAAGGCTTTTTATTGGTCCTTGTTGTATAAGTCCATGAATGGTGTCAACTGTATTTTGGTACCAACTTGACTCATTCCTCTTGATAACTACTACTATTTTTTCTCTAATACTAAAACATTAAATCCTCTATATACATAAAGTAATTAGCATCAAAAGTCACTTGTGCTGAAGTGTTTTTCATCCATATTTACAGTCAATTATTATAACCTGCAATAGGAAAATACCTGGGCCACTGCCAGAGCTAAAAATCTGCAACAACCAGAAAAGTTTACTATCAACTATCAACAGTAGCAGACAGAAAGGTAGGACTGGTGTGTTTAAATTATATATCTCATATTTTAATCCGCTCAAGTGTTGAGGATCATGTCATGCCCATCTGGACGTGAGGTCCTTCACCATAGACAACTCATTCCATATTTTTGTTAACTGTCCAATTCTCTCCTGTCTACAGGTGTTACAACTCCATCCCGGGCTTCGATCCAGTGTGGCTCGGCCTCGGCATCAGTTTCTGTTCTCGGGCAGTCATTTTTGGCAGCTGTTTCTCACACAGATTCCAGCAATACACCCTGTGATGCTGCTATCTTACTACAAAACAAGGTGGCTGATCCAACTTAGGAAACTGTACTACTGTTAAATTTCAGGGATTTTCAAGTAGTTTTACCCCTTTACAATATCTCTTGCAATTTTGCACTAATCCTGAGATATAAATATCAGCTCTTCTTCTGTAGATTTCCTGCATTTAGAACAGCCACAGCCTACACCTTTTCACCAACCTGTCAGTCAGTCAGGCAGTCAGAGTGTGGCCTTCCAGCTCAAGCCTTCATTATACACAATTGAAATGAATAAGCCTCAACAAGAGACATGCAGATCCGGAGTGAGAGCTGAACATATGTCATCAGTCATCTTGGAGTAATTATACCCAGATATCACATGGTTAAAAACTAGCAGCAGCGTTGACTGTTTCTCTATTGACTTCTCCTCATTCATCCATCCACAGATCTATATGTGCGCTGATGTATCCATGTATTCATTCATCACCCATCCTGAAGCGTCTCCATTCGGTTCCCTCTCTCATTAAGTCCTCCTTCTTCCCATCAATCCATCCGTCTCTGCACCCCGCTCGCCTCCTCTCCTCCCCTCTAAGTGCCAATCATTAAGCTGTCAGTCACTGAGTTTGCATGTTGACAGGGCCTAAGGAGTCATTTGAGGATTTATGGTGTATAGACATAAACGTACAGGTGTCCTCCTGACTAATTTATCTTCCTGGGACTGTTTTTCTTACTCTTCCTGATCTTACTCTGTCCTCTTTTTGCTCCTTTAGATTCTTCCTTCATTCCTAAAGCTTTCTGCAGCAGCTGTCAGGCATGTAGCTCCCTCATTTATGTATTATTATTTTATTCATTTTTACAGCCATATCTGTTAAAGTACCTTCTGACTCTATTCCCGTTTCACAAAGCCACAGCGATTTACAGCCCTATTGATGCCGAGGCAAGAGTTCTGGATGGAGGAATGTGGTTGGGGGTGGTGGTGCTGGGTGTTTGAGATAAGCCATCACTGACCAGATTTACAAGTCTCCTTCAGACAATCTTCCTTCCATCCAACCTCTGACGGGTTCAAGGTTCAATTCCATTTGGAGCCTATTTAGTACGAGCGCATCCTTCCGCTTAAGAAAAGAAAAAAGAAAAAAAGAAATGGCATTTTACACACAGAGTAATAGCCGTGTATGTTTAGGCAGCTGCCAGCAGCGAGGCAGAGAGATTTACGTGTTGGTGCTTGAGGGAGCGGGAGCTTTCGATCCCTGTAGCGTAATATTTTATTGTGTCAGGGATACAACGAGATAGGCTGCTCCATTCCCTTCAAGGAAAAAAGAAAAAGTCTGACACCAGAGTTTTGGACAGGGAAGAATGAAGAGAGAGCGGGATGCGAGAGGAGAGAGAGAAACGGGGAAAGATGAACAGAGCATGAGTGAGCATTGTATAGCTTTCAGAGAGCTCAGAATGGAGAGCCTGAGGGTTATACAGGCATCAGTCAACCCACTGATCAATGAATTGATTAGTAAATCAGGCGCCATACAGTAAGTCAAGGCTGAAGCTCCATTAGGGAAGAGCTATGTCATCATTACAGTCCAGAATCCAAAGGCTTTGGGTAAAAACCAGCTATCCATTTTCACAAAGGCCGTACAGAAAGGGTCAATAACAAGAGAGCAGGGACAGTGAGTTTGAGTTAAGTCTTTTTTGTTTTGGTGTTGACCCCTCTACACTGCGAGATAGATTTTATGTCAGGGGCCTAACAGTAATGACATGTTACTATCATAATACTTTCTACATAATACACTGTCATTGTTCAGTGTCTGCAGTCAGCCTGGTGTGACATGTTGCATCATGTTGTAGTGTGGTGTTTACATAGCTGGCACCCTCCTGTGTTCATGTGACAGACTGCATGTTACATTTTGTAGTCAGCACAGGATTCATAGTAACTAAAAAAATGGCAGAGAGGCTTGTTGGAGATGGAAGAATTGAGAATGTAATGATTGGTCCTTCCCAAGAAAAGTAACATGAGGTCGAAATTTTACTCTTGGAATATGGAACATGCGAGTATATTTCTACAGCCGCATCGCTACGTGTTCATGGGAGCAGGCAATCATCCTGGTGGAAGCTGAAAATAGTGCGCGCTCGATGCAAAAATGGGTAAAAAAGAAGCACAGAGGGAAAAGAAAACAGCTTGTGGTGTCAGGGACACTTGAACCTTTCCTGAATTAAATTTCTCCACGCTGTACTATCGCTGATAGTAAACTGCCTTGTTCAACAATACTACAAGCAATATATGTTTTTATATCCAGCTTTTAAATGGCCTTAAAATAAAAATAAAATGCTTAAATGTCCTGCAACCTTGTGCTAGAATGAATTATCTAGATCATACCTGTGCACAAAAGTTGCACATAAACACGACACAAGCCCCATTTATACAGCCCCATATGCACCAACATACACAAAGGCACACATATAACCGACTACATGCCTCACTTTCACCTGCCCATGCAAATGCTGTACATAAATACACACACACACACACTTTTACTCACCTCTGTTTTACACAGAAGTATTGATCATTGTATTTGACAGGATGTAGTGTTTAATGGAACGGGAATCTGCTGAGGCAGTTGTAGCCAGGCAGCTAATGGACTGTATGACTTACACACGTACGCACACACTTACTGAAGAGACAGCTGCAGTTCCTACAGCCAGTCTATGTTTCCCAAGGGACTGCTTAGCTCAACACTGGCCCTGTGATAATGTGCCATCTTACAAAAGCTGTGTGATGTAATTTATAACTTTATAACCTGCTCTGGTATCAGTACAGCAATGTTAATGTCCTACTGATGTTCTATAGAAGAGAAAGTGGTGTATATTTAGACTGCTGTGGTCTACCCCACACACTCTGCCTTCTATAGTACATCCATCCATTTTGTTACACTACAATAACGACTGTATACAGTCAATGATATTACTGATATAGTGCTATTCATTAAGAGAATGCAGTGCAGTGACTCCTTAGTTCTGTATTGTACTAAAGTTACTGCTGTAGCAAAGCACTAATATATCCAGACTGCTTTCCTTTTAGCTGTCAGAAGATTTCAGGACCAGGTAACTACATGACCGATTACACCTGGCTTTGCATTGTACCAATTTGCACCTACTGAGTGATGTTTATGAAATCATTTTCAGCAAGTGAAGAACAGATGTGGGATGAATGCATGAACAGGGAGTTCTGTAATGGCTACCACAGTAATAGTATATCATTTAAAAAGTTGAAAACAATCTGCACACCTCACCTGTATTTTCTCATCTACTTTCTCTGTCTTCAATGACATCTTCCATTAAAATAGGTTTTTGAAGAGAATGTGACATATCATTTGTAGGCATGTACAACTCACACATCTTCTTTTATGCAAAAGAAGGACTTCCATTATCTACTACAGTCAACAGCAGGATGTACATATGAACATGTTTATGTGCAGGCAGTGTATACAGTGTGTTTGAAAGTGTGTGTGTGTTATTAATGTATGCATAAGCTATGTGTTTCTTCTTGCCATCTGGTGCTGTGCATGTTGTTGTGTATGTGTGTGTCTGTGTGTATTTGTGTAGGCTGTCCATCAGCATGTCGGACATAAAGTGGTAATGGTAAATGTAGAAACATTATGGAACTGCCATTCTCATGATTATTAATGCAGAAATGATGAGTGAAACAAAAGGAGAGAGAAGTTTCAAAAATAGAAACAGGCTAAGAAACAACCAGCAAAATGTGACAACATGGACCTGCAACTGACCTCTTAATACAAACCTCTCATTAAAAATCTGCCCCTGCTTTTGATTTGCAGCCAGTGTGATCTGCAGATTAATATCAGCTGAAAAACAGTATGCTTGAAAGTTCTGTTTCACCTATATATCCTTTGCAGGCTGCTGCTGTCATCGCCCTTCTCTTGCTGCATTTCCTTCCTTCCGTCTTTATTGCACTCATACCCCTCTCTCCCTTGTTGCTCCCTTTCTGTCATTTTGTCTTGCTTACCTGCAATTGCTGCCAAAAATAAAAAAAACATAAAAAATCAAAACCAAAGAAAAGCACTTTACACATTGAAAAGAGGTTTACTTGAAGACAGTGTAATTTTGTTTGCTCCCACTCCGATGCTGCTTTTATTCCAGTTGCCTATACTTCCTTTCTTCTTTTCCAAACAGTATAAATTTAAGAATGCATCGTGTTTGACCGTCTCAAAAAAGATGTTTATGTGTGAGGCCAAAAGATGTAGCTGTCATTTTTGGATGTCTTTTGAGGGAAATTGTATGGGTAGAATGCAGAATATGGAACGTGTTATTTTGCTTTTATTTGTCAGTTTATTTGTCAGTTTTTCTATACATTACATTACGATCTTTTTAACTACAAGAGATCTGCCCTAAAGCAAGCTACTCAAAATTGCCTAGTTCTCTTTTGTCCCTTCTCTTTCTGATTCTGTGTGACACACTCTCCCATTTTACTTTTCAATCATTTCATCAGGACCTCCTTTGGCTGCATCATCCTTCTAATGTCAAAACTTTTTTGCATTTGTCTGAACTGTCCACACTTTCTCTGATTTCCTTTTCCTCGTGGCTTCCACCTCCCCCCTCTTCCCATCATAGTTTCAATTCTGCTCATCTGACATCTGCTCCTATCCAAGGTGACGTGTGGGGAGTAGTCTCTCTGTTGCATACAGAGTGAAAGAGGTAGCACACCTGGCACTGGCAGAGGAATACACTCAGCTAAAATTGTTTGTAAAGCAACAGATTACACGGTTGCAGCTCCTCTAAAGCACAGTGGTAGCTTCTGTTTGAAGAATCAGAAACATGATACAACCTCATCTCTGGAGCAGTGAAAACACACAGGAGAGTAAATATTAAAGTGAAATAGCCTGAAATTGTCTTTTGTATTACAGCTCTACTCCTACAGCTCAACAAGGGAAGGGACTATCGCGGGGACATGGAGGGAGACATTTTTAACAGGAAGTTTGCCAATATCCAATATGTGGATAAATGTCCAGTACATTATGCTGATGTTTTTTCTTCTACTTGCCGAGAACAAAACTGTTGTGGTTTGATCTTTTGTGTTCTGTTAGTCTTCTGTTTTTGTTGTTTTCTCCTCCCTGCCTCGACCTTCCTTGTTTGTATCATTATTTAGTGTTACCCTTCCTGTCCTCACCTCCCTCGTTGTTTTCTCCTGTCCTTCCTCATGTGTTGTAATGTTGTTTCGTGCTTCCTGTTTTACTTTGAATTCCTGTCTTCCCTGTGTGTCTTCCTGTTTTACTTCCTAGTTTTTCCCTCCTTTGTGGCTGTGTCCCATTTCAGGGTCTGCATCCTTCGGAGTGCGCATTTTAAGGCCGCTTACGTCACAAAGCTGCGCGAAGGCTGTCCCAATTCGCCAAAAGTCGAAGGGTCCTTCAAATGCGTCCTCCAAATGCGTCCTCCTTTTGCCTGAATTTGGAGGACGCATCGCTACCATCCTTCGTGGCCTTAAATATCCCACAATGCTTTGCGGGCCTACTTTTTGTCCAATAGTACGATGACGGACCAAGCGAGCGGCAGCGGCAGCGGCAGGAGTGCCGAATTCACATTTAAATGTAAGTAAAGAGCAGTAGTTCGAGAGTTTTAAAATGCTAGTAGTGACAGCGGCATTAAAAAAATGAGTTTTATATTTACAAACATGACGTCCTGTTGATACGAGGCGCTGTAAACTAAACGCTTTGATTGAATGTTGTTTCTTGTTGTTTACTGTAGTATAGTATAAAGTATAGTTCACGTGAGGAGCAATATTATCGTTATTATATCAAACGGTCATTCTGCCTGTTGTCATTTTGTTGTAGGAGGAGCAGAGAGAAACAGAAGAAACCTGACAATTGATAACGGAGGAGATGAGGCTGGAGAGGGAGGGAGAGAGAGAGAGAGGGAGAGGGAGAGGGGGAGAGCAGAGAAAGAGCGGACAGACCTCAGCTCATACAGAGGATGGTGGACAGCAGTGATTTTATGTTGTTATTTAAATGTTACTTATTAAATTGTGTATTAAATCGTTCTTGTCTCTGTGTTCTTAAACTCTTCTAACCTTGTTACATCATGTGTTTCATTACCTATTTATAATTGAAGTAAACTTTTGAACAACTTCTCAGTGACCACAGTAAATCATTTATTGTGTGTGTGTTGTGTTATGTACAATATTTACAAAGACACAGTTTGAACATTTCTAACTATTTACCAGTGGGCATTATGAAAATGTACAGTTTATTATTTATAAAAATCAGCAGAAAATACTATTCACAAAGAACATATATATAAATGTTTGGCTGAGCAGGAGTCCTTGGTGCTGCTGGACTGGATGATGCCACGGTGAAGACCTTGGAGTCCTCTGGCTGTGAGTGGGACATCATCTGGGGGAGGGGGGTGCCTGTCTCCTCTGTCCACCACATCGTCCATCAGGGTTTGCAGAGCTGACGATCGGCGGCTGCCATGTTACTAAAGATGTTTTTAAAAAGGGCAAAAATAAAAATAATAACTTCAACAGAGCGGCTTCCAAAGCAGCTTAAAATATGAAAAGCTATAAAATATGTATCCTCACCCTCCAAAGGTGATGATGGTCAGTACACCTCCTCCAGGACAGACAGCTGGTCCTGCCAGGGAGCCCCACTCTCCTCCACCCAGCAGTAATTCTCTGGTGCAGTGACAGACCTGATGCTTAATGACACATTAAAGCAGTGCTTTCAGGGTTATTTGCAGGGTTCTTACACATTTAGCTATTTATTTAAAGTATTAAAATTACAAACTGACCCTGTATCAAGTCTTACGATTGAATCAAATATAAATTACATTTAATCATATTTGTCTATCTACTGGTTATATATCTAGCGTTTGCTCAGTAACCGGTATATTAATTATGATCAATAATATGGTTAAACAGCAGCTTACCGTCACCTCCCCACTGCGCTCTCCCAGCCTGAAGAAAATGAGCCGTCACAGGTTTTGCTGCCGCTGGAGCCGCCTCTCCCCTTCCTCCAACAACAAATAAATATATTAAAATATTCCAAATGTCTAAATCCACACTGTTGTCCCGTTTGTTGTCTAGTCCGTGTTGTGTCGCTGTCGCTGCTTTTGTTTTTCCCGGGGCAAAATTTATGACGTCGCGCCACAATCAGGAAGTGCTTTGAAGGCCAGACCGTCCCATTTACCAACGGTGGAGGATCCTCCGGAGGATCCTCAGGAGGACGCGGCCTCCTGAGACCGCGTAGGCTGCGTCCTCCGAAGGATGCAGACCCTGAATTGGGACACAGCCTGTGATTGCTTGCTCCTCCCTGATTGTTCTCACCTGTGTCTCATCTCAGCCCCTATATAAGTCCTGTGCTCCCCTTCGTCTTAGTCAGTTCATTGTTTGTCACTCCCTGTGCCGTGCTCATCGTCTTACCTGGTTTTCTTCCGTCCTGTCATCCTCTGTACTCCTCCCGTCCTCCCCTGGATTAGATCTCATTGGTTTGTTGGTTTTCATTCCCTTTTCTTTGTACTTTGTGGTTTTGAATTGTTCTGGACTGAGTTTAGTTTAGTTATTTTTGTCCTCTGGACTGTCTGGCTTTCGTTAAAGCTCACCTTTTGTTTACTTTTGTCTGCGTTTGGGTCCTATTTCTGCACTGCACATGACAAAAACATCTATTCCAAAGTGAAATTAAAGCTGCAAGCAGCGATGACGGGCCCTCGCACTCCTTGCGGTCCACGATACTCGTAGCCGTCACCCCCCTAGCGTCTCTCGTCCTCTGTCCCCCGTTACTGGCACGTGCAGTGGTCAGCAGGACAGAGAAGTATAGTGAAATGCATATATATGTATACAAAATAAAGGTCTATGCAATCTATGCAGAGTCATGCTGAACATCTGACTCTGCTTGCATTGATATGCTGCTATGCTACAGTCACTGTGCCATCTACTGGCCGGATGACCTGTCTTTTGTACATGTGTTTCTTTCTTCTCTTCTCCCTTCTGTTCTTTCATCCTCCTGTCCTCTTTCTTTAGACCTTTCCTTCCTTGCCCTCCTACCTACTTGTTCCTCCTTCTCCTCTCCCTCCTCTTATGTTCACCTTCCTCTGTAGTCTGCTCTCTCTCTCTCTCTGCCTCCCTGTCTGCTCTCCCCTGTGCTTGCCTCAGTGTTCCCTCATCTTCCTGTCTTATTTTGTAGTCCTTTCCTCCCTGTGTGTTCAGTGTCTTTACTTCCTCCTGTTTCCCGCCTCTGTAATTACCTGCTCCTCCATGATTGTTTCCACCTGTGTCTTGCCTCCCTCCTCTTCTTAAGTCCTGTGCTTCCCTTTGTCCATCTTACCTGCATTGTGTTTTACCTGTCGTTGTGACCTCCCTGTCTTTTTGTCTTCCAGTTCCTCTTTTTAGATTATTCATGTTTAGGTTTGTTATTTATTTCTTTGTTTTATTTTTGTCCTTTGGTCGTAGTTCTTTCTCAGTCTTAGCTTAGTTTCTTGCCCTTTGATGTAGTTTGTTGTATTTAGTCCTTGGCTTTTGAATAAATCTCACCTTTTGTTATACTTGAACTTTTTCCTGTATTTAGGTCCTCCTTTAACACATCACATAACAATATTCTTTCATTTGTTTTTAGTTTATTTTGTTGTGCTTTTATATGTTGTAGTACAACAATCAAGTAAGGATCTATACGAATACTGATACTTTGTAAGGATCACCAAGAAGATTGTTGGTGGAAGACCAGTCCTGATAGGTCACTCCAGATGTACTTTACTCCTGGAGAAGAAGTTCTTAATCCTCTTTAATGTTGCTCTTCTGCATTTAACTTTTGTCAAAGTTATGTCTTCTCCACAACCTGACTTGACTTCATTTGTTTCAGAAGTGGTCTTGTTGGAGTTGATCTCCAGGACCAGCCACGCTGGGTTGATCTCCAGGACAAGGACCAGCCACGCTGGGTTGATCTCCAGGACCAGCCTTGCTCAGCCTTGCTGGGTTGATCTCCAGGACCAGCCTTGCTCAGCCTTGCTGGGTTGATCTCCAGGACCAGCCTTGCTCAGCCTTGCTGGGTTGATCTCCAGGACCAGCCTTGCTCAGCCTTGCTGGGTTGATCTCCAGGACCAGCCTTGCTCAGCCTTGCTGGGTTGATCTCCAGGACCAGCCTTGCTCAGCCTTGCTGGGTTGATCTCCAGGATGGTCCCTGACCCCTTAAGGGCGAGCGCACCAATTTTCAGCCATATCAAGCATTTCCCCTAGGAAGAGTTCGCAAAAGTGCGGGGTGTGCAAATTGGAACCTGTACATCATGGAATTTTCACCCAAGAGGCTTTTTTTCTTGTCACGAGGCGACACATCAGTGTACCAAGTCTGAAGTCTGTAGCACTTGCAGTGAATATTTTCACACTTTAGGGGGCGCTGCAGAGCCATGCGGCCATGCTCGCCAATGGCGACAGTGTCAAGTCGCGATTTTCATCGGGAGACAATTTTGTGCCAAATCTGGTGAGTTTTTGAGCACGTTCAGGGCGTCAAACTCACGATACTGCAGCCGGAAGAAGAATGACGTATAATAATAAACACTTGCATTTCAATTGGGCTCTCGCACGTTTCGTGCTTGGGCCCTAATAATAAGAAACGCTTGCATTTCAATAGGGCTCTCGCACGTTTCGTGCTCTGGCCCTAATTAGCATATTAAGAAAGGTAATTAATTTGTAGTGTTGCACAGAATGCAATTTGGCTCATCTTCTCATGTGACCAGTGCTGAATAAAAGCTTCCTACACACCTCAGCTGTGCTCATTCTGACTGCACTTTTACAGAGGGTGAGTCCATCTTGGGTGGGCCCACTGTAGTGGTTTCTTTAAGATTTTCTGTTAACCTGACACATTGTACTTGACAAAATGACACAAGGGAGCCCTATCTTAACATCAACTAAATTGTGTAATGTGTTTTTGCACAGGAGGAGACCAGGAAACTCTATCCCCCTGTCACAACAAGCACAATCTGTTTCAGCCTTCACCTGACTGTGCACCTGACTGTTCTTTAAAGTCAGGCTTCAAAAACTGTGAACCTATCCCTCAAGTGCTGCAGGGAAATACAATTTAACTGGGTCAAATGTGGAATCTGATATCCTTCAAATATCCCAGAGATACCATCTGTACTCGATTAATACTGCCTGCCTCAGTGGGGATAACTAGAAATAATCCCTCCTCTGTTTTTAGTTTGTTTTCTACTTAATCTCACTCCACTCAATGGAAGAAATTAGCTTGGAAAGTGTCCTTTTTTTAAGTTAATCCTTCCTGCCTGCTTGGATAACTTCTAAAGAGTATTTAACAAAGAGGAGATAATCTAAAACACCATGACCTCACCATGTAAGAGACCATGGATGAAAATGAGCAGCAGGCCAATACCTGCAAGGATTTTTCATCATCTGTCGTTCAAAATTATTTTATCAGTCATTTTTTTGTTTACCTTTTTAAACAAAAGTATTATAAACACTTGTAATTACACATTTTAGGTCCATAAACATTTGCCAGGATGCCTAAAGGTGAGGCAATTCTGTAGAGTAGAGGTCATCTAGTGTCTTCTTTTCCTGTTAAACATGTTCCATCTCAGCTTTTGTTTGAACTCTTCTCTTTGAATCTGTTTCTTTCTGTTCGCAGATGGAGCAAAAGTTTTCTTTCTTTTGCCTGTTTTACCTGTTTTACTTTCAAATCTATTTGTTTTCTGTAATCAGTGCGTACATGTTTTTTTCCCTTTTTTTAAAGTGTGCTGTTGCTTTTACATTTGGCCATCTGTCATTGGTCAGAACTTTAGAGGAACCTGGAAAACATCAGACAGGGTAGACTTCTAATTGGCCCACAGAGGATAAGAGCCTATTCAAGGGGACACACTTTGGAGGAGCGCTGATTAGAAAACAGCAGGTGGAGGCGCTGGCAGTGCACTAGTGTTCAATCTAAGGTTCAAGGCCTCCCAGAGGGCCCAGAAATGGCTCCAATCTAGGGTCTAGGGAAAACATGCCAAATAATTTTGTATAATTTTATCATATTTCACTCATCATAGTGAGTGCAGGCAGGGTTAGGATAAATAATAGGAAATAACATTTTTCTGTATCACAGAGATGCTTTTCTCTATTTTAAAACATTTGATCATGATATTGTCAGTGTTTGACATTAACACTGAAAGCATTATTCAAATAAAATTAATATTAAATAAACAGCAGTTATGGTTGCAATACATGAAGTAGAACTCCTTATAGTAGCAGTGAATAACATGCAGTATGACTGTGTGTCTTGATATTAATTAACAAGTCTGTTTGGATAGAAACTGACTTCTACATCCTTTTCATCCTTGTTGGTGTATGGGGATGTTTTTTTTTTAATTCTTTGCACAGAGCAGGTGCTGCTTATCATCATGGAGCACATAGAACAATAAAGCTCTCACTCTGTAGTTTTATATCCAGATTGTATGGCACAAACAATGCTTTCTCTTATTTATACCTATTTTTAGGTCACTCAATGCTTAAATAATGACGTATGATCGCAGCGGATGTAGAAGTCAGTGACCCATATTCACCCTGCTAACAAATCTTCTTCAGCTGTGCAGCAACGACCAGCCACTTCACTCCCCCTCTCTCCCCCTACAGCTCATCTGGATGGCCTCGCTCACACTTCGTCCCTAGACCCCCTGGCTGACCGCTATCATCTGGGAATTACCTGTACCCCTCCCCCACCTGTCACCTCATCACTGACCTTTACCACTGAGCAGGTGAGAAGACAGCTGCAAAGACTATGCAGGCAAAGCTGCAGGCCCAGATGGTCTGAGCCCCAGGGTCCCGAAAGCCTGTGACCCCCAACTAAGTGGAGTACTTCACCGTGTCTTCAACCTGAGCCTGAGTCGTCAGAGAGTCCCTGTGCTGTGGAAGACATCATGGCTTGTTCCTGTTCTGAAGACGCCACGTCCCAGTGACCCAAAGGACTACAGGCCCATGGCTCTAACATCACACATAATGATGACCCTGAACAGCTCCGGCCCAAAGTCCATCCACTTCTGGATCCCCCTACAGTTCGCCTACCAGCCCTGCCTCCGAGTGGAGGATGCCATCATCTACCTGCTCAACACCCCCCATGGCAAGCCAGGAAGCACTGTGAGAATCATGTTTTTTAATTTTAAAAGTGTGTTTGATAACATAAGCTGACTAAGTGATGCAGGTGGATGCCCCACTGGTGTCCTAGATGGTGGACTACATGACTAGCAGACCACAGTATGTACGCCTACAGTGTTGTATGTCACAGACTGATCAGCAACACCAGGGCTCCACAGGGGACTGTCCTCTCTCCCTTCCTCTTCACTCTCCACACCACAGACTTCAACTGCTGCACAGAGACCTGCCACCTCCAGAAATTCTCTGATGACTCTGCAGTGGTTGGATGTATTACTGGCGATGATGAGAGGGAGTACAGGGCCATGGATAATTTTGTCACTTTGAGGAGGACAAAGTGATCCCTACCAACATCAAAGGGGTCAGTGTGGAGGTGGTGGAGGGGTCCAAGGGGTGTACTTGGATCACAAACTGGACACCGTCTACAGGAAATGCTAGAGTCGCCTCTATTTTCTGAAGCAACCTTAAACATCTGCCGGGTGATGCTGAGGATGTTCTATGAGTCTGAGGTGGTCAGTGCCATCATGCTGTATGCTGTTGTCTGCTAGGGCAGCAGTCTGGGGGTCAACAACATCAACAAACTTAACAGAATCATCAAGAAGGCCAGCCATGTTGTGGGAGTGGAACTGGACTCTCTGACAGAGGTGTCTGAGAGGAGGATGTTGTCCAAAATATAGACTATACTGGACTGTCCCTCTCACCCTCTCCACAATGTGCTGATCAGCTACAGGAGCTCATTCAGCAACAGACTCCTACTACCACGCTGCACCATTGAGAGACACAGGAAATCATTCCTGCCTGTTGCAATTAAACTACAGAATGCTGAATGGTCACAGAGACAGTATACATACAATACATACATACTAGTTCCTCGTATGCTCATGTAAACCATGCTCTTTACTATGTAAAAGTGTATACTGTTGTAAATATGTCTATTTTAGATTATCTTTCACTTCTTGTCTGTAACAAAAAAAATTTCCCTCTTTACCTTTTCCTAATTCCGTTTCAGATTCAGTATGCTATCAGTTCTGGTGTTCATTTATTGGACTTCTTTTTATCAACTGTCTCCAAAGGAGCAAAAGTCCCTTAAGCAATGGCTTCTGTTCATATTGAACCTGTCTCTGTTTGTATATTGACTTAAACAATATTAGTGGTGATTAACACATAAGACTGTTCTGCTCCTTGCATGAGGTTCCAAGAAAGAGAAGAACTATCAATAAGAATGAAAGGAAGCTCACAAGTGGCAACATGTGTAATTTCCAAGGATAGTAATTGCGTCACTGTTGTGGTTGGTAACTGCAGAGACATTGTGTACTTGAAGGCCAACATTTCTTTCGAGCAAGAAACGTGTATTATCTAGAGAAATGCAATTTTCTAAACACATGATGTTTACACATACAATCCACACAAAGAAGTACGTAATCACATCAGAACGTAATGTTTTTTTAAAAAGTACGTCATTTATATGTGTATACAATAAGCGGATGATCCTGTGTACACGATAAAAGGTTTTTTTTTTTTTTTTTTTTTTTTTTTTACCCGGCATCATGTTTTTGTCTGAACTAAGAGCTGGTGTGTCTGTAAACAGCAGGATGGTCAAGTGAAGCAAAGCCAACAGTGTTGCTGTGACAATATGTTAAAATATGTATGCTACTGAAACAAACACCAGTCTCATCAAACAAAACAGATGTCACAGTTTTTGCATAAACAAGAGTCAATAACTCAAAATCAAACAGTGTTGTCTCACGGAGGTAATACTGCAACGCTTATCAACAAATAATTACAAGTTATCTGTGATTTCCTCTGTGAAACTAACAATATACACCATAAAGACCGGCAAATTGTCTCTTGTAAGTCCTCTGTTTCTCAGACGCACGCTCGATTGAACTTGAAAAAAAAAAGTATTCAAACGTTGTTCCGTTGATAATTGAACATTGCATGGCTCTAAATTGCGTTTCGGGCTGATGGATAGCCCCAAGGCTGGTGAGAGAGAGAGAGAAATGGTGAAAGGATTTTTTTGTGGTTGTTTGAAAGATAAATGACTGAAGCATTTAATCTATATAATCTTATTATCACAGCACGTGTGTATTATAGCACAAACAGAGGTCCATAGGGAGGAAAATGGATCAAGCACCTTGATCCCACCATTCGTTGAAAAAGACAAGAAAGGTTTTCAGAAAGAGCTCGTAACGGCAGAGCTGCAGCTGGTTTTGATGTCAGTGGTTGTTACAGCTCCTCTTCACATGCAAGCCAAATAATTTTAGGAATATGGTTATTCTCATTTTTGCCTAAACCTAACAAAGACAAAGACACTGAATATCCATCCATCATCCGAACCCACTTTGTCCGGTAGTGCAGGGTCACGGGGGCTGGAGCCTATCACAGCTATCTACAGGTGAGAGGCAGGGTACACCTTGGACAGGTCACCAGTCCATCACAGGACAACATACAGACAGACAACCATTCACACTCACACCGACGGGCAATTTATAGTGACCAATTGACCTAACAAGCACGTCTTTAGAATGTGGGAGAAGGCCGAAGGACCCGGAAAAAAACCCAAGCAGGCAGGCCCCAGTCACAATTGAACCAGGAACCTTCTTGCTGTGAGGCGACAGTGCTTACCACTAACCATGGCACCGGCATAATATATAAATGAATAAATAAACAGAAAAGTGCTGACATGCTACTAGATTCTTACACTCAGAATGCTGCAGCATCTGGGTTACAGGTTTAGTGCAGAGCAGCATTTCCTTGGATATTTAAAAGAATTTGAAGAGAGCTGAAATGATGATGTTCCCAAAGCTGCTGCTGAGGAACATATTTTAAAGCAAAGCAAAGGAGACCACAGAAGCTCAGTATTCAAAGTATCATCAAACAGCGTCCGAGACGGGGTGTACAGAGGAAGCTAATATAGTTAACTTTTTCTTCTCCTAATATCCATTGTTTGTCCTAAATAACATATTTTAAAATACAGTGTGCTCTTTCTTATATAAGGAGAATGAAAGTCCATCCATTTATGGGTTAAAAAAAAAATGTATGGGTCTCTTGTGCTTGTCTGACATTTAGTCAGAAATGAGAGACGCATCAACTAAGTTGCCTAAATCTCAAATGTCCTGGCTAAATGACAAGTATAACTATAAAAAAATGTTCATTCTTTCTCCAATTTCTCACACCATTGCCCTTCTCTTTCTTGTTCTTCTTTTCTCCCTTGCATTCTAACAGCTCCCTCTCCACAGCACTGTGCAATCTGTCAGTCATGTGTAGCCTCTGTCAAGTTTTCAGCTAAGACCCGGGTAATCCTGCCATCGCCGAGGCTGTTAACTGGCTAATTACGGAATATATTGGCCGTCACAGCCCCCTAATCCTCCGCTCTCATTCACTTTTGCCCATTAAGGATCCCGGGGGATTACTGTAACAATCACACCTCCTTCTCTCTTTGATGGTATACGGGGATTAGTATTAAAATATACAGTGTGTGTCGCAGTGCTGTCATGAGAGGGGAGAAAAAGAGCTGCTACACCAAGGAAGTTGTAGACTTTACAACAGAGGGTTTGTCACATATGTATTAAAGCACACCAGCTAGTAGTGGTCTTTTCGTAAACTTCTTTAAAAAGGTTTTACACAGTGGAATTATCGTCCAGGATAATGACCTGTTTATAAAAGATTGGAAGTCAGCCTTGTTTCCTTTGATTAAAATAGAGAGCACAAACTTTTAATGTCTGTACATTTATAGACAATTTATAAACTAGAAATGATGCTATGTTGTTGTGTGCATTAACTGCGGAATGAGCCAACAACATTTGCAAGTGTAATGTCAGTGTAATACTCTTGTTCCTCCAGGACATGTTTTGTTAACAGATGGTATTTAGTCCTTGTGATGTTCCATGGCAGCTCTTTTCCATGGCAGTCCTGTTCCCAGTTTGGTCCTTATGGCTGTATTCAGCAACCATTTGAGTCTTCCTAAATCTCACTCAGAATTATATTTTATTACATATCAGCTGTCAGTTAACCAGTGAAAACAATATGAAGCCTAAAGACTGGTCAGACTTTATATATTGTGGTATTGGCACAGAGTGCAGAAAGTTGGTGTTTACAATCACTACAGAAACAACTGTATTGGTGATGGAGCCCTTTTAACACATGTGGCCCATCCTCACCAGGAAAATGTAACATAAGGTCCATATTTCAGTCCTTAAAAACTGGTATATGTGTTCGCGGGGAAGTCAGCCAAATTTCCAAACTAATCACACGCCCCTTTCTCTTGGAGCTCACCCCGAAGCCACGCCTCCCAATCACATGGACGCACATTACCTTAGACAAGATGCAGTCTGTGACTTCGGCCATTATGCACATACCTCTTGGGGGCGCGCAGAGCAGGAAGAGAGTGACAACCAGCCAATACTCTGCGCAGGGTCGTCTTGGAGGATTGGCTGATGTTTTAGCGTTTTATAGCTTACACAGATGATTAATATTTTTCGTTTTAATGCAAAACTGCCGAACTAATTGGTTGCTATCGGATTGTAAAGAGAAGTTACACTAATTTAACAAAAAGTGCATCAGAATGAAATCTCCTACCCTACCTTTAACAGCAAGTGAAAACAAAACAGCTCGCAGTGTCAGGGGGACTCAAACCTCGGACTCTTGAGAGTCAAAGCATTGGATGCCTGTTCACTTCCCATCATTTTAGTTGGAGTTTTGTGCCTTTATATGCCTCATGTTCAGATGACGTTTGGCAATAATCTTCCATGAGCAGAAAAGTAACAATGTGTTGTATCTGGTTGGCGTATTATCGACCAAATGTAGCATTTTTGCATGAGGACAGTTGTACCCACTGTTTAGCATGACGAAATGTTGCACACTGATTTTTCACGCATTTAGCAAAATTGGAATTTTATTTTGTTGTAGTAAAATTATCAATCATGTCAGTGTGGCAGTTCTCTTGGTTCTCTTTATATTTTTTTCTTGATTTTACTTCAAATCAAACAAGTATGAAGAGCAACGTTGAGTTAATGAATGTCTTTATAAATAGTGTTTCTGCTGCATTTGTCACATTTGTAGTATATAAAAACATATACTGAAATATTGCTCTTTACCTTACCAACAATGATGAAAAAATATACTATTATACTATATACATATTATTGCAAGTATATTCTACTTTTTCATTTTTTATAAAACACAAAAATATATATATATCTTAGAAACCACCAGCGACATATTTCATTTTAGATTTGAGTTTTTTCTCCCCTAACTTTTTAAATAAGTTGGATGAACTTTTTTCAGAAGTTAATATTCATTGTGACAAAGTGGGACAGGGAGATAGAATAGAAGGTAAAAAAGGGACAAAGACATCATAGTGCTAACTGATAGGAGCCACATTAAAGCACAGCTCCTCTGCCTACTGGCAACACACCGTAGGAAGAGGGGAACAAAGGAGATGAAGAGAAGGGAAAAGGGAGAGGGAAAATGATAAGCCAGCATATCTTTTATTATTTCACAGGTGGAAGAGTTTGGTTATCACATGTGTTTGCCTCCTCTCCCTCCTCCATTCCTGTTCCCTCATTTTTAGTCTCGTATACACACTAGCATGCTCTCTGCTTTTCACCCACCCCACCCCATCCTCTCTAGCCAGCTCTGCTCTGCCTCTCTTATTCACACACCTGCACACTGTCTTACCTCTTTGCATTCTTCTCCTCTCTGCTTTACTTGAGCCCCTCCTCCCTGCAGCGCTGCTACTCTCCATCCGTGCCCTGCCTGTAATCACAGTGAATGACATGTTGAGTTTGTTAACAAGTAATTGTATGAATTCTGAGATGCTGAGAGGTTGATCTCTGTCTGCCTGCAGCATCAGGTGTTAACCTGATTTTACACCAGACGATAACACCTCTGCTGAATTTGTTAGCCATTTTTATGCTTCCTCACTTGCACAGTGGCACAACCTGCACACACACACTCAGGAAGATCTGTTTCTCTCTAATTTCCTCACAGTCACACACTCACTTCTTCTCCTCTGACACATTAGATCCTGATTATCCACCTCAGTTCAGTCACAGTCAGCAGGCACCATGACAAAGAGACTTCATTAACCGCTGCTCTTTTTCTTGAACAGAAAAAAATATGAAAACCTTTGTTTTTTCAGTGTTTTTTTCAGACCTGTGTTCTTGCATGTCAGCGTACACTTTGTTTATGGCATTCTCTTTTTTGTCAAACAGTTACCTTCAGGGTCCCCTCGCAGCTGGGTTTTGCTATCAATCGCACTGACTGCATGAGTCTTCTATTGATATTATTTCATTTGATTTTTTTCTTTTTTGCATTGGGTGATGAGTGTAGTAATATTCTGATCAATTGTTAAATATCAATTCTCATTAACAGAAAGACCCTTAGGTGAAGCACTACAGTGATTCCTGATAAATATTCCATGATTGTTTTCTGTGTTCATTAGGTCAGTGAGAAAATTAAATTAATAGGTATTCAATGTTAGCAGTGGTGCTGTTGTCCATCAACACACTTTATGCAATATTTAGGTTGGGATGCAGCATGTCTACCTATCTCATTGCCAGTGTTTTGAAACTTACAACTGAGCTGACTTATGACATTCAAGTGAAACTACCTTAGCTGTTCTTGCAGTTTGACTTCATGTTTGTGGTAGCAATGAGGGAAAAGGGCAATTAGCCAAGTGAATTCTGTGGTTTTCTACCCATTTGGCATGTGTATTTTATACCAATACACATGCCAAAATGTGAACAAAGCGACTACGACATCCATCCTCTGGTCTCAACTGTCAGTGATCACCCTGTTGCCAGTCAGTTGCAGCATCATTTCCCTCCTTAAATTATAATAATATCCATTTTTTCTCAACTGTTTTTACCTTCGTTAGGTAGGTGTGGTGCTCATGAAACAATCTGACAATGGTAGGTAAATAAGGAAGCAGATACAATCTGTGAAATCAACCCGTTTTGGGATGCTATCCATGAAAAGTGCAGCTGTGCCCCATTTTTCTCAGCTGACGAGCCTTGACGATAGATTGATTGGCTTTCCTTTAACAGGAAATGAACTGACTTGGAATGATTTGGTGATTGTGTTGTTTCCAGTGTAGATGTACCATAACTGCAGCAGCAGTTAATCATCACAAAGCGGTACTTTACTTTTCTGATCCTGCACATAGCTCTGTCTGTGCTGAGCCACTGCAGAAGGTCCACTTGTTGCATTTCTACTAAAATACGCCTGCACTCTGACTTTGCCAATCCAATAAATAAATGGGTCTAATGGTTGCTAAGGAGAGGCTGGAAATATTCTGGACACAATATCTAACACCACCCCTCCCCAACTCAGCTCTGTTCCAGCATCTCCCCAGTTTAGTGGTTAAAAGCAAGAAGCAATTTCTCTTTTTAGGGTGAAAGTGGAAGGCCAATCTCGCACAAAGCAATTACTGCTAGTTGTCGGTCACACAAACAAACAAGCACACACAAGTCAGGCAAAAAGCACATGCCAAGTGCCAAGTAAGTGTTAATAAAACCACCCTGACCCTCTAGAGCCTTCTTAAGTTAACAACAAGCTGCCATAATTACCTTTCCTGCTCAGAAAGGTACCAAATTATCAGCATTTAAGAGATCCAGAAGTTCAGAAACCCTAACAACAAACCATCTGAATTCACAACCTGTGTCACCACATAACTATTGGAAGCCACAGAATTAGCCAGTAAAATACAACAACAGCAGACCATGCCTGAAATACATCCTCATAAGCAGCAGCACCTAAATAATCCAGCTAACACTAGACTGAGAACAGAACAAGAGGGTTAAAGAGAAATCGAAGGATGCAAAGAAGAGGAGGAAATAAACCATGTGGAGAGAAAAGGTGAGAGCGGATGTTACGGCTTCTTAGAATCACTTGTATGACTGTGATGTGTGACAGTATTTAGAGTCATTAGGGGGGGAATATAAGCCAGAAAAAAAAATCCCACAATGCACCACCCACACAGACTCTAGTACTGCGAGAGCCAAGGAGATGGAGATGAGGGTGGAGGAGAGAATCAAAGTAGTGAAAATATAGAGAAGTAAAAGCATGAAGAATGTGGGAGAAAATTAGAAAATGAGAGGAAAAAAGTGGGAAAGATTGAGGATAGAGAGAGGGGAAAGAGAGGGATGGAGAGGGGAAGAAAGCTCGACAGCGTGCCAAAGTGTGAGAGGATGAGATGGAGGGGTGGTGGGGGTGGGGGGGTCTGGTGACTACAGGCTCTCTGGTGTCTTCTATCTTTGATCTAAATGTACTTTGGCATTTCTCCTCTCCTCTCCTCAGATGCAATTAGATTCCTCACTAGCCAAGCAGACGCAGATGAAATGGCTGCTTAATGACTTCCTCGGCAACCCGCCCCGGCAACGCAAACCTTCCATCTGGAGCCTCCTGTTTCACTCCCTCCCTCCCTCCCTCCCTCCCTCCCTCCCTCCCTCCCTCTCTCACCTCCTTCTCTTCTCCCTCATCTCTTCTTTCTACTCACCCATCCACTCCTCACTTTCATGTTCTATCAGTTTTTGGAGTGTTTTTTGTTTTCGTCAAATATTTTCCTTTTAAATTTTTTTATTATCCTGTGCTTATTTGCTTTGTTTTTGTTTTTTTTTAAAACAAACCTTGGGATGAATACCCATTTTTACTTTGTCAACTTCACTGGATTAAATGTGTAATTTATTGTTTTTGAATTCAAATTTTGAGAGTCAACTGAAGTTGTTGACAACTCAGCCGTTTTATCTGGGATTTTGAAAACCCACCTTTGATTTAATTTTTATTTTTTTTTGCTTTTTTGCTTATCACAAGTACTGACATTTTAAGCAGACATATTTACCATTATTTTGAAAAGGGAAAAATAATTTGTTGAAATCTGTGCAAACAGATACACAAATAGAAGCATATTTACAAGTGGTGAGGGTTTTACAAAAAACATTACTTGCTCTACAAGTTCCACTTTGTTCAATTTGTTATCTTGTATATAAAGACATTGTCTCAAGGTGCTTTACAGAAACCCAGAACCTGAACCCTCCTAATAACAACAGTAGCAAAATAATAATTAAATTGCTGGTGTGTAACCTTCAGTCAAACACTGTAGAAGTAGAGGCATGAAGTTTAAAAGTACAAAACTATGTCACCATTCTGTAAATGGTTAATTCATACATGGTCCCAACTGAACATTATAAAGACTTCGTACTAGGAAGCTGGTGACCGATGTAAATTGCTATCCAATTAGCAAAGGTTGCAAACCATATTGCTATAAATATATATCAGGTATCCGACATCAGTGTTAATTTTGTTGATTAATCATTTTCGTCATAGTTTTCGTTAACGACCTTTTTTTGCTGATAAAAAATGAGACGATAACTAAATATAAACTAACGCATGATGAAATGTACTGACACTTTCGTCAACGAATAAAAACATGACGAAATTATTGATGGAGACGGGATCAAATCAGAGGAAATTTTGTTTGTGGAAGGGAGGGACGAATCAGAAAACAGCGGCAGAGAGCCAATCAGAAATAATCTCTCTGCGTCGTAAGGACGTTACGCACACATTTGACGTAACCCTGCGATGCTGGAAGAAGGCGTACTCATACTCGAACACAGAAACGGGAGAAGAACAGACACATGGACACGTTTGATGTCAACACAAACCAGACGGTTTGCAAACCGCGTGGAGCGGGGTAGGTATGGAGTATTCATGAAGAAGTCATGACTGAACAGAGTATGAACATTCAGGGAGAGCAGGTCGCTGCTCATTGGTGCTTTTGTTCTTTTGTGAAAAAGTAATGGCAATTAAATAAAGAGATGTCTGTTAAAATAATAGAAGTTAAAGCTGTGCCTGTTTTTATTGCACAATCAAACCTTAATTATTTCATGACAAATATATAAAGAATTTTAGTCAACTAAAATTCTATGATATTTAGTCAACTAAAAGTTAAAAAATGTTGATGACTAAAATGTGACTAAAATTAAATGACATTTTCACAAGACTGAAATAAAAACTCAATCAAAAATTGCTGCCAAAATGAACACTGTCCGACACAAAGATTAGTCTAGTATAAGCTAAATAAACACTGTTCAGTGTTGTTGGGGTGATAATATGTGAAAGTCAAGTAACCAGTCTTCAAGTCAAAGCCAGCTCATCTTGCCTTCAGGTTACCGTCGTCTCCATCCCTTCATCCTCCAGTCTCATTTCTGTCTGTCTCACTGGTATTTTTCGCTACTCCACTCATCTTTTCATCTCTCCACAGGAGGGAGGGCATATTTTCTAATCGGGCTGAGTAATGCAAATTTAATGAATTTGGCAGTGGAGCTGCACAGTGCATGTACATGCACAAACATACACAAGTATGCCACACATGGATATGAATGCTCTACCGAAGCCACAAACGCGCGCTTCCGGTCACAGGTGGATGCCAATATTCAAATACACACACACAAACGTGTTAGCTACGTGCTTTGAGCAGGACATTGTACAGTGTTTCTCTGGTCTCTATGGATACATGCAGACTCACAACAGATGGGTTCATATACACACACACACACACAAGCAGACACACACACAGTAGCTTACTGACTCTCTGCTGTCCAGGACATTTAATCTGCCACTTTTTATGGCTTAAATTAATGTTGTTTTGTTTATGTTTATGCATCTTTCAGTTTGCTGTTATTAGCTACTGTGCTATCTGTCAAGCTGCAAGGCTGCTTTAATTTGGGGATAAAGTCAGTAACCTTGAAGGCAGACACAAATATACATACACTGCTCATACAAATAATAAAGGGAATGCTTAAACAACACAATGTAACTCCAACAGGTGGAAATGAGAGGCAGTTATCAAGACAAACCCTATAAAGGAGAGGTTCTGCAGGTGCTGACCACAGACCATTTCTCTGCTCTCATCCTTTCTGCCTGATGTTTTGCTCACTTTTGCATTTTGTCAATGCTCTTACCCCTAGAGGTAGCATGAGGCGGTGTCTACAACCCACACAAGCTGCTCAGGTAATGCAGCTCATCCAGGATGGCACATCAATGAGAGCTGGGGCAAGAAGGTTTACTATGTCTGTCAGCACAGTGTCCAGAGCATGGAGGAGATACCAGGAGACAGGCCAGTACACCAGGAGATGTGGAGGGGGCCGTATAGGAGGGCAACAACCCAGCAGCAGGACTGCTACCTCCTACTTTGTACAAGGAGGAGCAGGAGGAGCACGCCATGTTCCACCACAGTCTGTCCAGGAGCTGACTGATGCTTTAATTCAGGTCTGGGAGGAGATCCCTCAGGACAACATCAACCGCCTCATTGACTTGAGGAATTTCCACTCAAGTTGGAGTAATGTGATTTTACACTATTATTGAGTATGGTTCCAAATCCAGACCTCCATGGGTTAATAATTGTGATTTACATTGATCTGTTTTATGTTATTTTGTTCACAACATATTCCACTATATAATGAACGTAGATTTTCAAGTAGAATATTTCAGGATGTGTTTTTTTGAGTGTTCCCTTTATTTTTTGAGAAGTGTATATTGAGAGACATTTGGATGTAGTTCAACTATATTCAGAATCTTTTTTTATTCTTATAATTATTCGATTTCAAAGGACTGAACTTTTCCACACTGTCTGCTCTGTCATTAAATGTTGCCAGGAAAGGACCTAATTATATTAATTTAATTAGTTTAAAATTATTTACTTCCTAGACCTTAATAGAAAACTGACAGACAGAACTGGTAAGACTTAGATGACAGAAACTCACAGCCGAGCTGGCAGTAAATACTGTGAATATAGCAAATACAGCCTATCAATATGATGGAGGTCAGGGAGAAGAAGTCTTGTTAAAATAATCTTTTCTTAAACTTCAAGAAGTTTGAACTAAACAGTGTTAAAGCATAGAGCATTAGAGACAATATATTTACCTCTGGTCTGTTCACATTAAAACATTTTAGGGATCTAAAGTGACTAATTTAGCAGCATCAGCAACAAATATACGTGATACATAAATTCCCCAAAATCAAAGGGTTTTTTCACCTCCACAAAATGTAACAAATAAGACTAAAAATAAAACGCAAAAAAAATCAATCAATAAAAAGAAAAATCTATAAAATGTACTACTTGTTATGCATGTTATGTTTGTTATGCAGAGACCAGACCCTTTAGAAGCCCCGCTTGACACTGATGAAGCAGCAAAGGAAAAGACTGAACTGTTCGAAGATGACAGTTTTAAAATCTGCTCTGAGCAAGCGGCCCTGGTATTTTGGAAAAATGTGCAAATCAAAAAATCGATGTGGCTCTTTGCAGTATCACATTAAAAATTTTGGCTCTTAGTTTGAATCGTTGGCCACATCCATCCATTTCCTTAACTCCCCTTGTTCTGTACAACAGACTGCCAGAAGAGCTGGGGCCTATTCCAGCTGTCAAAGGGCGAGAGGCGGGGTAACACCCCAGACAGGTTGCCAGTCTATATTGCTAACACAGAGAGACAAGGATTCAGCCTCACATACACACCCCAGGTTGAAAAGATTCCACAAAAGCAATGGCTGTCTGAACACAGACCATCTAAAGAGAAAAAAAAACAACAACATAAATAATATTATAACAACAAAGCAGTATTTTACTCAGAGTGGAATTACTGTCTGCATGGAGGAGGAGTCTCTGATTTCTGCTGCTGAGTGCAGACACCAGGATGACTTGAAGTGGCTGGGCAGCTAAGACACTCAACTCACATTAAGGCTACCCTCTAAGTTTTTTATTCTTTCTTTTTTTTTTTTTCTTTTTTTTTAGACGTGTCATTGCATTCATTTCTGTCTCTCCTCTCAAATTCCATCGCACATGCTGGGTGTGCTAACCAATGATAATGAAACACCTTCATTGTGACAGAACAAGCTCAAGATTCACAGCATGAATTTTCAACTGCTGCCCAGTCAGTGTCTCACACATATACACACACTCATGCATGAGCGACATTTGCATGCAAATGCACACAGTTACTGTATATGTATTCTATTACCTGAGCAAATACAAAAACAAAGGGTAAATAAAAAGCAAAAGAAGGGAAATAAAATGAGATCCACCTTGTGGTGTTAAAAAGAGGAGAATGACCATGAAATGTTTTTAAAAACATGTGACTCATGGGATTTGTTATTATCTTGTTTGTAAAAAATACAATATTTTTTGATGAGTTAGAAAAGAGTACTTTGTGCCCCAAAAGCCTGATAAAATAGCACAATAACAAGGCTCTTAGTGTTTTTTTCTATTCAGTGTGCAAAGAGCTTTAGTAGGGGCAGCCTAAGGCTAACCTTTCCTCTGTCATCAGTCTTTGTGAAGCCAGGCTAAATCCTGGTGTCAGTTCCATACTTGACTTACAAACCAGCAGCAATCACTTCTGGGTAAGATAAAGTGCATTTCCTAAAATGTCAAACTGCTGTAACACTGTTAGACTCATTAAGGGCAGAAAGGAGCAGCCACACACAGCAGTGTGCTGAGATGTGTATGTGCTGTTACAGCTGCAGGCTATCCTAATGTTTCTAGTCAGACTGTGTTTGGTTTTGAAGGCCTTGCAACAGACCTCTGCTTGTTGAGTAAGCCATCAGAGACTCTGCAAAAAGGATGAGCAGACAGCCTGAGAAGCAGCCTCAGAATGAATGAAAGAATGAGGTGAACGCAAGGTTACTTCAATTAAACTATATCATTAATTATCTAACTGCTGTGCTTATCTGCTTAGGGAGCATTTATATGTTCAAATTGTATTTTGGTATCAACATAAAAACATGCATCTGTGCGCAGTCCTTGTGGGAAATGAATGGCACATTTGTATCACAAACAAATGGTCAGAATGGTGTATCTATAAAAAAATCTGTTATAATTACATTTTTTTGCTAAAAAAAATTTGGAAATTTAACTCTTTTCAAGTCAAACATCAAATTAATCTTTAGGTTTTAAACAGCTGAAATTAATTAGGAATCCTCTCCAGATTAGGCTTGGTGAATTTGGATTAAAATGGTCAAAATCTGGTGAACTCAGAAGAAGTTTGACATTAAGGCAGTGGGACACATGTCCAGGGAAGAGATGAAAGTCAGAGTGTGTGTGTGTGTGTGTGTGTGTGTGTGTGTGTGTGTGTGTGTGTGTATGCTTTTGTAAAAGAAAATGACCCTGACATGCAGAGGGCCAGCTGGTAAGTGTGATGGATGAATGTTGTTTCTCACACACAGTGACACACACAAACGCACAGCTGACACTCTCTGTTTGTCACCCACGGACGCTCACACATTCAACGATACAGTTTTAGCCTGAAGTCTATTCACATACACACACACAACACACACACTCTGCCATTTATTCAGGCTTTCTAGTGAGGGACACGGCAATTGGAGAGAAATGTCTCCTCTCTCTTTGTTGTATCTCGATATATTTCTCCACCTTCCTGCCATTACTCACCCTGGAGCTTCCTGCTTTTTTTAACCCTTTCTCTGATTTTTCTCTTTCTCCTTTCTCATAACTTTTGTTGTGTATGCTCAGCCTGGCCTTCAGGTCCTCAGTAGGACCTGTATTAGCAGCCCACAACCCTCTGATGATCCAGCTCCTGAACTGAGACACAGTTTATGTGGGTGTTTTTGTATTATTAGTGATTTTCCAGGTCTGCAGGATTCAGATAACAGGTTCCCATGAGGGTTCCCTCTCTGTGTCTCACACATATTATGCACAGATTCATAAACATACAACATATACTGTATGCACATGGACATTTTGTATATTGATGAACTCAATTGTTCCACATAAAAAAGCATAGATGATGCACACTCTCTCTCTCACTAGTGTGTCACACCTTTTATGCACCCACACAGAAATACTCCACACAGCAGGTACGTACACACACACACGATCAACCGCACACATCAAAGTGAAAATAGTTTTTCTTGATATTACTCTGGGTGTCGATGCTTGCAGCCTGAAAGCCAAAGATAGAGACACACACGGATAGAGAGAGGGTGAAGAGAAAAAAAACGGCAAGAAAGACATTAACTGGTGACATTCATGCGAGAAGGTATCTGATTATTGGAACTATATTTCATTTTCACTTCGTCCCCTGAAAGAGGCGGCTGCTGTGTGTTTGATTGTACTATTGTATTTTTGGGGTACTATTAAAATGTGTGTATAACTTGGTGGTGTTTGTATGCCCAAGCATAGGTATGTTATTTCTTTTTACTTTATGTTGATATGTATGCTCTTTTTGTGTCTGTAAGGAAATACACATGCTTCAACATTGCAGTTCAGTGAGACTGATTTACACGTAAGCAAATGACAAACTATCAGGATATTGTGGCTTTGTAAGCTAACAGTTAATGTTTCCTCCACAAATATAGTAAATGTCTAATCCTAATATTTTTAGTCTTCAATAAACACAGACATGTTAGTCTAAACCAAGCATTTATTGCTCTCAAATATGACTTTTTAGAGAAGAAAGACAGATTTTCTTGTTACTTGCTCTAAACTAGTGATTTTTTACTTTTATATTCTTTATATTCTAATTTACCAAATGTTTATAATATAGCAAAACAACTGTGTCAACAGGTAAAGTCTCAGCTTTCATATGTCACCTTGTTTGTTTGTGTGACTTGAAGTATCAGAGAGCTAGCAGGATACAGATATATGTATAATATCATTATTTTTTACATAGTTAGTATAGTGTTATATGGCTTTTATTTTTGGGTGCATGAAAAAGCCTCCATACATGGGGGCCAAAGGGTTAACTTTGCAACAAAGCCCCCAACAACTTGTCCTTGTTGTTCTGTGTCAACATGTGCATGTGTTTGCATCAATGGAAAGGTGCCATAGGGTGTTAACAGCACCATCTGCATTTGTCCTAACTCATAGATGCATCTAACATACACACACAGAAACTCAGACTTTGGCCCATCTGTGTGAAGCAGCAGTATGGTACTTATACACAGGTATTCGACTGAGTGTTTTAAAAATGTGTGTGAATGTGTATGCACGCAGTCAAGCTTGTGCATGCTGATACGACATGGGAGCAAGTCCCAAATCATTCTAATTGCAAATATCTTAATATCATTCTCATTTCCTCTCTTCTTCTCCCCCTCAGTCTCTTCCTCCTCACCTCTCTTTTTCATATGCTAACAGCCTGATTAGGGATTTGTTGGCCTCCCGGCAGTTTGAACCAATCAAGAGCTAGTTTAACTGAGAGCACTCACACCTGTCCTGACAGGAATGATAACGACCGTGGCCAATCACCGCCAATCTGCTCCGTTGCTACGGTGATCTGCCTGTTTTGGAATGCCCACGGTGGCATGCGAGGAGAGGCATGGCATTCAGATGGCTGTGTGAACTCAGAGCCACCATGAAAACAGGAGCATTTGCACTCATTTCACTTTTGAAATCAAATACTGTTTTGTTTTAAATTCATTCATCTGTCAGAAAAAGTTGAAAGTGATAAACACTGCTGTGACCTGTCAGCTCGTATCAGGCCCTGTAATAACATGTAATGTATTTTTGCAACTCAGCCCGTGTACATTGTGTAACCAGTATTCTCTCGGATAAGCACAAGTGCAGTAAACTTGGAGAGAATGATCTAAAAAAAGGCAGAGAAGCAGAGATGGCAGGAAGAGAGGTAAAGGTAGCAAGGCTGTCTGCCCACCCACACACTTTAGCCTTTCATCAGCGCCGTTAGTGTAGGCGATGGTGGCGTGTGTTGGTTTCCATTCGTCTGATACTTCTGACTGGTTCTTATTAATACAGTCACACCTTTATTTATTCATTATCATGCTCATATTTTATTCATCTCTTGTTTCATTTTATTTTTATTTACTGCAATGCTTTGAGGCTGAAAAAGGTTTGATCAAATCGTGACAGGAATTACCGTGTGCATGTGTGTGTGATTGAACAAAAATGATGGAATAAGGGCCAAAAGTAAGTAGAGAAAGATGGAGGGAAGTCAGAGTTACATTTTGGGACAATGAAGAAAGATGGCATGGGAGAACAATAAAAAAAAACACTAATCAACTATAGTATAAACATATTTTCTGTTATTGTTGCCATTTTTACACGCATATAGGTAGCATCATCACATAGTGTGCCCCATCTCATCATTTCAATCCCCCATAGATGAATAAAGGAAGTTTCATTTTATAAAGATAAACTAATTAAAGGATGAACACAACCTCAGACTCTGACACCTCTCCTCACAAAACAACCAAAAAACTGGGACAGGAACAAAAAGTGTGCCATAGTGTCAGATTCTTAGCAAACATTCACCAGATGTTTGCTCTAACTTAACGCCCCCTGGAGATTTCCTTGTGCAGCCTTGTGGGGAAAATGTTTGAGTTGAATAACTTAACTCACCAGGTGCATATGTAGCTTGTCATCTTATTTCACGGCATCTTAAGAAAGCAGCTAAAAACTCAGCTTGCTACACTGACATCCACCCATGTCAGCCATGTGAAGGACTACACGCTTGTAAGCCAACAAAAAAAAGGGCCTATGCTTACAATCTCAGTATTTTCTTCTGCTAAGATTTGGGGCTTAAATCAGAGGGCTCTATGTGATGAAGGAGGGGACATGGATCCATCAGTCACTCCCTCAACTGTTTTACCGATATGACAAACCAAACGTTGTGTCACTTTATTGAAGTGCCTGTCAGCAGTGAAAGTCATTACAGATAAAATATAAATCACAATTTTCTAAGAGTAGAAACCACTTTGCCCCTGGGGAAACACTAAACCTCTTACTGTAACACATATTTAAAGCAAAGCTGAGCTGTTTCACTGATGACAACATTGCACTAAAACGAATTTGAAAAATTTGATTTATAACAAAAGTTCCTTTATTAATATGTAATCAATATGCTAAATTGTTCAATTCAAACAACAGTTTTGTGGCTAACAGATGAATCAAACTGAGAATTTTAGTCACTATTTTATTCAGTAATTTTGGCCTAATTCTGCTTTCTCTGCAGAATATTTCCAGTTACTTCTGTTGGCTTTGGCCACAGGCTAAACTCAACTTTGCTCCATCAGACTTAGCTAGACATCCGACTTAGCCTTCAGCACTTCCTTTCCTGTACCTCTGGATTAAACCCCAGCGTTTACAGCTGCATCTTGAGGTCTACACTTATATTTCCCATATCAACATAAACTCCTCTAATCTGGCATTCAGGCCTGAACTTTGCAGATTAATATGTGTGCCTCCATTTGCTGAGGAAGTTTTAAGACTTGCATGTGCTGGAAGGTGCTCAGAGTACCGTCAGGCCTAAACCTCTTTCCCCCTCAGAGAATTTATCTCTTTTTTACGTTGCCTGACCTCTCCTATGTACTGTATGTGTAACCTCTACATTTAAAAAGTCATGGGACATCATGATTGGTGGAGCTTTAACTCACATCTGAGGCATGAAAATGAGCAGTATAAACAACAGCCAAGTGTGATCACAGAGAAACACTATTGACTAATATATCTTGGAAGGAATTTTTACAAAATATACAAACCTAATCCATACATTTTATGGATTTCACTTGATTATAAATTACACTTTTTCCTATTTTTGAGTCTTTTCGCATGCACTGATCGCTCAATGAAATGAGTAATGGCTTTGCCGATAAAACATGAACATTGATTAGGAAACACGCAGAGACACATATGCACACACCCCCCCACATACACACACACAACCACACACAACCACACAGCTGGTTGGATCAATTTAGTGTGAGCTAATTGGCTGTCACGACCTCTTCATTGAGCTGACCATGAAGGCTTTGCTCTTGAAAAAAAGGCCTGAGGGATACACTCAGATATACAAGCAGGTCAACACATGGACACGCACACATTAACACAAACATGCATGCACCCACAATGAGAGCATTTGCAGATCAAATGTAAAGTCAGGAATCATCCATGTTGAGTATCAGAGCGGTTTCTGATCTGTGTGTGTGTGTACTCTTCCTCTCATTCTGTTATTTCTGTAGCTTGTGGTGGTGCACATGTTACTGCTTTTTGTATGTAAACTAATGCAAAACTTGAAAATGTATGTGAACAATAAAACTAATAATGGTTACTTTAACCCTTTAAACCATCAGCGCTACAGCTCTTCTAAATGAGCCACAGGTGTTGGGATAAAAACTCGAACAAACCATGCAGCTCCTGCCTCAAGGGAGAAGTTGTGTATTTTACCCATAACTGGATGATAGACTGTGTACAGTGTAATAGCAAACAGTGATTACTGTCTCCCTAAGGGAAAGAAGACACCGAGTGTTACTAACAGTAGAATGTACTGCAGTATGAGTGTGTTGGATGTAAACACAGCAAAGAAAAGTATTGTGAAAATTAAATTTCAGGGAAATTGCTGATGAAGTGGATTTTAGTTGGCAACAACAAAGCACACAGATGTATGCACATATAAATTACCATTTAAAGAGCAGAAACTGTACAGCACCTTCAGACAATTACCAAGTTATACCTTTAATGAGTCGACAATCGGGCAAGAGAACGCAGTCTGTTCCACAAAGCACGCAAGTGATAATGAACATGTGTGTGTGTATACCAGTGTTAATTTTGTTGACGAATCATTTTCGTCATAGTTTTCGTTAACGACCTTTTTTTGCTGATAAAAACGAGACGATAACTAAATAAAAACTAACGCACGGTGCCAAAAACGAAGACGAAATGGATTGACACTTTCGTCAACGAATAAAAACGAGACGAAATTATTGATGGAGACGAGATCCAATCAGAGCAAATTTTGTTTATGGAAAGGGAGGGACGAATCAGGAGACGGCGGCAGAGAGCCAATCAGAAGTGCTCTCTCTGTGTAAGGACGTTGCGCCGCGATGCTGGAAGAAGGCGTACTCATGCATGGTCACACAAAACAGGAGAACAGACACACAGACACGTTTAATTTCAAGACAATCAAGACGGTTTACAAACCGCGCGGAGCGACTATCAGCGGTAAAAACAATAAACCTGAAGCGACATTTGCAGACGAGTCATCTTAACTTCCGTTCAAAGATACACGTGACAAAATCTATAAATGAAGACCCCGCTGCTGATGGTTTTACAGCATGCGACCTGTTTCTAAGCTGTCACTGAAGTGTTTTGCTGTAGTTATGGAGTATTCATGAAGAAGGTCATGACTGAACAGTGTATTCAGGGAGAGCAGCTCACTGTTCACTGCTGCTTTTGTGAAAAGGTAATAGCAATTAAATAAAGAGATGTTTGTTTCAAATAACACAAGTTAAAGCTGTGCCTGTTTTTATTGCACAATCAAACCTTAAATATTTCATGAAAAATATATATCATAGAATTTTAGTCGACTAAATCCACGGCAGATTTAGTCGACTAAAATTATTTGATATTTAGTCGACTAAAACTAGACTAAAACTTTAAAAATGTTGATGACTAAAATGTGACTAAAATCAAATGACATTTTAGTCACAAGACTAAAATAAAAACTAAATCCGAAATTGCTGCCAAAATTAACACTGGTGTATACACACACTAAGAAATAGTGGTAAAAAACGTATGTATAACCTGGTCCAGACGTATGTGGCATCGATACACAAACTCAAAGACATCCGAGTTGACTGATGCCGTTTTTCTTACTGAAAGAGTTACAAAATGAGGCAGGAGGTCAATTATTCTAAGACAGATGGATATTGATGATGATGTGAAAAATGTTGTAAACAACCTGTAGACTAGGAGGGCTGAGGCTGTGATTGTTTTGACAGATGTAACAGATGTGCACTTCTCAAACCATTATTCTGCCTAGCACATGTCTTAATAGCGCTGTACTTCCCAGCAGTGCCCACAGTCCCTACTGTAAAAAAAAAAAAAAGCACAATGATCCAAATGTCAGACTGCTTAAAGTACATGAGAGATCAAAACCTACAGACACTTTCTTTCAGAGCGCCTGCCTCTTCAACTCAGCCCCCCCCCCCCCCGTTCCCCTCTCTCTCTCTCTCTCTCTCTCTCTCTTGTTTCATCTCCTGGTGGGCTCTGAGCAGGTGTTGAAACATTCAACATGAAAAAGATGAAGAAATTTAAGAAGAAGAAGAAAAAAAAAACCCTTTCTTACATTCTGTCCAACGTCTCTGCCACTTTACAACCCTCTCAGCAGTTTCTCATCCAAATCCAATTTAGCTCATGTTTCCGTCCTCACCACCTTCTCTCCCTCACCCCTCATCTGTCCCTCTTTCTTTTCATCTCTCATCCTTTTCTTCTGCCATTATGTTCTCGCTGCTTCTGCCTCTCTTCCCCGTTACACCTCTCACTTTCGTCTTTCCTCCATCTCAGTCCTAACCTCTCCCGCCCTCCCTCCCGTCCTCCCCTGTATCTCTCGGTGGCAACATGAAAGGCTACCTGCGTGCTGATAGCCAGGGGAGAAGGAGGGCAGAGAGTTAATTAACTTGCTATCTGGGACTGACTGTTAATAGGAATTGGAACTGTTAATAAGAACAGTGTTGCGCTCCATGTTAGCAGAAATATAGCTTTAGACAGTACACACAGGGATGAGGGATGTGTAGTGGTGATGGTGTGTGTATTTGAGTGGAGCATTGTTGGGTGTGTAGTACATACACATCATTGCCCGACTGTGGATGGGCAAATACACAAATAGGTAAGAGTGTGATTTTGTGCACTCAAACATGCACGCACATGCTCACACAGACAGAAAGGTGGCAGGTGTAATTTCACGCATTAGAAGGACTCAAGAAAAAAAAAAATCTCCGTTCTACCCAAACCCCACAACCCTCCACACACACACACACACTCCGTCTCCCATCCCCCTGGCTCTCTCTCCTCTCTCGCCACCCGAACCCTTTGAAGATAACTTTTTCTTATTACCCTAACAATGGCGGCACGGAATGCAACTTTAATTCATGCTCGGAAAAACGAGACGGGGAGGAACAGGACACTGCGCCTCTCGCTTGTTCCTCCTGCAGGGTGGAAAAGCGAGCGAGGAGGGAGAGGGGTGGGTGTAGAGGAAGAAGCGAGAGAGAAAGAGAGGTAGGCAAAGTGGGAGAAAAGTTCAAATAGAAATCGCAAGGTAAAGCTTTTTTTCCTTAAGCATGAAAATGGTTCTGAGAACCTTTTCTGTTTTTTTTCTATTTTTCTCCTCCAACTCTGAGATTGGCAAAGCGCTGACGTGTGCATGAGCACACAGATACTTTTAACACACACTTAACAAAAATGCATCACCGTGCTGACGTGATTCATCTGGTGAAGTGCCACCCACAGCACCAACACTACCTCTTTGCTTCTCCTCGAGGACCCTACTCTCAACTTATCTGCTTCTCTTCCTCTGCTGCTTTTTTATGACATCCTCTCCCTCTGTCTCCCATCCCTTCTCGCTCTCTTTGCGGTAGGTATGCAGGCAGGCAGGGTTGACAGGTCCTCTTACAGACAAGGAGGAAATGCTTGCCCTTTGAAGTGGAATTGGGAGCCCGTGGAACTGTCTGGTGCATGATTAGCGTGGAGCTTGGCAGAGAGAGAGAGAGAGAGAGGCAGGTTAAATGCTGGGTAAAGGCACGGAGAGAGGAGAGACAACTGGGAGAGAGCAAGAGAGGAGGAGAGGCCATAATAAGGATAAAAGAGGATAAAATGGGGGAATGAAGTACAGTAAGACAAGGACTTTATTACGGAAAAAAACAAGACAACTCTATCAATCATTTAAAAAAAATATTTGTATGTTAAACAGTGCCACATGTTAAGAAACACATGGCACCATGCTGCTTCAGCATGCACATGAGCTACAGATTATGTCAGCAAATGACTCAAAGAATACAGCTAAGACAGCAAAGCTGCTTTGGAATAGTCCCAGTCCATTCAATGGCCCATATTACAGAATCCAGATGTAAACTAACATCTGCAGAAAGATCTGAAAGTGGGATCATCTACCGATGAAGACAAAGTACTGAATGAAGGGTCTGAATACATATTCCTCATTAATGAGAAAAAATGATTTGTGGAGGGGAGGTACTTTCTAAAGCAACAACTGCAAATTATTTCTTGGACTTTCTTTGTACCCGTTTGGTTAGGTTTCAGAAAAGGTCACGGTCTGGGTCAAAACCAACGAGTCCTCAAGAGAAATCTGATTTAAAATGTAATTTGGTTGATAATACACCTGCCAAATATGACACATAGTTAAGTTTCTGCTAATAGAACACATGGACATATTGCCCAACATAGCACATGTTACATTTATGTTAACAGAACATATGATTATATTGCCTGACGTCATGGGATTGACAGCATATTTACAAAAATATGTATATATTAATATGCTGAAACATCACCATCATGTTGTTGTAGCATGTTTTGCTAGTGAAAATTAACTGGTTAAAACAGACCCTGCTGTCTCCTCCTGTAGCGTCTCTACCATTTTCTTGGCCACCATGGTGACATAATTTTAAATGCAGTTATTCACACAACCACAAGGGGGTGCATGGCTACACAAGCACTTGTGTGTGTACACAGTTGCCTTGTGTGTGACCACAACTGTTTCCAAGAGAGGAGAGAAACTTTATGTCAACATGTGTCCAATTTAAAAAAATTGGAATTCTGCACTAGAGTCAATTTTAGCATTTTATTACATCACCTAGATTTCCAATGTAAATGCAACCAACTATTCACCAAAGTGTTTGTTTAAGACAGAGTGTGATATCAGGTGAATTTATTCCTCAACTGTTGGATTAACCTGAGAATTTTCATGCAGACATTTTTGGTGAGCTCTTCAAGCTCACTAAATGAAAGGTTATCATTCCATTAGGTGTTTTGATTGAACAGTAAAGGAACAGCGAGTAAGACAAAGACAGAGAGGAAATGGCATGCAAAGCAAAAAAAAAGAGATGGAATGCAAAGGAAAAGAAGAGCTCTGGTGATTGAGATACATTTCCATTTAGATGGGAGGGCAAAGTATTTTTTTTTCTGAGGAGAGGGACAGCGTTTTGATGTGAATCACTCTCCACAGTCATCACGGTAAAATAGAGCTTGTATTTTGCATCTACATGAGTTTGAATCCAAACTTTCAAGGAGTACATCATCAAACTTTGCCAAACCCTTGGACTTGACCTCCCGGGCACACATCAAAAGGACGCTGTAATGTAATCTTGTTCTGAGAGACAGAGATGTGAAATTGAAGCGAATTGTATTGTGTTTCGTACGAGTGTGTGTGTGATTGTCTTTAGGTGCCTTTAGGCTTCGCGGTTAACCAGCAATTTCAACATTTCTGGAATTGTCATCATTAGCTCTCTCCGTGCCCTCACAATAGAATAAAACTCAAGCAGACTTCTGTGTAAAGTTTTACTTAAGATGACACAATGGATAAAAAACATCTTTTGTGAGTACTTCTAAGGTACATATAAGGTAAAAGAACATTAAGTGTAGTAGCTCTAAAGCAGTAAGCAGTAGTATCTTTTCAGAAAAATGCCACACATTTATTTTTAACTACAGGGTGGAAGTGTAAAACCAACTCCGAGTAGTATTTTAAGTGTTAACACCACCACCTGTGCTTATGTAAACTGTCCACGGTCTGTGCGGGGGAATATGTAGGTGCTAGGTGTTTGTGCTTCTAACATGCCGACTCATTCCTCCATCAGCAGTTCGGGGGACCTTGGGGTGACTGAGGTTTGTCTCAGTGGCAACGTTGTCTCCTTATTGATGCAACAATCAATATACTGTATCATCCATCACCATGGTGATGCAGTGGAAACTTAATGTCAGCTTTGTTGCATGTCACTTACTTTGCAGGTCCCTTAATGTGTACAGTAAAACTTGTTTGCACTTGTTATAATGTATGGTGTGGTTATACAACTAAGCAGTGATGGATAATCGATACGGAATATCTCGTGGTGACGTCTACACCCACCCGGCCTCCTTACTCACACTTTGGATGTCTGGCAATACGATGAAATATGTTCTATTAACGTAAACACAACATAATGTTGTATGTTGGGTAATATGTCAATATGTTCCATTAGCATAACTGTAAAAATGTGTCATATCTTGCAGATGTATTATTGAATTAATGTTCTGTATTGAGAACCAAGCACCAAACCATTCTTGAGACATACTGGTATATGATATATATATATATATATATATATAGATATAGATATAGATATATATATCTATATATATATAATATATATATCAACATATGATATATTGGTAACCAGATATACTGCTGTTTTTGGCATTTTATCATAGAATTGTTGAAGGACGTCTCTATATTCAGTGATATTATTTAAATTAATACTAATTTCATCTATTTTTAATTAAAACGAGGTTAAACTGACAAAAAAAAACAAATCCCAAACATGGATTTTTAGGTGTCTGTTAATGAGATACAATCTTTCCTATCTACATTGAAGAAACTATAATTGCACTGTAGATACATTAGTGATGAGGCAGTAATTTATAAAGTTCCCAGAGCGTGTTTGATACACATCTGTCATGTTTCAAGGTGGTCCTGTCATTACCTGCCCACTGCCTCTGAACCTTTTAAAACCTAATATCTATTCTGTTGAATCTTCCACTTTACTTAGAAAGATAAAACTACAAAGTGATCTTTGATAGCGGCTGACAATCTGTGTCTTCTTACTGTACCTGCATTTAAAATGAGCGTCTTTGAATGCGTCGTTTCATATTCTCTCCATTCTTGCATAAAATATAGGCTGCTTTTGTCTTCAATATTTCTTCCCTCATAGGCAGACAGAAAAGTGATTCCTTTTGCCCAAGATTTGAAGGAGGGAGGCAATGTAGAGAGAGATTAATGCATCAAATGATAAGAATCTCCATACAGCAAAAGGCTCTTTTGTTGTCGTTAATCATTGAGTGTGTGTGTGTGGCCTTCTGAATAATGATGATGCCATCATTTCCTCTTTAGTTGCGTTGGAAAGTAGAAAGAGTTTAAGAGGAGAAGCTAGTAGAAAACAGGTAAGAGAGAGTGAAACAAAGTGAAGTGATTGTGAAGAATATGCACACTGCTTTATGTTTAACACCTAGGTTTTTACATTTTTTTTCCTGGATCAATTATTCCTTCATAATTCAGTCTGTCAGCTAATAAATTTTATGGTTTGCCATTTTTAACAGCAGAACATGTGGTATTTTATATTGCATCAAAATAAGACCGTCATCAGGCCACCATGGTGTTGTCACAGTAATATAGGGCTGCAACGACTAAAATTTAGTCAACATCATCGCAGTGTAACGCGTACAGCAGTCTGCTTATCGCAAAGGTTCGATAAATATACAATTAGATAAATAAAACAGAAAAGCTCTGCCAATTCATTTTAAAAATGATTGAACTCTAAATTTTCCTCGTTAACACTCAGAATTTCTTTACTAATTGATATATCCACAGATATTCTTTAAATAATGTGATATAATAGAGTCACTGAGGTGTTATTTCTTGCACATGGACATGTGTGAATATAGATCAACATAAATAATAATTTTAATTAGATAGGATAAAATGTGTTTCTTGTTTTGTCTTTAAACCATTTGACATACTCCTGGCAGGTAGAGACAGTAGTTTTGGTGGTGTGGAGCTATGATATGGGGCCTAGAGATACCCGCTGCTGCAGTGGCAATAACTTTTTTACTGCTGAGATAACTTTACAAAGGCCCCCCTTTGTCAACCTTCAGGGGAGTGCCATCTACTGATTGGAGGAGCGACGAGAATGAAATGAGGGGAAGGAGGGAGAGAGATAGTGTCGGAAGGATTCACTCTTCACTCTCTCTGCCAGCCTGAGGCGTTTTTATCTCACCTCTCAACATCCAATGCTGCCTTTTCCTGCATTTTTTTAACCCATTTCATGCACTCAATCCTTGATCCTACTTTAGATTTTATTTACAGCTTAAACCGAAGCACTCTTTACTGTTTATTGGTGATTTAAGGGAATATTGTTTTAAGTGATAAAATATTATTAAGTATTAGAGGTGATAAATGACATACTGAACACAATGTTTTAAGAATAAACAGACATGTAGACCGTTAGGCAGGCAACTTAGCCGGACAAGACATCTCCAAAGTACCGTACAGACAGGGTCAGGTGATGAATAGAAGGCAGATTGATTTTGGCATGGTCATACAATGTCCTCCGGGTATCATGGCATTGAAAATATCTGCCACGTCCTGACACCTTTGATTGCTCTAGATCCACCCTTGGCTCTGAATCCAGCTAACAATCTGCAGGATAAGAAGCTGGCAAACAGCTTGGAGGAAGGAGTGAAGGTGGAAGCAGAAGAGAGAAAAACAAGGAGGCAAACATGGGAAAGAAGACACAGCAGGAGAAGGAAATATTTAGAAGAAGTGGAGTCCAGAGCACAGGGAGCGCTAAATTGTTTTCAATGTAAATCTGCAATTTGATGGTGTAAGACATGTTAACAACACAAACCCCATGGCCCCATGGTGACACACTGTGTCATTTCATCCACAGTATAGATAAAATAATGTTATTTATTGACCATCGAAGAGAAGAGAAGAGAAGAGAAGAGAAGAGAAGAGAAGAGAAGAGAAGAGAAGAGAAGAGAAGAGAAGAGAAGAGAAGAGAAGAGAAGCTGCATTCCTCTGCAGCAGTCAAGGCATTCCTCCTCCTGTCAAACTAGCAGGAGGGAGCCTGAGTTGTTGATTTTTATAGACCTAATATCCAGAGAAAGTCCATAGAAGGAAACTGCTGAGAAATTAAAATGACAAGTAATATTCATAAAATCTGGGTTCTTTTACAGCTTTGCACTGCCAAGTCATGTGGAGAAATGTAATTCAACCTACACATACTTAAGTCCTGGATTTGAGTGAGAATAGGTCTTTTTTTTCTAGGACAAAGCTTTAACCTAAGAGTCTAATCAAAGACCGTGGTAATTAACAGTAAACTGTCATCTGACTTGGCCAGTATCAGGCTGCATTATTCTCTTACTGATGACTTTGGTCCCCTCCCTCGACCGCTGTTAAAGCCTATTTATCCCCTTTGGCACATTGGCCAGGGTTAAACTAGGAGGTTAAACACTTAAGTTGTGATTTCCACAGTCCAACATTCATGGAAACATTATATCAGTAATACTGTTTACATATTCATGCTTATTCATGTTGCCCATTCTATCATTTTTACATAAAGACAATGCATTTTGAGTCACAGCCACGGCACTACTACTGCTGATATGAACTGATCGCTCATTAGGAAAAAAAAGACTGCTTTAAAGGATCCTTAGTGGTGTTAATTAACCATACAGCCACAAAGTTTCTCCATTACCTCAACCTCCTTTTTCTTTCTAACAGCCGTGCAGCCCATCTCATTTTTTTCTTTTTTTGCGCCCTCACTATTGACCAAAGTGTGACACCAACTTTATGACCCAGCAAAAGGACCATTGATTTCTCCTCTGTCCCCTCTATTGCACCTAAATTCCCACGGGCCTTCACCCCGACTCCTGCTATTTAGTTCAGGTGATAGAAAATAAATGGGGGGTAAGCCTGATCCAAATGGTCATTGGCAAAATTCTATAATACGAAACCATTTATCATCCTGTGGGAAATTTAGCTGATGGGAAGCAGCAACAAGACAGCAACACAAAATCCACACACTAGTCTGGAGATTTGCCGTCATGAGCATCTGCATTGAAAAAGCATTGTCGACTTTTACTTTGGCATCAAAACGTTATAAACAAACCAAGCACATACTGAGGTATTGGTATTCTCCATCACACTCCACAGATGTTGGATAATCGCCCTCCCTCACATGCCTGAGTTTCTGTAACTTTCTTACCACTTTGAATGTCTTCCAGGAGAGAAAGGCTAAACAATTGGATTGTTAAATTCCTGAAATGGGTGGGAAATCTTGTGTCTGATAGAACTCGAGGAAAACTTACCCACAGTCGGAATATCTGACCCGAGAATCTTGCCAAGTACTCCAAGACTTGGAGGCTTTGGACATAAAGGACCCTGATTTCTAAAAATAAAAGCACTCAATGAGGTACTTCAAGTCATTTTGGATAAAAGTGTCTGCTAAATACCATTTACTATATTGTATTGCTCCCATTAATGCAATATGGACCTCACACTCTCACTGCCCATTGACTTCATCCATTCCCAGTGGACCATCTGTCTGTCCATTGACTGCCATTTAGTGTCAACGGGACCATAACTCGTTATGTGAATGACGTTTAGACACTCAGCTGCTCGTTACAAAGGTCAGGGGTTAGATGGCTGTTGAGGGGACACTTCACTCTCTCTGCTCCTACTCTCTCTGTCAGTTTATCTGTCTTGCTCTTTCACATCAACTGTTTCTTCACAGCTTTTTATTTTAGTCACTTCAGATATGTGTTGTCTCACTTACCCTCTGCCCCTTTTCCTGTTGCTGTACAAGAGGGTATTCATTTGCTCTCCCTGTGATATAAAACATTTGGCTCATGCAGGGTGTGATTTTCAAGACTTTTTTCATGTAGTCCCTCAAAAATCCTTACACTCACTGTGTGTGTATTTCAGTGTATTGTAAATTGCCTTTACTAGTATCGTTAAAATGTATTTCAGTACAACTTCTTTTCTCTTTTTTAGTGAATCCTTGGATCTGTCTCAAAATACACTTTGCAGTGCTTTCTTATTTAGCTGATGTAATTATTAGTTTACTAAGAAAAGCACATAATCATGACTGAATCCATTGAAATTTGAAGAAATTCTGTCAAGATGTTAAATCACATTCATGGACAGATGAAAGCATGTCATTAATTTAAATGCTAAACCAGGTTAGTAGCAATGGTTCACAACTTATTCTGCAGTAATTTGATGAGATGTCTGTCTGGGAAAATGACGAGGAAAAAGGCCCACTTGGGAACCCGCGTGGAGCAGGTTGTGCTGTTAATCTCTTTTACAAGTATCACTAAATGTGAGCGCTGCAGGAAAATGAAAGTGTACCTTTTACAATTTTTTGTGTTTTTTTTTTTTAACTGATATTTGCTCTTTCATATTTTGAAAAGTGGCATTTTGGTGGCAGTCTATCAAACAGCCGAGGGATAAAGACAAATCCATCATCATAATTTGTGTAATTGCACAATGTATTAAAACTATTTTGCTTCAGCTTTGGCAGCTGCTAAGTTTCCTTGTCTAACTTTTTTTTTTTAAATAAGTATTTTAAATAAGTGATGATCGAAATCATGAGACTACATAATTTGTTATGTTTGTGAAAGCATGTGAGAAAAACAAAGTGAGAGAGAAGTGGCTACAATCTTGACTTTTTATTATTTTTGCAACATTTTGACATTTTAAGCAGAACCTTCTTGGCAGTAGTTAAACTATTATGAATCAATGATAAACACTGACATCAAAAGCACAACGTGAGTTGCTAGTTATTTAAACATCTCTCTTCTACTTCAACGCTGCGCTGTACTCACCGGCTAGTCTCTAATTTTCTCCCTGTCATTTGTTTACCACGGAGAGAGACAACTTATCACAGTGTTTTACTTTTTAAAAATAGCTGCCTGCTGCAGGTGAAAACCTAATTAATAAAAATATTTGCATGTGTTTAATACAAACATTTAAAATGCTGTGTGAATCTGCAGTCAGGCCACAATATTCTGTAGCACAAGGTACAATTTAAACACAGTAAAAGCGATCACAAGTTTACGTCAAACCTCAAATTGTGATGGCCCATACCAGGATACAGAGACTGCTCTTCCTTTCCTGCATGTTTGAGGGGAAACTTTTACACTCTACACTTACACACACACAAACAGGACAGAACGCATCAATTTCCAGCACCTCCCAAAACAACACATTATGGTTTGGGTGGGGTGGTATAAAGGCTGTGAATATTAAGGGGGCAAAGGGAACATTCACCAGTCCAGACTTTCTCCATTCAGTCTGCAATTGTTTATCACCCTTATATTTAGGAACAAGTGATGCAATTGATGGCTGAATTCTTCTAAAAACTACACTTTTGCAAGGGAACTTTTAATCATGGGTTTGCACTGAAACACTTAATGCTTCAAGTGACATTTTTCTGCTGAAAGGACGATAGTATTTAGCATTTTATGTGCGTCTGCTCTAGTTTTTACTCTGTCTGAATACAAATGGACTAAATAGTTTTTTTTATTACTGTTTAACAAAACCTCATATATCCACCTGTCACTTCTTTACACTTGTCATCAACATTGCCCTCTTCTAAAAGAAACTTTGTCAGAAACTGAGTCTGTTCTGGCATTTTAAGAGCAGGAATAAATAAAGGACACGAGTGATTATTGTATTTCTTCCTGCTGGATATGTGAGGTTTTACATTGTGAAGTGTCCCGGTGGCACTGGTGTAATGGGATCACGGGGGTCTGGGCCATAGGGGAACCCGCAGGCACGCTTTGTCTGCTTAAGCAAACACTGCTGAATACATCCGGTCTACTTGTTAAATATAACATACTGGCAGGCAGACCTATCATAAGGGCACATTTAAACAATGCAAGCGCTCGCATAGACTAGTTAAATATCATGTACTCACATATTTGCATTCACACACACACACACACAACCTGTCACAAAACCACACAGCTGCCCTCTGTGAGAGTGTTTCATTCAACACTTCCACATGGGCTTCAGTCCTGTGGAGGTTGCTAGTTGGTTACAATTTATAACTGTTGCCAATTTGCAGTATCTGATTAGTCAATTCACAAAGAGGTTTTAGCTATTTATACATAATTAAAACAATTTAATGTGTTGCAGAAACATCATGCTTGGTGTAACAGTGATATTATAGAATATTGGTATAAAAAGCATTAAATGTATGAGCTCTGCTATAGTTAAGGGAATTTGTGTTAGATGGGACTATGCAGATGCAATCAAAAAACAAAAATCACCAAGCTGATTACTTCCACTAGTCAGCATATTGGTATGCATGTAAATGCAATCTGTGATACAGCAAAAGGCCACACGAGAGCTGATAAATGAGAGCAGCTACTCTGATGATCAAATATAACACTTGCCTCATTCACTGATTCTAGGACAACTGGAGTAATGATTGATCACAACTTAAAGGAAATTAATGATAATATTTGGTCAGGAAACCCCAGTCACAGTGTATTAAAGTTATGACTTGACCTCCCTTTTGTTTTACATGACACCTTTTTCTATTTGTACCTCTGCCAGAATGCCATTTTTATCCTTATTTCTATCTTCCACATGTTCTCCCTCTCTCTCTCTTGTTCCAATAAAGTCCTACATGCATTCTAGCTCGAGTAACTTATCTTGTTGCAGATTCAGAGCCCAGGGTCAATTTCCCTCCAAATGAGAGCATTATCTGCAACAAGCTGTCCCCTGATGTAAGCCAGTGCCCCCGCCGGCTTCATTTGTTTCAGGCAGACAAACAGAAGGCTAAAAACTCTCCCTGTGTTTTGTTGTCGCAGCCTGATTGCTCTGTCAGACTCGGTGTTTCTTTATTTGGTCTGAGGCATGATAAGGAACAACCAACAGCCTGGAACAAGATGTCCCCACTCAAGCTTAAAAGACAGGCAGAACATACAAAGAGGGAAGTGGGAAAAGTGAGAGAGGGTAAAGAGGAGGCAACGGTCAAGCAGGAGGAGAAAGCAGTGGAATGTTATGAGGATGAAAAATAGGCGTTTAATCTGAATCTGGTTTTCATTTTGGTCAATAAAGGTGTGTGACACACAGAGAGGATAGAACAAGGGCTTTTTAAACCCAGCCTACTGGGTGCAAGGGTTATAAAGACACATTACCTTTACATTTTTGTTGTCTTAAGCCGGTGCAAATGGTTGAAAACACCACAAACAAACTCTCTTAAAAGTACAATAAAAAAAGTTTCAGGACTAAAAGGAGAAAGTTCTTGAATCACACACCTCACACAAAATAACACTATACTATCATTTGTCACTATCTTACAAAACCTGTGCCCAAAGTTTGTAAATCAGATTTATACATTTGTGGTACCTAACACTAACTTGCAAAGTTTGTAGCAGGCACCGTTCATGTGACTGGATGAATTGTCTGTCACAGTCTATGGCAGGCTTCTTTATCCTCACACGATGCTGAATGGTCCACCTCACTGTTGACCACAAGCTTTGTTTGCAGTTAGATGGATTGTCATGTGATGTTGTGAGAATTCCACTGTGTCACAAGCAAAATCTAAGGGCTGCCCAGTAGTAACACAAATTAGCCTTAAAGTCACTCAATCATCCATGTTGCCTGAGTGGCACTAGTTTTATGAAAAAGGCCTCTTAAGCCCACAAAGTAATAGCCACAGTTTGACAAAAGGTCAGTGGTCTTTATGTGCACTCACCGCGTCAGTTTCTCGTAGCATGTAGTCCTGTGGCAGACAAGGATAAAGTGCCAAACCAAAGGGAACGAAAATGGCAGGATGTGATGTTTGACTTTAGGATTATTGCTCACAGTTTTAGCTTTAGCCTGCTGGGACGATGAAGAGCAGCCTTCAGCATGCAATCGTTATTTAGCTCCCTCACTGCTTTCCAGTTTGCCATGTTGTGCAGTTGATAATCTATGAATCTGATGTCACCTCAAGATAAATTGTATTGTGAGTGTGAGTTTTTGCTAGAGGGTTATGACTTAGAGAAATAAGCACCACCATTTGAACAAAGTAAGTTGAACAATTTGATTACTTGATAATTAAAATGATCACCGGTCCGCTGTGGTGAAGAAGGAGCTGAGCCGAAAGGCAAAGCTCTCAATTTACTCCCTTAAGAGACAGGGTGAGAGGCTCAGTCACTGGAGAGGAGCTCGGCTCAGAGCAAGCTGAGGTGGCTCAGGCATCTGTTTCGGATGCCTCCTGGAAGCCTCCCTAGGGAGGTGTTCCGGGCATAACCCACTGGGAGGAGACCCTGGGGGAGACCCAGGACGCGGTGGAGAGACTATGTCTCACACCTGGGAATGCCTCAGGATTTCCCCAGAAGAGCTGGAAGAAGAGTCCAGTGAGAATGAAGTCTGGGTGTCTCTGCTGCCCCTGCAACCGGGCCGATGGATGGATGGACTTGGATGGACTGGAAATAAGCCGGATAATGAAAAGATGCGGAGGGAAGTTAAAGAGCAAAAGAAAGACAGGAGGGAGTCTCATGTAATGCTAGACTGAAATGGCTACAGGCTCAATGTGACAGTCCATTACTCTTCAGGATTATTGGTATTGGAATATAGATCACCTCAGTCAACTCGGCTAATTAGTTCCAACAGGTGTGATGGTACACTGAATACAGTAAAGAAATGCACGGATGCACACTGCAAAAAAAAAGATGGAAAGAAAACAATAGCGTTTAAAATCTTAGAAAGCATAAAGTGACAGGGAGGGGACAAAAAGAAGTGGGGACGGACTGAGGAAAAAAAGGTACAGTAAAAAGATGAGGCAGCAGAAAAAAGGCAGGCAGACAGGCAGTCAGGGAGGGAGGGGGAGCGGATGGATGGATGGAGTGTAAAACAGGTGAAGAAGCAGAAAAGAGGGGAGAAAGGATTAGAGGGAAATGGAGTGAGAGAAGCCTCCAGGAAGGAGAAAGTGACACCAAAAAAAAAAGGAAAAAGGCAATTGGGTGAAAATGCACAATGAGTGTTAAAACTGCAATTCAGATTTAAATCCAGGAAAGACACCAAATGATACATGATAGTGTATGAATGGGGGGCAGAGAATGAACAAGAATAAGACAAAACACAGAGGAGAGACAGAGAGACTGATGGTGTGCATGAGAGAGAGAGAGAGAGAGAGAGCGAGGAAGAAAAAGAGAGAGGGAGACTAAGGTATATTGCAGGACTAAGTGGCCAGAGCGCAGTGTGCCAAATATAAAATCAATAGACACTATCTCAGTCCGACCTCCTACTGCTGAATCCATCAAAAAAATTTAACGATTCCTCAGTAAAAGATGCAGCATGGCAGCTCCCAAGAAGCTGACTGAGTGTGTGTGCAGATTTATATGGAGACACAGCATGTGTGTGTGTGTGTGTTTTGTGTGAATGCACATAGCACAAGTGCACTTTACAAACTGCATACAGTAGGTCTGCATGTGAGACAGAGATTAAGTTTGTGTGTCTGTTTTAATCACATAGTTAGTCTCACTACCAAAGTGACAAGTGTGTGAGTTCAGGGCAGTGTTGTGTGTGTGTTTTACCACAATGCGTGCATGTAAGCTGACAAGCAGTTTATGCCAGAAGTAATTTCCAGGTACATAAGCTAAAACGTTGCAGCCGTTTTATGGACTTGCAATTGTGTTGATGTTGTCAAGGTCTCTTAGTTCGCCTGACACACACACTCACATATACTAGAGTAAGACTGCGACCCAGACAAGGTGAGCTAACTAAATGATTCACTGCTTTGCTGTCATACTGTAACACACTCAAGCATGCACACAGACACACACTATTTGCTGACAAGCTGACTAACTGGCTGTAAGATGGGTACGCTAACACATGGCCCCTTAGCTGCTGCACACTATTATTAGAAATGTATGCAGGCAACATGGGGGTCAGGAAAGACAAAAAAGGAGGGAAAGGGAACTGCATATTAAGGATAGAGGAAGACAACAGAAAGTGGAGAAGATTGAAGAAAGACAAAAAGCAGAGTAAAGAGGGTGGAAAAGCAAAGAGGAATAGGTAGGTGGTTGTGGTGCATAAGAGAAGGATGGAGGGACGGTGAGTGAGGGGGAATGATAGAAAGAAAGACATAGAGGAGTGTAAATTTGCATAGGGGTGAAATTGAAGTAGCTTTGAAAGGCAATTCAGCTAAATCAATTTGAAGTCCTCTATTGAAGGACTAGGGGGATATCTAAATAACTCAGCCAATCTTAGACATACACACACACACACACACACACACACCTGAATAAATAAAGCAGATTCAAAAGTGCACGCCCTGTTTTCACCCTGGATTACTTGCATGCACACACACACTTGCCTCAACAGCATTTAAACATTTAAAAGACCGTCATGTGTTGCTGATGCAGGAGATTGCTGAATCCCACTAACAATAATGCAAATTTAACGGTGCTAATAACGCAAATTGTTGAGTTAACGACCTCCGTTTAATCACAGTCACACTTGGTTCTCAGACACCTTAATTAAAATGATAATTGTTTCAAAATGGACCGTAATTCCATTATTTTTCCTCTGTGAAGCAAATCCGTGGACAAATCGCAATAGTTAAGCCACGTGTTTATGCTGCTGTGTTGATATTGTTCTCTTGTTATCTGTATGACTAAATCAACCAACTGAGGGTCATTATGATTTCACCTAGTCTAATAAATAGCAGCCAGCATTGTGGAAGTGGCGCAGTACTTGAACAATGACTCAGCCCTTCAGAGAAATGTTTATACCATGACTGAGAATCCTAAAAAGGGGGTTTGAATGTGCAATTTATTTGGCACATTCAAACAATGCATAATATAAAATTAAAAAACGTAGCTTGACCCCACTCATGTGTACATTTTATTTAAATATGGCCAGTGCACAAATAAACATTTTGTCAAATTAAAAAAATGTCCAGCAGAAAAATAAATCTGATGTCACATATATATATAGTAAATCAGAAAAGAATAGCCTGTCTATGATTTTTTTAAGGCACTCTACTGCAGCATCTGACTGAACACATAAGACAGCGAGGGCACGCTGTGCGCTTCCCCATCTCCAAGCAGGCTCTACACATCCACGCGGTCTGGATCATTTCTCGTGCGCGCTGCTTTATTCCCACAAGTATGATCTTTATAATGCGGATCAATGCCGTGCAGACGATGCAGTGAAATGCGTGCTGATGGACTACGAGTGTACTTTTCATCGTTTTCACTCCGCGGCCCGTCTCTTTGCTTAGAAGACGCTTTAGTGCTGCGTTTAAAAGAATAATGTCAGCTGTAGATGCATCAGAGGAACATATCTCTTTAGTTAGCTGCTCAAATGGAGCAAGACAAGACACCGCAGACATGCTGGAGCGTCATCACAACAACATCCTGTTTCAGTGGCCGAAAATTTGGTGCATCCCTAGTAACAAACCTTCTTAGCAAATTTTTGACCTACACTGGTTTTGCCAGTGTGCTTTTTTTCTCATACATAATGTAGCCTCTATCTTGCCACTGCATCACCTCTTATAGTCAAACCATGATCTCATAGATATTCTCATTTAGCATTCAACTGGCTTGCCTACACACATGACTTCTGCTCAAGTTGCAAAAACTGAAAGTATAACATTTAAAACATCCAGCAACAAAGACTCTTTCCATGAACATTTTGTAACACTATAATTTTTTCTCTAGCAATCTTGTATCTGAAATAATATTTTTCGATTATTACAAGACTTATTTGCAACTGATTGCTTGAAATCTGATACATATTTATGTCAGATCTGTGTACCGCTTCCAAAATAAATGCATCAACTTTGCTACACGCATTGGTGAACAAGTGATTCAGATTGGCTGATGAGTTCTGGGAATCAGTGGTATTAAAACTACAACAATTTCTATTTAACCGTCCTCACATCACATGCATGAGTACATGTTTTCACATTCATTTTAATATCACAGCATCATTTGATTGTCAGTCAGTCCTCTGGGAGAATAAATCATCCAATTAACACTGAGCTAATGGGCGGGATTTTAATTAGAGCTGTCAACATCCCCCTTCTCCCTCTCTGTGTTATTTCAACAGCTTTTCATCTTTTCTTTTTTCAATACTCGTTTTGTTCTGCTGATTGCTATTCCACAGGGACTCTTCTTCCGACTTACTAACGCACAGACTCACGCACTCATGGAAAGAAACACTCCTATGCAAGCATGCACAGTAGTTTTGAGCACACGTACACACACACAGAGCCCGTGCTCATCAATGATGGTTTGTCAGATCAGTACTAAAGAATGAGAGCAGTGGGAATAGAGAATATAATGGGTTGAAGTTGTAAACACTGGGACTTTATGTCACTGTATCCCATTATAGCCACCGCAAGCTATTTCACTATAAATCAATAGGGAATACTTAAGTGTGTACTAACCTGTGACTCCACAGGCCCGTGCTGCAAACATTTACAGCTGATCCTCAGGTAATGAAAGAGCAGAAAGAGATATAATGTACAAGTCCTGCAGTTCCCGAGTACAGACCTGGACTGCTAATGTGACTATTGACAACTGCTAGACTCAGGTATAGTATACTGAAGAAGTTGTGGGTTCTGGTTTGGACATGAAATTAGTAATACCAGCCAGTTCAGGATTACTGACACCTGCACATAACCATACACTAGTGTTTCCCAACCAGTGTAGAGGTCATCAGGTGTGCCGTGGGCTCAATAAAGGTTGGGAAACACTGCCATACACACACTGGTTGCGCAGATATTATTTACTGTTAACAAGGCGAAGCAACTCTACGGTTTTTCTAAGAAAATACTTACACTTGTAAGTAAGAAAATACTTACAAGTGTTTATATAAACTTCAGTTTTGATGATGACCTCTAGACAATTTCAAAAATGTCATCTAGTTCTCAGGTGCTTAAATTCCAATTTCAAGGAGATTAATTTTAATACTCTTATTAATCCACAGGAGTCCTTCCCTAATACATACTCGGAACGACGTCGGCCTGTGCAAAAACAAAAAAAAACTCAACACACTTTAAATCATTTATGCACACAGATAATAATATAATTAGGCACACTGGCTGTATGGTGATGGTGATGTGAGCAGCTGATGTTGACAGCATATGGTTAACAAAGAGAATTGCATATTCTGAATAATAATTAATTATTAGAATTATGAAAACTGACCCTTTTTAACAGACGACAGCGCCCAGCCTACCACTGAAAAGATCTGTAGTTTATGATGCAATGTGTTTATACTAATTAAATCTCCACAGCTAGATACATGCTGAACAGAGTTTAACACTTTTTATTTCCTAAAGCTTGCCAAGAAGTGAAAATTTGAAATAATCACCATCATGTGTAAAAATGTTAGCTGCAGCCTGTGCCTCAGGAACAAACTGTGGTAGCATCAATTTATTACAAGTTGTCCCTGACAACCAGTGTAGCTGTCAAAAAAAAAGCTTCAATTTATTTCGTTATATTTGCACTCGGCTTTACCAGCCTTTTAATCTGGTTTTAAGGAAAGTTGCGTTCAGAATATGCACGTGAGGTGCATGTGCTTTAAGAGCACTCTTTCACTCTGTGGTACAATGTCTAACCTGCAACCTAGCCTAGAACTGCCCACATGCCACACAATATTCGAGAGGTGGATATTTTATAGTAGACTGCCAGGAGCCATTATGAACAGTCCACTGGGGCTGCAATTTAGAGGTGTGAATGTGTCTTAAAATAGAAAAAAACACACATTTATAGTTACAGTAAGTGTGCGCTTTTTCCTAGTGTTAATTGACGTTGCTCAGGATTAATTATTTTGTGCTGCCTACTGCTGCTGATGCCTTTTTTTCTTTTTTGGTCCTCCATTTTCAGCCTTTTCTCTCAATGGTCAAACACTCTGTGGGTCAGTTCTGCCAAAGGTTGCTTCCTGTTGAAAGGAAGTTTTACCTCCAGACAGTTACCGAGTGAAGTGCTTGTTCATGGGGGGAACCAATACGTTTCTCTTTATATTAAAATAAGGCCTTGATAAAACGTTATTGTCATATTATGAACAGAACTGAACCAATAAGCTTAAACTTTGTTGGACTAGTGTTCCTGCACCAATTAACCCCATGTTGATCTGTGTGCTGATGACTTCAGGAGGCTTTGTTTGTTTCTATTTTTATCATCCTATTTGCTAAGGCTGATGTGAAGATAAGGATTTACATTCCCCATCAGCTGAATGTGTGCTTTTTATAGATCTGTGGTGACTTCAGATTGCATTTAAAGCACTGCACGGGGAGTCACAAAGCTGAATACAGTTTTCCAATTTAATGCAATGTGCTACAGTGCTACAGCGAATCATTTAAACGCCACAATATTAAACATCTACCAATGTTTTGACACTGTTGGGTTCATGTTTGTGTGCCTGACTGTATGCAAACCCAACAGTCACCTTGTTTGGGACTGAAGTGATTTGACAGACTGCTCCCCACATTACCTTGAATGTCCTGATGATAACAAATGCTAACCTCTTCTTCCATTCTCTCTCTTCCCCTCTGCTTCCTCTGTCTCTGCTTAAACACACACACACACACACACACACACGCATAGCCATTGATCTGTCATATATTTATAGTGAGCTGTCATTTCTATGTATGTGAGACTGTGTGTGTTTTCTGCCATGCTCTCTGGCCTCTCTGTAAAGGGGAGATGTACAACCAGCTTTTAAATTAAGCTGAGGACACACTACATGAATATTCCAGTCTTTGACGATTGGGGTCAAACACATAGGGGGAACAACTGCTCCTGATGAGGGATCACAGACTACAGGATTTGTCAAACCAACTAAAACCAACTGAACGCAGCAAACATACCAGCTGGTGGCAGTAATGTGGCAATGTGTTGTTTACAAACCGCCAAAAACCTCAAGGGAGAAGAAGAAGGAAGAGAAAGAAGAAGATGTAAACAAACACTGACGACAGTCAGCTCACTGCTGCTGAGTTCTGTGCAGCTATCTGCTTGGAAAAACACAGAGGAAAAAAAAACGGGTTTGGATCAAGTGGTGGAGGAGTCAATCATTGTTTTGATATTCCCACTATTTCCTGTCATCTTCTGATGGTGTCTCCTGTGTCTCACCCTTTCTTTTCATTGGCTGTTGGCAACACATGTGAACTTGCAGTTGGGTCGGTGATCAGTTCACACTACCTGATTGCGTCCAGACTCGGCCCGAGAAATTCAAACATGTTTCAAAGACTGTGACTGCGGTCCGGTTCTATCTGTTCCCCTCACACACTTGCAGATTTTAGTGCGGACTACACATACGGACGCCGCCTGGTGCAGACTTTGCCCGACTAAAAATTGTGGGTAAAATTGGACATACAAATCGTGGAGTGTGTCCCCAGCTTTAGTCACACATCACTAGAGACAAACAGACTAGGACAAGTAGCGCATTGAAATGATGCATTAACACTAGAATGATACACACCAACACACAAACACAGTGCACACTGATGAATAACAATAGAAGGCCAGAAAAAGCTCTCTTCTCTAAATGGTTGCAGAGGAGATAAAAAAAAAAAAAAAAATGTTAGTTGGAGTGAATTAGAGGGAACATAAGACAGAGATAATTACCATCATTACAGCTCATACAGGTAAAAGGGTCAATCATGATGAACTAACCTTTGCACACACAATACCTACATGCTGATAAATATATACAATCAGGCCAAAGGTAATAAAACAAAAATCAATGTGTGTGTGCATATATACTGTACAAGATCTTCAACCTAAGATTGAAATTAAACCCCTGGTGTCTGCATAGAGAGAGGCAGCTGAGGTGTATAACAGGTATAATCTCTCTGTTCAATGCACCTCATTTATCAAGCTATAAAACCATAAGGAACTACTTTGCCACTAATGGAGACATCACACAGTCACAGTTCTGCCATGCAGTAACCTCCTCTTTCTTCTCCCCTTCACTTATCATCCAGTGTATCTCTTTCCCTGTTCGTCTCTTTCATTGTGTTAAAATAAATGCATCTTTCTGATTCACTGTTTTTATTACTCTTTTGTACTCTATACCACTTTAAGAGTGTGCATGCACTACATTATCTATGTGGTCTTAAAACAGATTTTTGCAGTGTAGTCATACTGAGTACTTGTCCTAACATTTTTTGCAGCAACTGTAAAATCCTGTCTGCTTCCTTTTGGCCCTGTTCATTCTCTGTATTCTCTGTATGATGGAGTTATATAAACAGGTAGCAACATTTATAAGCAGAGCTATTCAGACCATTAGTATGACAAAGCTGGAGCCATGATAAGATAAAAACAGCAGCTCTGTTAACTCTCTACTGTACAATCCGACTGTGCTGCTGCCTCTTCTCACCTGTGTTTGGGCAAAAACCTGCACTGAAACATTTTTTAAAGACTACAGTCACTGACACATTGCGTGTAAGAGCGAATAACACCTCAAACCAGCAGGTGAAAGTGATCTGAACTTATTATTAAAAAAAAGAAAGCATGTTGATGAAGATTCTCAGTCATCCAGGTCATAATTCGTAGCCTGCTCATCCAAGCAGCTTCATCAGTTAGCTTAGTTGTGTATTGAACTATTTAAAATTAATTAATTAATATAATAAACTAAAGTCAGTTGAGTCTTTCACCAGAAATCGGTTGTATCCACTGACAGCAGCCATAGTGCCAAAGGTACAGGACACTCTGGGCCATTGATGCCAGCCAACTTCCTAATACTGCTGTGTCACAGCCCTTAAACATACTTTAAACATAGATAGGAGGATTCTACAGGATGGAACAAGTGGAGTCTTACATTACATCGCTTTACATGTTTAAAAAGTGACAACCACAGTCATTTCAAGTCACCTATATATTCCTCTTTTTTAACCACCTTTCTTCCATCCTACTCTTGACAACTCACAGTAAAGCTTTGCTATTCTCTCCTTCTCTTCCTCAACCTTTGTGGGGAAGCTTTATGTATATCCACATAAATTTTCTGAATTCTGAGTCAGAGGTGTGTGTGGGGTTGCATCTGCACGCCTGTCTTGTCTATTGGATTATACTGTGCTGCTACTTATTTTTAGTCTAGCACATAGGGAAGAGAGAAGGTTCACCAATACTTGCATCGGTCTTAATATCACCATGCAGTCACCTTGAAATCAGATAATCCTTGAGACAGAAGAAATGAAAAAGAAAGAAACAGTATTTGTCCTTTTTCTTTTATTTTCTTTTGTTTTGTTGTTTCAGACAAACAAAAGAGATATATTTGAAACTATATTGTGTGCTATAGTTAGACGAACACTGCTTACATTTTAGCTTATGTTTACCTTTTCATATAGAGATTTCAAAGTAAGATAAAAGGTAAAATAGACTTGCTCTACAACAATAAAATTCACCACCATTAAAGATGTTCTGGTGTTTCACTATCATACACCCTCCTTCAGGCGGCACAGCTGAGGCTGATCAGAACACAGCTTGTGTCCAGATGGCCAACTGCTCAGTTCCCCTTGGTGCTCTTCTCTTGAGCCACAGCCATCTTCAGGCCCACTCTGCTGCTTCAGTGGCTCTGTGGGTAGCCGTGCCCCTTCTTTTGCCATCAGAGTCCAAAAAGCTGAAGGCTGTTGACAGAGATCTGACTGAAACCTCTGCAGGCAACCTTGCTCTCCAGGTTGTGTACTGAGCAGTGCAGCATATCCCGCAGGTATTGTTCAGTGTCGGTAGTAACATTCCCAAAGTGCTCTTAGCTCGACTGGGAGAACTTGGTCGGTACATTTAAGTGAGTAGATGATGGGTTTAGAGCTGCACAAGCAAGGAGAAGTTCAGTTGTTTCTTCCAGTCAGCAGCTCTAAGTATGTTACATTCTTCCTGCAGATAATTTTGTGTGTGTCACACTGCTGTAGCTCCAACGGCTAACTGTTTTCCTGGGACAAATTGAGAAACTTTTTGCCTTTCCCTTCCCAAGTTCCCATGTGTGGTCTTTCCAACAAGTGTACAGCTCCTCCTGCACACCTTTTGTAAATACATTGCTTTAGTCTTAGAGATAACAGTGACTTTAAGGAATGTAATACATTTTTTTCATCCCTATGGAGAATATTTTTCACCTTGTTAGCTTATTGTGTTCTCCATGATAGCCAATATACTGCCATCTTTAGAATCCCCTTTTTGTCCTAATCCACCTCTGTCCAGCTTCCTGCACTTAGACCTTCCCTAAGGTGAGGAAAGGTCTAAGGGCTACGTTTTTCTATCTCTCTCTCCTATCCTCTCTGTCCGGTCTACCTCTTCTTGTCTTCCTATTACCTGGTCGACTATCAGCAGGATGGTTCTCCCTTGTGAGGGTCCTGCTCACGGTTTCTTCCTGTTGAGAGTGAGTTTTTCCTCGCCACTGTCTGCTTGCTCAGAGATTCAGGCTCTGGGTTTCTGTAAAGCACCTAGAGACAATTTTGATTGTCAAAGGTGCTATATAAATAAAATTGAATTGAATTAAGTTGACACTGCCACAATTTCAAGATCTCTTTCTCAGTTCTGCCACACTGTCTGAGCTAAAAGTTTTACTGAAATATTGGGTCTCTTTACTTTCCTTCAGTGGTATGAATAATACAAGTCTTGCGTTGAGTCACCATACTTGCAAAACATTATTTCCCACTTTCTTCGTTCTTATACTTCTCATGTCCCTTCAGGATTTTTGAAGCTTTGGATCATGCAACTGACACGCAACCCTCCTGTCAGACATTTCAAAATGTGGCCACTCTAAATAGGCACCTGATAAAGAACACATGGACAAGGTTGCTGGAGGTGGTGTCCATAATCAAATGTTTGCATGTATAAATAATCTATAAATACCTTCAGCATATATTTGAACACTAAACAGTAAATGCAGGGAATACTGAGAATGTGACTGAAGAGTAAGACAGATGAAAGAACCGAAAAGATATGAAAAAGGGGAAGGAGGGAGGCTATCGCAGCAGAAGCAGAGGTAGACTGAATTATTTCGGCAAGCAGAGGAGATCACAGAGTCTTGACACCCTCAGGACATTTACCTTATGCACTCACTGATACTGAGGTAGGATGGAGTTGATTTTTTTTTATTTGTGTGTGTACGTGTGCATGTGTCTCAGCGTAGGAGCTCAGTCTTATCACATGAAATAGACGCAGAATTTTGAATGTATTATTTAGTGTGGAGGAGACAAATGACAGCAGCACAAATTTAGAACTAAAGGACCTCATTGCAATGAAGCAACAAAGCCATGGGGGGTGGGGGTGAACCCAAGACTTTAAAGTCCACTGTGAATGTGTTTATACCTTGAGGAAATAAAAGTGTGCATAAAGTAATTAGGTGACCATTACAAATAAATTACCATATTTAAGAATTTTACGTAAACTCCACAACAACTTTCTATTGCCATTGTTTGCTGTGGTGCACACATATAATTTGACACATTCAGTGTCAGACCATAACAAGTCATTTACGGTTACTTTTCCTATAGAACAGGCGAACAGGCCCATACCTTGTTCTACTGTCAAACAAACTAAATACCCTTATGTTATTTATCTTATTTGCCTGGCAGCATGCCACTTCTGTCTCTACATGGTCACAGTTGCAATTCACCACCGCTGTCTATACACACGGTGCACACACAAACATGTGACTGTTTCCTCCTGTCTCTTTATTACATGTTATGTGATGAATTCAGAAATAATTTCTGATTCACATACAAAGGGTCAAACAAAGACTGGCTCAGTCTGTGGGTGTCTAATTCCAACATAAAGAAATATAGTGGTTATCTGTAAAAATCACAAATGTTACCTCCTACCAACAGGGTAAACCACCAACAATCAAGAATGCATGGTTATGTAGTGCCATGGCTGTGCAGTCAAAAAAATGTGGTTATAATGGAAGTCTATGGGACACAAATGGCCACGACCACACATTAGGGAGAAAAAATGAAAATCCAGTGCTGTGCAAAAACTAATAATGCAATAAAGTCATTTTTTTTACTGATGTTTGACATGACCAAGACTGTAATAAAGGTTAAGAAAATCCCGTCCACATTCACCTTTTCTATTAAAAATGAGCCATTTTGTGTTTTTTTTTTTTTTCCAATTTTCAGCACCACTCCTTATGAAATTGGTGATTAAAGGGTTAAAATCCTGGGGGAAAATGATTTTTTCACTACTGTTGATCAGAACTGAAGTTAATTAAAAGGTCTTTGCAAAAAAATTTCAAAAAAATATTTATCTGATATATTTTTAAAACCGTTAAAGTTAGAGGACATTTTTGTCCCGAACAACATGAAAGGGGGTAAAATTTGCCCACGGTGTACTGTTGACCTATGAAAAATTTTAAAATCATATCAAAATTTATGTAAAATTAAGCTTGATGAGAAAAAAGTATTCAATTTGCTCACATATTGACAAAGTTATGGCCAAAATAAACAGAAAAATTACTACAGTACAGTACAAAAATGTCCCGAACAGTGCATGAGGGTTAAAGGTACAGTGATGGATGTTTGTCGCCCCCTTCTAGCAGCAAGAGTAATCACACAAACACTTGTTGTAAAGAAACAACAAAAAAATATTTTATTTTATTGTGTCCCCGGGTGCGGTAACCCGAGTATCCCTGGTCTGTGTCTCCGTAGAGACGTTGTCTGTTTTAAGTTACCAGGTAACCTAGCGCCTGAGTGGACAGCTGCGTCGGCCAATCAGATGGCTGTTTCGTTTTGATGGACATCTGGTTCCTCCAATTGCATTCATGAGCCCTTTGTTGGTGGCAACGCTCCTACGTTCTCCTGTTAGTCCGTTGGCGGAGCGTCAAGCGTGAACAAGTTTGTGCGGTCGGAAATTTCACATTTAAGCTAAAAATGAGGGAGATCGTTCATCTGCAGGCTGGTCAGTGTGGAAACCAAATCGGAGCTAAGGTTAGAGCAGCTTTGGTTCAAAAGTGAAGCTTTATTTCACTTAAAAATTTAAATTTAGTTCTGGTGGGCTGCTAGCTGATCGCTAACGCTAATGATAGCGCCACAGTGCAGACCGAATAGCAAGGGTAAGTTGTGCTAGTTAGCCTGCTAATATAAACTTTCTGTTTGGTTCTAGTTCTGGGAGGTGATAAGCGACGAACATGGAATCGACCCGTCTGGTACTTACCATGGGGACAACGACCTGCAGCTGGAGCGGATCCACGTCTACTACAACGAGGCAACAGGTGAGCTTCACTTTTCTGTTGGATTTGCTGCCCAGAGCCACACGGTCAGATTAGCTGTTTTCTAGGTGAGTCAAGGTAATTAAATACACCTGGAAACATTGTTAGTATTGTCGACATCCAGCAGGGGAGTTATTATGTCACTATAAGGCCCGAGAAATGAGTCCTGAAGTCAGTGGGCCTTTCTTGATCCCGCTTCCTAGCTACTGACGCTCAGCTATAATTTTTTGAAAAAAAAGTTGACCCAGAATGTCCTCTTTGAAAAGAACATTGTGATAGTTGAATGGCTGAAATCGGTCAATGTATGCTGAAGATACGCTGCGCCAAAAAACGTAGAGAATAAAAAATAATTCGAACGATTTAAAAGAGAAACTGCTGAAGACAAGAAAACTATGACGTTATTGACCTCAAAGTATAGCCTGAGACACAGCATATGAAAAGTCTGAGGCTGGAATAATACCCTAAGCTTATTAAAAGGACAGGCTGTGTGACTTTAATGTGCAGCAGCTGAATGATGGTCAATACAGCAGAATATTGTTCATATTCTGATCAATAAATAGGATATATATCCCTTTTTGCTCCTCTATGTGTACATGTATGTGAGATTGTCTCTATGGCAGCGTATACATACCCAGTCTTAGGGCAGTTATACACCACTATAAAGGTCTGAGGCAGGAATAATACCAGATGGTCATCAGAAGGAAGGGCTGTATGATTTTAATGTTAAAAAGTTGTAATCAGTTGAATGATAATTAGTATGACCGATATAATGCTTAAAGTCTGATCAACAAACAGAATATAGCTGCTGCGTTTGAGCCTGTCTCCATGGCGACATGAATGTTTATCAACTGCCCCTAGCCGCTGCTCTTCTCTCCCCCTCATAGGGGAGTTCCAATGTAAATACATTCATTGTCACCCTCTGCTAACTGCTTTGTGGTTCCAAACCAAAGCACTCGGAGGAAAAAACTCCAAAATTGTGAGAAGCTCTCTCACAGGCTGCCCCTGGTGTCGTCATTTCCAGTATATAGGGGCTGTTAATGGAGGGAGAAGAGACTTTGTCCCAGATAGAGGCTCCTGTAGGCCAAACGGTTTGACTCAGCTTTGAGGGTCACATTGTGAGAAATTGCAATGTCATTGGGACTGCGACAGGGTCTCAGTAGAACTTAAATGTGGATCAAAAATGCTTTACTTGCTTTATTTAATGCAGACTAACAGTAAGCACTTATCTTACAGGGTAATTGTTTCATCACTGTTTCTATTATCAGGTGGCAAGTATGTTCCCCGCGCAGTGCTGGTGGACCTGGAGCCAGGCACGATGGACTCTGTGAGGTCTGGACCCTTCGGTCAGGTGTTCAGACCAGACAACTTTGTCTTTGGTGAGCATTCAAATCTGGAAATTCAAATGAAGCTGGCTGATAAAATCTCATTCTCACTCAAAGTGTCATGTTTCCTGATATAATAAGAGCAGCTGTGAAGGGTTTTTGTATTTGCGTGTGACACAGGCCAGAGTGGAGCAGGTAATAACTGGGCTAAAGGCCACTACACTGAGGGGGCTGAGCTGGTGGACTCTGTCTTGGATGTTGTGAGGAAAGAGGCAGAGAGCTGTGACTGCCTGCAGGGCTTCCAGCTCACACACTCCCTGGGAGGAGGAACCGGATCCGGCATGGGTACTCTGCTTATCAGCAAGATCCGAGAGGAGTATCCAGACCGCATCATGAACACATTCAGCGTGGTGCCCTCACCCAAGGTTCAGATAACGCATTCAGATGTTGTTAGATTTGGCCTTGTGCCTGCTGTGTTTTAACACTGTCCCATCTTCTTCCCTTTGTTCCCTCTCCATCCTGCAGGTGTCTGACACAGTGGTGGAGCCGTATAATGCTACCCTGTCTGTCCACCAGCTGGTGGAGAACACAGATGAGACCTACTGCATTGACAATGAGGCCCTGTATGACATCTGCTTCCGCACACTGAAGCTCACCACTCCCACCTACGGTGATCTCAACCACCTCGTCTCAGCCACCATGAGCGGAGTGACCACCTGCCTGCGCTTCCCCGCCCAGCTCAATGCTGATTTGAGGAAACTGGCCGTCAACATGGTGCCCTTCCCCAGGCTGCACTTCTTCATGCCAGGCTTCGCCCCCCTGACGAGCCGTGGCAGTCAGCAGTACAGGTGGGGAGGCCAGACCCGACTTTTCAAGCACTCATGCTCCCAAGTTCTTTTACTTATCAAAATGTCTTTTTTTTTTTTTTTTTTCTTTTTTAAGAGCGCTGACCGTTCCTGAGCTCACCCAGCAGATGTTCGATGCCAAGAACATGATGGCGGCTTGTGACCCTCGCCACGGCCGCTACCTCACAGTTGCTGCCATCTTCCGCGGCCGCATGTCTATGAAGGAGGTGGACGAGCAGTTGATCAACATGCAGAACAAGAACAGCAGCTACTTTGTGGAGTGGATCCCCAACAATGTCAAAACAGCCGTGTGCGACATCCCTCCACGCGGTCTCAAGATGGCTGCCACTTTCATCGGCAACAGCACGGCCATTCAGGAGCTGTTCAAGCGCATTTCAGAGCAGTTCACCTCCATGTTCCGCCGTAAGGCCTTCCTTCACTGGTGAGTATCCCGCCGAAGGAGGTATGTGTGTAAATGTGCTGACCTGCTCTTGGCCCTGTAGCTTGTGTGCTAACATAATGCCTGTTCTGTTCAGGTACACGGGGGAGGGCATGGACGAGATGGAGTTCACCGAGGCAGAGAGCAACATGAACGACCTGGTGTCTGAGTACCAGCAGTACCAGGAAGCAACTGCTGATGACGAGGGAGAGCTTGAGGAGGAAGCAGAGGAGGACATGGCATAGACGCCTGGCAGGACCTTTGTCTTTCTATGCAACAGTTAGGGCTGGATGATATGTTAACAGTTAACATGTGTTCAGATAAAAAGCACGAGTTCAGTTTTTTAAAGAATTTCTCTTCATGTTGTGTGTGTTTCCTGTTCTGAATAAAGTTTTTAACCAGCTCTTTTTGTAAACCTTTTATTGAAAAAAAGGCACTTTCAATCTAAATTGCAAATATTGTGATTTAATGAACACAGTGTATGTATATTGGGCATACCAACAGGTAGAGTGTAATTAAAAAAATATTAAATTACTTATTAAATGCATATATCAATATAGTAATTTATCTGATTTGTGATTTTTATTTATTAAAAATTGGATCAAAAGATGAAGAAATCAGCACCCTCTGGTTTTCTGTTTGTAGTGCTTTTGGTTTCTGGTTTTCCTTTGCTTTTTGTTTCAGGTGCTCTGTTCTGGCTGCAGCTTCCTCTGGGCGGAGTACTGGGCTGATGGTTCTTACCTGTTCCTCAGAAACTTAGCCCTGTTCCCGTCCCGTCTTCCACTGCAGTCTTCAGAGCCCCTTCAAGGATTCTTGCCGTCGTGGTTGTTTTCTGTTTTCCTCCAGAGAGTTTTTCGCCTTAGTAGTTGCTTAGTCTTAGTCTTCTTCAGAGACTTTTCTCCCTAGTGGTTGTTTTTTGTTCATGGAATAAACCTGAACACCTTTTGAGACCTGCATTTAGATCCAGTATTTATTGTCCCATAACAGAAGAACTGACCAGACATGGATCCAGCGGCCTTATCTCCACCATTGCCATCAAAGGTGTTAACCCGCCAAGGAATCCTGTTGGGTAGACATGAGCATGACATTCAAACTCTTCAAAATGATCATAATGTGACATTTGAACAAGTAAATGAACTTCGTAACCAATTTCAGGCTTTTGCCACACAGTTTCTCCCATCTGCCGCAGCTGTGCAGGGCCATCTAATTCCAGCACTCCCTGTGTGCCCGAGCCCTACAATGGCGCGTCGGGGTTGCCGGGGTTTTCTCCTCCAGTGCTTAAATATTTAGCTCTCAAACCTTTAACATTCGACTCTGATCGCTCCAAGGTTCTCTACATGGTTGGTCTACTTCAGGACAGGGCTCTAGAATGGGCTCAGGTGGAAGACGCTATGGCACCATGGTCAGGGCGTACCTTAAGTGACTTTATTGGACGATTTAAAGATGTTTTTGATGTCCCTAACAGTGCTAGGAATGCCTCTAAGTGTTTGCTTTCCATATCTCAAGGCTCTGACTCAGTGGCAGAATACTCCGTTCAGTTCCAAACTCGCTCTAGAGGCTGGTTGGAACGAACCAGCTTTGAAAGGGGCCTTCCTGAAGTCCCTAAATGAAAACATCAGGAGCGAATTAGCCTGCCGTGAGGAGCCGCCTTCCGTTGATGCTCTCATTTTGCTAGCCATCCAGTTGGACAATTACATGAGGGAGGTTCGACTCGAGACCTAATCCAGAACCATCGTCATTGAACCAGTTCCCCACCTGCTCTCAGACATGCACTACCACCAGCGCCCTCTACTGCTGTGGCCCCTCACCTGTGTGACCCCCTCCCCTATCGTCCCACGACCTCTCTCCCAGCTGTACTGGCACGAGCTGTGGTCTGCAGGGCAGAAGAGTACAGCAAAACACACGTACAAAAGAGAGGTCCGCCGGCCAGTAGGTGGCGCAGTGACTGTAGCAGATCAGCATGTCAATCTGTGCAGCATCCGATGTTCAGCATGACTGTAAAGTTTCATCCACATAGGATGAAGTATGTGGGAGATACAACCAAAAATACATGTATGTCCTGTGAGTTGGAGAAGGGTCAACTTTGTGGCGGCGCCACGGCCAGACCGTGTGACGGTCTGCGTTTTTGACTTTAGGTCCCTTATGCCTTGAGAGTAACCAGGAGTTTCAGGTGGACTGGAGAAATCCTGTAGGAGGAGTTCGTAAAAGTGCAGCGAGTGAGAAATGCAAAATGGTGCAGGTTTTTCAAAATGGCGGACTTCCTGTGCGTTGTAGAGTATACCGCCAAGAGACTTTTGTCTAGAGGAGATACATATGTGTACCAATTTTTGTGTCTGTAGGTCAAACGGGGAAGCAGATCTAATTCCAGGGGGCGCTACTGAGCCATGTGGCCACGCCCACATATGGCGATGAGGTGATATGAAAAGGTGCACAGGGGCTGATGTCATGATAGAGTAAGAGGCATGTAGGATGAACAAATCAAGAAACACAGCAGCTTTCTCTATAGTGGCGAAGGGTCACCTTCGTGGCGTTGCCCCGCCCATACGGTGTAACAGCGAGCTGCGTTTTTGATAACTTTTGCTCAACCATGTCTTCAGAACCATGTGACAAAATCTCAGGCCTATCAAAGTATTTCCCTAGGAGTTGTTCGTTCAAACACGAGGTGTGGAACATGGAAAGCAGCCTGAACACAATTCAGACCACCGGTAGGTGGCGCTATGAGAGTTTTTGGTCATTAGCATATCAATCTGTTCAGAATGACAGGCTCAGCATGCCTGATTTTTTTCATCCACATAGGATGAAGCATGTGGGAGATACAGCCACAAATACATCTATTTTGTTTGCGTTGGCAAAGGGTCAACTTCGTGGTGGCGCCACAGCTGTAGGGGGTAGAATTCTTTTTCCAAAGGCATGTTTCCTGGCATGAGGCGATATATCAGCGTACCAATTTTCATGGCCGTAGCTGTTACGCTGAATATTTTCAAAATCCAGGGGGCACTGTAGAGCCATTTTCCAAGTCACTGTCGCGGCGACAGTTTCAGATCGCCATTTTTCGCGAACCTGACCTGTGTGCCAAATTTGGTGAGTTTTTGAGCACGTTCAGGGGGTCAAATTTGCGTCGAATGACGAATGCATTTCGATAGGGCTCTTGCACCATTCGGTGCTCGGGCCCTAATAAACATTACAATTACAATAATATACTAATAAGATATAATAATAATAATAATATTACTAATAAGATTTTCCAGTTATATAATTACATAGCCAATAAAACTTTTTCCAATACAAATGTTTCAATGCCAATGTTTTCTCAGTGTCAAACTTTACTGTCACTGTTTTAGCACACACACCCCTGAAGCCAATCAATACCTGAACCGAGTTTCCTCTTCCTGTCAATTAGAATCACTAATTTTCACTTTTCCACACCAAAACAATAGATAACTAAAACCACCAATGTAAGAAAGGAAAGCTAAAGCATGAATAAAATGAGAAAAAACAGGCAAATAGAATAATAACTTCTTACTTACTTTTTTTTTTTACCCCTGCTGGTCTAACAATACTTCAGTCAAGACTTCACTGCAGTGAAATGACTTTCTACTGTATGTCCCTCCCCCTCAGGGAGTGGGAAAACTGGAAGTGAAGGCACTTGCTCAAGGACATCTAAGAATGAAGAGCGTTTCAGGGACTTGAGCCAATACTGGGGGGAGAAAAAAATACATTCTTGCCAAATTGCTTTCAACACAGCAATATAACACCTGCTCAGATACAACCACCCTCATCCTGGTAATAAAACAGAAACTAGCACTTTGATGGTGATGAACAGTAGACTTTCTGGTGTAGTAAACATACAGCTTTCCATGTTATTAAAATTTACAATTAAAATTTGCCTCTCAAAAATGTTTCTGTCCTCACGGTCCTGTACTGTAGACTAAAGCCGGATTTACACCGCACACGAAGCTGCAACGTAACTGCAGCGTAGCGACAGTCACTGTGAAATGCTTCACAGGGGGTGGGTTGGAGTCATATCGCCCAGCCCTAGTCTCTTGGTGTCTCAAAGGCCCTTAGGCAAGAGGTGACACAATTTTCCTATTCATAAAAGGGACCATAAAAAAGAAGATCATCATACACTGCATCTTTAAATGCGTCTTGTGTAAGGTATTTATTCAACAATTATTCAAGTATATTTCTACCCTGTTTAGAGTGGAAACATTGTGATAGAATTAAGTAGCTACATGGGAGAACTGACACATAAATATGTATTGAACTGGGTTTTATACCTTTTTTATGATACACTCAATGAAAGCATCTAAAGCATACATGCAGATACACAAGCCTGAATACATACAAACAATAGCCCTCACAAAATAACAATATGTAGTGGCATGAATGTGACAATATATTACGTATCACAAAACATGTGGTACACATAATTAAATCTTAGGCGAACTGTCATAGTAAGAAAGACCAATATGCACAATGAGGAAGTGAATTACAGCTACAGCCACATACTGGATGGCTGCTCCTTCAGTGCCCACACAGGTGGGATAGAAATGGCCGTTGGGGACTGACTTGAAGCTGGATTCCAGCCAGCTTGTAGTCAAGGGCCTCAGCTTGGGGCTGTAATTATGAGTGGCTGTATCTGTAAGAATTGCTACAGTGTTTTGCATTTGGGAGAACTGATACAAGTGTATGGATTTTTACAGTCCTATGTAATTACACAGAGTAAATTTAACTCATTACACAAGGACCAGCAAGCTTGCATCCAAAGCAGCTAAAGGTTAAGTGCTTTGGTTAGAGGTGCTCCATCTCTGGAGCTTTGTCATTCCTCCCATCCACCTTTAACCTTTCCCTGTAATTTAGACTGCATGCATCAACAAAAAATTCTGGTTTCACAAGAAGCATGCCGTTTGCTTCCTGCAAACACACACAGCATCACTCTAACACAGATGCAATATATACTTTAAATGATAGATATTATCTGCCTACATACTATGCCTGTAGTACAACCCTGTATCAAGGAGATTAAAGGTTTGCAACCAAAGACTGGTGACTTGCATTACTGCAGATTTTTTTTATAAAGTAACAGTTTGGAAAAGCAACATCCACGAATGTATAATATAAATTATGTTTTCGTTGTAAGTCAGTTTTTATGCTGCTGCATAGGTTAAATGACTGAAGCTGCTGTTGAAGAGCTATAACATGACAGCTTTCACATGTTTTATAGCTCTCCAGGGCAGTGTAATCTCAGCGCATGTTGTTTATGTGCCATCAATATTCCATCACCTTAGAGAGCTGTAAACCACACTAACCCCCCCAAAATTACAACAAAAGGACCATGAACACACATAATACTGCAAGCGAATGTTCAGAAACTCACCCAAAGGCAACAATTGCATAATTCACGTAAAATTTTATAATCAATGCATCACGCACATACACAATGTCCACCAAGTACATTAAAAATCAAAGTCAAGTCAATCAAAACTCTCTGTGTAGGCCATCATACTGCAAATAGATGTTTTATACTTTTCGAAACCACAAAGAGTGTTGCGGTCTGCTCCTTCTACATCTCTCTGCTGATGCTCTGTTATGCTTGCAACAGTGTTCTTGTCTGCCATTTGTATTCAGTTCTGGTGTTTTTCATTGACAAGACATTCTTCACCCCTTTTTGTGCCGCATCTCTTTTACTGCTGATTTTCCCTACTTGCCTCTCTCATTTGTTTTCAGCACTTTTCTGCTGCTCGCATATCCTCCCTCCTCGTCTGAACACGGGAAACAGATTTTCCTTTCTGTACAAGTTTAATAGCTATCACCTCTTCTCCTTTCTCCTCTGTTCCTCGCACCCTAATTTTCCCTAACCTGTCTCCCTTTCTTTAACATAATAGGCAAGCAAAAAAACAAAACAATTTTAGTCTATCAAACTCTTTATTTATCAACTAGCTGCTATTTTTACTGAGATTTTTGCAATGATTAATTATAACTAACAGAGCTACAGAAGGATGCTGAATAAATATTTAGGTTTTATATATATATTTCCTAAATATTTATTTGGGTATTATATATATTAAAGTTATTATTACATGGATTATTATTGTAGGCTTATTCGAAGGCTATGTGCTAGTAAATACCTGCTCTGATTTGGAGTTTACCCTAACTTTTTTTTTTTTCTTAAATAGGGTCCTTTTATGGCACTTAAGGAAACCTTACAAAGCACAACAATAAACCCAAAAAAACAACAGATAAAAAAAAAAATAATGAAATAATTTAAGTTTAGTTAAAACAAACTAAAAGCTAAGGGGAGAAAGTAGGTGGGGTGGGTGTAATATCTAACAGACCCATTTGAAACAGTGGGTCTTAAGAGGGGATTAATAGAGGGTAGAGAATCAACAGTAAGGAGGTCCTAGGGTAGGGACTTCGAGAGTCATGGGGCAGAGTGGCCGAATGTTCCATAGAGGATAGACGAGCAGGTGGAGAGGAGATCAGAGAGATACAGAGGTGAGGAGCAGAATTTTGAAATCAATTCAATCAATCAGAAGCCAACGAAGTTCCTTGAGAATTGGACTGATGCACTCAGAATAAGAAAGTCCGGAAATGATGCGAGCTGCTGAATTTTGAACCAGTTGTTGTTTATGGAGGGTAGACCAACAAGAAGAGAATTATAGTAATCAATACAGGAAGTGATCAGGGCATGGAAAATAACAGCAGTGCTATTGGGTGTCAATGATGAAGAGTATGTGGACTGGGTGACATCATTGATGAGCCTTGAAGCAAAGAGTGCCAGCAAGGATGACACCCAGCCTTTACCCCGACAGGAATAGAATTGCATATGGTCAGAAGGACCATAGTTAACAAGAGTAAAGCTTAACTAAACAATTAATTTAGTCCATTTTGTCACTTTACATTTTAGTTGTTTTTCAAATTCTGCAAGAAAAAAAAATGCTAGTTGTAAACACAACTCTGTATCTTTTGCATGCGTCAAACACAGTTGTCTCTCTCTCTCTCTTTCACACACACACACAGCTTATTAAGAGAATGGACAGTGGTTTCAAAACAAGCTACTTCAATAGGTACCAAACAGAAGAAAAACAAATTATCACCTAGACACTAAAATAAAAACGGCAGGCAATTCATGCACTTCTGCAATTACAAGTTCATAAAAAAAATCTTCTGTAGTCTACTTATGAATGCAATGTTTCTGAACATAAAAGCTTGGCAGAATACGAGAAACTACAGCTCTTCAACACAGTAGACAAATACTGAATTATCACACTAACAGGAATTTGGAACCCAATTTTAGCAACATTTTAATATTTCCAGTTTAATTATGAAGAATCAAAGAACAACATAGCACGGCTATATAAATAAAACTGAATCGAACTGAATTAGAATGTTAACTAGTATGGGTTTGAATGGAAGCAGGTGTAGCTGGAGTAATATTGAGTGCCAATATCAATAACGCTGCTTTTAAAAGGTTAGCCTGCTAAAGACTGTGACAAATAGGGAGTCAGAGACAAATTTAGCACACTTCCACCACTGCCCTTTGCAGCAGTGATTCTGGGCCCACACAGCGTGAGCCCAGCTCACTGTCAGCAATGTGAACTGAAACTTTGACAGATTATAGATGCTGATTAAACCGCCAAAGGTCAAAAAAAAGTTAAAATTCTTTTATTTTTTTAAAACATGGCAACAACAACATTGTGTTACTCAGATTGATGTCATACATTACAAATTACATTTTAGGACATGTAATCTGTATTCTGTAACTGAATACTTCCGAACACTGCACATCCACAGCACCAAGTCGCATTTTATTTGACAAAAACTGCACAGTCATGAAAGCAACAATTATAAATCCTAAAAGTAAACAAACTGTAATGCTACTAATTATAGTAATTATGAGGCCAGTTATGCATGTGCACCAGCTGTGTCAATGTCTGTGATTGTATATCAGTGACATTATGCCTCATTTACCTTTTTGTCTCTGCAACCTACAAACTGCCAGCTCACACAACTTTTCATAAAAAAATTAGTGCCAACTTTGTCAGACTCATAAACCGACTATTGAAGTACACCTATTTTTTTTTTTTATAAGAAACACCCGAAATGTTTCAAAAGCATGTCACTTTAGATTGCAACAACATTATTGGTGACATTTTAAAATGCAAATGAACAAATCAGTGGAATCCAGAGTTAGAAGAAATACATTATCATTTCAGAAGCAGTGCTAAAGAAGACTCATTATGAAAATATCTACCTATTATTCTGCGTTAACTGCAAGACATCACCATAGTCCTTATTGTTCAACAACATTTACATATTTAAAAAACATGACAAAAAATCGAACAAAGGCTGCCTCACTGGCATTTTCTTAGATGCTGTGTATCCATACATTCAGTGGAAACACTATAAATTAAATTTAGAGATTAAATATTACATTTTGTTTGTACTAAAGACATCGACTTGTCATGTGATCTCTACATTATTTTGTAAGGTATCAGCATTAGAAATTGCATGCATGCACACATGCTTCTCTATAGGCACATATGCCTGTACAATATACACCAGGAACCTTTCAAAAGAAACATCTAATTCAAGTGACTGCATTCACACGCAGTGTCTGTTATTGCGTATGTTGTTAATGTGTACCAACAATAGGCATATGTAAAGCACATTGAGATTAAAAATACCTTTATTAGTCCCACAATGGGGAAATTGCGTACATAATACATACATAATAGGTTTAGCATGTACGGCATATATATTCAGAAAGTTGAATGAAGGCAACCTCTTCAAGTCCAGATGACTTGCTTCAACCTTCTGAATGAATATGACCTGGACAACTGAGAATCTTCTATCAGCATACAGCATATACAGCTTTATTTTGGCGGACTGGCTATAATTATAATTATCTGAGCTTCTCATTACACACACACACACACATTCATTGGTTTAAGGGTGACACTGTCCTGATGTCTGCTCACAGGCAAATACTTCTAACCTTCAACTGACTGACTGGTAGCATTTCCTGCACCCTCTTGTCACTGAATGACACAATTCTACAACCCATAAACCATAACGCTGCTGCCTAATAATAATAATAAGAGACGCAGCGGACTATTTCCAACTATGAGACATTTCTGAATAATGCCAATAATGCCTAAAGATGTTCAGCTTTTCACTCACAAGTTGTGAACCTCTTCATCATCAGGTTTCACCAAGATTATTGCACATCTCAAACATGCACACTAAATTTCGTCCAGTCATGGTGTCTTTATTTTGAAAATTGTTATAGCCGCCATGGCCCCCCTGGTGGAACTGTGGGTATATGCACATGCACGTATGTGTGAGTTCTCTAGGGGGAAAAGCAGCCAGCACTGAGTAGAGGGAAATATTATACACCACCATTAAACCCAATTTTCTCTATCAAGAAAGCCATTTTCATTTATGTTTCTTCTTATAGTGCACCATATCTGTTTTTTAATCCACAAATCAAAGATAAAAGTTTTATCCATCGCTGAAGCAATGATGAGAACTGTTGCCATGGAGCCAAGCTGCATGTTTCTCTTTTTAATAGGAAGGAATCATAGGTCCTATATTTCAAACCCTGTTGTTTATGTGAAGTTAAAACTTTTGCCTAAAAGATTATTTTAATTATGTTAATTAACAAGAAAGACTGATTGAGTCAAACATTGTTTTTTATAAAACAAGCATTTTGTTACTGCATATCTATAGGGGTATAGGTATTATTGGAGCAATACTCCTGCAAAAAAATGCTTACTTCCACCTTTATATGAAAAACCAGATGATAAAAATGAAACAGAGGCAATGAGAAGAGGAAATGGAAAAAGCTCAATGTATCAAATTACGCAGTAAAAACAAAAAGGTAAAAGTCTCACAGATTTCCTTCCAGTGAGACTAAGAAGTGCAGAAAACTTATTAGGTTCTCAGTAGAAACTTGAACTGCTATTTTAAGGAAAAGTTCAGCTCCCTCAAGAATAACTATCACCAACACACAACTGCATCTGCTTCATGCAGTATATACAACATCATTGAATCTAAGGTTTTAATGTATTTTGGTATAGTTCAGCACTACTTTAACCCACAGTAGATGGTTTTGTTAAAAAAGGGATAAAGAAAAAACAACAGCTATATTGCATAGTGTGTACCTGCATCAGGGAACTCTCGGGGACTCAGACGTTTTACAGTGTGGAAAGAAAGAAATGTTAATCTCCATCAATTTTCACGTATGCTATATACAGGGCTCTAGACTAACTTTTTGCACTGGTGCACCTAACTTTTTTTCTTAGGTGCACCGCATCACACTTAATCCGTATATTTTTGTACACATTACATTTTGTACATATAAACAGGCTTAATAATCACATATCATCCTAAAATGAATTTGGACCTTGTATAATGAACACAGTTAAATAAAAATAAATAAAATAAATATTTTAATAGTACTCACATACATTATGGACAAACTAGCCAACCAGTGCCTGTCAAAAATCCATAATGAAGATTCAAAGTTACAGCACTCTTCAGTTCCCTGTCTGCTTTCTCTCTGTATTTTCTGGCTGTCGCTCCTCACTTATCTATCTGCCAATGTGAATTAAAAATCATTGCAATTAAATACACCTTTATTTATTTAATAGTTGTGATTGAGATATATATTTTGTTTTCTTCAACACGTTTTTAATGCAGCTACAGTATCTCTTCTCTCATCTTCCTCACCTCTCTTCCTCTCTGCCTCAGTGTCTCCTCTCTTTGTAAAACTGAGCTCCAGCTGACAGACATTTCATTCTGTCTGTTACAGTTCTAGCTGTATGCAGATATCATCCTGGCAGACAATGGTCCACTATAGCAGGATAATAACAATACTTTTTAAATGGGCGTTTGTCATGTAACCATGTATTATAACTCCTTAAACCAGCTGAGCTGCAGAGTGACTCAGCCTTCATGGATGAACCACACAGGTCAGATAACACTGTCCGTCAGACTGTCTGTTGTTCAGTCTAATGCTACAAGCACGTCACAGCCCCTCCTTGAACATGACCGGCTCGTTATCATCCGTCATTCAGGTCAACAGCAAATTAGCAAAACCTGCATAGTAGCAACAAATCATCCTACTCCGCTGTATGTTCACTTAAACTGCGGATTCTGCTGTTCAGCAGCGAAACATCTTTAAACCCTGTCTGTCTGTGTCTCTGTGTGTTCGCGCGTTGCGCGCCGCAGTGAGAGGGCCATGTGAGGAGTTGTACACACACGTTTAAAAACGTATAAAACGTCCTCGTCACCTCGGGTAACAGATCTCTCTGTTCTCGTGGAGTATGGAACAAGCTTTAGCATCTGCTCTGGGAGACAGGAAGACTGTTAAGAGTCACGGAGAATGTATCTCCCTCTAACAGCTGGTTGCACTGGTGCAACCTCTGACATTTCTTGGTTGCACCATTAAGAAATTAGGTCGCACTCTAGAGCCCTGACATATGATAGTCCGGCATGGGATATCATTGTATTTCATACTGTAGCAGAAACCAGCAGAATAGTGATGATGCGCAGTAGGAACATCATACTGAAATTATACATTAGACTAAACATCACATTAATAAATTATTCAAAGGCTGAGCTTCTGCCTTTTCAGATTATTACATTATGACAAGTGATACAACCAATTGATCAGGATAAATTGCAAGGTGTATCTTTCTCAGAGCTGCTATGTGTACATGCGCTCCAGAGGCAGGAGCCACTAAAATGCCTTCAGAAATGAAAGGTGGAAGATGCCCTAACAGATAATCTGTCTGTCGAATTTCAGATGGCAGACATTTACTCTTCTTTTTGGGTGCACCATATACAAATAAGCCCAACTTTATGGCAAATTTTGTATAGTAAATTCTGTAAAGCTTGAACACATTATTACAGATGGGTTTTGTGATTCAGTAAAAAGTATTTCTGAGGATGTCAAAAATGTGCCCCAACAGCCATCAGACCCTCTCATTTCTTTTCTAAAAAAAAACAAAAAAACTGACATTTCCTTTTTCTTTTGAACTGGGAATTGTCACCATTGTGTTATATCAGAGACAGTGCCAGACATTATTTTCGAGTGTAGCAGATAATGACTTTGGGTTACTCTGCAGATAATTCTGTGGCCATTTTCTAAGTATTATCCATCAGTTCATTCATGTGTCTCGCAGATTTCAATGAGCTTTCTTCTTCTGCCTGTTGCGTTTGGCAGAACAGTCCAATGTCTTTGTGGTTCGTAATTACCCACCATATAACACAATCCTTTGTTAATTTTCAGATAGCAATAATTGTCACTACATGTTGCCGTTATTGGCAATCTGGAATGATTGGCAGTCATAAAGTTGATTCTTTTGACAGTCTCTGTGAAATGACAACAACCATCACAGATATGGATCTGAGGCCACCTGGTTGTGTAAAAGCTTTTGGGAGGTTTTTCATTGCCAGTGGTGAAGAAAGCAGAAATGATTTCTTGGTATTCACTTTAAGAGCTGGTTTCTTACTCCTTTTAAAAAAAAAATCAATGCTATAAAATCATCATGAGCCTTATAGAAAATATATATAACAAATCATGATTTGAGTATTCAATGAGCTGCATAAATTAATTTATTTCAGTAATTCAACCAACTGTGGATGCCTATATATGGACCTGAACCATAGTATCTTTGCAAACCATCCATGCTGAAGACCTGAGATTTGAATTTAATCTCAAAATCATAGAAGATTATTTATGTTGAGGATGGAAAGCTTGAGGGACAAACTATCTCATCTCACATCAAGAATTCTTATCATCCTCAGAGCAAAACACTCGCTCACTGCAAAACATCACCTGAATTAAACAGTGCAGCATGGGAGGGTAGCCTGTTTTTTGGGAAAGCAGCAGGGCAACAAGGTCCGTAAGGTAACCGCAGTGCTGACTTGACCTAACCGCAAAGTAAACTGTGGAGGAGAGAGGATACCTTCAACAAAAAGAGAATAAAATGCTAGCACGAATTCAGGGTAGGGTAGTGTAGTTTTGTCATCCATAATGTTACTTGTCTCTATTGCTACGTTTGTTTCACACTGCAACTGGAACTCCCCACACCATGTGATGACTTTTGCACTTTTGGCTGGTGTGACCTATAGGTCACACCAGCCAAAAAAATGCGGAATGAAGAAGAAAAAAGATATACAAGTTGCACCGGACTATTAGTCACACCAGCGGGCCAGCGTAAATCAATCAAGTTTTTAGCGTAATGTTACCTCTTGAATTCCTCAGTGCATTTCAACAACTTCTCACGTGGAGAAATGATTAGCTTCACCGCACAGAAATTCCTATAAATATCCTGTAAAAGAGTAAAAGTCAGACTACTGTGATCATATAGCTGTCTGAAAGTAGCAACCCATCGACCAATCAGATAATAGAATTCCTTGTTGCAAGGTAAGGTCTGACGCTCAGCAGCAAGCACACGTTCCATGAACATGTGCGTCACCTATGTTTGGAATGCAAAACGCGAACTGTCAGGACACAAGGCTAACTAATTGTATATTTTAATATAAGATGCACCTGAGTATAAGTCGCATACCCAGCCAAAGCATGAAAAAAAGTGCGACGTTATAGTCCAGAAAATACGGTAATTGTGGATGAAGCATCTGTGATATCCATAGGTCATCTATACGGCAAAATCAGCCGCTTTCCTTACACCTTGTGTATATATTCTGTAGCCTGATACTTCTCAGATCCCCAAATCTTGGTATGTGGAGCACATTTATAAACCTAAAAACCTCATTAACTTTGACTATTTTTTAGGCTTGTGCAATAGAAAAAAAGGCCCATCTGCTGTCACAATTGTTAGGGTTTGAGCCGAATACAAATCTGGTTGAAATGCATAACTGTTCCTGTAGCTCATTTGGTAGCATTTTGTCACATTGCCTACTTGCTGTTTCTGAAACAAATCTGTCCCACTGAGAAAAATGGATTCAGGAAACTCTGGTGAGAATATTACTCTCTGGGAGAATAAAACTGAAAAGCCAACAGGTTGTTGTTCGAATAAAAAAAGCACCAGGTCTGATCATGTATTTTTGGAGAAAGACAGATGAGAGAGACCCTCTCACAGCATGGCTTAGCCATGCATCTTTAGACAAACACACACACACACAGACATAAACCTTGAACGCACACAAAGGGAAAAATTCTCCCATATTTTTCTCCTCAATGCACACACACACACACACACACACACACACACAATGGCATTAAAATGATGTCCTGGCACGATGCTCTCATTTCCATCTTGGTGAAGTTTTCATTTTTATCTCTGTTCTGGTGATTTATAGGGCCAACAGGCTGCTATTAGTTAGCTTAAAAAATGGCAGTGCACTGAGGAATACCCGCCTTGATTGGACCAGACACGTTCCTCCACCTTCTCACTTTCTGCAGCCTCAAAAAAACACACAGTGCCTCCTGCAGCAACAAACACACACGCTGGCACACAGTGTTAGTCTTTAAACAAACAAGGTTTTTTAAACAAAGACTATTACGCAGTAATCACATCATTAGGCTAGAATAAGTTATTTAAAAAAAGTAAGGAATGAGGCTGGAAAGGTGATACTTTTCCACATGGAATCTTGCACAATGCAACTTATGCAAAACATCTCAACACCATTCTTTGCTGTCTGGAAATTTCCAAGATTTATTTTTCTTAGCTGCAGATCTTTTTCTCCAAAAGGCGTTTCTAGGGACTCCTTTTACTAAATTGACAGTATCATCAGCCTTAAAGGCCCATGACCTTCTATCTGCTCATTAAATCATGTTTTTGTCCACATACTGTACATTCCTTTGTATTTTTCTGTACATTGGCAAGTCTGTCAGCCTGTTAATCTAGCTTTTTCCTGCCTGCACAGTGTTATCTGTATCTCCTGCCAGCCCATATGTCTCTCTGTACAATCTACCCAATAAACAGAGTTCCATTAAATAAGAGAATAAAAAGCCTTAAATCTTCAAATGCTGTATGTCAGAGCCCACCAAGGTCACAAGGGCTTGTCGCATGCTGTCACTTTTCTGCTGGGTGACTACTGACCCCTTAATCAGGCAGATTGGAAGGTGTCAAACAAAAAAGAAGAGGAAAATGTGGATGCAGGAGAAAAAACTCCAAGCTATAAAAAAAAATGAAAAAGAAAATAACTGCATTTCTAGAAAAACAAGCTGCTGTCACTTTGTCCATTTTCCACTTACTCCGTTTTAGAAATTGAGAAAAAAGCAACCAAAGTGTGCTATATTATAAATATTTTATCATTTCGGTGGTGTAACATAATTTTCCTCGATCGGTTCCATACCAACAGATCGAGGAAAAATTAGAGTTCTGCTTGAACAGGCAGTGTCAGCTTTGATTCTGTGCATGTCTGTGTTTGTAAGGTTAAAAATGCAGCATGCTTCACAAGCTGGGGTCTTGAAAGTTCATACACAATGTCAGCACAAAGAATGCATGAGTGCTTCTGCAAGTGTGTGTGTGAGAGAGAGAGAGAGAGAAGAGGAAGGGAGAGGAGATGGGAAAAAGGTGCAAGTGTGTGTTAGCACGCCCTTGGTGCCCTCTCCCAATCAATCTCAGCAGGAAGTGTCAAGTTAGCCCCGCCCCTCTACCAGGGCTAAACGAATTAATATTAATCAAGAATTGATTAAGGCCTTAACACTGACCAGCCATTATTCACAACACCATCCTTTCTTCCATTTCTTGACCCTGTCCTCTGCGTCAACCACGCTGTCATTGTGACTCTCTCTCCACGTTGGAGTTTCACATCTAATGGGCTTTCCACTGTTTTTCAGTCTCACTTCTTCACTTCTGTTTATTGGACAGACATTTTCTTCATTTTCTTCTTTTCTTCTTCTTTTTAAATAATTTCTCTAACTTCCTTCTAGCTTCCATACATCATTCTAAATACTTTTATTCTGTCTTGTTCGCCATGAAAACACTCACCATTTCCCCTTTTCTCCTCATTCTTCTCCCCCATTTAGTTACTTACTGCATTCAATCATGCAACTTCATTCATCTATCCGTTCCTCCCTACAATCTCCTCGACATTCCATGGAGAGAAACATAAAAAACAGAGCAAGAGTAAAGAGTCAAGGATAGAGATTGCAGCATACTGAATGAGGAAGAAATGCAGAGAGATGGAGAGCAGGACATGGCCAGCTCGATAAAATACAATAGGCCATTGTTCTGACATAACATTACTCACCTGGGCAGAGAATAGGGAGAAGAGGGAGTTTGGGGACATAAGGGAAAGAAGACAGAAGATGAGAAAGCAAGATGGAAAGAGAAGACAAAGGCAACGCAGAGGGGAAACATTTTAGAGGGACGGAGAATCAGCCAACAGTATCAATTTAAAAGGCACATTCTGCTTTTTGTCCAGCTGCTTGTGAAGTCATAATATTCTCACTTTCATCTCTCATGAAACTACAACAATGCATCAGCTTTGAAAAGACTTGGAATACAAACGTTAAACATTAATAGAGTAGAATAGAACAGAAGTACTTTATTCATCCGAAGCTGGGAAATTTAACTGTTACAGCAGCAATATACAGGCACTCATCATACCAACAGCAATGATTATATACACTGAGGCACACCATTTTAGAATTCCTGTTTTGATCTTGCCTTGCATACTCTAACTTAGCTTTAGCTAGAATATCTGCAGAACAGTTTGTCACAGCTTTATTAAACTACACTTTAAATTATTCAAGACATTGCGATACAAAACAACGGTGTCTGATGTGTTTTTATGTCAGTGTTGGCGTTGTTGATGCTGGTGTGCTGATCCTCCTTTCTAGGGTCAAACACTAGAATTATTCAAAACAGAAGGACACTAACAATCAAGTAGCTTTCCCAGCATGAATGACCCTCAAAAAGAGCTCAGATTTGGTTGCTATTACTGACATAACTATAAAGTTCTCTCTCCAAACAGATTTGATTGGCTGGTGAAACCCAGAGCATTCAACAACAACAACACCAGCATGTCAGTATTGGAAGTTCTCCAGCGGAAGAAGACTATTATATTAAATGAAAACAGCTAAATAAAAAAACTAGTATTTTTTGGGCTTAAATCATTATTGGTTTTACAAATAATAATAATAACCACACTGACAACCGACAAGCTTTTGTGCCGATCACGAATTAAAGCCAAATGGATGCATGGAAAATGACTGCAGTCAAAATACACCAGATGAAAGTGTAACCAACTAAGACTTCCAGATTAATCATAAAGTTCTACATAACTTAAATACTAGTGGTGGGAAAAAAGAAGAAAAAAAATGCAATGTCACCTGGACACTTTACTGGTACGTACACAAACAATAATGGGTGATCAGTCTATCATCTATCCTCACGCTGCTGCAAAGATCTTTTATAACACATGTCCCACTCTCTCCTAATTGCGTGCATCATTGCGTGTTTGTGTATGTATATTAGCAGCGTGAATGATCGAAAGAGTGAGAGCTCCTAACGTTAATGCAACGCACAGGTTTTAGGGCCATGTCAACAAACCAGACAGACACCTAGGGACTGTACTACCGAACAGAGTCCGAACAAACAGACCATAAAACAAGAACCACTTGAGACCAGCACCAAGGGACTCCCACCTTTAACAGTCTATGCGACATTTTACACAGATGCTGCACTTAAACCTGACCTGCCATATATACTGATCAGATCTCAGTATCGCCTGCACATTAGTGTCAAAAACTAGCCTTTTGCTCAATTATTACAATCAAACAGTTTCTGAATGTTTTAAATTTATGCTGTAAATTCAGATAACTCTGATATGTCCACCTAAATGCTTAAATGATGTTACCATGTTTGCTGTGTGAAATGAAACTATTTAATAACAGTATGCATCTTTTGTTGTTTAAAATAATGTCATCAAGGACTGCTGGCCCTCTTGACACTTTCACACGATGACCTCTGAAAAAATCTTTGGACACCCCTGGCCTAAATGAAGGAGGTGCAGCATACACAATTGCATACAAACACAGTCGACCAGAATAAGAAGGCATTCATCACAATGCAGGCACCTTGTTAGGACATAGTCTGATGAATAACGACAAAAGGAGCTTTTCCCAGGAAAATCGGTCTGTCATGCCTCATTTACACCAGGTATTAAAATGCAGCATGTACCTGAAAATCTTTTGAGGTAAGAACACAAAAAGCTTTATGCGGACCTACGCATTTATTATGGCAGCTTTTCAACCAGAAGCACCAAGGTGTAAATGCAAGTCACATACTGTGTCTAGTTAGAACTGAGCTGCTACTGAAATGAAAACATAGCTGCATGTAAAAATATGACTGGCGAATATAAACACACTTGTTGATCTTGCTGAAGACCTATGACTGCCATTATACACTGCATAAGAAGGGCAGTACACTGTATGATATGGGAACATCTGAATGAGTAGAACATGCATTTCAATTTCAATCTCCAATTTTGTATTTCTGCAGAACGACAAACAAAATAAAAATGATAGAACTACATATGGATTGCAAAAGAAAACCATTACACAGCCACAGAAAAATAAAACCAAACCTTAAGCTTATCTTGACATGACTGGAGTGTACACTTTTCAAATCCAAACACAATTTTGTTACTAAAATTATCTGGCCTTGTAAAATACACAATGTTCCAGCACATGAATTCAGTCACTTTTCAACAGGGAACAAAATTTTTCCATTTTTCCCTCTCTTACACCATTTTGGGTGTTGCTATCTTAGTCAGTGAAATAAAAGAATTTCCATTTCTTTGATAGAAAACCCAAAACACTTCACTAGGTGTGGGAATAACCCGGCATAGAAATTATTTTTTGTCCATTCATCTGTGCCAAATAAACTTTCGCGCTTTGATCTGTTGATTTAAAAAAAAACAAAAAAACAATCTAAGAGAGAAGTAAACAAGGAAAGAACGAGAAACATGTTTGAAAACACAGCCACAGTTACTCGGGTGGAGGGTGAGGGACAGGGAGAAGGCAGCAAAACAACACTTTAATTGTTGCCATTAAACCCAGCTTACTTTTTGTCCATTTTTATTTCTTGTGGAGGTTTCCCTTCAGCTGCAGCAAAATGACTCAAGCCATTTATAAGCATAGCTGCCCTCTGAAATAGGGCATATCGCATCAGCCTCTCTATAGAAGGAGCCACAGTAATTACCACTAACACAGACAGCCCATCCCCACCCCACCAAATCAGAGGCCTGCAAATCTCTAAATGCATAGGCCCCAATTTTTGATCCACTACAAACTCCATTCAGCTGATATTCTTAAAGCAGATTTTATTTGCATGCACACCAACTTCACTTCAGGGCTTCACATTAAACATATGAGCAAAAGTTTTGTGTGTCTACAAGTTAATTAGTAAAGAGCTGAGATAACAGAGCTATAAACTTACTTTACTGCTTACTCACTATAAAACTACTGCCTGAAAATCAAATTTAAAACTGAGGGATAAAGACGTGAAGGATAAACAGAAAAGACAAATAACAAACAAACAAAAAGATAACTTCAACAATAGGTGATAAATTGAAGGAAATAGGAGGCCCACAAAATGAAAAGAAGGGAAGTAGAGAGCGACGCCTCAAATAAATTCAGAGGTAAATCAGTTCCAGTGGTTGCCTCCTGAAAAGTAGTTTGGCTGTCTGGAGATAGATGGTATCCCAGGACCAACCCCAGCACCAGTGCAATTACAGGGGTATAATTTTACTGTCATTGGTGCTTCTGGTGCTTACGGTTTTGGAAGAGGAGAGTGGCAGCAGATGGACAGACAAAGAACAACCCAGACAGATAGAAAATCCTCAGATAAACAAATACTACCAGTGGCAGAAGTAGGCTTTCCGTTAATTGTGTAAGATGAAAATTGTTAGTATAACAAAAAAAGTTTCAGTGGTTAAGTTTAAATTAAAGATATTTGAATTCACAAAATTAAACTAATAAGCTGATGCTGTGTTAGAGGTCTATGTATTCCGTTTTAGTCATATCTACTGAAGTTGACATGCTAACAAGCTTTGTCATTGTATAACGTCTGTTGCGATGGTCTTTAACTTGTAACTATAATAATTTGGCACAGAATGTCTTAACTGAGTATGAGACCATGAATTCAGAAATCTTACATGTGTATAGCTGAGTCAAAGTTATCGGGCAAAAAAAAAAAAAAAAAAAAAAAAAAAAAGATCAAGAGATGAGAAAGCATGCAACCCAAAAGATGAAGACAAACTGAGCCAAAACTTGAAAAAGCCAAGCCCAGCACACAAAGCGCCGCTTGTCTCTGTCAAGGCAACAAGCTGGACGACTGTGGGACTCCTGGGGGATTCAGCCTGCTGTGAATGTAAATAAGGCTTACAGTACCAAGGCACAGAGCAGAGAGAAAACCTGAAGGGAGGATGAGAGAGAGAGAAAAAAAAACGTGTGGAAAAACGTCAGGCATAGCGAAGAAAAGTAATTTTCACTGAGAATGGTCATGTAGGGATGCACACGGGGACACACACACACACACGCTCACAGATACCAGAATGTCATTTGTTTCAGCTATTTGCAAGACCACCAGAGATGCACAGGTTCAAACATGAATCGTGTACACACAAACGTACTTACAGGTATTTATCTGCATGCTCCAAAATGCATATTGTTTTTGTGTAGGGGGTGGTGGAAGTGGTGGCCCCAACAGGAAGGTCAAGTCAATGTTATTTAGTTGTATTAGAAGCCATTTAAGGTTACCTTTTCTATAGAACATATCTTGCCATTTTCTTTTATTAAAAAAAAAACTATTACTACAGCCTTATGTTATTTACCTTATTTACAGTGGCATGTCATTTCTGTCTCTACATGGTTGCGCGTTTATAATTGACCGCTGTTGTCTGTGCAAACACACATGTAGACACACACCCAGAGCTGTAAACCAGGGGGAAGCTGCAGTTGGAAAATCAAATCTGGACAAATGTACATGCCAGAACGTGCTTTATAGCAGGGCCTTGTGACTTCAGCAGAGGAGAGAAACAAGATCACATTTTGGTGTGTGTGGAAGTAAAAATACATCACCAAGTGGGAGAGGTGCACAGAAGGGGAGCAAGAGGCAGAGGACACAGATAAAGAAACAAAGAGGTTGAAGGAGATGGATGGTGAGAAAAAAAAGGAAGGCAGTGATAGGTGGCCTGATGGCCTAACAAGACATTGTATTAAAGGTCAGTGGTACTTTGTCCCAATCTTATCTTAGGCTTCTTATTTTGCATCTACAGAAAGTCAGGTTTGAGCTACTCTTGGACATGCCTGCCAGTAGTTGGTGTGACTGTTAATGGATGCTAATGCACATGCTTGGTGGATTCTTAAGAGGTCCACGGGATTTTGCTTCAAATTCTAACAGCTGTGCATGAAGTTGTTCTGCCAAAGAAGGAAAACCACATCTAAATTATGCTGGCACCACACCGGTATTTATTTTTTTTAAACTACAAATGCCAGTGTTTTTTCCTTCTGGCCAAATTCTTGCCCAGTCTTTTCCTTAGCAAGTCCTGCTCCTTTGCAAACTGGCTAGAGAGCACTGCCAAACTAATATATGTCCTGGCACATGGCAGAGCACAGTTTTAACTTCATTTGTTACCCAAAAGTTAAATCTCCTGTTGTCATTAAAAATGAGAAGAGTATGAGGAATGAGGAGCTATTTGTTTGCACTCATATCCTGAATTCACACATAATCCAAAGTCTTTGTCAGACTCTTAATAAGACAGGTAGGACATGTGGTGTAGCAGGGTGGGCAGAACAAGCATGTGTCTGATGCCAAGGAGCGTGTGTAAAGAAAAAGTTGGAGCATTAGTTGAATAGGTGCATGGGCTATGCTCCTTTCTGCCAATGTTATAATGCATAGTTTAATGTCTGTGTTTCTAACACTATAAAAATAATAGGGTTGTGCAGTTTACCTTGCATTTAGACCATTGCCCTGAATTTGTGTGAGAATCCAGAAGTTGAGCCAGTGGATGTAATTACAGAGCAACAGTAACCTCAGTGTGTGCACTTGGATGTGGGGATTTTGTATTGGGCTACGCTTTATTTTGTGAAATCAGTGTTTTACTGGTTGCGTGTGTGTGTACACCAGACATAATGAGGCCATTAGTTACTACATGTTGACACAGAATGCAATTTACTTGTCTGTGAGTGAGATATGTGTACATTGCGCTTTCCACACTGTCTCTAGCTATGGAAGCGTGTGTAAACTGTGAATAATGCCCCCATCTATTAACATCATGATCGGTGAACATGCTCCGATTTGGTTGTGTGCCTGTGTGTGGCACAGTAGCAGGATACTAACCATTAGCCTGAAAGCTTACTAGGAGCTACGGATCACCAAACACCTTAGGAAAACTCCATGAATTACACATGGGAGCATGTCTGTGAGTGTAGCAAGACATTGTTATACAGTGAGTTACTGTTTGTCTCATACATACACAAATCTGCAAAAGCAACTATAATAGGTATGGAATCATTAATACCTGAATATCTGAACATACAGGCAAAAGAAGACAGGTACAAACTGACAAAACCTGGAAGGGTAAAGACCAGATAAATGTCACAAACAATAGGTTGTGTGCAAACAGAGCTACAGTATAAACTCTGACTGGTCATTTAGACAGGCTAGATAGGCTGTCTGGCAGAACCGTCAGTGCATATCACAGCATCTTACATCATTTAGAACTGTCATAGGAATGGCTCCTAAACAAAACTAAGCCAGAGGAAACACATTTCTCTAAACCGTCTGTTGTTATATAAACCAAACATTAGGAATAGCTGATTTATTCCAAATAGTAAAGAGTAAAACCATAGCTTTTTCTAAATCCTAGAATGAGGTCATTAATTGACCTTTAGATGTAATCAAATTCAAAAATCAGTTTTGCCTGCTTCCATCCACTGGGAAAACACTACACTGTAATGAAAAGGTTAATGAGATGAGTGAAAGTATAGAAAACATTTCTGTTTGTTAAAAAGAGAGAGTATCTAGGTGCCAAAATCCTCTGAGACTGGTGGCTTCTTTAGCTATTATCGATTCAAAAAATGTTATTTTCATTGTCCAGATACAACAAGATGAATTCCTTCCACTCAGAGAAACACAAATATAAACAGCACAACACATACTGTACGTATGTTACCATTTAACTATTAATCATTGACGTCTACTGGCAGGCTGTCTTCTTCTCTCGTTGCAACAAGGGCTGGGTAATTAATAAATTGTGCAACAAAACCAATCATTAAATTAGTTCCTTCTAAGGTGTTATAAATATCTGAGATATTGATTTAAGGTAATAGCTCTTTTAATACCTATATTCAACACATGCTCATGAAAAAAAATTCCACCTTTGGACGATAATCAATACTACCAGAAAGGAAACATGGCTATATTTATGCTAGCAGAACATATTGACATATTGCCCGGTGTAGGACATTAAGTAACAACTTGTTTAATAAATCAAATTTACAGGTGGTTAATGCTTTTGGACTGTATCTAGGCCAGTTAAAACGGATGCCCCCTATTCATTTTAATTTTCTTTTTGCACTTTCAAAGCCCCTACTTAGCCCACTGATGACAGACGTCTATTTTGACCATCATGCAGCTGAACCTATGTGCACTTGGAGCCATAAATTATACACTCTGAAATACTCCCTCGCCCACGCAGATGTACCTCAAAACTCGCATATATGTTGTACAGTATTTCCTTTGGTAGCACTTTTTATTCATCTTTTCACTCTCTTTCTCAAACACAAACACACACACACTTGCACACAGGCAGGAGCTTGGCATGCATAGAAGCAGTCATTTTTCTTGTTAATGTAGCGTGTCGAATTTGCAGGGTGGCGGCGTGCAAATGAAAGGTTGCACGTCTCACTCGCTTGGCAATATGTATTTGATAAGAGCTGTAAATCAACTACTGTAGCAGAGCAGAGCTTGCAGGGACAGAGAAAACACATGTTAATGGAAAGAAGCTCTAAACTGTAGGGAAATACTGTATGTGCATGTACAAGTGAGACAGAGCAACAGAGACAAAGAATAAAGTTCATCCAGAGCTATTTGTGTGTACAGTGTTTTAAAGGAGTAAATAGTTGGAGTGATAAATGCAAGTGCACCAAAAACAAAAATACTAAACAATGCCAGCACAACTCACTCACACTTCTGAGAGTGAATGTCATTTTATGGTGCTACATAGGGCAGGAGATCTGAAGCTTACAGATCCTATGCACCCCACTAGTCCCATAAAACTGGTGTATAGCCTGGCTCCTTGTGTGTATGTGTGTTTGTGGTCTCAGCAAGCCAAAAAGAAAGTGTGGAAGGTATATTTACCTTAATGGACAAAAGCACTATGGGTCTATTTTGACAAGGTGAAGGTAATACTGTCATTACTGTGCCCCAGCTAAAATAACTCTGTATTATAATAACAGACAGTCCCATCATAACGCCTGCTCACACCCACACAAGTACATAAAAAGTACATAAACACACTAATACAAAGATCGATGCCTGCTAATACCCCACAAACAAATTAAATTAATCTTCAACAGACAAATTTAAGCTAGCTGTGCAAGAAAACCTTCTAAAGAACATGCTGGTCCTCATAAAGACAGAACACAACACATTCACTCCGATGTATTTTAACATCACGGTGGTAGAGGAAAATAGGGGTAATATTTGGAGAAATGGCCATGGTGGCACTATGTGACCCTTATTACTCATAAAGAGTAATAAAGGCTCTAGATGTGGACTACTGCTCGTGTTTTCCCTCATGATTATTATCACTGGGGTGGAAAATACATTTTAGTGCATGTAGCATCCCCATGGCTCCATGTGTCCAACAGTCACAAACATTTCATTTGATCCAGTCACAGCATTTGGATGTTGATTAAAGAATGCAATAATAACCCCCCCCCCGAAACTAATTACTCTTTACAATAAAAAAAAAATTTACTATCTTGCTGTTCGTCTCTGCCAACCAGTCAAGATGCAGATTCTATCCATACCTGTCCTGACTTTTGTAACATGGAGTGATAACATTAAAGGCACTAAGTGTTTTTTCAGAATATTATCATAACATATTGTAATGTTGACATAAATTGAATGAATTCCGACCTGGACTTATAACAGCTAAGCAGTCAATCACACTGGTGCAAACTTTGAGGCATAAAAATCAACTGCCAGGATGTCAACAAGTGGGCAGCAGCATACTGGAACAATAGAACTACTGTATTTTCCTCCTCAGTTCCAATTTGTGTTTCTTTTATTAAAAATACCTAATAATTTTGACTAGTGCTCTTACAAACCACAATTCATGCTATGGATGCATTTTTTTTTTCACAGTCAATGTAAGTTATGCAGAAAAACATGTTCACAGACTTAAATTCAGTTGGAAAACAAAATGTATCCCTCAAGCAATAAAGAATCTCTAGTTTTGAATATTTGAAGAGCAGGAAGATATTGAAGTTGCATAATACTTTCAAACTCTACTCTACTGTATGTCATCAGAAGCAGGGATTGATGCATGGCCTAAACCCTGGAGGAAATCACAAAAAGCAGTCCTGGTCACCCAAAGCAATTCACAGTGAGGTCAATCTTAAAGCACTGTTTTCCTGACCCTTTTATTGGGGGGTGACACGTGTGTGTGCACATACAAGTGAGCACTCTCACTAGCAGATAGAGAGCCTGTGTTGTTTCACTTACTGTTGCTAATGGCATGTTAGTTGGATACACTGAATGCCATTGACTACGCTAAGCTAAGCTAATGGTAGTTACATGCAATAAAAAAGTTATTTCTGCATGCCTGTGCGAGAGTTTCCAGTGTTATTGTTATCATCTGGAGACGCTTTACTCTATCCTGTTCCTGTCTTGAGTCCTGTTCTGAACTATTTCAGAAAATTGTTCTATTTATTTCCTGCCCCCACAGAGCACTTGAGAAAAAGGAGGCTGTTGATTTACCACCGATATAAAGACATGAATTCACAGCTCTTTCACACATTTATCTAGTCTGTGGTCTTTTGTTTTATTGTTACTTCTACATTCTTATCTGGATTTCTTCACATGCAGGTCAATTTAGCAGTGGCAGGTCTGGTCTATTTAGACCAAAGGGCCTGACTGGGGCCAGCTGCTCCCCTCTTTCAGAGTGACAGCCTATTTAAATCAGAGGTTACCACTGGCACTCCCTTTGATTTTGATTTAAAATGAGGAAGCATTCTGTGTAACATGTTACGTTACAGCGTCAGTCAGCACATTTGTAAACACACCAATATTCCACTGGATTCAGATTTGCTCTGGGTCATAAAAGCAGCATATTTGATAATATTAGATGGCAGGAGCAATCTTTGAACAAGTAAACCGATGCATTTTTTTTTTAGGAAAAGGGGGTAAAAACTAGTTTTTGATGCTAGATAACCATTTTAGAAAGGCATAAAAATCAAATCTGCATGCCACATTTCCAACAGACAGAAGCAAATCACATATCATAGATGACTTAAATGGCCTCGTAGACAGTAGGCTATATAACAATGGACGGAGTGTTCATGATGTCGCCGTTATATTTCTGAAGATGCGTTTTCAATCTGTATGGGAGGCTCTGATAGTCGCCATGTTAGCAGTTTTACAGGCAAGAAGGTGGCACCCACCTGTCCCTCAAAGCAGGCTGGTCTTAGGTGGTTTTTGACTTGCATAGAATATGGGAGGTGGAAGCACCTAAGACCATTGACTATAGGTAAAGCTGTGTAATCTATCCCCACTAAACAGTGGATAGAAACACACTCAACTGGCATTTCTTTTTTTTAAACTTTCAAAACATTCACTTCACCACATTTAGATGAAAACCAGGCACTCTGCTCAATTCATCCACACATGTAGCACACTAGCTCCATCATTTAACATTGCCATCAGCAGGCTGTTTGCACATGCTCAGTTACAAAATAAAAACAAAGTTTTTTTACTGCCTAGTGACAACCTACCTGCTATCAACAGGTGGCTGACCAGTTAATAACACCTGCACTCACTCTCCTCGGTGAACTGTCACCACAACAGCAGCACAAACAACAACATCTGCGCCATGTAATACAGCGACCACAAATAACACAAAGATAGAAGAAGACAAGTTCAAATGCTCACGTTTAAATGCTGAAGTCCACTCTGGGTTTTCCAGTTCTTGCTAGTCCTCCGTGTTTTGTTGCGTATGCTTCTCCCTTTGTGGTAATTATCATCTTAGTCTTTGTATTCACTTGTCCTTTTTTCCAAATAATTCATTATGTATTCTGTTATATTCCTTTTCCAAAAGTCTGCCCAGTCACACCGTTGCACCGCCACACAGTGCTCTACTGCTGAGAACGAGAACTAAATTAGCTAATTAGCTTCATCTGCGTTTTCAGTAGTAGTGGTAGCACACGTTTACCCTTAGGTTGGAGGGGGGGACGTACTTCCACTTCAGTATTTTTTTGCTGGACTTTTTAGATGTGTTAAGCTCAAAATATTCATTAATAATCTTAATTAACAACGCAAACAAATATGAAATCAAAATAAAACTCGTCACCTCTCTGTATGTGTAAAAACCTAGCATAACTTGTGGACATAGACACCCCCCCTTTTCCATGTATATTTGGTTCCTTCCAAAGGAAATACGGAAGGGACTAACTAAACGCAGAATCTTTGGCTAAATGTTTAATGTGACGGTTTAAAGGCACTGTATGTTCTTCATGTTTATTGTTATATTTATTTTCTACATGTACAACAGAATGGCTGACTGGTGGACAAAGGGCAAGGGTACAGGCCCCTACAAGCTACTTTGCATGCTAACTTAATTTGATACCTCTGTAAACAACATCTTTGGCATGACTTTCCTCCTCCCATCACTACGTTATCTGGAATTTCTATGTTCAACCGTCATACAGGATAAGTCACTGATTAATGGAAGCTCCCAAAATTATTTTTATACATACACATGAATTGTATTTCTGTGTCAACCTCGCTCATCACATACTTTTTGGGGATGAATGCCATATTCCTGCAGTGTGAATGTAGTGTATCATGTTTAATTATTTTGACATGACTGTGGGACTAGCAAGACAACATTTCTATTGAACGGTCAGAGTCAAAATGCAGGCAATGAAGTAATTTAGGGAGAACATGTCTTTACTACACTCCTAAGTTAACACATTTTCTGTGATGGTGGGCAGTGTGCCGTAGGGTAACAGAGACAGTTATAATCAAATGTTAACTTTATCTTGGATCTCTAATTTTATACTTATGCTTGGTAATCCAGTGTGTTACAAAGCGTTATCTTAATTAACTTCTGATGTAAATGCCTCCCCATCTTCTGGGACTCCCAGTGGCAGCACACAGAAATGTGATTAGCCCCAACAAAATTAAACAAAGAGAGAGAATCAGCCATTCCCAGAGGTACAGTCATCACTTCATTCATAAAATGAGACCATTGAGCACAAGTCCACTTTATGGGGGGGGGGGGATTATGCAGCCACATAGCTGCATTCTCAGCTTGCATGTAGCTGGTGCAGATGGAACAGTACTGTCTGAACACTACAAAGGCCTTGATACCAGCAGAAGGTGGTCACAATTCATAACCAGCCGGCATTGTGTTACACTTGCCAGCGATCAGCACTGATTGATAGCACAAGGTGATTTCTTTGTTCCTCTTCCCTGATTCAAGGTGTGTTAATCAGTGAAATCTGTTTCTGTTGTCTTGACGTCTTCAATGACACAGCTGCCCACTCCTAATTAAATGTTCAGCCATTCAGACAAAATCACGACTGGAGACTTCAGGAGTTCACGTGACCAGCCGTCTTATCAGACTACGCACATTTAAAAGAACATTTAGAAAGACACAAGAACAAGACTTGCAAGTTTTTTGGTTATGGGTCTTTATTGGCCTCCATGAACCATCTTTAAACAATGACAATAGCAAAAAGAAAAACAAATTAAACAAAAATAATAAAAACGTTTAGGGTTCAGATCTACTATCTGTATGCTGCTGCTCATGTGTACACAATAGTGGAACACATTTTGCAGGATGTAACTTTTTTTTTTTTACACTTCAGATTTTTTTACTGTAGGAGTTCTATTTTCTGCTTGCTGAACTACTGCTGTGCATGGCTTCTTCTAAAAGGGCTGTAACCTAACTTGTGTTGTTCTAAGGGAGGGAGAATCACTTTACTGGAGTATTATTGCAAGATGAGCTATATAAGGCATCAAACGTTCTCTATACAAACAGCCTTTAAGAAGAATGTAGAAGAAAATAATAAACAACTGTGGTTTTGATTATGCACCTACAGTTGCCTGTGTCAAAAATATCCATTCATTGTAACAAATGATCATGAATTAACACATTAAACTACCCTCTAGTTTTAGCCAGTTGCTATTCATGCCAGTGCCAACATCTGAAAGTTTAAGAAGAAAAAAAAAGCTGAACCCTTTTTAAAAAAAACTTCATTGGAATCTAGGATGTTCAGCAGTAGTTTAGGAAGCATGTAGAAATGTGTGATTATTTACTGCACCAGATTTCTTCTCTTTCTGGTTTTAAATAAAAGCTGAAATAGCCTCAAAATGATGTCCTTAAAAATTTAAAATTGTAATTTTTTTTTCCTTTGTCTTGACATCCCTACAGTTTTAAAAGTATAGCCAGGTAGAAAGGATGTCAAGGCTGATTAAACTCACAGCGTGTTAAAAGTTCAAATCATCTGAGAGCATTGCTACACTTGTACCTTAAACAACTCGAAACAACGAAATCAGACCCATTGGACTGATTCTTTTGATCACAGCAGTCTTAACTATGTTAGAGTAGGTTAGATACAGTAATGTGTCCAGAACATACAGTGTAGCTGTCATCATCAGTCAAAATATCTATTGCTTTGGTGGAGGCCGTGCAGCCCAGTTTGCTCCTCTGTATGGCGTCAGCTCAGGTCTCTTAAGCTCCTTTTTTCCTTCTATTCTCTGTCTGTTCCGTTTCAGGCCCAATAATATGGGTGTACCGTTTTATTATGTTTAATAAATGATTAAAAAAAACAGTTGCTTAGTATCTGTAATAATCCAGATTCCGATAAAATGATACAACATTTGGTTTCCTTTCTGAAATAAGACCCTCAGATTCACCATCCTCAAGCAATTTTGAGTGAGATGTACGATGGATTGCCTCCATTTTTTTTTTTTTTTTACATCTCATTATGGAGGTAAACTGATTCCTACCCTGTACAAAGACAAGAACTCATTCAATACTTGAAACAAAGACAGGAACATCTTTAGAAAAAGAACCAGTAAGATCACTTTCACATTGTGGTGGTAGATAGTATTGTGTACCATATTTGCACTGTAAAATGTACAAAATATCACCATGTTGTTGGCTAGTGACCTGCAGTCTTATTCACAAGCACTTTGAAGCATGTTTATTTATTTACAACATACAGTGTACTCTGAAACAGTAACACATTTATAAATAAATATTGCAATCTTAACAATCTTACAGTTCTCCTTTTTTTATTTATTGTCAGTTCTTCACGACTCGTCACCTGAGCTTAACGAAGGTGAGGCAACCTCTGCCTGTTCTGTCTTTTTCGCTTTGACTTTATGTGCTATCATTCACCAGCAGGCCTATATTATTTTCAGTCTTAGTCCTCGGCCTTTCTTTTCTTCCTCACCCTCTCAAATGTCAATTTAAATAAATAGATATCTAGGAGAAAAAAAAGGATAATATATTCTTAAATCTTAACAAATCTCTAAAGTAAAAAGCTACAATAATATCTTCCAAAATTAGGAAAAAAACATGGGAAAAAAACACAATTAAAACCTTCGCTTTATCAAAAAGGACAAACAAAAGGGGAAAAATATATTTATAATCACGTTCAGAGAGATGTTTCATGAACCCATATCATTCCATTTTCATTTATATTGTAATGTCATTAGGTATATCCCATTAGATCCAGGTATAACATGGTAGATGTTGCTGTCTGTCTTGTTGCCTACATTTTTAAATAATCCTCATTATTAAGAGTTCAGTCAGGCTTTGCAAAGCCCAAGCAGCTTCCTGTCTATGTGAGACACCCCCCCGCCAGCCCCCCCTTTAGTTTACAGACAGTATTTCACTGTGTATGTTAGTTCACAAAGGTTCTACTGCTGTCCAATCACAGACAAGAAGAGGGGCCAGGGGATGACAGGATTTGTTGTGAACACAGGGAGAAAGCTGTCATTGGCCGCAGGGTTTCAGGAAACAGAAATTAAGCCTTCAATATGGCTAACGTCCTTTCCTGTTTGTAATTGTGCAAGAATAAATGCCTCTGTCTTGGATCCGAGGGAGAAACAGTCTTTTATGCACTTTTCCAACTCTCACACACTTCAGGAAAGAGCATGATTGCCTGAATGCAGAGCTGAATGCCTGGATTTCTAGTTGAGTACTTGGAATATATATATATTTTTTCTTTACATTTTACTTATGAACAATGGCAAAAGAAATTGGGTCACATGGTGTAACAGGAACAGACAGTATCCTCGAAACATCATCAGTGTTTCCATTCAGCAGACTTGGCAGGTAAATGGCAGGTTTGTATCTTGAAACTAGATCAATAAATCATCAACAGCCACAGCCAATGTCGGCAATTTACCATATGAGTAATAAAAAACACTTCTGAGGTTAGGACATGTTGTAAATTCTTGCCGTCCTTGTTTAAAGTTATAGTGGCATTTGTCCAATAACATACCCTGAATTAACTGTATAATGTATGTATACAATGGTTTACTGGTATTCTGAAAGTAAACATTCATAACCAATAGTATTGTTTTTACACTAATATTTTCACAATAAATAATACAAAACAAATTCAATGTGATTTATTGTTTGCTACCATTAATTTCGGTGTGAGCTCGTGATGATTTGATGCTTTCCTTGTTGCCTACAGGGAGCTAAATGTAAGCATCCCCTTCACTGTATGTTCAATCATCTTCTAAGCTCCACACTTCATGTTCCCTTTACTGTTCTCGCACTCTTCCCATTCTCCCTCCAATAATCCATTGCAAAGGCATTACAGGTGAATTGTACTCATTGTCCATCCTCCCTCCTGAACTCATCCTCTGCCCCTCCATTCCTCAGTCACAGATTGTCTTGTAGCCTCTCCATGTAGGTTCTGATTTCATTCTGACCTAGGTCCATATCCTGGCACACCCACTTGATGTCATCCTCGCTCCCATTGGTCATCAGGGCTGAAGAGTTGGTGTATGGTCCTCCCCCACATGAATTATCATTGGGCAGAACAGTGGCAAAAGATGTGAATTTGACGCGTTTGCGTTTGGCAGCTGCAACAGCAGCTGCAGCCGTGGCTCGTGGAGAATTATTTAGGTGCTCCGTGTGGCCACTGGCATCTTTGCCACCAGTAGTGATTGCTGAAAGGCACTGATGCGATTCTGGAACAGATCTGGGCAGGGTCTGTCCGTGGGTGACACCCCGGTGTCCACCTGCTCCACCACTCCCACTAATAGTGCCCATGCCCATAACCAAGGTGTTACCAGCCCCATTCAGCAGGTACTTGTTCTCCTCATATCCTCCCTCATTCCGGTCAATGATGGTGGTGCACTCGTCGGGCAGCCCGCCCTGACACTGGTCAGAGTGGTCCGCTAAAAGGTCAGCCTCGTTGCCAAGCCACACCCAGTCATGGGCATGGTTCATGTTGCCTCCTGCCTCCAGCACAGGGACCTGTTTGTGACGGTATCTGCAGGCAAAGATGATAAAAAAATATGGTGGTCTACATTCCTCAACATAATGTACATGGGCTGAAAGGCTTTACTATTATTATATTCATTGTTACTTGAGTCCATGTACTGCGCTCACATTAGACTTTTTACAGTATTTTACCTGAATGCAAAGCTGACACAGTTGATGAGGAAGACCAGTATTGCGAGGCAGAATACTCCCAGGAGGGCATACATCCCAATCTCCAGGTCTGACAGACCTCTGGTGGTCTGTGTCAGCTCGCTGTTTCCTGTCCCTGGTACCTCCACTTGTGCTGGGTAGCTACTGTAGTCACCTGACTGGCTGGGTCCGCCGCCCCGACCGCTGCTGCTGCCACCACTGGCAGCTTTGCCACCTGAAGCACGATGGGTTACTGTGCTCTTGGTTGTTGTGCTAGCCTGAGAACAGATAATGAACACATACACACAATACATCTTTAAAAGGTTTTGTCCATAAAAGTGGGTTTTAGAGTAAATTACTAAATGTAGAATGTACTGCCTCCTTTTTAGATTCAAAATAAGCATTAAGACTCCTCCTACCTTCCTCATGGCTCCTTCCTCTCGATCCACTGCTGCACTGTTGGACTTCCACTCTCCATCCTTTGTCTGTAGTTCGCCGGTGCTGTTGTCCATCCCTCCACCGTCTTCCTGTCCACCTCTTCCCATCACTCCTCTTTCCTCACTCTTTGCTCCAAACTTAACTGTAACATTACCAACTCCTGATGCCAGAACACTCTTCCTTTTGGACTTCTGGCACGTCTCAGAGATAACCATCTCAACGCGAACCAGTGCCCCCTGTCCATCACCTTCTGCAACTATAATTGGCCAGTGCTGCTCCTAATGAACACAATGAAGATGGGCATTTGGATTTTTAGTGAAGTTATGTGATGAGGAGAATTACCTGCATACATTTATATAAAAACATTTACAAAATTCTATAGATAAAGACAGCTAATACCTGATTTGTGACAGAGATGACACTTTCATCCAGCGAGACAGCAGAAAGGAGGAAGTCCTTGTTATCATAGATATCAAGTGGTGTCACTGAACCATCACTGTACTGGATCCATGCACTGATCGCAGCTTCCTGAACGAGAGAACAGAACAATCTGAGCTTGCATGAAGATATTCCAATTAAGGCATTGTGTCTAACAGCATTATAGGCATAAAGGTCTGGTAGTTTCTGTGCTAAATAGAATACAATAGACTGTTACTGTCATTGTAACATGCTGCATGTATAACGAAATTTAAAGTGTCCAGCATTTTAAAGCAATACAGCCATATATCAATGTACTCCTACTACTATTCTATTGGTAGCTATGGTGACAAGTCCTGTCCCAACTTCCAGATTTCACACTCACATTACTGAACTTGGATGACCACAAAAGTTAAAATGTTCCCACCATGCATAATCTTTCTACTGAGGACAGGCTCTTTTTATATGAACAAAGACTGAGATGACTGCGGGATATAAAAGGAGCAGCATGAGAAGCATTGACAGTATCATTGTTTTTGTTTTAAGGTACACAACTTTGATCAAGTCTTGCTCGTCTAATCAGCGTGTGATCATGATGCAGCCGACAGCAGCACAGAACAACAAAGAGACGGAGTTGGAAACTACCTGAAGAGGAAAGTATTTAGCAACCTATATTTTACCTCACTTGTATAAACTGTGCTTTTTACTGCCCCCTAGTGGCTTTCTACGGTTCACTTAAAGACAGATCAAGAAAAGAATATTTCCATTTATTAGATGAAAGGAGCTATAGATTGCAAAAAGCATATGGCCGAATTAATATTTCAGCTCTGAAAGCTGAAAAGCTTTGAGAATAAAGAAGTACCGATATTCATTGGTGGTGGCCTTGGTAGCTTGACAGTGTGGTCTTCAATATAATAGGAATAAACAGGATGTTGTTTCTCATACAGAGAGACACGTAACCTCCCATCTATTCACTCACACAAACAATCAGCATGTAAACACTGATGACAGAAACCTACTCTTGTTTTCTTCAGCCTCTCCATCTATTACAACAAGAACAAATACCCCCAGACCCTTTGGTAACCTCTATACATACCAAAAAACCTTAAGTGATTAAATGATCACAGTAAGAGAACCACACTAATTTCCCCTCAATAAAAACGTTTTTGCTTCCCTTAATAAAAACACAGCAAAAAAAGCTGCTTACAAAAGTAATTAGGAGCCATCCTGAGGACCACTGCTGAATCCCTTTTAATTCCCCCTTTTCCCTTCTTTTCATCCACATTTCTTCTTTTCTTTACTTTCATTTCCTATAATTACATCATTCTGCACAGGTAACACTGAATAAATTAAGTATTTTCATTGTGATGAGCTGCTTCTTGTCCAATTAGCCCTTGGATAGAAATGATGATGTAGGCTATTGTTTGATAAAGAAAAAATAGAAGAGGAGCGAGGGGGGTGAGGGATAATAACTTGAGTGTGATAAAAAAAAAACCCCTTGGCAATGTGATTAGACAGTCAAGAATAGCTTGTCACATGGTACACTAAAGACAAATGTATCATTGTGGTTTCTATTTTTTTTTATTGGATTGTATTTCCAGTCTGACTTCTCTAAAATAAAAAAAAACAGTAGACCTTTAGGTGGTCATACTCGTAACGATGAGTGCTACAGCCTGAAACTCACACACCACTAATTAGAAACTGATTATAGGAGAGATAGCAGCGTGATGATGTTCAGAGCACAGAATTACTCTTCTAGTCTATTATTACACCCTTACGGGCAGTACTGAAGGCTTAAGATGTAGTCCACCAATTTACATATGTGTATGATATAAACCTTGGTGTCTAGGCAGGCAGGTGTCTGAAATGTGCAAATTGCATTTAAAACAGCTGACAAATACACAAAACTAAATGAATTGGCATCATAATAATCAATCAAGTCAATTCTAATAGGAAGACTGTATAGTCAAGGGTTAGGAGTGTGTGTGTTTATCCAGTGTAAGTCCTACCTGCTTAGGTGTGTGCAGCAGGTCTGTGGCTGTTGTCATTAGCTGTATAGCCTGGTTATTTCCAGGACTCGCAGTCATACTTAGGGACAACGATGCAACCAGCTGGACTCCCAGATCTGTGATGGTTACCTAGAGAAGCCAGAGTTATTGAATGTCAGTCTGAGAATCAGCCAATGAGGCAACTGAGGCTGGCTCTCATTCCCACCTCAAAAGAAACATTATTGTTGTGTTTAAATCTTTGCCCAATAAGGTAAAGAAGCTCATTATTCAGATGCAGTGTGTACATGGACCACCCTCATACACTTGATCTACAATTTAGATGGTTTCCTATTAAGCTAAAAAAATGTCCTCCTGCATAACCATCCATATGGGGGGTACTGGAGCCTGTCCCAGCTATCAACAGGCACTGAAAGGTCACTGGATAACCATTGATCTTAAAAATGGGATACTATAATAACACTACTTTCATGATAAAAGTATACTGTACCTTGTGATCCAACACAGTCACAGTCTTCTCTGCAAGGATAGAGTCTGAGAGCGGGGACAGAACCTGCAACAAAAAAAATCAATGGTTGTAGTTCAAATATCTGTCCATCCTGTCCAAATGAAGAATTATATAACCAGGTTGGTTGTAGTAACATGCTAGCAAATAATGATATACAGTTTTTTGTTGTATTGTGAAGGCATGGAGAGCAGCTTAACACTACAATGCATTGGCCACAGAAACTGGCAGTAAGTTAGAAAGCTAACACAGACAGGCTGATCAGTGGAGTCCTGTCTACACTCCACACCATGTGTTATGTCTGAAGCACACATGCAAACACAAGCTGATGGTATTGTTTGGGTAAAGAAAGTGCTGGTTTGAGAGCGCTGCTACTGTCATTTCACATCGCTCCGTGTAACACACGCTGAGTAATGAAAACATGTCCACACCCGTTCACATAATGTTCTGTCTGCCTTCTAGCTGTGATCCAGTGTGTCAGCACTCAACTAACACAACAAGGCAACACTAAAGAAGACCAAAACTAAAAGAAAGCAGATGGAAAGAGAAGAGGGGAGAGAGTGTGTAAGTGGAGAAATAAATGGAGAAGGTGTCAGAGGGAGAGAGACAATGATAAATCGAGGAGGACAGAAAGTGAGAGGGGGCAGAAAGGAGGAGCACGAAAGAGATTTGGGCACAGATGGAAGGAGAGAGGGAGCAGTAGACAGACAGTGATAGAGATTAGGAACCCCCGTGTTGTAGTGTACTACTCCACCCGGCGACAGGAGGACAGGCAGATCTGATTGGTCTACAAAGAAAATCTCTCAGTGAACGTGTCGGGGCGTCAAACTCAATCCCACCCTCAGCGAGGTAACGAAATGCAATGATTGACGGCTCTGGGATTGCTCTTCAAGACCGGCAGAGAATAAGAAGGGAGAGAAAGAGAGACTGGGGGAGGGGAGGAGAAAGGGAGGTGAGACTCAGGGAGACAGAGCTAGGAGGTAAAATTGAAATGTCAAAATCTCAAATGATGGCTGTCGACTCGGCTGGCATCTCGGCGGGAATGCTGGGCAAATTCTCTCTCCTGGCTCCTAAAGAGTGCACAGCTGTGTACAGTGTGTGTGCATGAATGCAGCCATCCCCAGTTGGGAGGATGCTAACACACACTCAGCTGTTCCCTAAAATCCCCAAGATATCCTCGACACTTCTGCACTGAACTCAATGCCAACCTACTTTTGCATCACGCACAACACGTTCTTCAGAGCATTCATGCAAATGTGTGCACTTCTGACATAATCAGGAAAATATGTTGCATTTCTGTATGAAAAAAAAGTTGTAATGTTTACACATAGTGGGTAGTTTTGCTTTAGTTTTACTATGGTACAGCTGTAATATAAGACAGTGAGCCACAGGACTGTCCTCCACTGTCACATTGAGTTACAATGGCCAGGCTCATTGGAATTCAGCAAGTGCTGAGTGTGTTAACTGTGTGTATGTGTATAATTGCTGAACATCACACTGAGATGTCAGGGCCAAATCTAACAGTTAATTGTGGCTAATTGTGTAACAGGCTAGCAGGGGAGGCTTGTAGTTGCAGAAGAGGAACAGGAAGAGGATAGAGTTTCCATCACCGGAGTGCTTATGGCTGCACTGTGAAGTGCCAAATTACACTGCGCTACACATAATCAGGCATTTTCAACTGTGTTGTCTGAAGATGTTGTTGAGAAAGCAATACATACATTATTGATGTTGTGTGTTTTCTGAATGTAACCGATACTCTAGGAATTGCAGTACAGCACTCAAGTAAGTTAGTTTCTCACTGAAAATATGCTACTTTGATTAGCAGGTTTTCTTTATTCAGACCACTTAATCAAGAAAAGAACAAACCTGTATAGTGGTCATTCCCAGGTCCCGCCCAATTAAGATTCGTCCATCTATTAGTCTGGCAATGCGAGGTTCATCTACCTGTTGAGCACATAAAGAGCAGTCAGTCACTTACATTTATCCTGTTAATCATTCCTTCCTTCCTTGCTTCCTTGCTTCCATCCATCCATCCATCCATCCGTCCATCCATCCATCCATCCATCTTCTGCTTATCTAGGGTTGGGTCATGGGGAAGCAGCCTAAGCAGGGCAACCCAAACCTCTCTCTCCTAGCAGCTCTTATTGGGTGATTATTTTTGTTTACCTACCTTTAGTTGGTCCAGGACCAAATGAGTAATGTCAGCTTGCCAGTCAGAACCCAACATGTAAACCATCTCTCCTCCTGGGTCAGAAGGCTCTGCGACAAAATGAGTGAGGACGCGCACCAAAGCGTACTGGTACTGAAAGGTCAAGAGAAAGATCACATTCAGACTTTACAGACACACTCCACAACTGGCTTCGAACAATAATACGCTGAAGTCAGTCATTTCATTCTCAGTTTGTAGAAGGGCAGCTCTTAACATTTTTCAGGAATACTTACATTAAAAACGTAGAACTTACTTTGACATAAAAACCAATGAAATATTACCTGCAGGGTGCAGCCTTTGCCCTTCCTGTCATCATCCTCATCGTCCTCACTGTCTCTAGTAGGCCTGTGAAGAATAGAGATAAATGAGGCAGAAAGAATAAGGAGCGAGCGAGATTATGTGGTAATTAAATGGCCTTTTTACACTCTACACTCGACTGCAGCTAATCTACTATATAATCTCTTTTCTGGGTTACACTTTCAAAGAAAAGAGCTCAGGTTTTAATCCATGTGGAACTCATTTAAAACACTTACTCACTTGGTGTCCAAGAGTTTAAATCAAGGCAACTGGAGTCAAGGATTTTTTTATTTCTCAATACCAACCTGCCTTGCTTTAAACTCTTGGACATGACTATGACCTGGATGAATGAGAGCAATGGAAGGCCTAACTGACCCAGCAATAATGCAAAAAGAGTTTTTAATCTCCTGGAAAACATTTTTTCTGGACAGTGGAGCTTTTATTAAATAAAAAAATGAAAATAAAACAAAACCCGAATTCTACAGTACAAGACAATGGTTCCTGATTGCAACACATTAGTGGAACAGCTTTTGTGAATACAGGTAATAGCCTAAGGTTTATCACAGCATTTCTGTGCTGCATCGGTGACCAGTGTGAGAGCAGAAGAAAAGTTAGAAAATTATACAGTTTTCTTTCTGTTACTCCAAAGCAAAGGTAAATAATCCCCTTAAAAACAGAAATAAAACCTGAGAAAATGCCTTGAATGTACTATCAGTAGTGAAACAGAAAACCTCTTCCCCTCGCTCCCTATGTTGGAAATCTATCTTTCTTTCTCTGATACACACATTCTTTCTTCTCCACCTCCCTCTGCGTAATATCTACCCAACACCACCAGCAGGCAGGCCCACACAGGGTGTACATTCACACAAGAACACCGGAATGCCTCTGTGTCTTATAACTGTCCCAGCACCTGTGAAACCCAGGTAATATTACAGGAATTCTCTTTCCATTTCCCAGTGCCCCGGTCGCACATGTGTCTGTGTGAGAGTGTGTGCCTAATAGTGCTTGTGTTTCACTCTGTGAGATAGTGGTTAGGGGAGATGGAGGTGTGAGTGTGTCTTGTTTGTGCACACGGCTTGGTGGCTATCTGAGCAGAAATTGGGAAAATTGAAAAATAGTCCCAGCAGAACAGAATGGAAGGGTGGCAAGATGGGGAACAGAAGCAACACACACACACACACACTCAAATACACAATCAAACTTTGGGCCACTGAAGCATGCAGAGGGAAGAACACATACAAAGAAGTGTAAATTTAAGACCTAAGACTATAAGCGCACATGCATATTTTATGTGCTTGTAAAGGGAGTGTGGGTTACAAGTCAGAAAGTGTGTGTTGTTAAAGTCTTATTGAACTGCAACTTAAAAAATATGTCCTTATTATGACCCTAAACGTCAGCTCTACAGTCTAAGGTAGCTGCATTTATGAAGAAGGCAGCTTCTGTTTTTGCACATCCGAATACAAATGCAGCCATTCTGTGTTGTACAATCACTGCTGTTTCCAAAATAGTTGGGATGATTTAAACTTTTTGAGAAATTAGGTTGTAAAGTTTAGATTTAATTTAGTGGAAGTTATAATTAAACAACACAGCATACTGAGCCAAAGAAAGAAATGGCCATAATTAATTTTTTCCATTTTCTAAATATCATTTTTAATCCTGATTTGAACCACTTGTGCATCTGAGGACACATGTGAGGTATGCCATTTTTTTTCTTTCCATTTCCTTCTTCCATCTGTAGCTCAATATAAAACTAATGATCAATCCAAGACTTGGTTTGGGTTTAACCCAATAAATACATGTTTTTGATTGGAAATAAATGAATAAAAAATATCAAATATGTTCATCTGTTCTGCAGTTACAGTTTAAAATGTTTATATTCTGTGTCTTGCACTCACACACCTCATTCACACACACACACAGACAACAGGCGGCTATGAATATACATAAATACAAATGGATGGATTTATTCATTCATTCAATGGTAACGACATTATAGCTATAATAGTCAGAGGCAGAGCCTTGACCTTGTAGAATTTATACAGTGGCTGGAGTGATGTGAGGTCTCAACTGTTTCCTTCAATAAACACAATAACACAAACACACACATTCACACTTTGCCTCATTCTGTCTTTTCTCTCTTAGTTGTAGAGGTCCACAAAGCTGAATAACTATTATAAAATAGGATCACAGTCAGCATGGACTCTACACTCACTTTTCTTTTATTCATATGCTGGAAAACTCAGCTCTTATATTTGAAGAAACAATATGCATTGACTGTGCTTTCAAGCAGAACAAATGCATGGAGCAAAGCAAGCTGTAGAAAAAGTGCATATACTATTTTTTAGTTGTTTCTGCTCTAACAAAGGCTGTACTCACTTTGTATTTGACTACAAAAGATTAAAACCTGACCTGATTGATTGATTTTATCTGTAAAACATATCTCACACATTCAGTTTTACTCTTGCTGCAGTATGAAGATGTATGTCAGCTAATTATCCCCCCCCAAAAAATATATTGAATACAGTCACTGAGATATTGAGGAGGCTATTGCAGTGTCTGGATTCTTCTTCATGGCTTTGACAGTCAAGGCTGAAAAGTGTTGTAATAATAAGGCCACTCCACCATGATGGTTATTGCAGACAAAATCTTATTTCTCAGAGACAAAAGTCAAAACTGAGAGCGTTGTTACTTTAGCTGGGAAAGCCCTGTGTTCAACAACAAGATACGATTTGAAAAAACAGAAATGAGAATACAGTATGGAGGAAAACACATCCAGAACCAGCAATTCCTCACACTTCACTGCTCTGCTCTAACTGCAATTGCTGATGTTTGTGTTGTTTTCAGATGGCTATAAAATGTCTTTTCATTTTCAAAATAAAAGGAATCTGAAGCCAGGCAAGCAGAACTACTTTTTTTTTTGTAACATGAATCAATACGGCTGAAACTAATACGAGTGCGTACACTGTTGATGGCCTCATTTCTTCAAGGTCAGAGAGGTGAATTACCTCTTATTAGTGATGATCGGCACCCTCCAGCCTTTGACCTGACTCAGCTCCGTATCCGAGACATCTATCTGCAGAGGCAGCTTGGGCACCCAGACTGTGAGGTGCAGCTGAGCAGACAGGTGAAGGTAGGTGAAGTTGACCGCCAATGACTGCCGACCATGCATCTCTTTACCGTTCACCAAAACCTGGTCACAGTTGGGAGAAACCTGGAAAGAAAGAAAATGGCCGATGCCGTCACTGTTGTATATTTCTCAAACTCAGCCGGAAGTCAGTGTTCAGAACATTAGAGCTCCTGCAGCAAATAAGATATTTGTCACTTATTGCTCACACTTGTACATCTTGTAAAAGCACTTTGCAATGTACCCTGTACGGAAAGGTTAATAATATGCCTTTTCATGCCACATTAGTGGCATTTTGGGCTTGCCACTCATCACCTTCATAGATTGAAGGCAACGTAATAAATGAATAACATTCTAAAAACCTGTAAATCACATTAATTTCAAGACATTAGTGTAATGGCTTGGAATACAAGCCACCAAACCCAAGAATACCGACAACTTTGGCAAAGCATTTTTAATTGTGTGTCACAGATCATGGAGAAAATGTTTTTTAATCAACCTGACTGAAGACAATTATATGTTTTCTGTTCCCATAATTATGGAAATCTAGTTTTAGAACAGCATTATTCAAATGATTTTGATAGTGAAGTGCAAAAAATGCATGTAGACAGTGGATTATTATGGTTGTATTTCAGAAAGCAGACAGCTCCCTAACAGACAATGTGACAGGCAGAAAAATGGAAAACTCTGGATGTTATTCAGTTTCATTTTAACACTTCTCACGTGTCTCACTGTGTGACCGATCAAGGTGACACATTTGAATAAATCCTTCCGGCAATGTCTGAAAGTGAAGCTGAAACTGATTACGACCAATATAGGGATGATGTAATCATATTATAGATCACTTTGGTGGCTGTATTCATGCATATAGTTTAGTTTTTACATTTTTTTCAGAAATTATGACCTGGTTATGAAAAAAATACAACAAAAAAAACCCAAGGACCATGTTGTGAGCAATTTCATGATAGAAACGGGACTAAACCTGGCAACCATATCGAAGAGCAGAAGTCCATGACCAATGTTACAACTCAGCCACAGAGGACGTCATTAACGTTTACATCCAGTCACGCTGTGACAAACAAGAGTCTGATGTCATTGGAAGATAAACTGAGAGGAGAAACAGCTCACACTTCTGACCTGTTGTCTTAAGTTCCATTTAAGGAGGACCTGAACACAGACAAACTCAAAAGACATGATCAACAACAAGCAAATAAATAAAGCTGACAAAAACCCTTACACAGTCCAAAAGCAAACACCAAAACTATCAAGACCAAAGAACATAAATGCAAACCAACCAGAAATGGAAAACAGACACTACAACACAGGACAAGCAAGACTCAAATATACGACACAGGTCTACACAATCACAAATGGAGGGAAGACAAGAGGAAGAAAAACAGACACACACACACGAAACATTCCTTTCAAAATAAAACGTGAATCAAAAGCTAAACCCAGGAATCAGTTCCAAAACTACAAAGAAAAAAAAAGGTAACAAAGGATTACACTGAAAACCAAGACAACAAAACAAGGTTGGTCCGAAAACTGGACCAATATCAGCTGTAGCTACACTGTACTGTAAGTGTTGTAGTGTAAGCCCCTGTTATAGCTTCTGTCCTGTCATTACTTTTGTTACAATACAATGAAATTCATTCACATGTACAAAACAACTCTAAATATTAAACCATGTCTGCTGCAGTAACTGTTCTGAGTGTATTCTTGTCATTCTGCTCTCCTCTTCCTCACTGTATTATTTCCTGTCCCGCCCACTCTTATTTCTGATTCTTTTTATATATCTGCAGCCATTCATCTGTTCCTGGCAGGTATATAACTTCTCCACCTCCTTTTCTTTACCCTACACTTATCCCTCCTCCCACACTGTCTTTCATCTCTGCGTGCCACACATGTCCTTTCACCTCACCTCTTCCTGTTTCACCCCACTTACATTTAACTCCATTTATCAGACCGCGTCTGGATTCCTGCCTCACACACCTGTTTCTAATGTCCCCTTACATGTTTCTTCACCTGACTTTTGCAGAACTGACATATTTACATCACTTGATCTGAGGTGTCTGAGGTGAGCAGAATGTAGCAGCTGTAATTATGTACATTTGTGCCAAAAAATATGAAAACTGCTGACATAAATTTGACAGTTTGGGTCACCTTTATGTCATGAAACTAGTTTAAAGAGAAGCGTTAGCGCTCAGGTGGGGGGTCTTCTCTTTCACCTGCACTGCCTCAGCTTTGACAGGTGATAGAGGCTGTGCCAGAAATGTAGCCAAAGTCAGAGCACTTTCCCACTGTCTGAGATGACAGAAATTCAGTGGCATTACAATATGTGGGGTGTGTGAGCACAGAGATGACACAGGGCCACTCCTACAGGTCCAGACTTATTACGGGGCTCACAGTGTTACAGCATAGAGCTGCATTCATATTTATTTATATGATTTTTGTTGCTGAGATATACAGAATAATTTAAAGAATTTTTCTTTGGGGATAAAGGAATTCTGATTCTGATGCTAGTGCGTGCTGGATGCCCGTTTTGTGACCTCACATCAGGTTCTGGCGGATTTTTGTGGAGCTCATGTTCAGAACAGAGTTTCACTTTCTTCCTGATAAGCACAAACAGAACCTGCGCACATTTTGTGCCGTGTGACATTTCCTCTGGTTTCCTTGTGAAACTCTTTGATCTCAGAACAGGTTAACATTTTGTACATCAGAGTTACACCGTTTCTTCTCTATCTGCTCTCACCTTTTAATTTCTTTCAATTTAACTTTCTTCTCTTCTTCCGCTCCCCTAACATAAAAGGAAAGGAACCCAACCCCTCTCCTCTCTGATTCCTCTTTTCAATTTCTTCTTTTCTTTTCTTTAACTTTCTTTATATCTCCCCCCACATCCCCCATTTGCCTCTCTTGACCTGCTCTTTTTCTTTTGTCTCCACCTCCCCCTCCCCTTCTTCGTCGCTCAGTCCCGCTCTTCATCTTCCTCACTCTCTGAAACCTGATTTACCGCTTGTTAACATCAAAGGGACGTTAGACCGTCGGTGCCTCAAACTATTTCTCCAAATCATTTTTATTTTGCAGGTGTAAATCAGTGTGAAAACTGCACGGTTACTGTGGCCGGGTTTGGTTTCCAATGAAGGTGGAAGACAGGAGACGTCGGGGGCACAGCACAATGGTTCTGCTTGAACTGCTGCTGCTGTAGTCACTCTACAATGTTTTCTGAATTACCTCTGCATCAAGAATGAATACCCTAAAGGAACCTTTTAGAAAAATTAAGTTTTACTCACGTTGGAGAGTTTGATTAAATTACTTTTTTTTAGAGCACAGAATTTATCTTAAATTCCCTCACACAATGCATGCTGTGTTTAATTTCGCCTTAATTAAAAATTCATCCAATTTTAGTCATTTCATCGATATACGTCAAGCCCCAAAACCTGCTGTGCATGCAATTACTGATAATACAAGAAGATTGACAGGCAGATATTTCCTCCAGCAGTCCAATACAGTGACAAAACACCTTACAGCACATTGTGTAGGACAATTACAAATGAGTTGCCATTAAAACTTTATGGTATGATCACAACTTATGTCAACTGCCTCCAAGTGGATAGAAATAATGTGTGTGTGTGTGTGTTATTTTAAACAAGGCATGGCATACTGAGAAATGAGCTGAAACAGACTCAGAGATACCATGATGTGCAGATAATGTGGAGTGAAAATAGGTGTGTGTATAGAAACCCCTCAGCGTCAGGGTCTGACAAACAGGAAGTGGTTGTTACCGATGACACCTGACCGCACATGTAAAGCGCCACAGACACAGACTGTGAAGTGTAGCAAGGATTTAACCACCAATGTTTTTGTTAAAATACCTTTTTATTGACTTGCCTCAGATAGATACGTACTGTCACCTCCCGCCTCAACCTCTCGCTACCTTTTCTCTTCTGGTAGAAAACCATTTTGCTCAGTTCATATTTTTTTCTTACTGCGCCTCCAGGGCACTGTGTAATTTAATTTTTCAATTTTCTGTTGCACTAAACACAAGTACAGTAATGTACAAAGCAATACCCTGATTACTAGCAACTTTGGTTAATTCAATTTGAAAACATTTTCTTGAGATTACTTGTCCCTGTACTGGAAGGCTGAGGGAATTCATGGATCTACATTTTATAACCCCTTTGCTTTCCATTCACAAAATGCCACAAAAAAGATGAATGACTTGTTGAGCCTGGCAACAGTCCTTGACAGAAATCTAATAGTAGTAGTTTCATTCTTGAAGGTCCCATATTATATACCTGCTAATATATGTTTCACTTAGAAAAAGAGTTCATTCTGTGTGTTTGTTGGGGGCGGGACCAATCACCATCGTAGCCAAAAATGGCGACCACAAAAGGAATAGGTGTTAAATGTTATAAATGTTTGTGTTTTGGGACAAACAAGGACCTTTATTTAACCCCTTACTCTGTTTTTGCCTGTTGCCTGTTGCCTAACCTCAACCAGTAGTTTTTAATGCCTAAACAGAGTTGGGTGTTGGGGGACTGTGGAGTTTTGCGGCACCAAGCTGTACCTGTCCAATGATCAGTTGATGTAGGGCAATACATCCATATGTTCTGTTTTGGCCATCATTAACGCAACCATGTGTCATGTCCTGGGGATGTATTATTGATCAAATGTGCTGTGTTTTCGCTGTGAGGACGTGGCGTCCTTGACATAATTGTCTCTGACTGCTCACTGCTAGAACCTATTCAGGCATGGCATTTAAAAGCAGATCTTAAAGGTAGGGTAGGAGTTAATTAGTGTAACTTCTCTTTACAATCCGATAGCAACCAATTAGTTCGGCAGTTTCACTTTAAAACTTCTGTTCATCTGTATCATCTGTGGAAGCTATAAAACGCTAAAAACATAAGCCAATCCTACGAGGCGCACCTGCACGTATAGTTGGCTGGTTGTCACTCTCTTCCTGCTCTGCGCACACCAGAGAGGTAAGTGCATGATGGCCGAAGTCACAGACTGGTTGGGAGGCGTGGCTTCGGGGTGAGCTCTGAGAGAAAAGGGCGTGTGTTTACTTTCAAAATCTGGCTGACTCTCACTGAGTTTTCAAAATCTAATACACTACCTTTAACATGTGGAAAATTCGCCTTTAAACTAAACAGTGACCTTATTAAAACATCTTGATTCTGAGGTGGCTTCCGTTACATAACATATTCAGTTAAATCTTAATGCATCAGCAACACAAACTTTAACATTAGATTTCACATCGCTCTCATGAAATCTTCTAAATATGGCTACTTTCACTCAGCATGCAGCACATAAACATTACATGAGCGTTTTAACTTCAAAAAGCTTCATATCACTGTGCTTAAAAGCCATGAATTTCCTAAAATAATAAACACACAATTTTACCTTCTAAAAGGAAAGTTATGAACACAAAGCAGAGGCTGCTTTATTTTGCTGCTTATTATTTAATAACCTAAACTTGAAGGAATAATGCAGTCTGCTGAGTCACCGTTATTTTTAATTCACTCTCAGTAAATGCGGTGTGAGCGGCTGCTATCCCACACGCTCACACAGAGGCACGCTCATGCACCAAAGCCGACCACAATCGCACACGAAACAATAAACGCAAAAGGGAAAACTTTGAAGCACACATGCACATACAGACTTAAAACACGGGTATTGGTGTTTTTGCAAGTAAACAGCTGAGCCGGAGGTTTGAGGACACTGAAGAATGGATTTAATCTCTCTGTTTCTGAGAAAGACACAGAGAGAGAGAGAGAGAGAGAGAGAGAGAGAGAGAGAGAGCAGGACAAACAGGAGCAGAAAGCAAAGCAAGAAAAAATTGAAGAGGCAGAGAGGAAAGAGGTAAAAGGAGAACAGAGGAAGAGCAAAGAGAGAGAGAGAGAGAGAGAAAAACAAAGTGGTGGTGAGAAACTAAAAGTGTGGAGCTCAGCAGTTAGGGCTTGTTGAAAACACAGGCCACCATCATCCAATACCACAAACAACACCTACGAAAAGTACACACCTCAGAAAGTTTTGTAACTTTTCAGCAGCAAAAGCAGAGACCTGTTCCAGTGGAACATTATATGTTTATTTTTTTTATACCAATGGTGCTAAGTACTAATTTTTTTAAGTATTCTGCCACTACATGCTGACCTGCCCTGCTTTTTACAGTCCACACTTTAATTCTCTGCAAATGTATTTCACTACAAGTACACACTGTGACTGATAATGATGTGCCTACAGTTAAAATTGGGTATTATGCATGCAGGAACCTCTGACCCACAGACCCCAGGCTTGTTTCAGAGAAAATGACATGTTTTATCTTAGCTTTCGAGCAGAGGTTAATTGATGGTCATGTCTCGATGCGGCGTGCGTGAACACGCAGCCTGTGGAATACTTCCACTTTATACTGTGCACTTGTCAAACCACCTGCTGCTGTGTTGGTGCAATTCCCCGATGGCTTCTTAGCTTTTTCTTTGAAAATCAGACATTAAAAGGGTCAGCGTTGTTGGTCGAGAGGCAACTGAGGCTTTTGTTACACTAATTTATTCTAACACTGCTGCCACCAGGCATTTGTCATTACTTGAAAAGATAATTCAGACCACCCCGGTGACTTTATTCCTTGAAATAAGTGTGTGTCAGATCCGCTCTAAAGTCATTTTTACACCCACTGTGAGAAACAACATATGACTCCTGATAACTGATAAATCAGAGCTACTGGTGTGTTCAAGTTGTACAACAATCTGCTTCTGTATTCACTGACTTTCCTGGTTTGTGGAGCTACAGCTGAAGGAACACCGAATATGGAATGAGCTTTCAACCTATTACAGCCCTCTTCTTCTTGCCTCCCCTTCACTTCACTCAAAACCTGCTCAGGAGTCCCAAAACTCATCCACCCACTCACCCCCCATTTAAGTGATCTCCCCCAGGCTGAGCCATTTATTTAAATCCATATTCATTTCCCTTCAAGCTAAGTGATTTGTCTGAATTTACAGTTGCTGCTCTCTCTGTCTTCTGTCTATATCATGTGTCAGGTTTTCTCCGTCAGTCCCTCTCAGATGTATATTCTCTCTCTGCAACACCATTCATCCATCTTTCTCACTCTCGGATTTCCTCTTACAATCTTTTTTTTTCTCTCTGTGTTTCACACTCTCCCTCCTTCCCTCTTTGCCAATTTCAATTGTTCACTGCCTCCAGCAATCCAATCCATCTGACTTTAAGAATCATATTATCCAATCAAGGCCCACTCAGTAGACAGAGGCGGGCCCTGAGGGACAGACTAACCAACTCTCTGATGGGATTAGACGTCCCACCTGTCCGTCATTTAAGAAAACCCACACTAGACCAATCGCCTCTTCACATAGTTTCATATGGCTGCAATTTAGACACACGCAGGGCTTTGTTTTCTGCAGAAACACACCAGCACCAACAGCTGAGTGTACCCATTAGCAGCCTGTAGTACCATATACTATTGCAGTGGCTTTGGGTAGATAGAGAGCTGATGGAGAGAGTGGTGCACGCACATGCAGACGTACACAAGTTAGCATCTTATCTCTGGGCCTGTCATTTCAAATCTGTGAAAGTGGGAAGTGAAATGTTCTCTAATGGCCATTTGCACTCTGCTTTACTCAACAATAAAGCTGTCTAATCAAAAGATAAAGAGAGAGCTTGGAGAAGTGACAGAACGGAAAAAAAAATATAGGCCAAAAATATGTAAAACAGGAATTTAAAGATTGAAATACTGACTGTCACAGTCCTACATTCAACCAAACCGTTAGTGTTTCAAATATGATTCATGTGGACCTTTGATGCTAGTAATTGATTAGCATAAAGGTTCTCCATAGATGACTCTAGTGTCATCCAAAGCAGAGACAGGTTCATTTGCATAAATGTGACACACACATATGTGCAATTACTCTCACTGCTAAGGAGGGAAAGATCCTGCACTGTAGCTTTAAAGACCAAAACAGCCAGAGGGCAACACAACAATAACAACTCCCAAAGTGAAGACAAGTAGATGGATCAGACTTACAATAATTCATATTTGGTTAAGATTGTTGGACATTTGTTGACTCTGATGTTTGCCCCAGTCCTGATCTCATAGCTGCTACAGTTCATCGTTAGCAGTCTCATGGTATGGTGTTAAAATGTCTAATGCCAAAGGTTGTAGGAAAATTCCACATAATCTGAGTACAATTCTTACTTAGCTACAGCAGAATAGTTGAATAACTTACTAAGTAATCATCATTAGAGTCCATGAAAGCTGAAGCCTAATGACATTCCCCTCCTCTCTTCTTTAAAAGAGACAAAAAAGCGAAGTTCATAAAATCTCTTTTAACTTCAGAAACTTTCTCACTTTGACTCTCCTGTCTTTGTCAGAGAGGTCCACGGGGCTTTAGGAAGAGGCAGGAGGGTTTTCTCGGTGTGGGTTTGTATTTGTGTGTCTGTGAGTTGGGGTGTTCTGTTTTTTTTTTTTCCTAGAAAGTTCCCAGGCCCTATGTGAATTAGTATGCTTATTAGCATAGGGATATAAGTCAACACTGCCCCCAATATGTCTGTTTGTATGCCCCTATTGTGGCCTCAGTGAGTGTGTGTGTGTGTGTGTGGTTGAAAAAGCACCTCTTATACACACCCCACTTTCTGTCTGTATTTGCGTTCAGTTCAAGTCATTTAACTTGCTGTTAAATGACAGTTGCAGCAGTAAAATCAAACTTTGTTTCCTTCTTCTTCTTCTTCTTCTGTCCCACGTTTGTTAAATATTCTGTCCTCAAACACAAGAATGAAATGAGGCAGATTAAAATATAATGTACTGTCTTCATCTGTGGAAGTGATGGGTTTGGTAGCTCACATATTATTTCTCACATGACAAGTAACAAGACCACTGTCTTATTCTTAATAGTTAATAAAAATTTAATTTCCAGCTTTCTTAGTTTTGCATGCATTGAACCATGGAACAACAAGCTGTCGCATGAATGCAGGCATTTAGTTTATTCCAGCCTGACGTGACCTTGTCATGCTCCCTGTCCTGTTTATTTGTTCAACACGAAGCTAATCACACTGGTTATTACCTGCAGCAGCTTTGGCCCACACTCTATTTTACACTACATGGTTTCATACCATTTAGCGAGTGAAGCTTAAGTGGACGTAAACATTAGTGGTGTGAATGCTGGATAGGCCAGACGTCCGACCTCTCTGAAAGCAGTTCAACAGCTTGGCCTTTCCAGTGTTAATAGCCCTGTAGCGGAAGCTGACCGCAGGCTGTTAACAAGACAGCAGCACCACACTGCAACTGGTTGAGAAGATCTCTTTCACCGTCTCTCCATGTTCCATTGTTCGTCTTTTCACTAAGTGTGATATGAGTAAATAAGCATTAAAGAAACAGCTTTAGAGTGAGAGGACATTTAAGAACTAGAAACCAAAAAAAAAAGAACTGCTAAGACATCTGATCCTTCCCTGTGGAGCTATTTAGGTCACATACAACTGGGAGGAGACCCCAGGGCAGACCCAGAACACATTGGAGCGATAATACATATCAAACCACAGGAGACAGCCTCAGGATCCCCCAGGAGGAGCTGAAGGACATGGTTGTGGAAAAAAAGAGAGACATAGAGACATACTCTGAGCTTCTTGTAACCTGAACTGGATGAGATTTTTTTTTAAATGAATGAAAACATGATCATTACCTTCATCTTTACACCCAAACATGTACCTCTCCATTGTCTCTTAGGTCTATGTGTAGTTTACAAATACATGTTATTTTATCTGTCTGTCATCCGCTCCTATCTGTCAGATATATTTACACTTTGCACTGATCCTTTGTCATTTTATGTGTGGGTGTGTAAATGCATGCATGAACACAAACAAATGTGATGACATATGGACCGGTGCGAAACAACTGCAGGTGTAAAACAACACATATCTGAAGCCTAAGCAGTGCATGTCACTGATTGGATGACTCCTTTATCTGTAATACACTGTCATTACAATACAATACAACATGGCTTCCTGTGGAACTACATAATGGAGGCCTGGCAGCTGCTGCCAGATGAAAGTTTGGTTGAAGATCAATACAACATATTAGATTTTTTTTTTTGGTAGTCATATAGTCTTCTTAACCTTTTGACCTTCACCAAGTGATTGCCCTGAATTATGGCCCATGTGTGTGTGTTTGTGTTGAGAAACAGTGTTTGGACGTGTAACACATGGCACCACCCTACTTAAGTTATCAATAGGTGGATGTAGTGTGTTTATGGGATTGCTGCAGTGTATTTTAGCATGGTAATTAGCAGCTAATTAGTTATTGATTGTAGCCAGTATATTTTATGGAGGTGAGAGGACAAGTGTGACACAGGACACAGCCAAACACCTCGTCCATAACTCTGCCCTTTACAAAATACATGCATACACACAAGCAGGCAAACGCACACCTCTACTTAGGTTCTTACCTTCCTCTCTTTCACATGTGCTGTGGTTAAATTCCAATATGAAATCAACTGTAATGTAAGAAAGACAAATGCAGGCAGATTTCTGTACACTGTACAGTGACTAGTGTTTCATAAAGCCTCGGGTAAAGCAGTTCTTCACTCTCTGGAAGTTTTTGTCACCAATCAATCTGTTGAACATTTTATGTGATGGCACTGGGGAACAGTCATAGCTTTGCTGATTTAACAACAAAATCTCTTTCTGCGCCATAAGAACTGAATCACTGGAGGTTTTAAAAGTAGTTTTAGACTGCCTCAAGGTCGCTGCTCGCACAGATATATGTCTTTGGGTGTTGCTAATGGTCCGGTCTGATGTTGTGCACTTCAAATCGCTGGCTATTTCCTAAGCCTGTTACTGCTAAATGGAAAATGTGTGAGTTTAGGGGCACGTATATGTGTGTGTGTGTGTGTGTGTGTGTGTGTGACCTCTGCCTTTAATCCACTTTACCTTTCATTTCCTCTCTAGGCTCTCAAATGACCGAGGGCACCTGGATAGAATTCACTTCTCCCTGTCCTCTTTTACCCCATCCTGGTTTTGTTACTTCATTTCTTCTTAATCACACATTATTCATTTTCCCCTTCATTATACCGGTCTTACTGTGCCAATCTCCTAGCCGTCAAGTCCTTTCATCATTTGAAATTTGTTCCAATTCAAAGGATTTTTATTAGTCTATCATTTTCTGCTGTTAGGCATCTTTTTTCCAATCCTTCCCAATCAGCCACTTGTTAGAATAAATGTCATGATTGGATATTGTTTTGTTTTGGTCCCACGGGTTTACAGCTTGAAAAAGTAACAATAATAATCCTTAATTTGTATCCAGTTAGGCTCATTTACTATTGACCTACAGGATATGTACACAGTAAAAAGCCTATTAAGTAGTTTATGTTTTAATTGGCTGCAGGACAGCTGTGGTGAAGCACTGAGAATCAGAGGCAGGAAATTGATGCATGTCCACAAACACCACACCTGTATCAGTCTTATAGTCCATTCTGGGAGCAGCTACACACAGAGGAACACATGCAAAATGTTAAAACAAGTTGCTTAAAGTGAAAATAAATGAGCTTTGATTAAATGAGTGGTGCTTTATGACTCCTCTTGATGTTCTGAATGGTGTGTCACACTGCAAGCGATGGCAGTAACAGGAAATCGAAAGAACAGAAATTGCGGTAATAGTTGCATTGTTAAGCCCAGCGGGAGTGGAGGGATTTAATATCACCAAAAATCTGCTTATTATTTTCTTTTTTATTCTTCAGCACAATTTGATACAGCACCTGCGCTGACTAAGACATTAATGATTAGTTTAAATGCATATACGCAAAAGAAGGAGTCTTATCAGCACACACGACAGCCTGATGGGTTTTTTCTTGCACCTGACTCGATATTTTATGCCGTATCTCATGCTAAAGTGACATGTGCCTGCAATCTCAGCCTGTTCCAGTCATTTTTCTTTCCTAACATCACCACAATGCGATCACACCTCAGCACAGCGCAAATTCCTAACTGCCTAGCCTTGTATGGAAGCGTCAAAAACCGCAGGTCCTCTGGTCGTACTGAGCATAAAAAGTGCTTTTAGGAAAGGGGTGGCCTCCACAGCTCTGATCACAGCTGCCCACCATGACACACATGTCATGGAACACAGAGACATACAAACACCAACCTATGCATGCTGTTCTTTTTCTCCTCTGTGCTGTTATCATACTTGCTTTAGATAATCCACATGCTCACACGCACGCACAAAGACACACACACACACACACACACACAGATCATCACAGCGACACACAGGGGGTTTGAACGGTAATTGGTTCATGTGGAGATTCCTTTAGTGATGTCGTCAGTAATTGAATTTGACAAAGAGGACGACAAAAGGCTCTGAAGTGATGGAGGAGGGTGTGTGTGTGTGTGTGCACCAGCATGCATGTTTAAGTAAGAATTAGGGTGTGTATATTGTGTGTGTGTATGTGTTGCTGCATGTGTTAGGACAGATACAAAGCAGATTAAGAATTGATCTGTGTGTCATTTAATGAACCAGTTGTGGAGTTTGACACGCGTCTGTGTGATCCCAGACACACACACGCACACACACACTCTCCTGTCCTTGGAAAGCTGCTGTGTCTGTACTCGCTTTACATCTTTGTCAGAGTATTTTATATAACATATCATTAGAGCATCACGTTTTAAAAAGAGGTGGTTATCAGTGGGTTTAAAGAAATGATGCCACTAAATTCAAACTTTTTTTGCATTTTAGCTTCAGGTTTATAGTTTAGAGCTGAAGGAAGTGTCACAGTGTTTAGCAGAAACAAGGAAGTGCTTCATCATAGTTTGGAGTAAATGGACATGGATAAATTGGATGCTGTTTTCTGAAGGTCATACAGCTATTTTTGTCTGCAGAGGTGGTGGAGCACTTCATATTTAAAACACAGAGAAGGACAATTTTTACGGAGGTGAGTGCATGCTGTCATTCCATGTGAATATAAAAGAGTAGACAGAAGACAGAAGGAGACAGGGAGACAGCTGTTTCAAGTGTTTAGGTACACACACTAAACTAAGTCACTGAAACTAAGACACAGAAACTCATGTCATTAAAGAGACCAGTGACTGTAGGGCTGGCTGGTTTAGCGTAAATCTTGGTCAATATGAAAACATAGAAAAGAATATGGGCCCTTGTTGTGATGTGTGTTGCCATGTTTGTGAGCTGTGAAAGCAAACAACATCCTGTTGTTAGGACTTCTTGGCTTCCTGGTCTGTATGCTTTCATTGGTTATTATGACAACTGTGATTTTAGATTTGATAGACTCTGACTTTAATGAGGAGTAGAAAAATAGTTGTATCAACGCTACACACTTATAACAAGCCTTCAATAATGCTATGCCACCCTGATCTTTGTGGCTCAAAATGGGGCCTAAAATCTGTTAATGTGGAGCCACATTGACTGAACATTTGTCTCCTCTCCTCTCCTCTCCTCTCCTCTCCTCTCCTCTCCTCTCCTCTCCTCTCCTCTCCTCTCCTCTCCTCTCCTCTCCTCTCCTCTCCTCTCCTCTCCTCTCCTCTCCAATTGATCCAGTTGTCATCTTCTCATCCCATCTTTCCTCCCTTCACCCCCCTTTGCTTTGCGTGAGGTCAAGATAGTGGCACTAATTTGTGTGTATGCGTGCGCTTGTCCGCTATCCGTCCTCTACGCTATGCTGACCTACACATACTGCTGTGTCAACAATAGCAGTACATACACACATCACAGATGACAGAATCTCAGGGGGACCTTAACAAGATAGTTTACATTGACAGAGAATGTGAGAGAAGGGGAGGGAGGGGCTGAAGAAGAGGAGGGAAGTTATTATCTTTGTAGTACTTATGTTGTTGTCAAGGATAAATGGGCCTAACTGAACAACAAGTGCTGCATCAGTGGGAATAACAGCCGTACATTGCAGCCGGTGACAGGTTCGGCCGCTCATTTCCCTATGTTCATTAGAGAGGAAGATGCACAGTGCAATTTATTTATCCACCATTTATTAAACAAAAGGATTTTAAATGGAATGTGATGTGAGACCAAAATTTTACTTGTTTCCTTAAGAGTTTCCCACTATTTTTAGGTCATTACTTTTATTCCAAGAGAAGAAAGCCTGTCATTTTGAGTCACTGTCAATCAACTCTTTCTGTTGCTGATGTGTGAGGACAGTTTAGTCATCTGTTTTATTACAAGAGGTAAAGGACCGACAATTCCTGCAAAATAGGCAGACTTTGTACAAAGCCTGTGAGAATACACTGCCTTACAGCCTCAGCCCAGGGCACAGTATTCATCCCTGAACTGCATATGCTCTCAGGATGGTACTTCACATCTGTCACAGTGACTCACCAACAGCTAGAGATACCTGGAGTTGCACCCTGTGGGTGCCATTGTCAAACAGCTGTTAGTGGTAAAGGAGGGTGTGTTTGTGTGTGTGTGTGAGGAAACAAACAACTGAGCGCTAACGCTCAATCATCACACGCAGACTTTTCTCGCTACAAAAAACAAACACAATCAGCGCAAAGGAGGGCTTAATGTTGCCGAACAGATCCTCCATAGACGGTTGAGTGTAGAACGCCGTGTTATACCATTATGTGCAAACATTAGTAAAAGAAAGCTATTTATCCTTGCATGTTATTCCCTTCCTGCAAAAATGTTTACAGCATAACATGTGTGTATTTAGATTGGTAGGATGTTCATCTGTTCAACACTGCGTTCAAGCTTTAGTGATGATGAACGCACAGTCCTATAAATTCTCTTAATGTCATGTATTTTATACTCTTGCACTTGAATTTCATGGTTTGTAGGACAAACATTGGAGCAGATTTCAAGTAAAGTTTGTGACTCAAGGTAAAAGTGTGACTCAGAATTAGATAATGTTAATTATTTGCATTGTTTGCTGCAGATTCTGTTTAACATGCTGTGTGTGTAAAGGACTCTTCTTCTCCATTGTGTTCTTGTTTTCTGTGTATGCTCATAAGAACACAGAAACAACCACATACCTCTTTCACACACACACACACACACAAAGAGCGCTAACATTACATTTATCTGAATGAGTTCCTTCCATTTTCACTTTGTTGTTATTGATTGTAGTTAAACAGCACCACTCCTGAAGGCTTGTACCAGGAAATTGGCTTCATATTGAAACTGTCACAGTAAGGGTGCGTTTCATTTTAGGCCCTGAGGGCGCAGTGAGTGTAGCACAACAGGAATCAATCTTTGGTCCCCTGTATATATGCTTGTTTTCTGTAAAGGTGTTAGAGGTATTTCTGTTTTATTAATTAGTACAGCAGATGTGTGGTTGCAGTGGGCTTAAGTCTGGTGTGTGTTGTAGGTTTATTAATTTCTAACAGTTGAAATTGAACTTAACACACATTTGCTTAAGAAAAAAAACAACAGGTGATTGTGGCTAATGAAAAAACAAAACTGGTCACATGACAAAATTACATTTTGGCTTCATTATTCGCCAAATGCAGAGAGCAATATAATCTTTTATAAACACATACAGATTGTTCTATGTTGATGCTGAAAAGATGCCGCTGTGGTTCATTAGACTATGATATTTAAATTATTTAAATATTCTATTTTTACCTGAAAAGAAAACAAATGCATTTTTTATGGCCAGTCAAGTGCAACTTCCTCACACAATATAGGTTTTTTATCAATTTTCAGATGGCATCCAGTAAAACAATAAACAATAAATCCTGCACATGGTGATAAGTGTTCTTATTTTGCACAGTGATTCGGAGAACGGCACAAATCCTCTTAGATTTTAGATTACAGTAATGATTCAACATGGGCTTCCTTGCTGAGTAAATTACCCCCAGTTTACCTCCACATGTCACCGTGATTCCTTCTTTGTGTTAAGTCTTTTTTTTTAAGCTCTTGAGAAAAGATTTCTTAATCCATAGGTGGCAGACCATAACTGATTCCCTAAACCCGCTTCTCACTCTGGCAGAGCTCAGTCACATCAGCTGGTTTGACGATTAAGAAATTAATTTTACTGCCCCAATCCAGTATTTAGCAGTTTTTTTTATTTATTATTAAATGTTGTAAATATTCAATTAAATCCTACCATCCGACATGTGTGTGTGTTCTCTCTGACATACCTTGACCACATCCACATCCGTCGAGCTGCAGGTGATGGAGTCGTCCACCTCCCTCACCTGTCCGTCTGTTTCCACGGTGACCAGTTTGATTGGAACTGCGACACGTCGACCAGTGAGAATGGCTGTATTCACCACTTCTGTGTCCTATAGAGAGAAAGAATGAGAACTAATTCAAAAAAACAAGTTCAGTGTGCCACATCATTATACAATGCCTGCGTTATTTCAACTTTGTATAGCCGTAAACAGCTGGTGGTTAGCTTATGCACGCTTAAAAGATGCAACAGGTGTGAATATATTTGATTTTCAGGTGTTCCTAAGGAGTTGTAGTGATAACTGAAATAAATTTCGTCAAATTATTTTATTTCCAGATGTGTTTTCGGCACTTTGTGTTTCATGCAGCTGTCACAAACATGAAATTTAACACTAATCTCTTCTGCTGTTAGCGTGTCTATACCCATAAAAAAACAAAGACCTGACTGGAAGATGCTGCAAGACTGACAGGAGTAAACAAATAATGGAGACCAGGGGAGAGTTTTTAAAAGAAGAGACAAGGGGAAAAGAATAACGAACAAACAAAAAAACAGATGTGATTATAAACCTCAGGATTATTGTAATCAGCATGATTACATTTGATTAGATCCTTCCAACAAAAATAGCACAAACAAACCAACTCGCATACACACCTCAGAACCCGGTATGCCAGCGTCAATCTTGATTATTTGGCATTGAGTTTCCAAGGGGGCATTTATCACCGCCAACACACACACAAGCCTGATTACAGGGTTTTTTTGTGCTTGGCCCACTGTTTCTGGATGGGTGTGTGTGTGTGTGTGTGTTCATCTGTGTGTGTTTGACTTTACAGTGAAATTACTGTAAACTGATCATACAGGATTCCGACAGAGAATAAATATAGAATATTATACCGCATGTACATAATTATGTGATCAACAATATAAAGTGTATACAAACCTACTACTGTACAGACACACAACAACATGTATGTCATCAGGAGGACACAGAAGATAACAAGATATTACCACTGATGCATACTAGAGAGTTTAAGCACATGGGACCAGTGAAAAGTTGCCTAATGCCCTATCCTTCTCTGCCACACACACACCGCTGTGTGACCTTTACTTAATGAGATCCCTGTCTCTCTCAAACACACATGCAGACAGACACACACTTTATAATCTGTAATTCTTATTTTTCCCTGTCTCCTACGTACAGTCTGTTCAGTCTTGCTTGAAATTAGAAAAAGTCCCATACATATACGTAGTTAGAGTTGTACAGGTTGAAGGTGAGAAACAGGTGAGGAGGAGGAGGAGTAAAATAGAGGACAAACAGGATTAAAAGCATGGAAAGATAAAAGCGTGCACGAGAGGGAGAAAGATGGGAAAATGAAGGGCAACAGGAGAGGCAGAGGTGCAAAGAAAAAAAAACACAGGAAGATTCTTTTTTTTGCCTTGAGGAAGCAGATGGAGGGATAAAAATCAAAGATGAAGAAGGGATCATGTTTGTCTGTTTGTTTTTTTTGTTGCTATTTTAGGTATGTAGTCTATATGTTTATATTAAAAAATGTGCATGTATCCCACGGCAGGAGTCTCTTGGAAGTCCCACAGATAACATCATGTTTACATCTCTGCTGCTCTGACCACAGGCACAATTGGCAACAACACATTTTTGTAATAACAAAAAAAAAGGATATGGTGCATATTGTTTTCTGGATTTGGATGATGGATCTGAAGAGGTGCAGTATGATATTTGCAATAAGTCAACTTTTCAGCATGTTTTCGCCAATTTAATAAAAGTAGATAAATTCCCAAGGAGCAGCCAGCAGCCTCATATCCACGTTTCCTATAAGAACACTGTGTTTTGTTCTGGTCTGCTTTGATTGGTCAGCTATAGTGCTGTGAAAAGGCATTGCTAGTTTAACTTTATATAATTTATTACTGCACAACCTCAAATTTAGGAGACACCAACAGCTTTTAATTAGTGGGCAACAGTCTGGTTACAGAGACTTTAAAATATTGACTTAATAAGCAGATGATGCAGATGAAACAAAGAAAGAAAAGTTATGAAGCAGCTGTGAGCAGAGTGTGGAATTACTGCAGCTCCTGCTATTGTTGGTACTGGGAATCTGGTACTGGGATGGTGTTTAAATTGTAATGCTTCAGTGTGGTGTGAGAAACTGACAAGTAGGCCAGAGTAAAATATATCAATTACCACTTAAAGTAAGTTGTGTTTGCAAATACACAAGGTGACTTGGTATTTTATGGAAAGTATCACACACTTGCACACACTTCGTGGTGATGGTGACAGCCGGGCATTAATCTACGACAGCTGCCCCAGAGCTGGTCGAACATGGGTTCAACAAAAACTGCATTATTAGCCATTCCATAATGTGTCTTTATTAACCTCAAGATTAATATCGGATGAATCACAGGCAGCATAAAAAGTGATGAGACACAAAGAAATTTAACAAAGCAGAACAAAACTAGAAAAACAGAAAAAGTGAAAAAATGGTTAAAAACACAGTGAGAGGAGGAACATTAGAGCGTCAGGAGGAGTCAAGGAGACAGAAAAAGAGACAGAGAAAGAAAAGGAAAGAATTTCATGCCTGTCCAAGGGAATTATTAAGTGGCTCGTCAACGACTGGCTCCCCACTGCCTTCAAAAGCTGCTCCACACTGCACTGAGATAAGCTCAGAGGAGGTACGTGAGTGTGAGTGTGTGTGTGTGTGTGTGTGGTGCCAAGTATTTGTATGTATAAATAAATGCATTTTTGCAGGAGATCGTGTAGGTCCCTGCACACACCTGTGCACATGTTCTGCATGTTCTGCAAGGAAGAGGAAGCAAAATGAACACACACACGTGTGTGTGTGGTGTGTAGATACACATGCATCTGCCCTGGGAAACATGTTTGTGTGTGTGTGCATGTTGCAGTCCAGGCTCCCTCCTCTGCAAAGCTCATCCATGCATGTATGTGTGTGTGTCTGTGTGTGTGTGCCCTGTAATGTGCATATGCAACTTCAAGTGAAGCAACTAGAGCGAGACCACCAATCACAGAAACACACATGTGCACACACACACACACACACACACAAATTCACGCACTGCTGTAAAAGACTTGACACAGTGAAAAAAATTGGAGCATTTTGCTCTTCTGTACAAATTCAATTCCAACTTACAATAAGAGTATGTAAGCAGTTCTTTCTCTTTCTGTCTCTCCTTCATTCTCTGGCAGTCTATCACTCCTTTTCTCTCTCTGTTTCACACACACACACACACACATGAATCCCTTCCACAGTGAAAGTGCTGCCATCTTAATCTGTGCTTGTGCTATTAACCCGCACACAGGAAGACACATCTGCCTTTCCGTTTCATTCCTTAAATTGTCGAGTTTCTCATTTGGGGGAAATTGCTCGGAACATACACAAGTCCGAGTCTCCCTGTTTGCTCTTGTTATGACCTTTTCGCTCAGATAATGCAAACACTGTGACCTAAGGCAAAAAATATACTTTATGTTATGAAACGGAATTGTGTAATCACAAAATAAGTAAAGTATAGCAAGCTGGGCATTGGAATGGTAAAGTTGATACTATGTTAACACGGTTACATAATGTATGGATGTGTCTTATATAGCAACAGGAAGTGGAAAGTGTTTTCTGTTAAAAGCAATCATTTAATCAGCCCATGCCCTTTTTGCTGACAGTAGTACACTCAGCAACACAAACATTCACACTCTAAACGACCAAAAATACATTAAAGGCCCCCACCCCCCCATCTATCGACATCTATACCAATTAGCTAATTGGGCACATTGTTAATGGAGTTATCGTGTTTTTCTTTATCAGGAAGTTAAAAAAATAGCTCCCAGTAACAATCAAACAAGTGATTTGATCCAGACTCTGCACTTGTGTCATTATGCAATCACTGCTCTCATTCCACTGTGTAAATATGCATGGCAGGAAACTTTTCATGGCGCTTACATTCTCACTTAATTAGCACTAATCATTAACATTGACATCACTTTTTCCTCTTTTACTGTTAGCCTGAAGATACACTTACTTTTATTTTACTGTGTGTGTGACTCTGGGATTCCACAGGGGACTGCATTAAAATGTCTAAAGTGTCATATTTGAGGCAGGTAATTGTGAATGCTTGTTTTCAAAGGCTCCCGCTGTTAAGAAACAACATACTTCCCCTACTGTTAAGGCAGTATGTTGTTGGCACGTAGTCCTGTTTCCACTTGATGTACCCCAGATGTATGCAGACGGCACAAGCAGAGCTAATCAAATAGTAATCAAATGTTTGACCAGATAAAGAACATACATGTTGAATTTTTGCTTCTTTTCTGTCTTTTAATGTTGATTTTTCTTTGTTTTTTTTATCTTTTTTTTGCCTTGTTATTTATTTACACGTCAGGAGACCACAGGACTGAAAGCTTGATGTGGTTTGTGCGTCTACCTCCGATCTGAGCGGCCACAGCAGAAGGCAAGAAAAATAATTTACAGGTCATGCATCCATGTAGATAGTTTAATGCATTATATATGGCATTAATGAAGTCATAAAGTCAGTGAAGATGTTCACGTGTGCAAATCAGATGTTCAGCACGTTACTGCTCCAATTCCATTTTCACAGCTGGGCTAGTACATTAATGGAAGTGTTTTGTGTAACACAAGCAGGTTTCCACTGCTGTATATGCTAATATATGCACGGTAAACCCTTGCAGATATAAAAGGAATATAATAAAGTACCAAAAAAATGTATCAGTAGTTGAACAATATGCAGTTCAAGCTGCTGCATATGAATAAAGAAGGTAAAGATGTCAGCTATAGACTACTCTTGTGACAGAGTACATGCTGCAATAATGGAAAAAGCATACTTAGCACATAAAAGCATCCAAGAAGAGCCTGAATAATGGAACACTACTGAAAAAAGAAGAAACCTACACATTCTGTAACACAAAAGCTTCAACATGGATCAATTTACACAATGCAATCTTTTCTAAAATATTTAGTTTCTAGTTTTTCTTCTTCAGGTAAAAATCGTGTGTGAGGTGTTTACTGCTCTGGGATTTTTTCTGTGTGTGTGTGTGTGTGTGTGTGTGTATGTGAAGGCTCAGCTGTGAAAGGAAAATTGGTTGAAGGCACTTAGCTGCAATTTACTACAGACCCATTAAACACATCAAGTGTGTCACACCTCTGTGTGTGTGTGTGTGGGTGTGTGTGTGGCCCTGCAGAGTATTTTAGCCTTAACTGCATGTGCTGATTTGAACTAAATCAAGTATTCATACACAAAACCACACGATGACAGTCCTTTGCAGCAGCTTAGTAATTAACTATTTGAACTGTAAAATAATTGAAATAAACCACTTAGCTCCACAGAAAACAGTAAAATCATTAAAAATGAATAATTTTGAATAATCAAGAATAAATTTGAACTTATTCTTTATGTTGTGGTTGCATTAACTGAAGTTTTAAAGAACAGGTCCAAGGAGCACAGAGATCGGCTTTAAAGCCAACAGTTAAACTGTGAAAACATAACTGTTTGACATTCGTCTTCATTATCATCGCTCCTAATTTATGTATATTCCTGGTACCAAACGACAGCAGGAAATTAAGCCTGCTCTCTGCCCGGAGGCAAGTGATTTTACTGAATGGAAAGTTCAGAAGAGTTTATGAAAAGAGAACGTAGCTGTGCTGTTACCCGGACGTGTTATTTTTTTTATACTTGGCTTAGTTTTCGTTACTTTGTGTAGATGATCTGTATGCAGTTTAAACAACATTCACTCTGTACAAATGAAGTGACTTAACAAACGGTAACCATAGCGACTGTCCTCTGTTTACCAACCATGACATTAAACACATAAAAAACATTTTTTTTTTTTTATTCATCAATTTATTTATTTACGTATTTTTTACATAGGCTCTTCTCCCTCCTTGTAGAGTCTTAAGGTGCAGTCCTGGAAATGTCTTGCTTTTGTATTAGGTCTTGTTGAAGTAAATGAACCTCGACTTTTGCTGATATTGTGATTCAGCAGAGCGGCTGCCCAGTGCCACAAAAGTCAATACTGTTTACTAAAATAATTAGAGACTGGCTTCCTAATGTGCAAACGGTTGTATCATCGATAATCAGGTCAATTCCTTTCTGCCTTTTAACACAGGCAGAGCCTGCGTATTACAGGGTGTATCTATCTGGTTGCATTTGAATGCATGATTCACAGAGTGAATGCACAGCTTCCCTTGATCATGTTGCATTCAGTAAAGGTCAGCCGTCTTTGTGTGCCAGTAATGATTATATGCTCAACTATTACACACCTGTGAATTGTCTTCCTGTTGTCAACCTTCTGCAGATGTCCCTGCTTCTTCTATAGTTCTCTTTGTTTTGCCTGAACTTTCCTGTCCTGATATGAACAGTGGAATTTAAGATCTACCAGCGGGATCTTGCAGAAACTCCCTCTTAGACCCCGCCAGAGCCAGAGCCAGTGCCAGTCTCTGCCGTCATGTTAGAAGTTTTTTTGTCAGGCAACACCCCTGCCAGAAAACAACAAACATTTGGTTTCCCGCTGACTGTATTCTGCTGCAGCATGAACGCTAAGCCGTAAAAAGAGAAAAGAAGTCACAGTGTGTGGTAGAAACAGGCTGTAGAGTAAGGCAGAGAGAGAGAGAGAATAAAGGGTTTTAAACATTGAAGAAAAGAAAGGGAGAAAAATATGTAAGAAGACATGGGGGGGGGGGGGGCAAAGGAGTGAATCACTAAAAGGAAAATGTGAAAACAGAAAAAAGGATCAGGAGGTCTAAACAGAGGAAGAGGAGGAGGAGGGAGGAAAGGTGGGAGGGAGTGAAGCAGATGAGGGAGGTGACAGCTGGGCGAGCTGCCTAGACAAGATAGAGGTTTCGGATTGTGTGTGTGTGTATGTGTCAGTGAGTGTGTGTGTCTATGATATGTCAGGGATAAATGGCTATTATCACTATGACAATGTTAATTACAGCCAGACTATTAGGCCCGAGGAGTGCCGCCTCATTTATTTGGCTGCGTTGGAGTTGTGTGTGTGTGTGTCTGTGCCCTGTTTCTATACTTGTGAATGTGTGTTTGTGTGATAGCAAATCAAATCTATTTGTTAGACAGAGTAATTACTTCAGGCCAAGCGCTGGCCAAACGCTGAAATGTTTCTTGTGATCTATAAGACTTCAGACTACTCATTAGTAACTGAGCCAAATTTCCACTTTTTCATTGGAAGACTTTTATAAACTGTGTTTTCTTCCAATGCATTGCAAAGATTATTAGTTGAATGGTGTGCATGGCTTTTCCCCACACACTTTCAATGGACTCCCTTTATTCACACACAACTAACAACTGCCAAACAAGCCTCTGGGCTACATTGTTTTGTCCAGCATGTTAAAGCAAAAAGCATGAATGGAACAGAAAGTGAAAGTGCCCCCTGCTCACTATTTGGACACGTCGCAGCAGGTTTGCTTTCAGCAGCGTTTTTAGGGTTATTTTCTCGGCAGGGTGCAGAAAATCAGCAAGACAACACTAATAATCTATTATAAACGTGATCAGTTTATAGAAAATGATAAAATATGCATCCCATGGTTTCACCTTCTGTGATTTTTCCCGCCTCTCTACCCACACTCTTCTCCTGGATTTCCCATCATGAACAGCATTATACAAAGTGATTTGTTGACTGGCTGAAGGACCCACCATTTATTCTAAACCCGTACAACATTTCACTGTAAACATGCCAGGATTTAAAAACAGGCTATGATATGCCAGTTTTTATAGAGTGTAACTGCATTAACATTTTAATTTGTGTGGGAGACCAGGTCCTGAGAGCTGAGGGCAGGTGTGGATGAGTTCTTCCAGGTACTGTTGATCCTTTGTGTGACTAATGCAACCACACACTGTGTGATGAAACACGTCCAATTGATAATGTCAAGGTAATAAACACTCAGCTGGTGGGTGGACAAAATCAGTGTGATTGTATCGGGTGCCTCCCTAGTATGAATGTGTGTAGTTGTGGTAAGGTAAACCCTCCATGTCGCTGCTGCATAAACCGATGTTACAATGTGCCAGAGATGTGAACGCTAGCACTGCTATCCATCCTCCGAATAACAGCTAAATGCTGATAAACATGTGCATCGTATTATGATGTAGATAAATTCCTTTAAAGGCTTTAAATATATTTTTTCTCACTGGATTGATGCAACTTGACCAAAACAGATTTGGGGCGTATCTTTTGGGGAGCAGCAGCGAGAGGGTCGTTTCTGGGAGGGAGTCTCTGATGAGACCTCACACACTGAGCAGTGTGGCAGTGATCTACTGTGCCTGGTGCAGCACAGCCCGAGCATATCACAAACGCGCCTGGTGGGATTCAGGGGTCAGTTGTTCTACAACGTGGTATCATGGGATGGCGTATAAATAACACGGTGCAGTAACTAGCATCTGAAGCTGTTCACTGGTTAAGGCCAAAATGGAACACATGGATGTGTCACCTGATGGATCAACACACAGTCAGAGACTGTACGAGAGGTACGTGCATGATGGCCGAAGTCACAGACCGCAGCTCGTCTTCAGGTAATGCGCATCCATGTGATTGGGAGACGTGGCTTCGGGGTGAGCTCCGAGAGAAAGGGGCGTGTGTTTACTTTCCAAATCTGGCTGTCTCTCACTGACTTTTCAAAATCTCCTAGCCTACCTTTAATGGTCCTCTTCTGCTGCTGGGATAGCAGATCAATGCTAAAAGTGCTGTAATATGACGTTAAATGTTAAAGTGTAGCAAACTCAAAAACTTTTGTTGTTGATGGTGCTTCTAGATCCTCTCTTTGGTAAATTTCTTGGACCTTTAACCGCTTCACCTCCTGTCATGACACTGACTGCAGCAGCTAATTAGATATGAACAAGTCTATGGGGGAGTCACACATCCATTAGCTCATGTCTATCGCACATGTCTATCCCACTTCCTGTCTTTGGACAAACACATATATGTGTATATATATCCTTACAGTGGTTCCATAATGCATTTCAATGCAAGTTTTCTTTTTCATAAAACAGGCAGGAGCCACCATTTAAAACTTTAAATACGTCAGTTACTGCATAATTGTGTTTTGCCAGAACATAAACTGTTGACATGGAATCATAATTTTATGTAACCTATGTAATTTTAGTTTATAAATGCCTCCTGCATTAAAAAAAACATAATTTAATATGACGTGCTCTTATGTAAAGATATTTGACTCTATCTCTAAACTTATTACTGGGCTTCATTGGTTTTCCGTCATCTAAAAACATGAAATTTGTACCGATGTGCCACTCAAGCGAGCAAGAGGAAATGGAGAGGAGCATCAGCTAAATGCCTGAAATACAAAATCTAAATGTAAAAAGCAGCTGACATTTTTGGTCTCCTCTTCACAAATTAATGGAGAGAGAGAGAGAGAGAGAGAGAGATGGAAGGGAAGGGAGAGAGTGGCAGAATAAGATGGAGGGAAGGAGAGAGCGAGTGGGAGAGGGAAAGAAAGAGAAATTAAATGGAGGGAAGGGACTGTAAAATGAGAGCGTCATTTCCAGGAGTCAAATTGAGAGAGGGAGAGACGAAGAGATAGAACAGGAGGGAGGAGGGATGAAGACATTTGGTAGATATGAAAGCTAACAGCCCATCTAACCACACACACACATATATATATATATATACACACACACACACACACACACTCACACACCACTCTTACAAAGATCCCAGGGAGAATTGTACTTTCAATTTCCAGGCCCTAATTGCATTAGAACTGCCCTGCTCTCGCCTCCTCTCTCTCCCTTCCCTTTCCTTGTGTCTCTCACTCATTTTTCTCTTCCTCTGTGCTTCCCCCAAGCTTCCAAGGGATTGTTACATGGTGCTCAGCACCTCCGCTGGGCCCTCCTCTTTCACTCCATCTTTCTCTCTACACAACACTCACATTTCCTCTCTGCTTTGTGCCCACTTTTGCCATTTTGGCTTATTTAATTTGCTCCCTCTTGTGCTCTCTCTTTCTGGGTATTTTTACATTGGTCTCTCTTTGTCTCCTCTTTTCTCTTTTTTTCTTCTATCAATTAGTCAGACTCCACCCTCCTTTTCCTGTCTGTTCTCTTTCCTGCCTACGTCTGTCATTCACCCCCCCCCAAACCCTCTTTCCCCACCCCCTCCAACCCTCTTTCCCCACCCCCTCCTGCCTGTCTTTTTTTCCTCTCTGTGTCACCTCATCAGTCTGTTTCTTGCCCACTTCTGTCACTTGTACTTATAGCTAACCAGGCTAATTTTGTGTGGATGAGATTTTAAGCTACAGTCTGATTTGCATCTCTCTCCCTGTATCTTCACTGTGTATTGATTCGTCTCCTGATAAATCCTCTTTCTATTTACGATAAAGAAAACCTTTTATTTGTCCTAAAATGAGGAAAATGTATTTATTTTTATTAGTCTGTTGACCTAAATACTGAGTTTTCCTTTACACACCTAACCGCCGCCAACCCGGAGGCATGAGTCTCCTCTCGCCTTTTGATCGCTGGTGATGTATACTTGAGCACAACACAGCACTTCATTTCAGCTGCTTCTGTGGCCCATGAGGATACTGTGGTTGGACTAAGACGCTCCCGGGTGGGATTATATGTAACTGAGCATGAAGGAGGTTGTTCTTCAGTTTCTGGTTTGATTCATGGACCGAAAAAAAAAGTCAAATCAGCTGATCTTGTTGGAAACTGATACCTTATAGTTTCCCTCCAGTGAGTGACCCCATTTTTATGTTACGGTCTTGTGGGTTTTACTGCCAATCACAAACTACGAAAGCTTGATCTCACAGAAAAATGTATAGCAGTAGCTGCAACTTACTTTAAAACATGTAACGAACACTCTGGTGGTCTTTTCTTACAAGATGATAAAGTGTTCATTATGTGAACTGCAGCATGTAAACCTACACACTCATTTTGAAAAGGTAGCAGTGCATTGATAAGTCCGTTACAGGCATAGAAAAGATACTGACAAAAGAGAGAATAAAAGCTGTTAAATGTTTGTCAAGGCCACAATACAATGAAGTTTTTTTTTTTTAATTATTTTGCAATGCTGGGTGTAAATCAAGTGGCAGGTTGCTTGAAGCTGACTGGTATTTGCATTATATCAAGTGAATAGTCTAAATATTGAAAAAGAGAAAACACTTCTTCTTTTCAATACAGACCGCCTGGAGCAAATATGAATTTGATGCTTATTTAATTAACTTTGCATGCAGATAGAAAGTAAAAGCAGTGGGCTCCTTCATTGTCTTATAGCTGTTGTCATTTCCTAACTCGCCTTCAAACTTAAATTCTAATTCTAACACACACACACACACACTTCTCTCTCCCTCTCATCCCTCTTTCTCATATATCTGTTGACTGATTGGAGTGAACCACGGCCGCTTGGTATGGTAATGAACCTGCAGCTCAGGACATGCGGGTCCTCAGTGACCCAAATACATACACTGTCTCACACATGCATAGACTGTGTCATATGTGTTGATTAATTGGGTGTTTGAAGGCTGGTAACAAGCCAATATTGTAAGCAGAAATGAGTGTGTGCTTGTGTGTGTGTCCATCACAAGAGATTAAGAACATATCTGTGGATGTTTCCCCTGAATTATGAAATAATTTTTTTGTCTTCACATCAACAAAAAAAGACAACTATGACTAGCTGTGCAGTTAAAACAAACATAACAGCCCTGGGGAGTGTGTGCATGTATTAGATTGATTCCACAGTGTCTTGCTGAATATCAGTGTAAATTAGCAAACATCTATTTAGACCACTGCTGAGAAACAAACACACACAGAAAATAGGGGAAATGAGAAAACAATAGATCCAGACATAAAGATAAAAAAACAAAAATGGAGAAAGGGGCTGCTTTAAAAAAACACAGAGATTGTGAAAATGGTAAATCTATAATTGAGTTTGAAACCTGTGTGTGTGTCTGTGCTTTCATCAACAGATTATTGATTTTGTTCAGTCCCTTCTTCCTTCCTCTAACTTCCTGTTACAGAGAACCAATCGGAGGAGACAAATTAAGATGCCACTTAGCATAACTGCTCTGCTAAGAAGTCTGCACACATACACACACAGGCATCTTTAAGCAACAAAGATAAACAAGTGTTCTAATTAAGAATTAATTACGTAGCAAAGCCTCCGAGAGAGGTAAGGCCCCGTGGAGAAATGAAAACAGAGTAGAGATGGAGACAAGGTAGGGGGAGACACAGAGGCTGGAGGAAGGGTGGGGATAAAAAAAAGAAGAAGAAAAAGAAGAGGTGAGGCAGAGGAGAATGGAGAGTGGGAAGAAGGAAGCATGGGAGGCCGAAAGAGGACTTTTCAATGCGGGAGAGGAAAGAGAGGACCTTTACTATCATGAGATAAATGTAGGTAAACAGGTGCAGTGATTAATCATTATTAGAAAAGGGCAGAGGTATTGCTACAAATCAGACCAAAAACCAAAATCAAACCCAAAATCAGATCAGATGTCTCCTCTCTCAGCGGGAAGGTGAGAGGTGTGTAACGACACTTGGTGGGAACATACAGCATCTAAGACCTTTTAACATAACAGGTTATTTAGTCATTAGAAGCGTCACTGTGATACGAAGGCACGCTTCCACTGCACTATATGCTGCATCGCTGTCCGTGGTGCTGAAACCTGGAAGACTCCACATACCGCTGTACTCTCTGCTGTATACGACTGTTATGATATGTAACACTGAGCATGCATTTAGATAATCTGTACTGTTTCTTGGCCATAACTTCAATTATTGTTATTATTATTTTCTTGTAAAAAGATATTCAAGCACAGAATTTGATGCACCTATCGATGATGTAAAAGAGGATCGTTAAAATTCTGATCTTGCTCTGGGTTCAGGCTGTGGGTTTCTGTAAAGACAATTCTAGTTGTAAAAGTCACAATATTAATAGAATATTGTGACTGTAAATGTAATGGAATTGCAAATTATCCTGTGATCTTTCACTGAAGAAGCTCTCCTACAGATATCAATAATAAGGGACAATTCATTTGTAGCATTAGCTATCCTTTACAGCCAAGCAACAATCAATATATTGTGTAACCATAGGTCAGTCACCAACAGAAAAAACAGAGGTTGAAAAGCCACAAGAAGTTAAAATGGTTAATAAGAAATCAATAGTTAAAGGTAAGAGGAGTGGTAATTGGTTCTGAAGTTATCAATACAAACTCAGGGAACAAAGGGTGTAAAGCATATTATGATTGTAGTACTCTGTTTTGACCACTGATTCTCACAGCATAACAGACACTGTAGAGTTAAAACACTCAGAAATGACTTTACAAGGTACGGTGAAGAATTCAAACTACCGACTCTGCTGCAGGTGAGCTCTGTGTATTGGCAGATAGATTGTTTGTTTGACCTGCTACAAAAAAATGAGGTTAAAGGTGCTGGTAAATGACGAGGCTTATATTGTTTGCAGAGATCAATGACACAGAGGTGTCTTTGACCAGAGTAATGGCACCAGCACTAATTTAAACTTCAGTTCTGTTCATTTCAGTCAGCTGATCTGTGTTTCTATCTCACTCTCTGCTGCTCATTTTGTCTCCCCTTCCCTTCCCTTCCCTTCCCTTCCCTTCCCTTCTCTCTCTCTCTCTCTCTAACAACTCTTTCTCCCTTCCTCACCTCTCCTCTCCTCTCTAAAAGATGAAACCAATTTTTCAGCCCCCACAGAAGACAAATTACTCCTAATAATCCCTCGTTTCCTGAAGAGGGCCTCTTTCTTTCAAGCTCAGCCAAGAGACCAGAACCTTAATGGATATATGGAATTAGGAGGAAAATGTCAGAAAGGGCTCGGTAATGACAGCCAGTGTTCTGGTTTTCATTGCTGCCTTGTAAAAGAGAACCCACTGCACTGCCATATTAGTACGCTTCATAAGCTGACTTTTGATTTTGGAGGTGGTAAATGATGGCTGAGGTGGAGCTGAATCACCCAAACAGATGAGACAGAAATAATGTTTCAAAGCCAGTGCAGAGCACTCCTGATGCAATTATGCATGATGCTTAGCTTTTATGCTGTTTAAACAGCTGTGAGAAAGATCCTACATTTTGCTAGGTGGTTATTTCAGTTTAGATCCAATCTTCAGATGTACAATTGTTTAAAGAGCAGGATGTGAGGCCCTGAAAGCTTTTACACCCAGCTCTCTTTGAAGATAGTACACTATTTTATTCCTTTCCTCAAACACCTCCCCAAAAAGTCAGAGCTTTCATCTTGGTGACCTATCACAAAGACCCCTCTCAATGACAGGCACCTTAAACAACCAACCAACAATCAACACCTGGTCAGGAGTTCTGGTAAACAAATCAGAAGGCCCAGATGGCTTGTAATAGCAGCCATTTTGATGCTTTTATCTAAAGAGAGGTGCAAAAAAACAGATGGAGAGACAGGAAGTAAAAAGGGATGTGAAGGTGTGTATTTGTTTGCTTGTGTTACACTTTAGAAGAAACTGTAGATGTGAATAATAATGTTGTATCTACACAGAGAGATGGGTGCCTCCTCTCTTTTTTAATTCATTCTTGTATCCAGGGAGCTGGTGGACATTCGAAGAAATAATTGGTATATTATTTATATGTATATTGGCACGTGTCATCTGTCATTTCTCAATGACAGTGCAAAAAGTTGGAGCTCATAGGGGTTCTCTCACACCATCTTCTTGAAAAATGCTAGCAAAAATCCCAACAGCAGTGCTATTGGATGGGTTCAAGCTTCAAGCTTGCATTTGCAGTGTGTGAAAAAGACAGGAGGTGCAGAAACCCTGAGCAAAATTGGGTTCTGTCACAAGGGCTTTACTGTTTGAAGGAGGGCTATCAGGCCAGATTAGCTCTACCTCAGTGGTAATGGAACTATATAGAGGCATTTTGAAAAGCATCTTTCTCCAGCCAGAGGTTCTGGGTTGCTTTAGCCGGAGCAGCAATGTCAGTTAAGGTTGTGAATTTATGACATATTGATAGTATTTTATCTTAAGATTTTTTTTTCACTTTTCCTAGTGTTCCCATTAAAGGCATTTTTAGCTCAAATTGGGCTGAAGCCGTTTCTGGTGGTGGGTTGAAAGAATATTTTTTTCCAGTCTTCCTACCATTTTAGGGTTTGCTGGTTACTGAAAAGGTAAATGAACCTGACAGTGACACCTGCCAGCAGGACGCATATAGCAGAGAAGCATTTGTGCATGAAGGCAGGTGTGTCCGTAACTTTTCTTGCAATTATAAATGCGCGTCTTTGTCAACCAAGACCAACCTTTGTTGGGGTTTGTGAGGCTGCTTGTGATTTTGAAACCTGTGAGGGTAACCCCTGCTGTGAGTGTGTGACCGTGAGGCTTGTAGCAACAGGAGGGGGTAAACAAGCTGACCTTTACTGCTTTGATCACCCTGAAGGAAGACGGTGGGCTGTGGGTGTCAGCGTGAAGGTTGGGAGGAGGAGGAGGTGGAGGCGGACGAGGGGAGTTTATTCCAGCATAAGAAATACATCCTGCTGGCTATGTCAATATGTCTGCTCACAGATATCTATTATCTGTACTCATCTATCCAGCCATGCCTTACCTCAGCCAGCGGTACGATGCCCTGTATGTCGGCATTGCTGATGTAGAGGTGCGAGACTTTGTCTGTTTGCCGGGATGCTGTCTGCGTGCCAGCTGGGTATTCAACGTTCCAGTGTAGAGTTTGGGTTGGCACCAGGGTGATCACGTTGTCCACCTCAAAGTCTAGCTGCATTACCTCATATGAGGGATTTTCGAATCTGCAAAGATAGAAGGGTGTTGTTAGAGAGATCCTGAATGTGATGTGATTTATCACCCAGGAGCGGACTGACAGGACAAATTATTTATTACAATACAAAGAAAAACACGATTAGCATGACCAGCTAACACAACAGAACAGAAGGCACCTTAGCAGCCACTTCCTCTAATATACTATCAGGTTCACCTTCTGCTTATACTGTGGCATTGTCAGTAGTTGCTTATGTCAGGGGTTCAAGTTCAACCCTCTGCAACTTGAAAGAAATCCTCCTTTCATTCAGGCTTCGCTATTCACCTCAATTCATATGTACTGAAATGTGACTGTCATTTTGATAAGTTGGATTCCTGCTGCACATCATGCCCTTACAACCTTGCAGACTGTTATTACCTGCTTTGCTTCTCCGCTTGTCAGACATCCTGATTCTATCTGCTGCCACTGTGAATTACACCCCATTTTGTCATTTGTCACTGCACAGATTTCTCGCATCCTAGACCTTAGCCGAGGGTGTCATAATTCATGCTGTGTGTAGAGGTCAGCACCAGTGGTCGTATTCCAGATAAATTAAAGAATGACCAACGAGCCGACAACCCAATTAAATATTTGTACAAGTGCAATGAAATGCTTTGTTTGTGCCACTTTAAGCCGTTACATGTAGAGCAGAAACAGCACAGCATGCCTTAAATAAAAACGCTATCTGAAAAGTGACAGGACGTTTTCTGCGGTCAAGATAGCAGTGAAATATACCCACTTACAGTTCACAGTAAGTGCAACACAAAAGGTCTCCTGGGTGATATTTTGGAGATAAACATTCGCTGCGCAGCACAGCGGACTGGTTCACAGCATCAAGAATAATTTAGATACAATTTAGTGACAGAAAAATATCTCTGTGCTGGACTCCATACTTTAAATTCCTCTGTTTCCTATTCTTGTTTCTACCCCCCCACCCCCCCACCCCACACACACACACACATAAACAGGCAGTAGCTAGTAAGGTAAGCGGCTGTAAATTGATTTTCGAGCCAATGTTTTATAGCGATGTCTACTACAAAACACACACACACACAGGTATATATGGGTTAAAGGTCACGACAAAGCCAATTGCTGAGGGTATGTGGTATCTGCTGTGTGTGTGTGTATCTAGGGAGATGGGATGTGTTACACAGATAGATTAAGGAGTGAAAACTGATGGGTGTCAGGTCCCCTTGACCTCCACCAGATCCCCTATCACACTTGCTTTTCTTTCATTTGTCTCTCCCCATCTGTCTCCCTTTCTCTGTCCCAAACCTAACCTGACATCATCGCAGCCATTCCTTATTTGATAAATACCCGCAGCTTTGTTAGCACTAAGGTTGAACAGATCTGATGTGGGACTCTTTTCTCATTCTGTAAACCTTTAATAACAAATGTATCAAAGCAATGGACGCCACAGCATCAAAAATACCCCTACTTTTCCTGCAAGTCTATGTCAAGCCTTTCCTATTTGCAAGATGAAAGTGTCTGGTAAGAACACACCTTTCCCATCTGTGCATCAGATTAGGGCAGTCATAATTCAGATCAGAGTTATGTAGCAGCACAATCATACAGGGCTGTAATGTTCCTGAAATGCACCAGTCTAATGTTCCTTTGCTGTATTTCATCCATTTGCTCTTATTTTGGTGCTGTCAGTGAGGATAGAAAGACACACCCCATTCCCAATGTTCTGCGAGTCACTATGTGTGTGTGCCCATCAATATGGCTTCTTCTTTAACCTCAAAGGACACGGCAGCAGTAGCCGTATTTCATATTTTCCAGAGAGAAACCCAAAACACAGCAGAGCTTTAGACACATACACACTGAGACACAATGCTCTGTCACTCTTGTTTTCTGTTCCTGTCTCTCTCACACTCACAGACACATACACACAGGCAATGCCCTAACAACACACTCCTCTCTCAGCCTCACACACACACATACACTTACACATTTACACGTGTACAAAAAAAACACATCCAAAAATTGTTGAGTGTGTTTGGGTGCAGTGTAATCGCTGGAGCTGAAAAAGCAATGTGTCTGCAGTGACAGGTTCATTCAGGTGTTAGCTCCATCCCAACCACAGGGCTCCAAAACAATATTACACTGTCCTCTAGTGCATATACACACACACACAATCTCACACATACACACAGTGGAACATTGTTCTCCAGCACTCGAAACCATCCAAACAAAACCGCTGCACAAGTTCACACTTTCTCACCACCTCTTGAGCATGTTTTCCTTCAGGCAAAGCCAGCCTTCAGCTATTATCCCTGCTACTGACACTCTGGTGCAACTTTACAGCGCTGGTCTGGACTGGGTCAACATGTGTTATCTGACCTGGTTTTACAATCGTCCTCACAACCGAGGCCACACAGTTTTTACAGTGTCTGGCTTTCATGAACAGGTGCTTCTGTGACAGATAGGAATTTAATTACGAGGGCATTAGGTAATCAACTGATCTAGAAAGGTAATTATGGAGGAAGCAAGCAAGTAAGAGAGTGATTGGGTGAGTAAAAAAAAAATGCAAGAGAAAAAATGCACTGAAACACAAATACACTATCTTGCAACTTCTAAATGCTGAAGCAGATTTCTAAATGGATCCATATCTAAGAGATTAAAATTAAGGCAACTGGACTTATAGAAAATGGTAGATGGTCAGTATGTTTTATGTACTACTTCGCATTAACCCCTTTCATCCACAAAAGCAAACACTAATAGTGGAACTTAAGGTTAAGTGTCTTGCTCAAGGCCTGCACTCAGGGCCAGAATTGATCCATCAACCTCTCAATTAGCAGACAACCACGCTAGCCACAGCCACACTAGAGAGAAGCTAATCGTAAAACCTTGAAGGCTTGTAAAACTGCCAGAAATTTGAACTCAGTTAGCATTACACATACCTGTGAGTGGTCAATTTAACATGCTTACCTGCCTTTTGAGGCTGTTCTGGGTAAGTTTTGTGTAATGCTTGTTATGGTTGCATACTGAAAATCTCCAGGACATGACTGGGGCAGGCTCTAAAAGCAAGTCAATCTCCACTGACCTGTGTGTTGAAATATCCAACCTCTTTGCCCGTATTTGGAGTTTAGGTGGACTGTGATGCTATCAACAAAGAAAAGGTTAGAGTCTTGAAAGAATTGGTGATGTTTTATTTTATCTGATGTTATTGGACATTTCTCTGCACTGCCTCTCTTCCACTATTATGTGTCTTTAGAAAATGCGATCTGAGACAAAAGTACATGAGGCAGGATGAAGAAAAGTGGCTACAGCACCAAACAGAAATGACCACAATCCATTACAAAACAACTATTTGAACACTTCAAAGGGTTACAACATCTGAAGATGGACTTTTATATCTCACTCACCTGTATAGTTAGATAGCTTGATACACAGCAGGGCTGACAGATACACATCTTTTTTGATAGTGAATGTTTCCCTGCCTAGGGAGGCTGCCCTGGCTTAGCCTATAAACCCAGATAAAAAGATACACTTCTGGCAGCAGCGAGTGTCTTCTGAGACGTGCTGGCTGGACAGACACACACACACACTACTGTGTGACTTGTTTGGCACTTTGGAAGTCTCAGAGCTGATTAGGGAAGATGATTGACTATTTTTTTCTCTGTTTATCTATTTAGCCATCAATTAAACTATTTAGTTTCCAAGCTGGGTCAACTGAGATAAAATCCTTCTTGCTGCCTCACTGACTGTTAATGCCGCATCTTTAATCACCTCTCTGTTTTACCATCTCCTTATTGCTCCTCTGTTTGTTCCTTTTAGCCATCAGTTGACCTGGATGTTAGATCATCCTTGTAGTATTAGATCTATCAAAGTCAGGATTGGTTGGATCACAGTCCTTGGTTTTAGACAAGCCTGGTTCCCAGGGGAGCAGTTGTATCAACACTGGTGATCCTTGTTACTACAATGTGACCAAGATTCCTGTTTTAGGACTATGGGTCAGTGTGAAATCTGGTACAGACACCCAGGCCTGAAGATGAACTGTAATAAGTCCTCTTTAATTTTTGTTTATTAAGCTGGTTAGCATTTTCACATTTAGGATATCAACATGCCATCATTGGCATTTAGCTCAAAGGCAAGCGGCCTGACAGAGTTGCTACAGTGACTATAGACTGTTAGTGTTATGTTCAGTGACATCTACAAAAGAGACAGGCTAATAGAGAAAGGGAATCTTAGATGAATTAAAAAGGTTTGCTGTCTCTTTAACGTACCCTTTGCATTTTTGAATGTCTTGCATTGTGTGTCTCTGTGTGAAGCAGTCATTCGTTGACATGACAAAAAAAAACGTGGCACATTGATCCAGGGGGGTAGCACAAGGACACACGCACAGCACCTCCAACAGCCTTGGACACACTGTCAAGGACCCGTTTATCTCTCTGTCACAGCCTAAATAACAAACACACATTACATTTGAGCCGAGTGGTGAAACAAAATTCAAAACCATACATTTATCATACAGCAGATTGTGAAAAATCAACGTCCCTCCAATTTTGTTTTCTGAGAAGTTCGTCCCGCTGTGGCTCCTCTAACTCACACCATGTTGCTAACCTCTCACTCACTTGTCCTCCGGAAGAGAAGGAAGAGGGAGCTGGAGGGAAATTTTTTCTTTTAAGTCACCCTCAAACTTGGACAAGAAAAAAAAGACATATACAATCCATACCCACACACACACACAGACAAGCACACCATGCAGCAAGTGTAGGGAGGACGGGTTGTCTTATCAAAGTGTACTGTAGAAAGTGGTCGTCTCAGGGGAAATTCAAAGGACAATAGAGAACAAAGACACACACAGACACACACACAGACACACACACACAACAATAACAGACATGCACCGCTGGCAAGAAAAGAGTGAAAATCCCCTGGGAGAATACAAGCCAGGGAAGAAAGGATGGAAACAGGAGGATAACAAGAAAAAAAGGCAAAGGTACGATTTTTCTCTTTTTGCTCAGAGGAAGTTGTCACTTACAGCATTTCCCCTCAGCACCTGCACAGCCAGTGGCTGACAGCAGGTGTGTGTGTGTCATACAGAGAGACACGGGGGGCTTCATAGAGGAACATTCAATTTTAGATAGATAGATAGATAGATAGATAGATAGATAGATAGATAGATAGATAGATAGATAGATAGATAGATAGATAGATAGACAACCACATACACTTGTCAGATGTTAGCTGCTACAGGGAGACAAAGACAGAAGTAACTGCAAAACGATGCCAGGCGGAACCACATGCTGACAACACACTGTCACACACGTCACCCACCTTCACCTTCACTGTGTGTGCAAGTGTGAATGAGAGAGAGCCTGTGTGTGAGTGGGCATGTGTGTGACAGCTGGACACAGAGATGCAACGCACGGTCGCAGACAAGCCCTGTCAGTATGGCTTAAGACAACCTCAAAGTGTGTGTGTGTGTGTGTGTGTGTGAGAGAGAGAGAGTTTGTGTCCACTTGTGTATGGATGCATATCACTGTGTGCATTTTTGTGTGTGTATTTTATCCCAGCTCGGCAGTCTGCCGAATCAGCTATTCACACTTAATTTCAACAGCTCTATGGGCACTTGGTTGCACACATGTATTCATGCAGCACACACACACACATACACACACACCCGCTGAGCCTTTTTAACCTGGTTTAGCCTCCACTGACCGGCTGTCAGATGCGGGTTGCCATCAGTTATCAAACCCTATAATGTCAAGGGAAATGGGAAAAAGGGCTAGAGAGAAAGACGGAAGTAAATCAGGTGCTATTTTAAGCTCTCCAGCTGTAGAGATATCCACATTATATGGTACTAAATGCTTAATGAGTGATCTTAGTGATGCAGATTATTAGGTAACAATGTTCCACCTAACCTGATCTAAATACTGTATATATTTGCCATGTACTGTAGAATTGCTTTTGATGAGTGCTACAATAAAATTAATTAACAAAGCGAGGAATCATTTTCAATTATTAAAAAAAACATGGTGGCTCTCATGCACAGCATAGGATCCTTCTTCAGGATGCAAATACACGTTGATACTTGTAGACATTTTAAACATAAATATGTGTATCCTCAGTTAATGTAAGGTACACGGAAGATATGTGAAACCTTGTGTGTGTGTGTGTGTGTGTGTGTGTGTGTGTAAGAGAGAGAGAGAGAGAGAGGCACACATACACACACACACAGGGAAGCAAGTGTGTGTCCAAGCTGTCAGGAATACAGTGAGGTTGTCACTGAGAGGACAGAGGGGACTCTGGGGGAATGAGTTTGCAGAAACAAAGGACGTGCATGGACTCTCTCTCTCTCTCTCACACACACACACTAGAATATACAGTGTGTGTGTGGGTCAAGCTCTATGTGTGCATTTTGACACCACCATGTGCACCACCACTGTGCATGCGACCCACTAACACATTATCATTTGGTGAATGTTAAAAGGATCAATGAAACAGAGCAGCTGTTGTTTCGGGTTAGTTGGGTCTCTGTATTACAAAAAGCTGTGTGTGAGGTACTCCACGACTGTACTTGTCACACTGCAGGTTGGAGTCATGTGCTTCCTCTTAATTGCCTTACTGGTGTGATTATGTCTCTCTCTTTTCATTTCTCCATCGCTATTCCATCTTCCATTTTTGGGAGATGGGCCACCTCATCTCCAGCTCCCTCTCACTCCTGCTATGCCAGCCATATCCCTGTCTGATTGCACACAAGTCCTTCTCCAAAATGCAAAGACCCCCTCCCAAGCACTTATAAACACACACACACACACAGACCTATGTCATCTCATTCTTGTTCGCTTCTTCCTGTTCATACCTACCCCCTACCTGGACAACCAAATAGTCTCCTCTCTCTGTAAAACACACACAGACACGCACGCTTGCTACACAGACACCATCTGCTTTCATCCCCTTTAAAACAAAGAAAGACACTCATTTGCTCCCTCTTTCTTCATTTTAACAACAGTTACACATTCTCTCTTTCCATCACGAACACACTAGGGGGGCAAATACAAACCCCCTGCCCGGATAGATCCCAATATGCAACATGCAAATGCTTTTAAGAGAGGCCCAGCAAAGGGACACCTGTGTGTGAATACTCATGCATACTTACAATAAATGTTCTCCCAGGTGTCATGTTTAGTCTTTTTCAGTGTGTGTGTTTTTTATGGATTCAGTGCTTTGTTTTCAGGACACACAGCAGAAATGGTTGGGGAAGATTCAGGAAGGATGGAAGTAAAGACAAGAGCTTCACCTTTAATTGTAATGATTCAAACCCTAAACTGTATAGGTCTTTTTCAAGGCCATAACTTTGCTCCTTGTTTCATTTTAAACTTATTACCATATACTTGAAAGCCTTGGAGAGAAAGAAGAAGAAGAAGAAGACGAGACAAATGAGTTGAAGACACATGCAGAGACAGACAGATAGAAGAAGAAAACATGTACTGAAGTGAAGAAAAAAAACATGTGAGCAGCGAGAGACTTTACATCTCAGCAAGGATATCTGCATTAGACTCCATTAAGACTACCCCAGTTTGTCTAATTGCTGCAAAATAGCGAGATATGAATTATCATCTTGATGAGATACAGATCATGTGCCGTTAACGAGTAAATTCCCGGCATTCATTTTCTCATATCTCTGAAGATCTCATTAAGTCACACATCTCCTCCCACTCACTTACCTCAGACAACCCCACTTTGTGTGTGAGTGTGAGAAAGCAAGCGCTTAAACCCAAACTCTGATAAAATGACAGTCACTCGGTATCTTTTAAAGGATTTTCATATGTCACAAAAACGGTTGCCATTTTATAACTTCGGATATGAATCTCACTTTATTCCTCTTGCATATATAAATGTAAGCCAAAGACGTCTCACCCTCTGCAGGTGAAACAAATGGAAAGAGTGAAACACGATTACTGGACCAGAAACCCATTCTGCCTTTTCCCTCTTTGTAGCATAATGCACCAGAACCTTGCATTCTATCCAATAACCTTTTCAACTTGAATTGATAATTCCAGTTTTCTTCTTGAATTACATGTAATCATCAGCATGCCATGTGAGTCATGTACTGCTTTAAAAGCAAGCATGCTTTTAAAAGAGAGAACAGCTGGGAGGTATCCTGGTTAGTGTTATTAAATGTATTAGGCCTGGATTGTCACCGGAAAAGGAACAAAATAGTTCTTTACAGCAGGTAAAAATAGACAAAATGGATTTCGAAGCACACCGGATAACTTTTTATTATCACTGATTTTTTTTTTGTCATTGGTGTTACAGTTGGGCAAAACTATTTTTTCCCCTTAGCAGACAGAAATCACCTGGCTATACACCATGTCTGCTTTGATTTACACTTTATTGGTTCCTATTGCACTTAAATCCCCTTTTGCCAATCTCACACACTCATGCAGACACACACACAGAGCAACACAGTATCGATCTGTGGGGGATATGTGAAAAATCTGGTGCAAAAGCAGAGCGACAGCTACCAAACAAACACACACATTTAAAAATCAAAAACCCACAGTGCAGTCACACACAGGGAACTTTTGATGCCGTCACCCCAGCCTCCATCCCAACTTGATAACCACACACACACACATACACACACACAGAGAGACCTTTCCAGTGTGCCTGTAATCAGATATTGATTTAATGCACCACTTGGTATCACATCCATCTCTGCTTTTCTCCATCTTCTCTGATATTTTTGTGCTTTTTTTTGATATTTGTCCGGGGAGGCGAAGACACATCTTTTGAGTTATGGCCTATACTTGGCCCTGCCGGGACAAAAATGAAATTTCTTTGTTTAATTTATTTGAGGATTGACTGTTTCTCTGAAAGAGAGACACAAAAGGAAGCATGGCTCTTTGTAGCAGGGGTGAGCAAGGATGCAGACCACTGAACCTCCAGACTATTATCACAACATTTCTGCTGTAGTGTATTATGTTTGATATTTATTTTTAAGATATTTATAAGATATTTTTTACCCCATCTTGGGAAGCCAGAGGTCATGCTCACCACTAGGAAGAACATAAAAAACAATGCTCCTTGGACTATTGTCAGGGATTTGGTCTGATGTGTGGGTGATCCGAAAGCTAGTTAACGAAAACACCATTATTGTGCTAATATTTAATTACTGTCGCTTAAAGCTAAAACAGCTACTCTGGGATTCCTGCTAGCTCAGTTGATGAAGTGGCACACCATGTACCTGCTACTTACTGTGGAAACAAAATGAAAATTTGACATTTTAGCACAGTGGTGTGTTTTCTAAAGAGCAATAATCCACAGCGCACTGTGATTTACAATGAGTAAGAAGAGCCAAGAGGGTTTTAAGTAATCTCCGCCTTGTGGCTTTTTGCTTGAATAGGACTCAACTCCCACAGTGAACATTAACCATGGCATATGCAAAATAGCCTGTTTTTTTTTATTTTTTATTTTGTACATTTTGTTTGTAATGCTACTACATTAAACATGGGCATGAGTACAACATTCCCTCTGGTGGCCTTCCTACTGTTTAATAACCAGTTATGCTTGCTGATTATGTTCCACGCACTCTACACCAATCTATGTGTGGAAATAAAGAATCTAATTTATGTTATATGTAGCAGGGAGACATAAAGAGATCAATTAGTAGAGCTGGTGCCGAAAAAAAGGTGAACAAAGCAGAAAATATAAAGGGAAAATGCAGAAACATAACAGAGAATAAAAGAAGAATGGGAGGGGGGACCTTTAGTCAACACAAGAAACAGAATAATAAAGAGGAAAACAAAAGAGAGGGGCACAAAAGGAGCATTTTGTCATTGTGTGATTACCAAAACAGACACAAACTGTTTGAAATGAAGAGAAATGAAACGACTTTTGAAGTTCTTTAATGAAACATATCACAACAAAAACAGAGGAGTAAGTAGCTAAAGTGGGATGTACGCTGCTGGCCTGCAGCACTCTGTCAGAACTATGACAGAACACAAGCTCCCTGACTAACACAACACAACCTAGAGGCTGCAGGTAAGAAAAGGTGATAACCGAAATGCCAAAATATTCTTGCAACAACTTGGCTAATTACTCAGCCTTTATCTCCTCTTTTCGCCCCTCAGCAGGTGTTACTTTAGATAGCTGTTGTTGTTTAATGACCAAAACAAAGCTTAATAAAACCTTTTAATACATAAAATATGACACCAGAAATACGTCAAATAAGAGAAGAAGAAGAAGAAGATGTATTCTCTACACTCTTGTCTTTTTAAAAATTAAAAACTCCCCCGCCAACAGAAGAAACAGCTGGAAGAGTTTCTCTTCTTTCAGCTGAAACACTGAACATACAACATCACAGAATGGGAGAGAAATCCCCACCACACACACACACACACAGAGAATTGTACTTGTGTCCATTACATCAGGACAATTCTCCATGGTAGGTATGTACATCTGTCCATGTGTGTATATTTCTAAGGCTTTCTCTACCACACTGTGTCTGTGTGTGTGTGTGGAGAAACTCCTCTGTGGTTCCTTCATTGCGTCGCACATTGACATGTAAAATCTTTGTCTCTACAGTGAACTCATTTTCATAGTTTTTTTTATCATAACTTTTTCATTGTTTTGGCTTCAGATTGGAAAATGACTCAATCGTTGGCTTTGTGCTGTATGATGGATTTCTTTACGCCTACACACAAGCACACACACACACACACACACACACTCTGACAGAGAGAAAAAAGAGAAAGAATGAATTATTAATCATGCCGTCTAATTATGGTGTGTGGCCCTGGGAGAGATATGATCCTGGGGAAATCACATCTAACAGTCATTTATCACAACAAATAGAGTGAAAAGCACTGGTTAGAAGAGAAGAGAGGGGAGAGAGGAAACCAGAGAAGAAGCGAGAGGGCAAGAGAAGAGGGGAGATAAAAGGCCAGCACGGCTGTCAGACTCTACTATTAAAATATGCTAAGGAGATGCAAGGATAGGGAGTCGAGAGGAAGGGTAAAAGGAGAGTCTAAAGTAGCGAGTTAAGAGATGCTCAAGGGACACTAAGAGCTTCTAAATGCCCCCCAAAAACTGGGTTTACAGGGCACCTATGATACCTCACAAAGTATAAATATGTTAAAAAAGAGCAAAGGCTATAAACTTTTCATCAGTTTATAAAAGGTTTAAGTTACATTCAACTTTGGTTACTACATGCTTTAATAATAATAATAATAATGCATTGGTCTTATATTGCGCTTTTCTGCTCTGTTGGGCAGGCACTCAAAGCGCTTACATGTTTACATTATGCCAACTGCACTGTCTTGCACCATTGCAACTTTTGCACTCTCATACCAGTCTCAATAAGCTGTTATAAGTTAAACCATTCCTGTTTATATTATGCCAACTGCACTGACTTGCACTATACATCTTTTGCACTCTTACTGCATTGTGCCTTCATTATGTGCCTTGTATTTTGTGTGTGCCTCATTGTAGGTACATTTTTTTTTACACTTTATATTTATCTTTAGTTTTTAGTTACATGTTATATGTTGCGGAGTGAAGAGTAACGCAATTTCGATTCTCTGTATGTCCAGCACATATAGCAGAGTTGACAATAAAGCTGACTTGACTGACTTGACTTGAGATGCATTATTCTTTCACACCACACATGGCAGTGGTGAGCTACCAGTGGTAGGGACGTGGCTGCCAAGGTGCGCCTACGGCCTCTCCGACCACCACCGATTCATTCATACTGGTGCACTGGAGGCAATGCGGGTAAAGTGCCTTGCCCAAGGACTAGGGAGGAGCTGGGGTCGAACCGCTGACCTTCCGGTTATTGGACAACCCTGCTCACCACTGAGCCACTGCTGCCTCTAAGGAGGAGGTCAGCCTTATAAGAAGCAAGTGGGAGCCCTGAACTGACAGGGGCCATAAACAGCCGGTGAAACTGAAAACACCTGTGTGGGTGTTTGCTGCCCTTTGCTGCTTAAGGTCAGCTCCACATTTTTGACATGTCACTGTAGAAAAACCACAGGTGTAAATAATGAAATTAATAACGGCTGAGTTCCATTTAGCAGCTACACTTTCAGGGTCCTGGCTGTGCATGCTGGCTCACTGTCACATACTGTCACGGCTCAGGGGACACTTCAATAGATCACAGCCACTGTTAATGCTATTTTTTAACTACCTATTTGGGGAAAAAACTGGCTATAGTGACCCACACTTTGATCACTAAGCAACCACTACAGTCAAATCAGCAAATGCTAGAAATGCACACGCACACATACACACAGCGACGCCTCCCTCCATCCAATGAACCACCATATTTGGAATTGTGCCTAGCATATATTTAGCCACTCATAATATACACAGGGGCATGTGAGCTGTGCCATGACATGCTGTGCTGGGCTGAGCTGAGAGAGTGACTGAATCAGGGCAGGTATCAAATCCAGCCTGTCAGCCATGCAGACCAAGGGCCCACTCAGGCCTTTACAAAAAAATAAAATAAAACACCAACTCCCAGAAGGCCGAGCTCTTCGCCTCTCCGCCTTCTCTGCCTGACAGCTCAGAGGGAGGTGGTGTGATGGTGTGCGCAAGTGCATGCATGTGTAGGAAGGCAGGATTAAGGGAGGGGGGAAAAAAGGGAAGTGATCGAGTGAGAGAAACACTGAAGTTGGGAAAGCAGCGGGAGCCTGTGAGACAGACACACAGACAGGGGTGTGTTATTGTACCTTTATTTCCTGTCAAGGTTATAGAAATTATTGAAAGTCTGTCACAATACAGTAGCTGAGGAGGAACTGAGAGAATGTCTGCAGCCACTCATTCGGGTACATGTGCAGGTGTGTTTTTATACTGTACATGCATCAGTACATGCTTTTGTTCACATTTGTGTGTGTGTCTGTCATCTTATTTTGGAGGCCAAATGCCAAGGTCCCCCCCCTTCACCATGCCCGAAGCCCTTTTATGTCAGATGGTAAGTGGTCTGGCTGCAGCGTGAAATGAGCCTGTGGGTTTAATTCCCCTGTTCATACCAGTGACCCTGCCAATCAAACACTCGGGGTCAGGCAAAAAAAAAGAAAAAAGACTGAGTTGAAACTGAGGGGAACAAAAAAATAGCAAAAAATAAAAAAAGGGGGGGGGGGGGGGCAGTGACAAAGAGGGCAACAAAAAAAAAGAAAAGAGAGCAGGTGATATAAAAATGCTGAGCGCCCTATCACTGGGGCATATTTGTGTGTTTGAATTAATGGATCTTAAATGACACCAGCTTTCAGAAAGGTCTCCGTACACACACACACGCACATAGATATGCACACACACGCCCACTCAGTGTTCTTGGAGTCAATTGGCAAGTAAATGCTAGGACACTCTGGGCGTGTTGACACCTCTGGCATTAGAACACTTACTGTCGATTAGAGTGGCAGGCAGACAGGTCACTTTACGGAGGAGACAAAGAGAGAGGACAGTGTGGCAGAAAGGAGGTTTGGACTTTTGATTTTCACTGATGAGACATCTGACAGAAGAAGAGCAAGTCAGATCCACACACACACACAGACACACACACACACACAGAAAAGGCAGTTGTGAATAGCAAAAAATACTTAATGCTTCCAGGCAGCCTGGCACAAATGGCATTTAAATAAAACAGCCAGAACATCTTCTCCCACTTTATCTTCCTCAGCCTCCAAACATTTAACAGATTGACATATTTATCATCCAGCTTTTGGGTACCTACACTTAAGTACTGCCATTACTGTATATCTGCCACTAGAGAGGCACTGATCTCCCCATGTACCATGGGGACTTTATGTACATGCTACTTTTGAAGCTATTTGGAGAGGCTGAAAGCGATGAAAAGCCCATTCAGGAAGTCAGAACAGCTATCTTCAGCTTAGTTATTTTCCCTCTGATATTTACCTGGCAAGGAAAGCATTAAAAATACCAAAAAGTCAGATTTTTTGTATTTTGTAATAGTTGCAGGTCCTCAAATGGCAACTGGAGACTTGTTCCAACAGTGAGTTAGCCTCCCAGTTAATCAATAATTTCTGTTTGGGGATTGAATTTTCACTTGTTTAAATCACATTAAAGTCGCCCATAGTTAAGGATCACTTTGAGTGACCGGCGGGTGCTGTCACAGACTGCTAACCATCTGCCTAGGCATCACCAACTCACCTCAGCAAAACTTTGATGTGTCTGTGTGTAAATATGACGCAGCATGTGTGCTGAGCCAAGTTTTCCTGTGGTTAAAGGTTAAGCTGAGGCCAGTAGCTGCATACAGATGAAGCTTGCTACGATATATATATATATAAAATTCTCCAAATTAAACTCACACTGCCATGCTCTGGTCTTACAAGAAGTGTTGGATTGGAGTGCCTTTGTGAGTAACAATAACAACAACAAGACATCATTTTCCATCTTTAAAGAAACATTTAAAGGACAATACTGACCCTGACTGTGGAAAAGTCTACATCATGTTGAAGGCTGCAAACAGGCTTCTCACATCATTGTAAGTGACATGCAGCAGGACGTCTTAAGACATGAATAGAAAGCTAACTGGAGCAGATCAGAACAGGACAGCATGAGATTTCCAAGTCATGAGTGCAAAGGAGGGAGATTGGGGGGGGGGGGGGTGATGAAAGGCTCAGATGAGGAGGTGAGAAGAGATGGTGAGGGGAGAAGGGACGAGAGAGAGAGAGAGAGAGTGGCATACAGAGACAGAGACAGTGATTGAATGTTGTTATTGTGGTTGCAGAGGAAGACAGAGAAAGCAGCGAGGCGTTTCCTTATCACATTGTGTTGTGTGTGTGTGTGTCTGCTTGTGTGTAAAAGAGAGAGAAGGCTGGAAAGAAAAAAGAGAAGCAGAGGGGGAGACACCAATCTTTCTCTCAACACTGCCTTTTCCTCTGTTGAGAATTTAAAACAGTAGTAAGTGCAGCATGTTTTCACACTGTTCATGCATTCATTCATGTTTCTGAGAATAAGATGTGATAAGATAAGATAAAACTTCATTAATCCCAGAGGAAATTCCTTTGCCAGAGGTTACAGGTTACATCAAAATATAAGAGTATGACTAAAATATAATAACCAAAATCAATAAGTACAGAATACTCCTCATTACACTGATGATGTGCATGCTGTGTGTTGTTTTCGTTGTGGCTGTAAAAGGTGGATTTTCGTGTGTGTTTCTGTCTTTTTAATTCCTCTTTGTTTTGGACATATTCCTCAGTGCTTTCCGTTTATAAATGCAGTAAAGTGATTGTTATTGAAGTCTTTTAATGTGAAGGAGAAGCAAGAGGCAGGTTTGAAATTGCCACACGGTGGTGTGCAGTCAGACAGAGAGAAACAGAAAAAAAAAGACTAAAAGAAATCACAGGTACACAGAGGCAGAAAGAAAATGAAAAGTCGAAGGAGGAAAAAAAGACAGAGGGAGAAGAATACAAAGGGAAAGTAAAAAAAAAAAGAAAGAAAAGAAAAGAAAAGAAGCTGAAAATGAATGGCCTATCTCCATAAAGGTAGCCGTGCTTCTCATGGTGGGAGCTATGCAGCTAAAAGTCAACAGCCGGAGAATGGATGAGACTGATTGAATTTATAGGAGCTGTTTCCTTAGATCAATGCCACACACACACACACAAGCTCAGACAGACTAAGAGAGAAAATGCATGTAGGAAGCAGATTTGTTGTCCATCAATACCTCACTTCCTCCTGACCTCAGGACAAGTTAGTAGGAGTGAAAAACAGCAGCACTGCCTTTTTTTTTTTTGGTGCAACTTTCTTTGCATGGAGTCTCACATGACATGAGGAGTAAAGTGAATTCATGTGTAGAAGCACTGAAAAGCTCACTTTAAATTTATAGAGATTTCTCATGGAGCTTTCTTGTCGTATTTAAAACAAAATCAAAAAAATAACTGTATCTGCAAACCCCTTTATTGTCAGAGTGTAAAGCACTTAGTGGCATTTTAACTGACTCGCCAATGTGAAGCATCCACAAAGGCATTATTCATCTGAAAATAAATAAATAAATAAAAATCAGGAAACAAATGTGACACACACACACACACACACACACTTCTGCTGAGCCTAAGTGGTGAGTCCAGCACTATTAGTTACTGATGAAAAATGAGGGCAGGCAGGAAGACAGCGAGAGCGAAGCAAGCACGAGAGAGAGAGAGAGAGAGGGGGAGAGCAGAGTGCAGCGGGAGAGGAGAAGAAGGAGAAAATTAAGAGACGGAACAAGGACCTCTTTATGAATCTGGATGTAAGAAAGAGGGGATGACAGAGAAAGGACCAAGAGAACCGAGAAGAGCTGGTGAGGGAGAGAAATGGGTTTTTAGTGAGAGAGCTGAGAATTAACAGAACGTGAAGAAGTCACAAAGAGAGAGGACGCACAAAGCAAGGAAAAAACAGGAGGAGGTGTCATTCACAGTACAGCTGTCTAACTTTAATACACTGCATTCGTACGTCTTTGTGTGACTGTGGTTGCACAATTTGCACACACATCAGGACAAAAAATGTGTGAACTGGTGTGTTAAGAGGTGACAAAAAAACAGAGAAGGAAGTTGAAAAGAAGCATTGATGTGTGTGACAGAAAAAAGTAAGAGAATTAATCTTCCATGAACTTATAAGTACAGGTTTCAAAAGGTTGAGCAAGTGTGTGTGTGTGTGTGTGTCTGTATGTGTGTGTGTGAGGTAGAGACAGAGAAACAGTAGGAGTTGTAGGAGGATAAATCTTCTGTGAACCTTTAAATCAAACTCTAAAGGTGGAACAAGTGCGTGCTTGTGCATATGTCTGACTGTGCATGTGTGTGTGATCTACTACTACTTGAATTTCTCCAAGCGCACACACACACACACCTACTGTATGCGAGCAAGAGAGAGACACAGAGTGCATGGATCTCATGAGATTAATCCAGGGCATGTGCCTTGCTCGAGGGCATAGCAACCCAACACATCAACATGACGGATTAAAAGTATCACCGTAAATCCTCTTTTCATCACGAAAGCCTTAAACTCAGTGTTAAAAGAGAGGCGACGCCATTGTTGCGTTCCCTCTTTGCTCTTCTACAAGTTTTTTTTTTCTTCTCAGTGTGTTCCTGGCAAAGACATTTCAGATTATATTGTTGAATATTTAATGGAACAGAATTGAAATCGTGATTGTTACACAACATTAAAATGCATTATAAGAAGTGTGTGCGAAGCCTTTGCTGTGTGTGTGTTTTTTATTCCAGTGAGGCAAATACATCAGGCATGGCATGCTACACAGGTCACCAGCTGCAAGCAGACTGTTACAGTATGTGTCAGAAACCCTCGTTTTATCTTATTTCACCAATGTCACCAGCCCATTAATCAGCCACTTATACCTCCAATTAGCATTGCATTAATTAACAATAAACTAGCATGAAATGCCACCACATGCTGTGGTTGATGTCCTTTTTCTTTGGTTGCATCCTTGATCTTGTCCCTTTACCATTTTGTTGGGACTTGCTAATGTGCTAATCAGAGCAGAAGAAATGTTTAGCTTTAGGCAGTGAAGTTTTGGCTGCACTTTGGCCCTCTGCCAGCTAGCTCACACACACACACACACACACTCACACATATTTTAAATATTTGATTCTGCAAATTGCACCAACAACTCCTATTACATCAACTTACAAATCCCTGGAGGGTTACTTTAATCCCTCTCAGTGTCAGAGACAAAATGGACTCGGTGACAGTGGCACACAGCTCGTGTCAGGACCACATGGGTGCTGGTAAATGCTAAAGGGACGGCACTTATATAGAACACTTCTACCTTAACAGACAAAATGCCTTACAATTTGGCTTTCATTCGCCCATTCACTGACGCACAGATGGTCACTGACCTGCCTGCTGAGAGCAAATTGAGGTGCAGTGTCTTGCCGAAGACAATCTCCTCAGCCGCAGCTGCTGCCAACAATACTCCAATCCACTGACCCACTAATGATGCATTCACAAAAGTTTAGAAGTGAAAATGCATTTTTCTCTTTTCAGTGACCTGTTGTCTCCTCGTTTTGTCGGTCATCAGTGATTATATGTGAGTGATGATCAGGTCAGATTTAATGAAGGTTTGATAACAAAAAAATGAGCAGAGGATAGTGTGTAAACATGTGTACACACCTTCCCAGTGCTGCAGGTTTGATGAGGCATGCATATCCATCATGCATGCATGTGAGGACTCATTGTGATGTCTGCATAGCCATCTGCTCAGTCCATACATGCACGTGTCTTGGTGTATGTTAGAAGACATGAAAGGGTCAAGTGTAAAAATGCCTTGGGGTTATCATGAAAATCATCCATAAACTTCCAGCATGGCCACCTTTTTCATGCTGCTACATTTTGATGGCGTTTTCTTGTGGGGTCTCCTTTGCTTTGAGTGACAGCTCTAATTTTTTTGCGCCAGGCCTTACAGTCGTCAGTGTGATGGCCAGAATGATCCTTGAGAGATTAAAGTCTGTTAAGATAAGTAAGCAGCTGCTGTTGATCGATATCAGAGGCGGTTATCACTAATGCTGGCAGACAAGAGATCGACAAATGATTATGTGGTCTCCTAGCAACAGCAATATGCACCTCGCTGTCAAAAACTGTCACCAGTGTGATCAGAATCAGAGCTTCATGTTCAAGGAACCCCTTGAGGAGCAGATTCTTTCCCAAGAATTTACTCAGAGTTGTATTTGTATTGCACTTTTTGGTGGTTATTTGTCTTGTGAAAGCCACCAGCTGGAGAGCAGAGTTCACACACGTTTCTCTTTGCCACTACATCACCGAGGCTACATGGCGAGACTGCAGAGACCCCCCTTTTTTTTTTGAGGGAAACTTGCAGCAGTCGCTTGACACAAAACCACACCTTTGTTTCTGGCTGATTTTAAATGCAGTGTCGAGCCTTCTTCTCACCCCCCTTGTCTCTGACAGTTTTTCATTGGATCTGACACTGAACATAACCTGTAAAACGCCTGACTCAGCAATACTGGGGAGGAAGGAGGAGGGAGGAAGATAGCAGGAAGAAAATGGTGGGAGACAGAAGTAAAAGTAGCAGAGAATGAAAGATGAAAACAGAAAAGTAAAAAGAAATGCTCGTTAGCACCTCACTGGCCCAAATAAACATAAGATGACACACCTGACTGATAATTAGTCTCAGGAGCATTAGTGCCTCTGTGTGCATGTGTGTGTGTGTGTAAGCTTGTAAATGTAGGTCTGAGTGTGTTTGTGAATTATAGTGAAAACCCAACTCCAACACTGAGTGTGTGTGTGTGTGTGTGTGAGACAGAGAGTCCAAATGTGTTTGTGTGTAATGGAAAAGAGGGCAGAGGCCTTTGCATGTGTCCAAGCTAATGGGTATCCTGGCACACATAATCAGAACCGTTAATCACAGGGAGAGGAGAGAGAGAGCCCGAGAAAAAGAGGTTTCCACTGATGCTAAAATGAGGTGGCGAGGAGCGAGAGAAAGAGGTTGAAAAGTCAATAGCGCCAGAAAGGGAGGGCGGGAAAGGGTGAAATGGAACAGGGCTGTCATTTCATTTAATAGGTGACCCATTTCATCAGTTATGTGTTGTTTTTTTGTTGGGCAATAAGCACTTCTTTACTTTATCTCTTTGCCCATATAATTTAATTATATGGGCAAAGGGGAAAATGCAGAAAAATGAGCATGATTGTGACATGGAGGGAAGGAAATGGGTTTTACTTGTAGTTAGCTAAGTTACGTCATTAGTCAGACTGTAGTTCAATCCTTAAGGGAATATTCAATATGAAAAATAGTCTTTGTTATTGTTTCAGTCCAAAACAATATCTGTTAACAAAAGGGAATTACGCCTGTTAGATGCCAAGTCATATAAGATATGCAAAAAAAGTATAACACACCATCTTCTTTGTGTTTCTTTTAATGCATGTTAGATCACCCTCCCAGCTCCAGGGCTACTTTATTTAATTGTCTTTTCATGCCACAGTCTACTTAATTAGATGTTATAAGCTCATCATTGCTGTTGTAGGTTTTGCCACTTGTTCATGTAAGTAAATTGAAGAAAATAACATTTGGAAATAAAACAAACTACAAGATGGACCCAGAGGCTGCTGCTGGGTTTCAAATGACAATGGAGGGAGGATTCCTGGATCTTTATTTCTGCTCTATACTTTTCTATATTTTCTATTCTGCATAAATATGACACCAAACATCAGCTGATTGTCACACGGTTCATGAGACATCCTGAAAGTAGAACGAGAGAACTTGAATCAGAATTCATTGTTCCATCAGTGCTGGCAAGTTGTCCTGGTTCAAATGCAGCAAAACAGGCTCAAACCATGAAACTACAACTACCATGTTCAACAGATGGGACAGATTCCTAACACTGGAACGCAGCGTCATTCTCTCTACCAACACTTGGCTTCTCATTTAAGCCACATAATTCTTTTCTGGTCTCATTTCTCCACATGACATTTTACCAGTGGCCTTCTGGTTTGTCCACACGAGCTTCAGCACACTGCAGATGGGCAGCAGCATTTGTTTTGGAAGAAGAATTGTTTTCTTCTTTCTTCTTGCAGCTCCTCCATTGAAGAGAAGCCTCTGATGGTTTCAAATTTGGCCTTTAAATAAACTGCTAATCCTTCAGGTTCACATACTTTTGCCACTTTTATATAATATTGGATCATTTCCCTGAATAAAAGAAAGACAAAGTGTAATATTTCTGTTCCATTTGTTTGCCTGTGTTGGCTGATTTGGGTATTTATGCAGAAATATAGAAAATTCTAACTTAAGCAGCACTGTAGCTAAAAACTAAATATTCAGAGTGAAACCAATAAAAACTCTGCTGTGCACACTGTATACCATAACATTTACACTGTTATCTTTGTTAATTAGCTCAACGACTGGAATAAATGTTTGTTTTGTCATAAAAAGTAATAAATCTGCTGTGCCCCACATTTCCATGCATTTCTACAAGGTACCGCCTCAGAAACATGATCTGCTGTTGCAAACTTACTTGCAATATGTGATATTTACTTAGCTGGAATGAGCTGAAAACAAATATTAGGAGGCACACACACACACACAGACTCACACCAATGCAGCCTCTTAGTGTTAAACATAAAGCCTTGTTGATTGATTGCAAACAATCGCTTTAGCCTGAACAGTATTTCTATTTCTCACTGTGTGAAAGAAATGATTTACTCTGTCTCTCTCTCTCTCTCTCTCTCTCTCTGGGTGTGTGTGTTAGTGTGAGAAAGGCAAGGTAATTAGGTAATCAACAGCTGTGCCAGACAGACAGGAAGCAGCTTGTTAAGAAACTGAAACGAAGAAGGAAATAGATAATGAGAGAGAAGAAGAGTTGGAATGGGCTACAAATAAACTGAAAGAAAAAATCAAACAAGAGGTTGGCAGAAAGGATCATAGCAGGGAAAAGGAGGAAGGGTGCAGGAATAGCTAGAGACAAGGACTGGCAGGAGGATGGAAGGATAAGGGAGGTACAAAGAAGGAGAGAGAGAGATGCATCAGATGTGAAGACAGGTGCTGCTGTCAGCCATGAAACACATGTAAACCTTTTATTGACAGGAGGAACCAATTACTGACAGCTTGAAGCGAAGGAAGTTTTTCACTGTCACACCAGGAAATACAAACAAAGCTATGTGTGGAAAAGCATTATTGTTTTTTATTGTCCGTTGTCAAACACCTGATGTTTCTCCCTGTGGGCACGATGACGAGCCAACGTGTGTGTGTGGATAAAAGCAGGACAGCATGAGAGTAGTAATATATGTGCTAGACTCACCAATGACCAGCCACATGGAAGAAAATGCATTATATGCTAAATGACCGTTGCCACATTCTTTCCCAAAAAAGTCCTCCACAAACATAATAAATGTCTAATCCTAATATTTTTAGTCTTGAATAAACACAGACATGTTGGTCTATCTGAACCAAGCATTTATTGCCTTTAAATATGACTGATTATTGCAAATTTACAGAAGAAAGACAGATTTTTTTGTTACTAGCTCTAAACTAGTTTTTACATTTATATTCTTTATATTCTAATTTACTAAATATTTATAATATAGCAAAACAACTGTAACAATGTCAATTGTGAAAGTCTCAGCTTACATATGACACCTTGTTTGTTTGTGAGACTTGAAGTATCACAGAGCTAGCAATAACCATGTGGCAAGTGGGTCGACTTTGATATGAGAGTTTTTGATGAGTGATAATTGATTTGCATGGTGTTGAAGTCAGTTTGATGTGTGTAAATATGGCTTATCTGTGCTTGTAGTAGAGTTTCTCCTGTTTAATGTGATATGCAATATGAATGTTTTTATTTACATGGTTAGTACAGTGTTATAAGGGGGCCGTGGGGTGGTAGAGCCCTAAAAACCAGAAAGTTTACTAAAAGATCTTGCAGGGCCTGAGCGATGCTAAGAAGAAATTCTGTCTTTAGTTTACAGAAAACAACCATCCACATGTGATTTATTGATCAGCCTGAGCCATATCAGGCAAACTACATGCTGCTGTATAGCTATGCTGCACCGTGCTATAGAAAAAGAGGCTGGAGAATGGTATTTCAAGGAAGACTCCTTTGCCAAAACCTTTTAAAGACGAATTATTCCTAATCTATAAACGGCACCGTGAGTGCACTTCCAGCAGGAGGGAACATTGCAAAAGAAGCGAAATATTTCATTTCTGCTGACTGAATACACTGACAAGCCTCTGCTTCAGTCAGAGCACGCCTCTGCCGCAACAATGTGCTGCCTACATCCATGCAGCTGCTATTATACAAGAACATGTATTAGTCAAAATGTGGTTGATGAATGTCAAAAGATCATGTCATGTGACGAGTGGAGTCAACACTTTATCCATGATTGCTTAACTGACTGACTTGATTTTGATATTAATATCCTGTAAAATGAATGTGTAAGCCAGCGATGCACAGTTAGAATGAAGGTGCACTGATATGGCTGGACACAGCTCTCTTTATGTGTGTGATACACGGTATACTTGTAAGGAAGAAGCTCTTGGAATAAGTTTTGCAGGTGAAAATAAACTGAAATGCAGGATGTGGTGTGTTTTTTTCTTGGCATCCGCAACAAAACAAACAGAAGAACTATGTCATTAAAGCATTGAGTGAACCAGCGTGTCACCAGAAATATGTGATCTTATCAAGAGAAACCCCACAGGACAGATGCCGGAACGCGGTGATGACATTTGATCGACACGTCTGCTCCTAGAAGCATTACATAAATGGATTTTAAGATGCAACCTTGAAGCTGATCCTATCTCTTTTCCACTCCCCGCAGCTCTGAAAGTAAAACCACGATGCATCAACTCTTAACCTTTGTCATTTCCTGCGTCTCCTTTTCTCTCTACACATTTTCCCCACTGTTGGCTGAATGTTAAGAAGACAAGTGTTCACAGGAGCCTCAAAGCAAAGAACACTGCCTCATCGACCAACTCCGATCCCCCCATCCTGCTCTCCCTCTGCCTGTCTCATCTTTTCTTCTCTCTGTGTATAAGCGTGGTAAGACCATGCAGCTGCCTGTCTCCTTACTCTCTATCCTTTACTCCCTCTGTCGCTGTCCTCTCCTCCTCCTGTTCACTGCTAAAAATACAAGCATTCACCAAAGCAAAGGATGTAAAATCGGTTTCCTCACATTTGGTTTTTCCCTCCCTCTCCTTCCCACTATCCTCCTCCTCCTCTCGCTCTTCCCTTTTCACTAAGCAGGCCATTAAAGTAAAAAAAAAAACATTCAGTCAAAGCAAAGATGTTGATCCTTCTCTCCTACCACTGGCTCCTCTCCTTCTTTCTCGGCAGGGGTTTTTATAAAACTTGTGGTTCAAACAGCGTGTCACAGATCTTTTCCCACTTCAAAACACCTTCAAGAAAAATAATGTTGCCCCTGATTTAAGTTTTTTTTTCCTGTTTCTGACATTGTGTTTTTGGGTTGAACGACAAACATGTCAGACATACAGGTGGAGCATGAGTTAAGAGTGAGCTGTGACCAAAACCACTTTCTGTTCCAGGCTGCAAACATGTTTACTTCTTGCTGTAGATTCAAACAGCCAACACTACACTTGCTTCATTTGTTTAGCCATGCTGGCAACACCTCAGGTGTATGTGTGTTTATGTAGCTATTCACCATGTAAATGAGTGCAGGTGGAGGTAGAAGGAACCCCCAGTCAATAAAGACTTGCTTAAATATATCAGGCCCAAACTCACTAATGGGAATGTGTTGTTTAAACACCTGTATTCACCAGTCTGAAACATTCCTCCCTCCTTCTATGCCCTCCCTGCCCTTTGAAAGACAATCTTCTGTCTCACATTCTTACAGAGTAAATCAACTTTTATCTTCTTCCACTCCTTTTCTTCTTTCTGCAGATCCTTTTAGCCTCCTCCTGGGAAACGGAGGCTCCTGGTCCCATCAGTTTGTTTGTGTCATTCGTGCACTCGTGCATGCTCAAGAGCTCTCGAGTCAAGGACACAAGCCTAGTTTTTGATTTACACGATGAAAAGAATTAATTAAACAGCAGCGATGGGGCCCTGGGGTTCCCTTTTACCTATGGATGGGAGAAAGGAAAAATAGCAGCAGGGATGAATGAAAGAACGGAAACTGAGTGGAAAAATGAAGGACAAGAGGGGGAAAGAGAGGAGGGCTGGGTGATAGTATAAGAAGAAATGGAGGACAAGTTGTATAGACTGCGAGAAAGAAAAAAAAAAAGAGCGGGAGGACATGAGGGACACTGGGAGGGAAGGAATGGGAATAAGAGAGCGAAAAAGACGAGCTAAAAGGGACTGGAATATCTCCAACATTTGACACCTCCTCGCCAACACATATAAACACATACACACAGTCACCCACACAAGGGACGTGGGGGGGGAGCTAGTGTTAGCATCGGCACTGCCGCTCGCTCTATGACACTGTACATCTCAAAGGAGGGGGACTCGAACACGCAGGGTCCGCGTAGGTCGCCTTAATTAGCCACACATCCCGCTACGCAGGTTCCCCAGAGGGTTTAACAGGGGCATGGAGGGTGAGGAGACGAAGAATGGGGGAGACAGGAGGGAGGGGATGGATCGGGAGTGGGAGTGGGAGCAAGGGAGGAATGGATAGTAGAGCAGGGGAAATAAACCAATGGGACTGGAAGGTTATTTAAAGCATGGCCTACAAAAACATTCAGAAAAGTACAGTGTGTGTGCGTCTGCATGGATGTTTTGATATGAGTGCAATGAAACATGACCTATGTGCATGTGTGTTTATTTCAGGATGATCCCTCTGATCTAATGATTGGGATGTGTGCATGTCTGCATGCATTTGTACTTGTATATGTGAATGCATATGAGTCTGGTCTGCTGAGTGCGCTCAGGTGGCCAGGGTCATTTTAATGAGTGACAGAATGATGCTAGGAAAGGCTGTTCATATAAACCCCATCCATATCTGCAAGGCCTAATTAGCAAACCCAGGTCATCGCTCAGGGCTATGATAGAGTGGCGAAGCACGGGAGCACTCACCAAACCACACGTAATGAACACAAATGCTGCCTTTATCCCACCAAATCCTGCTGTATCCCAACTATCTTTACGTCCTTTTTCCCTGTAATTGACAGTTATGGTGCTTCCCTTCGTTTATATGAAATGTCTCATCACCCGGAAAATCACAACAGTATCCATTACTTTCCTGAAAATCCAGTAAATGGTGTTGTCTCATGGGTTAACATCCTTAATTGGATGACTAACAGGCCTTTTTTCTGCAGTGTGTGAAGAATCCAGATGTTGAAAATCTTTAGATGTCAGCTTTTTTTTTCTCTTTCACCTTCCTTTATCCATTTGTACAGTTCAGCTCCTTCCTCTCCCTCCTCATCATCACCACTTTTCCATACTCTACACAGTATCCCTTTGCAATTATTCCCCTCTGTTGTCAGCTTTATGTTTTTTTTTAAGCTTTTATCCATAAACTCAAAAACCGCTACAAAAAACAGCATTCCTGAGAAAACTGTGTGTGTTTGTTTCACACACACACACACACAACACAAAGATGCTGTAGTATGACTCTGTCAAACTTTTGCAAGCTGCTTGGGTGGACTTGAAATCGAAAATAAGTCCAGAAAGAAACTGATGAGAGAAGACAGAGAGTGGAGACAGAAACTGAAAAAAGGGACAAAACCATCAACAATGCTCCAACACCCTGTAAAGCAACCAAAAACACATATTGTTTGACAACGTGTGTGTGTGTTCATGTTTAGAGACACTTTTGCCCTCTATTTTGTATTGTGCAATCAAGTGAAGAGAGAAGGGAAAGAAGAAAGTGTGATAAAAACAAGACTATTACAGTGTGCTGGCCATTTCCTCTTCTCTTCTGTTAAAGGAACCCCACAGACTTTGTGTGTGTATTTATGTGTCTGTTCTTGGATTACTTCTGTTTTTCAAGGATAAATCCATACTCACTGGCAGAGCTGTTGAAATATAGTACATGAAATCATTCTATGATATACTGGAAGTTTGGAAAAGCAGAACTGGTGGATGAAAGTGAAAATGTTATGGGAGTACCGTTAAAATTGCATGTCACGCTGGAGTGGTACAAAGCAGAACAGTTTTTTTTCACAAACCAGAATAAAGCTTAGACATCAGGAGAGTGGAGCTTTGAGAGGACATGATGTAAAGTTAAGATGAGAAACTGGTTTGGGGAGTGTTGACTAGAAATCTGACATCTGATCTCTAGCCATCCATTTTCTTAACCTGCTTTGTCCTGTGGGTCACATGGAAGGACAAAAAAACACAAATAAGCTAACATGCACGTCTTTTGTATGCGGGAGGAACCCAGAGCACCTGCAGAAAACCCAGGCACACATGCGGAGAAGGTGCAAACTCCACAGAGGAAGGCCTGAGCCAGGTTTGCGCCAGCTGTGAGGCAACAATGCTAATCACTTCACCCAATCCTTACCCGCCCAATCTGACCATTTATTCACCAAAACGAGCCCTGATACAGCCCGCTGGTGCCTCCACCGACCACCTACAGTGGTGCCTGGAAGGCCTACAAAAGGAAGTGCCCAAGTAGCATCTTTACTGTGTGTCCAAACCATCTAAATGGTGTCTGTGGTAGGGCAGAGCAACCAATCACCCAATCATCGGCTCAGCAATGATGCATTGGAACATACAAAACACAGTAATTTGCTGGTTCAATAGTGAACAGAACAAGCAACACACTGAACAACAGCAGTTATTTTTGTACAAGCTGAACTGCCTTTAAAAGGCCATGTGCTCACATACTGAAGTACAGTACACAGTAAAGAGCATTTGAAAGGTGATGTGACCACTTGAAACACTAGCTACGAATATTTGAGCAGAACTGAACAGAATCATTTTAATCAGCTCCCATGTGATGTGAGAGCAGAAAATCTCAAATATTTTAAAACTCATGCAAACATCCCTGATGTACAGAAAGGTACAAAAAGGATGAGCTTCCTATCACCAGCTGTCATGCAACAAGGGTCAGGGAGAACGTGTCCCTATAATAAAATGGGTCAAGTAATTTGGCCTTGGTTAGACTGATTCAGGCAGAGAACACATGTATCAGACAGAAAAGCGTGCAAAAACTGATTGTGCACGCTCACTATAATATATAAAAACATAAATATCTGTTGCTGCCACACACTGATACACAGACACACACATGCGGTGAATGAAAATGGAAAATGTCTGCAACTATCCGAGGGGAATTCTCCATTTTTCCTGTCTCCCAGGACAAATACTAAAAGAACCAGTGTCGTGCTCTCAGGACTTCTCTTTATTTTGCTCACTTGTTGGCAGACATCCCTCTCTCTTTTTCTATCATCCCTCCCTCATGCTGTGCTTTCAATCCTCAAATGTGCCAACTGAGACTGGAGACATCTTGGCCTCCATGCCTGTTCTGTGTGTATCCCAGGGAGACTGCTCACACTCGAACAAAAGCTTTACTGTAAGTTAGTTTGTCTGTACAACCGCACAGCTCTTAACCTCTCACCGTGCATCTCCCCTTCTTCTTGTGTGAACTTGAACTCGAATACAAAAAAAAAAACAAAACATAATCCTCCAGCTAGTGTGTGTGTATTTCTGAGGAGCTGGATGTGGATTCAAGCATATGAGGCACTGGAGATTAAACATGAAATGAAACTACAGCTTGTATTTTATGACACTTCAAAATAAGATGTTAATTTTGATTAAGATTATCAATAAGACAGTGATGTAACTGAGAAAGTAGGCCAACGCAAATGCAGATCTTCAGCTGAACGGTTTACAGCCTGGTACAGGAACTGTTGGATACATTCTCTGCTTATGATGGGATATTAAGGATAACACAAGCAGTGACCATTAAAGGAACAGCTAGTGTCCATCTTTATTCTCATAGTTTACACAGGCTTCATCAAACTAAGCAGTCTATGTCAGTGGTTCTCAATTATTTGCTACCATGCCCCCCCCCAGAGGACAGACATTTTTTGTCCTCTGGGGAATTAAAATTAAACGTGTGCGGTGTCTCTGCAACTTGAAATGAGTATATGCGCTGTTTTTGACGGGGCTCTGCGGAGACACCGCTCTCTCTATGCAGGCACACAGGAGACAGGACCACGCAAGCGATCTTGGCCAGTTTAGCGCAACCAGGGTAGATTTAGCTGAAATTTAATGAGGAATTCATGCTGTTGAGAAGTTCAAGCCTCTAGTCAGGGAGAAGCGATGACGTCTTGTTGCGCACTTGTGGCATCTATGAGCGGGGCTGTAGCTGCAGCGGACCTGTCCTCATTCGTAATTTAGGGACTTGTAGGGACTATTTTCACCGGACATTCTAAGTGGCAGGCCTCTCATGCCCCCCCTGGCACCTCACCACCCACCGCCCCACTATTTGAGAAGCACTGGTCTATGTGAACTGCTCTAATTTCACCTCAGCTTTAAATTCTATTTTGTCTGTAAAACAACCTTTTATTTTCCTGTACAACTTTGATTTCCTGTGCAACAAATACGCATAAATCAACATGTTTAACATCTGTCAATTCTAAAATATACGATAAACACTTCTTTACAAGAAAACAGCATCACTTTCACTGCTTAGACATATCGAGTGATTTGTGTGTTGACAGTGTTTTAAGCACTCTGTATTCCAGGAGACCAGGTCTATTACTGTGAGAGACAAATTATCTAAATGTAATACATTTAACGTTGCATAAAAACTGACTCCTGCTATCCTGGTATCATGTTCTCACAGCTTTATACAAAATTGTTATTATGTAAAGGCTCTTCCAAGGTAATGACTGTTTCCACCTAAATGCTATCGTTGAATGCTGCAAAGAATTGTTTTCTACTAATTAATTTAAATCTACGGACCAATATATGCAACATTATTCAGCTACTGCAGAAAATACTGTAAAGTCATTAAATGGAATTTTTTTTCTCTTTGGCAGCCAGTGCAAGAAAAAAATACCTCAGGATGATGAAAAACTCCAACACTATTTGGCGAGCGCGCACACACACACACACAGAGGCAGATAAATAGCATGTCATTGTATGGACTGTGGACAGTGCATTACCCCAGTTCTGGTATTGAACGAAGCCCATTAGCACTGTTAATCTATAGATCTAATCACGATCATGAAATAGAGCGCTGCTCCCATTCTGGCAGCATCATCATAAACTGTGGCACATTTTCCTCATGTGACCCAGCGTGCTAAGCTAAGGTCGACATGTTGGTAGGTTTAACAACATCACCATAAAAGAGTGTAAAGAAAAATAAAAATGAAGCCCAAGATCCAACACGGTAAAGGCGACGAATGAACCACACACATAAGAAATAATACAGCATAGAATAATTCAGACTAATAACACAATATTAAAATAATATTACAATAGCTTGAATAGGGACAGACAAATGAATAACTTGAAAAGATAATCAAAATGCGCTCCAACAAAAGACTTGCCTGGGGGCGCCTCAGTGGCAAGTTTTGACAAAGCGGAGACACACATGCACATCCAAAAATCTCATTATAATTCTTTTTCTTTTTATATAGAGGCATGTGGGCAGGAAGGCAGAACTAAGCAGAGTGTCAATAACGCAGTATGACAGTGGTGTGTAATTACAGCTAAACGATATCAGAATCGCCAAAAAATTGCAAGAAATACACAAATAATGAATAATTACTGTATAATCAAAATCAATAAAGAACAAAATACGAGCTGTGGGAGGGCTTTGATCCTTTAATGGAAAAAAAATAATTGAAGTCTCCGGGGACATATGATGCTGGAACATTAATTATGGTCATCAGGATCAACAAGTAGTTTCTTTTTTTGGTCTCAGTTACTGTCAGCCTACATGCATACATGCATGCACCAACCTACGCTCTGGCTCTAATGACTGCATCCACTCACACTGCATTCAAATGTACTGAATGTAATATTATTTAAAAGGATAACAATCAGTAGCACGAATCAATTCATAGGATTGATTGTCAGTGGCGGGAATCATTTCCCATCCTTTCATTCATAAAAAGCAGAATCACAATCTCTACCACTAATATCTCATTAGAGATTAATATAGAGCATCCTATTTAATTAGCCTTCAGCCCACACAGTTATTGATGGAAACCTGTGATCTTGCCTTTGTGTGTTGGCATCATTCTGTGTATACATGTCAGCTTCATTCCCTCCTACAGTCCAACTTCCTGTATGTTTATGCAGGTCTGTGCATGCATGTACGACTAAACACTGCTCATAATCTGAGTTTGGAAGCTCTTTTGAATACAAAAATGTGTCAGTGTGGATGTGAATGAGAGTCACATTATAATCTGCTTTTTAAAGCACCACAATCTGTCATCACTTTGATGAGGTTATTTTTTTTTTACCACACATGAACATGTGCCAAAGCTCAAGGAAATAAGCAGCCATTTAGAACCGCCTCCATCTCAACACCTCAAACAACACCTTCCTGATAGATGACAACGGCCCAGGAAAATAACTTCTTTGCCTCGAGGCTACGATGGCTGGCACATCCCAAAAAAATTCAGCAGCCATACTGAAGTGCACAACAGGAAGATGAACCCAAATGCAAGCCATAATGAGGAGGGCCCGCCCTCTGTTATTCTCCTCAGAAGTTTTAAAGAACATCTGGTAAAAAAAGAAAACTAACTTTTAAATGCCTTATGCTCTTAATTTGAAAGCTCAAAGCTGCTGTGTCACCACTATTATTTCTCTCTGTGCCACATTTAGATTATTTGTTGCTGCTGTTGCTGTCCATCAGTCAAGGCTGGACGTGGCTAACGGCTAGCTAAGTGGTGCTAATTGAGCCAGGGCCCAGCAATAATAGTTAAATGCTATGAGAAATCATTCATCAGGAAGAAAGGAGAGTGGAGAAGGAAGGAGAAGGGAATAAAAGAGAAAAAAAGGAGGGATGAACAGATAGAGGCGCTGTGGACCAAAAAAGAGCAGTACAGTAAAAACAGCAGTATGAAAAAAAAGACAGTGATCTATGTCCTGTAACACATTTTCTGGTCAAATGGCTTTCCATTCAGCCGTCGCTAACACAGCTTCCAGTTGACTTTGCCTTGACACAAACACATTCTGAAACACAGACAGTGTATAATGCATTCTATATTTGGCAGCATAGTGGCCAACATGGTAGAGCTTGTAACCTTGGGTATTTTCTCTCAGAGCAAGGTGTATTTGCTGCTTTTGACTCACTGCACAAACAGACGTGCACATGGACACACACACAGCAATTACATCAGAGAGAAGAAGCAATATAGTAACTAGCTGTTTGCTGAAACTTTTGTTTTACTATAAATCATCATATCAGATTGTGTGAAATACAATTAAGTGATTTGGGCCATTAGTTTCTAACCTGGGGTTGACGTCCCTTCCTTCTTGGGGGGGCGCCAGAGATCACAGGTGGTGCGCCGAGGTTGTGAAGTTACCGAAATAATATTTGTGCAGATTACATTTATAAAATCCCAATAACGCACCCAAGGATATTCAAAACTGAATAATCTAGATTCAATCATATTTTTGGTCCACATTTATTATTTATTTTGTAACCCTTGACCTCTCAATTTGTTAGCTAGCGAGCTAGGCTGGGTCTTGGACACAGGCAAGGGGGGGTTTCAAGGAAAAGTTGGTTATGCTATCCCTTATTTAATACATATAAAACAAGCACTGAAATACTTAAAACATCTGAAAAACGCTGCATGTTTGTTCCCTTCTTGGAGGTGCTCGAGTGACTTAATAGAAACTATAACAGGCAACACTGTGCTGTCAGTCCTGGAATACTTGAAGCGTTAGGGTTTTTCACCAACGTGGATATCTTCATTTGGAGTAAAATTCTTTGATTGTGGTCCTTGGAGCTTGCTTTGGGCTCTGACAGTGTGCCAGATGTATTATTGTTACTCTCGGTGTTGAATCTCCACATTGTTATCGTGAGTTAGTGTTTTTTTTTTTTCATGGTTTTGGGCTTTTCAGTCTCTCACGCAGTGATTGCATTTAATCTGTTTTTATGTTTTTATGTTTTTTTCATCACTACAACAAATTCACCTGGGGTCAAGTGCTAATTGACTGCTGCATTAACAACATAATAAAAGCCAGAGTGACTTCTGTGTGTGTGAGTGTGTGAAAGCCACTGCTTTCACACACTCACACGCATGAACACAAACCAACCAGGACACAGCAATTACTGAGGAAATGGCAAATTTAGCATGACATGTGGGTCAGCGCTTCGCACAGCTCATCAGCCGGGCCTGTGTGGTGTAGAGGACACAGTGATGCCTGTAACCCTCTGACCTCGATCTATCAATTACACACACACACACTCTCTGAGGCTGTAGGGGTTAAAGTTAAAGGTCAGGCAAAAGGCCAGTGAGACAAACTTTTTGCCAATGCAATTACATGGTCTAGTTTTTATTCTGGATTTAAAGATGGCTCATAGAAATCTGTCTAAAGTGGAGGATAGACAGAAAGCAGTGTAAAAACAAACAATTGTGAACCATTAACCTTCTTTTGGCCTTAAAGTAGATAAAAAATAGCCCCTTTCAGACAGTTTATGCAGCACAAATACAAAAAGAATAATAAAACCAGGGGAAAAAAACAGATAAGTGAGCCTCAGCATTACCTCTCTGCTGTGGAGGAGGACTTTCTCTGACACATCACCGCCAACGAACTGCTTCCCGGCGCCATTTCCTGTTTGATCTCCCACGCGACGAGGTTGCTGGGTTTCACAGCCAGGAAGTTGATGCCTGACTGGAACCACACCCTGCAGAGAAGAATAAAGAAAAAAAAGTTAATCTAAAGTTCACACAATCACATTATAAAACAAAAGGGAGGAAAGGAAGCGGATCTGTTCCGGTGACAGTTCAGGCACAATATGCTTAAAATTGAACCTACTTCACTGGAAACATCAGCGCTCCGATATTCTCACCGATTATCTTTCATCTCTGATACGTGCCACACTCTCTTTGTATAAAATGTCTTTTAAAATTGATTCACGCAGCATGGGGCCGCCTCCCACGGTATGTTTTGGTGGGAGAAGACAAAAGAGTGACAGGAGAAGCTCCATGAAAGTTATGAACGTTTTTTAGGCAGAATAATTGCTGCATGCAGGATGGATCAGATGTATGCTGAGCTGCAGATTACATCTAATACATAAATTTCAATTGTGCTGATGAGAATTTTGCTGTGATATGATTTGGGGTTTTGGTTCACGTTGGTTCCTCTTCTTCTCAGCCAGTCTTCCTTATTTTTCCACACTTTCTGTTTTCATCCAGGTTTTCTCCCCATCTTTCCTTCTCCTCCAGATGTCCTCCTTGTCTTCTTTTCCCTCCTTCCTCATTATTCCCCTGTCCCTCTCCCTCTTTTATTTCCCCACCAGGTCTCTTCTTTCATCTCTCAGCCTCTCCATTCTTTCCTCACCTCCTCCTAAAGCATGTCTTCAGCCTTTCATCCATCCCTCTGTGATTCCCTTTCCCCTCTTTCCCCATATACCTTGCTGCATCCCTCACTCTGCCCCTCCTCAATCTCAAGGCATCCTATGGTTAATCTCTTTATTTTCCTTCCATTTCCTCCTCTCTCTAATCCGTTGCGGTGTGTTTTGTTCTATTTATCACCTTGACGAGACCCTCCCTCAGTTTATTAACACACTTTATGGGCACACATGGCAGCTTGTTTACTGCTTTTTTACACACATACAACAATATCTGGCAAACAACAACACAGACATAGTCTTGAAGAAACTTTTCTCCACAACACAGAAGGCAAAAAAAAACTGCCAATCCTCTTTGTCTCCTCTCATTATTATTTTCTTGCATTGTCTCGCTTCATGTCTTGCCAAAAGCTGCCTGCAAATATGTCATGCTCGTCCCTTGACAAGCTCCACATGCGAGTGTAAAGTATACACCTGCGTGTGTATGTGTGTTAACAATCTAAACACGGTGCTTTTCGGTGTTTGCGCGAGGGAGTGATCCTACTTTTCCTTTTCTAACTTTACTTAGGTTATTTTGTGAAAAGATCAAATTCTCCATGGTTGATTTTGTGCATTGCTTATGTGCAGTAAACATGAAGTTTCTGGTCTGGTGTGCATTTACCATAAAATAACAGTGAAGCGCTCTTAAACCTCCTGTTTTATAATTCAGCAGTTGAATATTACAGAAATGTTCTGCTGTCTCCTCTGTCTCCTTTTCGCTAACTGTCCTCCACCTCCATAACCAAAGCAGAATTTAAGATAATGCACTTCAAAGGAAAGTTACAGCACCCCACAAAAGCATATAAAGCAAAGCATTGAGTTAGAAGGAGGGGGAGATATAATGTGAATGACAGGCTGACAGCCGAGCCATATCAGGGAACAGAAACGTATACTTGAACACTGACTGAGAAAAATTCCTTACAGTGATTTTTAGATGACAAGGTCGTGGCAAAGACGAATCATAAATAAAACATTCCAGAAAAATAAATGAATAAATAAAAATCTTCCAGTATTCCTCCAGTGAAAGCACATATCTTGTTCTTTTTTTCATATTGTACAGTAATGTTGTCGTGTAATATCCAATAATAGACGTTCTTAAAACAAACAAAAACTAAACAAAAGTTTTTCTTCTATCTATGTTAATGTTTCAGGCTCAGCTGCACTCAAATAATTGAGGCACTAACCCCCTCCCTTACTCCAGAACTGGGCCTTAAATGGTGTTATTAGTCCACAGCACGCTCCACATGATTTTATTTCACGTTCATTTATTTTTGCACCGTCAACTGCAACCTCCTGCTGCATTATACACACAATAAACAATAAGCAATCCCTGTAAATTCAATATGAGGTACTGAGAAGGGTCCACAACTAAATAAATTAAAAACAAACAAACGAAACAATTCAGTTAAAAAGGAGAAAGAGTGAATTAAAATGCAGACATGATGTGTGAGGGGGTAAACTGATTTTGCTGTCCTGGACTGGAAGTGACGCACATGTACAACCACAAGAACATATATGTAAAGAAGCACAATGTTGCTGCAGTCCCATGGTGCATCTGTCAGGTCTCTGGTGTGTGTGTGTGTGCATGTGTGTGTGCATGTGTGTGTGTGCATGTCTGTCAACAAGCAGGATGATGGACAAGACTGAGTCCCTAAGCTGCTTCTGTCAGATCTGTGTACAGCAACAGAACCTGACAAGTGTCTGTGTGTCGTTCTTTCTCCGTTTGTCGGTTTTTTTAGGTAATGCAGGAAGACAAGCACAACCTCTCAGTGTTCTACCTCTCCCTCTGTATCTCCTCCTGCTCATGCCTGAAACTTGATGACTGATCTGGACCACTTTACGTCTGATAAACACGCCCCAGCAGCTCATATTTACAGGTTTCACCTTCTCTTTTACTATTTCAGTGTAAAAACAACACTTTATTTACAGCAAGCTACATTAATTGAACACTGTTTTTTTCCCCTGTTCCCAGGGCGATGCTCACGCACTGCACATCTTCACAGATTCACAGCTACAGTCTGCTCCTGTTGGTCATTCAGTGGCTTCCAGAGCATTACAATTGATTTCCTTTTTCCTGCAGCACTGCCTCATTTATAGGCACCTCAACATTAGTTTTTGCAGTAGTAAAAAAATCCGGCGGTGTGCCAAAAGTCTACACTGTGAATAATGTTTGCTTATTTAATCCAGCGCTGTGATTTCAAAATGTGCAAAATGTGTTTCTGTCAATGTGATGATGCCTGATGGTTTTTTTATTTTTTTTATACCCTCCCAGGGGTCACAGCTCGGATGCAATTTGGCTTTTTCTCTAAAAGATATTTTGAATCTTTAGCTGTTGGTTGATTATTGTTGGAGACAGTTTGTGGAATACGTCTCATGGCATCAGAACAACCAATGTTTACTTCCTTTGTCAAGTACAACTTTTTTAAAAGCTGCCTTCTATTTACATTATCCAGTAATGCATACAGAGTGCCTTTTTTAAACCTAAATGATCATTGACTATAACACCAGAGATTTCATCCTTTACCAACCTGTTTCCACTCCAGAAAATCAACACAAGTTACAGAGAAGCATTGACAGAACTGAGCAAAGAGAGGAAGGATATGCATTGCTTAGCCGTTTCACCAAGGACTAAGGACCCAAGAAACTAAACAATATGTGCAAAGACAGGATAACAATATGTTTAACTACAGAGAGAAGTCCAATTAATTCCCTTTACACTAATCCTATCCTTTAAATACACTTTTCGCATCCTCACCTCCGAAAAACCTTGAAAGAGAAATAAAGCACTGCTTATTATACATAACAATATGTCAGCAGCACACACCAACATGCCGTCTACATAGAAAACAATCTATAAAATGCAGACCTGTGGCCTGCGTGTGTATAGGAGTAAATCACTGCAATGATACTGGGTTTTCCTAGATGATTGAACAGATGCACAACCAGAAAGAATGTGAACTAAGTAAGGTAGACACAACCATGAGGGTGTATGTTCAGATGTGGGTACACACTCCTGAAAGGCCAAACCTTTATGATCATAGTGAAAAACATTGGTTTCTTCAGTTGAGTCTAGCAACCACCAGGTAGAGTACTCTACCTGGTTCACAACGTCCATACATGTGGACGATTCTATCCTCATTCATGGCTCAGGATGTAAAGGTTTCCATTCCCTTATTTGTCAAGGTACACATTTTTTTATCCATGTATCCATACAGTTCTCATGGATCTTGCTTCTCTAAATCTTTGCTCCAGTCTGTTAGCTGCACACAACACCACCCTGAGGACCCCTTGACCAGACAAGCCCTTCTGCCACAACAACGATGACCTCCTGTCTTTAAAGGTCTATGTACAGGCAGCCGGGCCGCGGGGCTCACCCAGGACTCGCTGGAAGGATTATTATTTTTCCCAGCTGACCTGGAAGTGTCTGGGGACCCCCCCAGGAGGCGTTAGAGGCTTTTCTAAAGAAATCTCAGCACCTGGTGTCGCTACAAAGACCCTGATAGACGAAGTGGTGAGGAGGATAAAAAAAAGGTTCACCATTCATCTTCTGTCAGACTGTGTTTGTGGACTTTACCTTAGCTTTCCAACCTGTTCTATAATTGTGGTTACAACCTCTCTTAATTCCTGGTATGTGACACATTTATATACTCTAGTGAACCTCCCATCATAGCATAAACCCTTATTGCCTGAAAAGTCTGTGTTTTTAGAGCCTGTGGGCTTTACAAGGGTGAAAAACTGACAGATCTCTGCAGCAAGAATATAACTCAAAAGGCTTAGCGAGTCTACCAAGGCTTACAAGTGAACTGAATGTGCGATCCCAAGTCGGCAAACATGTTTGTGTTTAGAAGAGCTCATCTTAAGCCCTGAAGATGTGTTTATGTGTTTACCTTACCTACACATTATTCCAATGAACTTTATCAGTTGCTCATTAGTGATTCCACAGAAGAATAGAAGTTCTATTTCCAAGTTTATCAGTGTTGTTGACAAAAAAGCAACAACATCTAAATATATAAATAAAAATATGGAACTACAGCAAAGCTCCAAGCCAGTCGCCAATCTGCGGATGATGACATCACACACTTTGCATGCCTTCTGCAATGACTGCTAATGTAAAGCTCCATAGGATGCAAACATGCTCCGGGCTGTAACTTGTCATTGGAAGTGAGGAAAAGTGGGTTGTGTTAGATCAAGTAAGTCACCAGGGGTTATCACGAGAGCACCTCCTGATGAAATGTGAAATGTGAGTACTCTGGACGCTGATGTTTTTTTTTATAGTGGCTTGTTTGTGCTAGTATACAAATATGACAACATTTCTTATGAGTTTCAAAGAATCACTGCTCCTCTCCTACACATTACCTGGAGGCAGCCTGGGTGTTTGTTTTCCACATTAAGTGAAAAACTAGTGCTAAAAATTGAAAAACAACTTCCTTCCTATAGCATTCATTCAAAGGGCTTCTTCTTGTTTCTGGGTGCAAAATACAATGTAGACTCCTGAGAAGTGAAAGGCATTGCACTCAAATGCACTGAAAACACCCCAGTAGCTCCGTGTTTGAGCAAGATCTTTCTTTTTCTAACACCTTTATTCTGCAGTTACAGCGATCTGCAGCTCTGAGAGCCACACTCAAGGCTGCAAGTAGCTCGAAAAGTGTAAGCTCTATTCTACAGTTGCGCTGGTTGCCGTGCTGCTTCGGATTAAAGTGTCAGCTAAAAGCCTAAAATGTAAATGTAAACTCAAAAGGCATTTTTCTCAAAACAAAAGCAGCAGACCCTGAGCCATATGCTACGTGTCAAAATATGTTGCTGCGAGTACAGCAGCAGATGTGTCTGAGAGACACAACTGAAAACAGACATATTGTTTCTCTAAAGCTGTTGTTAGAGCAGATGGACAGGTTGTAAAATACTACACTGAGAAGATCAGATAATGTGCTTTTTGTAGGTGGCAACACCTCTGTATGAGATTACAATACAAGAACTATGTATTAATAATGATACATCTAACATTTAAATCACAACTCTCACAACTCTCGACTCATCATGCAACACAACGATATTAAAATGGCAGCAAGTTAAGTGCAGACAGATGCTCAACAACAATTCCAAACACCACCTGCATATTCCCCAACGCACACTAGAGAGACTACAGCTTTCATTGGACACGAGTGGCATTTCAATGAGTCAACTGTCAAATCATTAAAATCTTGTTTTCCCCCTTTCCAGCTTTTTGACAGGAAGATCTGTTCAACAACAATCTGTTGTTGTGATCCCAACACTGAAAAATGCAGGGTTACTTCTTAACATGCAGAAAGCTGTCAACAAATAAAAAAAGTTGAGAAAGTGTTTTGTACGAGCGGCAAGCTGTTACAAAAATGGCACATCATGTATAATTCTTACCTCATCAAATTACCATTACAACAAGACTGTGATGGTAATCTAAATGAGTTTTTTTTTTTACACATGTGAAAAGATTGTTTTATCTTTGGTAAATATAAAAATGATGTGAGGGCTGCCTTGGGGTCTCCATTGTGATCAAATACAGGCGTTCTGCAGACCATTGCTATGCAACAACAGACCCTCACTGACACTGCATTTGTCAAAATTTAGTATTCTTATAATTTCTTATTATTATAGGGCAATAAGAATTCTAGCTTTACCAGAATCCCATTTTCTTCCAGTATGAGTGATGGACAGAAATGAAAGGTTTAAAAATGTGAGAAGGAACAGGTGGGATTGTGTTTTTTTAAGACATGCTGCAGCAGATTGGAAGCTGGCAGTTTAAAAGTTTATAGTAAACAGTTGTTAGACATTTGAGAGATGGATGTAGAGAAGCACAATTTTGTTGGTTCCAGGTCAAATGTGTTTTTCTGATAGAAACATCTGTTGTCCGTGACTAACTTCTCTTTGAATTATTTTCTTTCTTTCTTTACAAAGGCATTTTTTTCACTTGGGTTTTGTTGGAGTTTCTCCTCTTTTGTTGCATTTTCATCCCTCTCCCTGGTTTTACAGTGATTCTTTTACTTCTTAAAAACCGTCATGGCCATCTATGCTTCTCCCTTTTGGATTGTCTGCCAAACCTTCAATGCAAATATGGCGCATCAGAAAAAACAGCAGCACTAACCTTTACTGATGAGCAGCTTTGTTTTAGTGCCTTTGTTAAGACTTTAATGGTAGTGGCTGATTTTGAGTGACAAGTGGGTTCAGTAACAAGACTGTGGGCCATTCTCTCTCTCTCTCTCTCTCTCTCTCTAGTTTTGAAAGAGTTACATGGAGTCAGGCCACCACAGTCAGCCTCAAGCCCATGTCAAACATTGAAGCTTTGTTGTGTGCTCAGATGCTTAATTACTGGTTGTGTTTACCTATCAAAGACAATTGGCAACCATGTGTAACTGTTGTCTTTGAGGAGCAGAGCCTGCATGATGTGATTCTGTGTACGTGTCAACAGGATGGGTTGATTTCCTCTGACTCAGTGTTTATGCTACCTTGTTTGGCTAAAGGTATAATGCAAACAAAAAGACGGGTCAGCCCTTGTGTGCACCCATTTACACATAGCTGTTGTTGTGCTTATTATTTTCAGTACCAGATGCAGTTTGTTTCACTATTAAACTTGTCTAGTCTAATGTAGCCTCCCTCAACCAGTGAGAGAAGCTACATTACATCTGGGGGAAGCATTAAACAAAGACAACATTTATGTACCATAAAACTTCAAGTAATAGCCGAGTCCCGAACTGACGTCCGATTATGGATTTGGACATATAAAGGCCGGCCTCAATTATAAGCCGGGTATGATTTTCTCGTAAGGTAAGGAGCAAATATATAACTATAAATATAACATAAAAAACAACAACAATTTATGCCAATGTGTGACGTTGTCATGGAGACACATAAACTAATGGCTAAAGAAATGTAGAATGACATTAATGATGGAAGGGATGTGGACAACTTTTCAGTTAGTTCTGGATGGCTTTTTCGCCAGAATAATTAAAGGCCTGTCCCAAATATAAGCAGGGACAATTTTGCGATTTAGGCAAATAAAGGCCCGGGCTATTATTTGAAGTTTTACGGTAATTGCATGTGCTACTGCTTATGAAAATAAACACACATATTCTCATCACTTTTTTTTTGCCAATTACCTATAATTGCTAAAAGTTTAAGTTTGGAGTGTGAGAAAGAAACCCCAAACCACCCACCTATATTACAACACACACACTTACACACACACACATACATAAATCCAGTTTTCGAACATCTTTCATTATTATTACACAATAATCATTTTGCAGTAAACTTACATAACTGGGAGACAGCTACTCAGGGAGAAAGACAATGTCTGTGGGGAGGCGCAACCAAAGAGAAAGCAGTGGTGTGTGTGTGTGTGTGTGTGTGTGTTTGTGCGTGTTTGATTCGGCATATAGTACATGAAGTAAACATGTGAACAACCATTACATGCTTTCTTTCTTGCTGGATGTATGAGTGCTTATGCATGCCCGCGTGCACATATGTTGGCTTCCACCGCTGTGTTAATTATGCATGAGTGAGCAAAATGCCGTCAGTTGCCTTCTGCTCAAGACCTGGTCTTTCTTTTCCATTGCACTGCTGTTCAGTGCAGGCCTCAGCACCACTTGCCCTGCAGGGGTAGCTATTATAGAAACCCTTGCTGATGCATCCATCCTACATCTGTCATGCACATCACTAAAGAATTAAAAATACATCACTAAGATCCCGAAAAAGCTCAATTAAATATATTACATGGTTTAAAAGAACCCTTGTAAATAGGGTTTATGTGCAAAAGTTACAATTCTCACTGATTAGATGTAGCCTGGGGGTGCTACCATGAAAATGGAAAATCAGTAGGAACTGATTAACAAATTACTGACATAAGGCTGTGAATGGAGGGGTGTAAGTATGGTTGTTTAATGTCATAACTGTATATGTAGCTTAATAAAAAGTCTGAGTCATCACACATTGTCAGTCCCACATTAGCACAGCAGGTAATTCATCCTTCAGTGCTTTACAGCAGACACACAAAGGTTTGATTGTAACACCAAACAAAGTCCAACTTCTTTTGTACTTCAGAAGCCTTTTTCTCATTGGATGAAGCCAAGTACAGCAGCAGTTCGGCATGTACGCCGTAACGCGTGGGACTTTTACAACTGCTACCTCTGTACAGATTTTTATGCAGGACATTGATAATGAAGCGCTTGATGTTTGGATACTGGATTCCTTTCAAATAAAAACCCTCACACATGGAATCAAACCGCCCACTCTACTTCCCACCACACATGGGATTAGAACGACATATTTTTCTGTAAACAAAGACACAGACAATAGTGGTGGGTAGCTGGCTGCTGTAGTAGCTTCAAGCTAGTCCTCTGGGCTTCTGTCCCAGTTTAGCAGTGTAGCAACCAGCAACTCAACCACAGATCACTTTCTAGGGGGCTCAAAAAAGACTTTGAGAATTAAATCAAGTCTGACGTGAATGAAGGGAAATGTCTCCCAATTCACACTTTCTTCCATTATTAATACATTTTAGGGCATTTAATGCTTGTTTATTTGAGCAGCTTGTCCACTAATCACAGAAACGGCCCTCCTGGCTACATGCACCTTGCAGAGCAGCTCTGCCTCTATGGGTTTGTGGATGTGATGGAGATCTCAAACCGTCTGCACTTTCGAGCAGTTCAAAAACAGAGGTCTGCCTCATGTCTCATGAGGAGGGTTCTGCAGTAACAGCTAACCCATTCAACCAGCAGTTGATTTGGCAGTGTGCCTTCCACCACTGCTGGAGGAAGGTGCAGGCATTACCATGACTGGAAAAACAACAGTAGTAGTGAACTGATAATGGCCAGTGTTTATGCAGCATCTTATGAATGTGTGAAAAGTGCATGTACAATTCCTTCCATTGTCACTAAACCTAAGACAATGTACTTCCTTTTCAGAAAAACCTTAGCAGCACAGATGATAAACGAGGAGACCACTTTCTATGAAAACAGTGGTACGCCCAGGGAGACAATATCAGCCACCCTGGCAGACACATAGGCTGTGAACTGCTTACTCAACAGAGTAATAAAGCTACAAGCAGCTCATTTTGATGAAAAGATAAAAATTTAAGAGTCTAAGACCTCAGCCTCTCATTTATTATGGATGGAAACGCTCCAAAACGACATCATCCTTTCTAAGTGAGGGGCTGGCGCTGAGAGGCTAATCATCATTGGAGAGTTTGTGTATGTGTGTGTGAAACCTAATTGATATTTATCAATTACAGCTTCCCATTAAAGTCTAGAAATTTCACCACACACATCTGTACTAGCTCTTTTCTGACAGGCACATATTAAAAAAAAAATGCACACCAACAGTCACACCCCCAGATACAAATGCATTTCCAAGCAAGAAAATCACAGGTCGTACTGGGCTGCAACGATGCTAACCAAGGTTCCATTGGCAGGAAAATCAAACAAATCAACATGTCAACAAAACCAGCAAACAACAGGTTAGATCAACAAACACAGCTGGGAGCTGAGACTCAGTGATAAGAGGGCAGCTGGAGTCTGAAGTGTGTTTCTGGGAGTGAATTGAACAACAGTACATGTCATATCAGTGTGTTGTCCATAGAGAAGACTGCTGCCAGGCAGACAGCTCACAAACCCACTCATTCACACAAAGCACAACATAAACAGGTGAAGTGGGTGTAGGAGCGTGGATATGTGAAGTGCCATTGGTCTCTGTGGGTCTGTGAGCTGTCAGGACACACACGCACACACACACAGCAAACAGTGTGTTTGGGCAGTGTTTCCCCAATCCACAGCACATATTTGACATTTTAATAAATGCGCATGGCATGCAAATTAAATTTAATCATATTTATAAACCAGATGACAACAAAAGTCATATAAGGTTACATTTCCTATAGAATAGGTCTATACTTTTTATTACACTAACTAAATAGCTTGATGTTATTTATAATTTACACTGCACTAAGTTAAGCTAGCGGTCGAGCTGCCAGGTTAGGGATAGGGCTAGGGCACACATGTTCTGAAATATTGACCAGATGTTACATTTTCAGGCTGTTGGCACCCTCAGACTAACACCTCTGCCTACTAGCTGAAGATGGAGTTCAGCAGTTGCCATGTTGACCAGTGTTGTGGAAGAAACTGACATCTATAAAGTCAAATGTGTAAATGCATGATGGAAAGTGCTCCATTTTTGTGACACTGACACCTTTCACTTTAGATCACAGACGTTTCAATGGCTTCTTATAATGAATATACACAAATGCACATTCCCACAACTACTATATAATTAAGCAAATAGTGGACAAAGACAGAATGACTGTTGGTTTGGGACAATCTTTAGGTATCTCATCAAAATTCTGAATAGTATTTCAGGACGATCAAAGACCAATCATCATGAAAACCTTTGTGAATTTCTCCCCTTACAAAAACTAGTGAGCGGTGAAATGTAAGAGGAGCCTTGGTGTGCGGTATGCTAATATTGCACTGCTAATCCTAAACAGAGCTAAAAGGTTAAAACAGTCACCTGCTGTGCAAGAGATGCAGCACCTCAGGGTTCCATTATTGTCATCGCAATTAAAAAACTCAGCAGAGGTGCACTTTAAAATCCTTCAAATCCTTTTCTTTCTTTTGTGCTTCAGTAAAACTTGTAAGATACAGAATCACATTGACACAGCAGTGACCGTACTATTCACTATGGCTTTCATATTAGAAATATGTTTGATAACTGCATATATACATATATATATATATATAGATATATATATATGTTTGCTGGTGTGCAAGTCAGGCATTTAAATGGCAGAAAATCAGACACAGAATAACATGAAGGTTGAAGTAAAGATGGTAAAATATCAGCATGAGATGGGAAATGAAGAGTGGATATAAAGGCTGTAATAGGTAGATGATTCAAAATATCTCATGAAATATTGTAGAGATCTATTATTTTTCCACATTTTCCACATTCATTATATTAGTCTTTTCTTGTACATTTAAAGAGGAAATGAAATACTGACTACAGTGAGCTCACTTTAAAAGCAGGATTATCCATCTCAAAAATAATGATAGGTTAACCTCTGTCAGTGAAGCAGGGTTAAAACAGTAATTTTACTGCTTGTATAGCTCCATCTTGTCCTACTGGAGTTAGTGACATCACTGCACCAGTTGGCATGGAGGTTCAATGGTAGCCAGTCATTAGCTAATCAGTATTGATAGATTTCACAATGACTTTCAAGCTAAAAGGATACAAGGAAGGTCACCTTTGAATTGCCATTGGATGTACTCAGACTTATTCAGCTGTTATCATATACCAGTGGTGTCTGTTTGCTGACTCAACATCCAATCAACTACAACATCCAGTGGTAATACAAGCGTGACCTCTCTCCCTTTTTGCTTTGTAGTCATTGTCAAAGCTGTCACTGCTGGTTAGCTAATGCCAGTTACTGTTGGACCTCCATGTGGAAGTGGTAAAATTGCAATTCACCCCACAGCCTCTTGCCTGTATTTTTGGGAAACTGCTTAAGGCTAAAGCAGTGTCATACAATGACCAGCAAGGAACGCCATTGAGTGCACTGGAGGTGTCTTGCCCAAGGACACACAACAACGACTAGGGAGGAGTTGGGATTGACCCACCAACCTTCCGGTTATTGGACAACCCTGCTCTACCACTGAGCTACTGGTGCCCTCAATTTGGAATTTAGACGGACTGTGATGCTGCCAACATGGCTGCGGTAGGAGCCTCTGCGGTTGATGTCACAGATGCTTTGTCCATAGTTATATACTGTTTCTGACTTCCACACCAACCAACCCGGTGATGTCACCATCTGTGCTAGGACAAGATGGCACTATGCATGTTGAAAAGTGTTTATTTATCTAGTCCTACTTCACTTACAGTGTTAAACCTGTCATTTTTTAGTTGGAAAAACTATTTTAAATTATGCTAAGTACAGTCAGTGCTTCATTTCGTCTTCAAGGTATGTTGGATTTATAAATTAAACATCCAGAGACAGGAGAAAAAGAAGTAAAAGAAAGAGTTAAAAAAAAACCCTAATTATAAGAAACAGACAGGAGAAAGAAATTTTAGGAACGGAAGACAGAAGAAGACAGGGAGATGACAGAGAGAGGAGGAGTGACAGAGAGATGAATTAGGAGAGAAATGGAAATGACAGGACAGCCACACTGACCTTTAAGAGCTGCAGAAAAGAAGGATAAACAAATACAGTTCATGTCTGTGTGCATATTGTAGTATGGCTCCATGCACGTGTGTGTGTCACTGCTTCACCGTGTGCATTTGACGGATGTCTCTGTCCCATCCTGTCTGTCTTTTGGTCCAGGTGCTCCAGTGTGATAACAGCTCCACCCCACAGAACCCCCACTTCCTCCTCCCTCCTGGCCTGACTAAGTCTACTAATTCAACGCGCCACCGACGAAAAGCTTGTTTCTGCTCCGACAGTCAGCTCTTTGGAACTCATTCAACAAAAACATCCAGTGTAGACTTTTAGAAGCTCACTCAATGGCCTATCTGAATTTATTTGCCATGGCTGACTCATCTACACTGCAATATGGAGTTAACATCAAAATGACAAATAGAGGTGGCGGAAGGCTAATGGTGAGAGGACCGAGGTGCGGGGGGGTCACACAAGCTCTTGTTGACGTCTGAGGTGGAAAATCTGTCCGGAGGAAAGTGAGTGAAACTCAAGTCTTGGATGCTGAGGCACCAGATCTGCCACCTGCACAACCACCGGAGCTCCTACGCTGCACTGAGCAGCTCCCAGCTGGGAATATGTAATATAAATACAGCATGGAAAAAAAAAGTTGAACTAAAACACACGCTTTGCAACTTTCTGAGTTGATGAAATGTGTCTGAGGAAAAGAAACACTGTCAGCCTTTGATACTGGGACTCAAACTAGCAGGAGTCTAATAAACTTCGTCCCACTTTCTGGCCTTAAATTTGTGATCTGTTCCAGCAAGGAATTAGAGATGGATTTAATTTGAATCAATTGTGTCTCATTTTTAGGCTCATTTGCTCCTGATCAATACAAAATTCCATGAAATATTTGATTTAGATTCTAGGCTTTCTGTGTCTGTCACTTAAAACCACTGATTTCAATAATAAAGTAAATGCAGGGACAAACGAATTAAACGAAAATTTAAATAACGCTTGCTATTTTCTTAAAACTGTATAAAATTGATTCATGACACCATGACAGTGTTCAGCGGCAATTGGACAGCTATATGCTTAGAATAAAAAAAAAACATCATGGTGCCGTGCTGAGTCATGTGTGGGATACGTTTGGCTGGTTAGACCTTCTTGGTGGTAATATGTTGCATAAAATGTTAACTTCCATTACTGAAATATGTCGTTATATAAATTCCTTAAAGCTTCTGCTGAAAGTCGCAGGAGAGTCCTAACTGATCGCTCACAAACTACATGTCAACCTGCCACACCTGAGCTCCTGTCTGCTCTGTTCTCTGCTAACGTCGGGGTCTTCAATCAGCAGTACAAACTCTGGAACTCTCCCTCTTTTGTTTTGTGGTGATGGATGGGCCTATAGTCTTCGCCTCCTCTCCTTCCCTCCTCTTCTTCTCCCTTGCAAACTGTCAATAGCTGAGAGAGTTGTGGTGAGAAAAGGGAGCAAGAAGACGTTGGATCCAGATGATCGCTGACGCTAAAAGGTTAAATAAGGCAAATAATGATGTTAAAAATAAGCAACAGTGGGCTCAGGGTGACTTGTGGAGCAGCACCCTGAATCCTTTCTACCATTTTATCCATAACCACTCAGACACTTAATGTTGCTCCCACAGTTTTCCAGTAGTAAATTATATTTTTTTTACTTTTAGCAAGGCACTTTTATTTGTTTAAAGATTAATATGATTAACAGCAGGTTCTCCTTTAAGTGTAATGCAGGTCAAGAATTGTCATTAGAGTTTGTGACGATTCCAGAGCCTCATAAATCTCTTTCAACCTGTTGTTAACACTCACCACTGAGGTGATGAAGCTAATTGATGCCTGCAGAAAGCAGTGGGAGGGAGGTTCTGCAAAAATCTGAAGTGTTTTCAGCTTGAAATGATCACTGCCTGAAATAAATGTCTGTAGGTTAAAGGAGGTCAGGACGAGATGTGGAGAAAACCGTGTAAACTGGCAACTTCAGTAAAAAATGATCCTGATGATCATATACATGTTTCGTCTCCTTTCTCTCCCATCACTCCGCACATCTCTTTAATCTCGCCTTGCTCAACTTTTTACATTTAATTCCCATCAGTGCCTACTAGTTCTTCTCATCCTCCTCACTTTTTCTTCCCCCATGTTTCTAACAAACTCCCTCTCTTCTGTGTCACATGCCTCCATGTTTTCCTCTCTCCCATTAGACTGTCTGTCTGAAGCTCTTACATAACTCCACATTGAACTCTATAGGTGTCTTCCACTTTCATCAGTTGCATTTCTGGCAGAATCTGTGTAATCCATTTTGCTTTCTCTCTGACTCTGGCTAAAGGAATATCTACCAAAATGGCGACCTGCCTGCTGCGTGTCTAACTTGTTGGAATGGATTGTCTGATATCAGTCTGGTTGACTGCAGAGGTGAATGGGTACGTTGTTTGTATGGATGACTGGATAGCTGACAAACTGACTGACAGGTTGGCTGGGAAGCTGAGGACTGGATAGCTGTCTATCTGTCGAGCTCAATTCATCTTTAGGACTGCTGACTAAACATCCATGTGCGCATGTGCAATGCATGTGTGTGTTTATAATGCATACTTCATCTATTTTAATTCTCCTCAACTTTCTCTCTGCTTCCCACCATGACTGAAGGAAGGACTGAAGAGGAGGTTGGCATGTCTATATATTGAGGATATGCATATGCATTTAGTGTATTATTCAGGTTTTCTTTTTTACTCTCCTGTCCTCTTCATTGAAACCCATCAGTATCTGTAGATATTTTGGCAACAGGTTTCCTCTGATGCCTCCCACCACTGATCGTATATGACAGTTTCTGGGAACAAACACGCACAAACGGCACATGGCATCGCACCCTGCAGTTTAATTCTTAAAGCACCACTGGGATGCTGACAGCTTGGCCTCATCTATCTGTTAAAACTGACATTGCATGTGAAAAAGGGAGCGCGTGTGAATGTTATTTGCTGCACACATATGCCGTGCTGACAGGAAGTCAGTCCTGTTTACACTCAGAGGTGCTTCAGTGCTGATCATTATACAAATTTACATAGGAGGCAATTACTGTGTTATTAGACAGGGAGTCAAATGGCAGTCATATGGAAGCTGTGATTTTTAATGTTATAAGTTTGGGTTTTTAAAAAGAAAATAGACTTAAATGTGGTTAAACTTTGGTTCATACATGCCAAGCTCATAATTCAGGGGCAGAAAACCAAACAGAAGTTGTCGTTTAACTGTAGGATAATGAGTGTTTTAACATCGTTTTATAGAAGCATGCATACAATGACAGTTCAGACCTTCTGCATTATTCTCTTTTGTCTCTGAATTCTCATTTTTAGTTTCTCCACATTCAATTTGCACTGTGCTGCACCCCCTCCGTGTCTTCTACCTTACTACCTGTCCCCTGGAATACTCATTATACAGGCTGTTCTCTGTGATCCAATCCGCCTCTGTTGCTTTCTCTATTCTCCACTGGAATAGTTCATCTCTTCCTCTTTCTCTCCATCCCTCCCACATGCCACCTCCATGCTGGAGGACTCATTATGCAGACCAACTCTCCCTCTGTCTCTCTTATCACTCTCCACTGGAGTACTCATTACTGTCCCTGTCCCTTACTTCTCCATTTCTCTCAGTCTCTCTGCCTTTATATCTTAATCTCTGTGTAATAACATGCCACACACAGAGAGAAACACATGTACACTGCACTTTTCTTGATTTTATACCAAGAACAAAAACCCGGTTTGCTGTTCCTTTTTCAGCATTGACACTAAAGTAAATACTTATTTTATAAAATGGCAACAGGATACTGCTTATTGTATTAGTTGTTATACTGTGTTTTGTATATATACATGTATTTTTCATTTTGTTTTAGATGAATGTCCAGCTCCAAAAATGACTTATGACCAGTTTACACTGTCACAGACGAAAGACAACCATCACAGGAGAATCTTGGAGATATCTTTGGTCGTGGTCTTACGTCGCACTGTGAGGCAGGTTCCACGACGGCCATTGTCAGCGCCTTTTGACCAAAGATAACGTGAGATAAAATTCTAGCAGTGTCAGAAATTTAGGATGACTGACTCACAGTGCATGAGCATGTTGGCATACGTATGTCGTAACCTGTGAAAGCCTGCGATTCAGTAAATGGTCATCGTACAATCTGCACGCATCAAACTTGACGTCATATCAAAGTTTATTAGATTCACGTCGCATAGTGTGTCATGCAATGGTCTTATAAGATTGATAAATATCACACAGTGTAGAGAGGCCATTAGAGAAGCAGAAGAACAAAATGCAGACCATCCAGGGTGGTCAGTGCATTGCATGTGTGTCAAACTGGTCAGTGTGCACAGAGCCTTCAGGTTTCTATGACTTTACATGAAAAAAGCTATGAGTGCGCTAAGATCAAAATGAGTGATCCATGTACAACACACAGCACCTGGCCACAAGATCCCCCCCTTCTGCTTTGCCAAAAGAAAAAAATGCTAAAATGGACCACCGACCCCTGGAAATTACTCCTTAACTTCTCCTCTCCCTCTGAAAACTGCACTGTTTAAATTAAACAAGTCTTCTTTCATCTCCTGCTTTCTTTCCCTTCTTTTCAACATTTTACAGACACTTCTTAAACCCTCTGTTTAGTATTGCCGGTCTGAACTGATGTAATTACCTTGCATTATTTCAGGCCCTCACTTTATGCTGCCGGCGATCAAACATAGTGACTTTGCATCAAGTATGTGGTAAATCCATTGGCCTCACACATTATTGTTTTACTTCTTAGAGCTTTGATTCCTCATTTGAAAATTTTCTGCCTCCTACCGACACTGCATTATAATCTATATGAAGCAGAGAGAAGAAAAAGAAAAGGAAGAAAAACGCATTTCTTAAACGGTAAGGGCCATTAAAATCTGCAATGGCCTGAACTGATTTGTATGACATGGGGATCAAGATGATCAGCAGCAGCAGATGGAGTCTGTGATGCAATGATGATGTGAAAGTATTGAGTACTCTAAGAACTTCCCATTAATATTAGTTTAAAAGTTCAAATTATCATCTCAGAGTGATGTACTGAAACGTATTCCATAGGAACCATGATGGCTACACAATCATCAGAAGAAGAAAGAAGTGCTTTAATCATGACTGAACTTGACTTTGAGGAAAACACTGCCTGCCAGCTCTTGTTTAGAGTCTGTACAGGATGTGCTTGTGCGTTCATGGGCCTGTGTGTGCGTGTAAAGTATCTTTGTAGATCGTGTTCCACGGGTAGATAAAGATGAGTCGCTCCACGAGGTTGTTCAGCAACTAATCACAAGATGACTACTTAAATTAATTAGCTGACTGTACAGCACACATAATAAATACTAATTAGGAGAAATGGAGGGAGACAATGGACAAACAGATCTATGAGAAGTGAAGAGAAATAATAAGGTAAGGCCAATAGTTACATATTAACCTCCATGTTTTGATTATTTTACTACATTTCTGCTGGCGCCACCTCACTTCGATGTGTTCCTTTTTCAATTTAACCCCTCAATTTTCACTTCTTTTTTGTGGTTTTTAAAAACACAACCAAACAAAAAGCGCCACAGGCCCCAGAGCACAGTGGCTTCCCTCTATAGGAGATGGACTATAAAAAAAGAATTGTGACACCTTCAGAAGACATAAAGAGGATCAGACCATATACTGCGTGCTAAAAGACTCACAGTATGTGTGAAAACATGCATGTGGATGTGTTTAAATGTGTGCAAGCTGGAACATTTTTGTTAAGTACTGCTAAGATTAGGGGTTAGGATTAGACGGTAGAAAATAGACTAAAGACTAGAGGCATCTGTGGTGCCTTTGTTTCTTCAACAAGCTGCTCAAACCAACAAACGTGTTTTACATTCAGTTACAGTGTTGTGGCTAAACCCCGTGGCCTAAACTAAAACGGTACAACTACCTCCTCATATATTCATCCTGCATCTTAACTACTTTTAGAATGATTTTCTCAATTTTCTACAGCATGTTATGAGATAATACATTGAATAGCATCCATTCATGTCTTAAAATAGAGTCTGCAAATTGTGCACAAGGTATAAAGAAGAAAGCAAAGCATGCAGATGTTACATAAAGAAGGAGGAGGCACTGAAGAGAAAGAAATGAAAAAAAAAAAGAGACAGCCAAGTAGAAGTGGGGATTTTGCTATGAATAATAGCCCATTCATCAGTGCTAATTTGCTAGGCTAATGTTCTCACTGAGCTTAATGGGGAGATTAGCCTGGCAAATTAGCACTGATAAACGGGAAAACATGAAGCATGGTGGTCAATCATAGAGCCAGCCATGTATTTACATCATACCCCAGCAACGGGAAGCATCTGTTCTAGATGTTCAAGTCTAGCAATTAACTGCCCCCTACGACTGAAATGTCGTGCAATTAACTCGCCATACAGTAACAACAAATAGAGGAGCAGACATTTAAACAAAAATTATCAGCAGTGGAAGAACATAAAGTGTCATTAAGGGAAGTAGAATTAATCAATGTGAATGAAATCACTTTTGATCCATGGTACTGATATCACTGTAAATCCCTAATCACTTTCATATGGGCCAACAGGCACCCAAAGGCTTAGTATATGTATTAGTTGTCTATTAGTGATGATCTAAAGTCAGACTCACTCTACTATCCATTATTATGGCAGTGATAACAACGGATAATGGCCTTTTGGTGGACTGAGAGTCTTCAGAAAAGGGCTGGAAAGGGTTAAACCAGACTGCTAGTGTTCCCAGAGGAATCCACACACTCTGAAATCTAACAGGAGTTTAGAGGCCTCATCAATAAATAAATTAATCATTAAAGTTTTATGCAGTGAGGTGAAACTGTTATCCAGAGTGTTTTGGCAGCGAGTCCAATAGTAAAGTAAGCTTGAATTTCCCCGATCACAACATTACAAGGAGCCGCTGGGATACAGGGGTCTGAGCATCGACGCCCTGTAACCTCACAATGGTCATGTACAGAGAAGAGAAATGCAAAGAACAAGTGATTCAGACTGGTGGGATCTTTAAAGAGGATTTTTCAATTGTGCAGTGTTGTGAAGGTCCATCAAACTGTATCTAATCTATGGGGATGGACCATGCCAGGAATAAAGAATAGCAGCCTTACTTCCAGGAGGATATCATCAATGATTACACTCCTTAAAACCAACTCACACACATCATCAAACAGGTCTGATGGGAAATCTTGAACACAGATTAGTTCTACTTTAAGCACCCATCCGTCTCTCTATTTCTTGAACCTTGCTGCCTGTTACTGTAGCTTCTTCTTTTAAAAAACATGCCACTTGAACCAAGAGAGATTTGTCTGTTGTGTTGGAACTGCACCTTCTGAAGCACATAGCCCAGTGCTGTCATAGATAACCAATCATATGTATGACAATAAATCTGTAGTTTTGATAGGCTTCACTGGCTTAGTGGGTAAATGCAACAGCCAATCATAGCTGAGTTGTGACTGAAAGAGGAAGAGGGAGGCAGTCACCCTTGGTCGCACATGAACAGTTATTTTTATTTGGCAAATGAATTTGGTTTTCTGAAGCTGCAGTGTCTAAATATAAAGTTTTTACCTAAAAGTGTACAGTATGAAGACACATCCTTCAACCACAGCAAAAGCAGAGCTGAGGCTATGACCAGATGAAGCATCATCTGCTTTTAGGGAAAGTCTAAAGCCTTTTAGAGCATCCTTTGGCGTTGTGGACACAGTGATACTATTCTCTCACTATTATCCCAAGCTAGAAGCTAGAAGGCAATTTTAGACGTAAATGAGCTTGTGAAGGATTTTCCTCTCTGTTTAACAATCTGTTGCACAAAACTGCTCTTGGTACCCAGCAGCAAAGATATACAGTTGACACTCCAAGCACAACCATTGCACAATATGTCTTGTAAAATGTCAAGAAATAGATCATATGACTCATATACATATCAGTTCCATCAACATTAGCATTCTACAGGGTAAAGAATGGCCTAAAAATCTGTTTTCAAGGACTGAAATACTGACGTCCATCAAAGAAAGAGTTGCTCTTCACTAAACCCAGTGGCATTGAATACACTGCATCACAATCAAAGACATTAAAACATCTTATTATCCAAAATGAGTCTCATCCTATCTAGCTAAAAAAATCCCAATTTATGTAGAAGAGACTTGCTTTCTATCCTTAGAAAGGGATCCCACAATGTGACTGTGTAAACAGATTTACATATGTCCTCATAACAAGTGTATACATACAAATACACACAACAAATGGTAGCCTGTGGGCTGTTGCGCAGGGCTCCCCGCAGCGCACACTCAAAAGGAAGATGTACTAAAATAGGAAACAATATTGTGAAGTGCAAGTGTGCATGAACTAAACCAGAGAGCGGATCACTGTAAGAAAACAGGATAGATGCAAAATGTGTACAAAGCGGTGAGCTGATGATGAAGCTACTCATAGAAGAAAGTCTTTGAAGAATGGAATCACTCAATACAGAACACCGTAGACAACACTGAGCCTATAGAAGTGGTGAGTAAAGAAGGATTATCAAAAGTTCATGAAAAGCATCAGGCCAGGACTTCTTTGTTATGGTATCTGTGAAGGGGAGAGTCATCTAACCTACATAGAAATGTAGACCGGTTTAATGTCCTATCCTCTACCAGCTACAGAATGTGCTGCAACCCTCGAAAAATTCCCTTTTGGAGATGAAGCCAAAGTGCAGCTGCAGTTCAGCCAGCACGCAATAAAAAACTGGGACTTCTACAGCAGGAACATCTGTAGCTTATTTCAAGTAGGTCCCAGAATAATAAAATAGACAATATGTTTTCATGAGCCTGGGTCCCAGGCCAAGAAAATAAAAATGTTCCTAGAAAAAAAAAAGGGGGGAAAGCTTCAGGAGGGGATTTCTCTCTCTGTTAGTAAAAATATCAGCACTTATTCCCCCAGCTTGTTAAAATAAAAACAAACTTATCCCAAAACTCCTTTTTATAACTCCTGGGGTAACTTAGAGGTAAACGCTCAAACACACAATAAAAAAACGAACACGTTCCAGCAACTAGTGTGTCCCCTGCACAGAGGAATGCAGGAGCAGCATTCCTCTGTGCAGCTCTGTTTCTAAATGGGGTTCTACTCTCCGGCAACAAAGAGTGGCGTGAACAATAAACACAACGCAATAACAGGCCATGCATTTGCATATCAAGCTACCCCCAAATTGGCATTGGCAGACCTAGACTCAAAGAGTGAGGCACACAAAGACAAGAAGAAAAGAGAGAGCGAGAGAGAGAGAGAGAGAGGAGTGTGGAGGGTCGGAGGAAAACAAGGAGAGATGTGGAATTTTGAATTACGTGAGCACGCACACAGCTGTGCATGTGCAAAGAGGATCACTGTCATATCAAAAACTGAGCTCCAAAAGGAAAAAAAAAATGTTTCAAATTGAGTTCAAACACGCACTTCGGAACATATTAATTACAATTTTGGCGATAATGCCAATCACTGTGAGAAATACAGCCAAAATACAGCATCATCATCTCCTCTCTGACTTCATTCCTTTCATTCTTTTCCTATTTTCTTCTCCTCTTCCATGCATTCTATGTCTTTTTCCCTACGCCTTCATACACGCACACACGCACACACTCACAACCCCAAAATGCACAAACAGCGGCGCTATCTCAAGGCTGATGGCTGTCACCTTTGTGTACTCAGCCTCTTTCAGGAGCCAGCAATGCAAATAACACCCTCATGAATATTCAGGGATGATTTGAGATGGAAAGAGGGAGAGAGAGAGAGAAAAAAAGGAGAAGGAAGAAAGGGAGGCGGTGACAGGGAAACTGAAGGGATACGGTGTGTAAAAAAGTGTAAGTGGAATGCTGCAGACAGAATGATAGCACAGAGTGGATTACAGGAATAAACAGATACTGACTGACAGTGTGGGTTAAACAGAGAAAAGGAGTAGGTGTTTGTATATATGTGTTCATTTGCAGAGTTTTACTCAGTTTAATATATTTTACTTGTCATCGGGTGGCTTGCAGTGGTAAGAACAAAAGTTACATAAGAGGGCATGGATGCATGGAAGATGCATGCCAACCTATTCTGATGCAAACTAAAAAACATAAGATAAAGTATGGAAATAAAGCACACTATACTGTAGCAACAAGTATGGTGGACTTTAGTGACCTTCTGGAATCAGCAGGACTTTTACACACTGATCCTTGTATAAGGTCATCCTGTCTCCCACTTTAGAAGTGGAGAAGTAACCATAGCTATGGATGCATATTCACTCAAGAATTACAGTAAAATCTGGTAAATTATAGCAAAATGGAAAGGCAGTTAATTCGCCTTGCCCTGTCTTGTCCTCACTCTGCTAAGTCCTGATTACAGTTAGCTCTTTAATATCATCGCTGGTGTGTCTGTTCCCTGTCCACGTATTACTATTAAATTATTATTGATGTCGTTCATTTTGTCCCTTACCTATTACATCGCTGTGTTAAATCTTCCTTGCTCTCATCATTGCTTTTGAATAACATAGTGGGTCTCCACAGCCTACAGGACTATATCCAGACAACAACTGATTTGATTTTAAATTTATTTGTCTGCAATTAATAATTTCTACTATTCTTCTAGAAGCTGTGTTAAGAAGTGAACCAGTCATTAAAGCAAATGTTTGTTCACAATGATAACCTCCTTGTGTCACATATCGTTACTCTGTTCACCCCTATTGTGGTGCATTTTCCTTAAATCAGGTGAATACCACCAAAATCATACTCATAGTATGAATAAACGCTGGACTCTGAGAGCACAGAACTCAGCAGGCTAGAGAGACATATATGCAAGTGCAAGCACATGCTGTGTTGAGTCCAATTTAATAGCTAAGGTGATTATTTAGAGTACCGCTGTTTCAGAAACACAGGCTGAAACAGAGAATGGACAAAGAGGAGATCTGATTTCTCCCTTTGAGAATATGATAAACAGAACAAGAAAGGCCCGGAAATAAAAAAAAAAGGCCGACATACTGTACAGAAAACACAAAGCTGGGAAGCAATGGCTTGAATAAGACAAACGTTCAACTACAAAAGGGGTCTCTTACTTCAGTCATACGTTAAATCTGGTAACATATATTATTCATTATCCTTGTTATGTTAAAAGTGCTGACAGACATCTGTGCAGTTGTGAAATTTAACTTAATTATGCATTAATGTCATACAGTACTTTACACTAATTCACTGAGGTGAACTCTCACACATGCTTCAATCATGTTAAAGGACATTAGATCAACTTAAAAGGGAGAAAGAAGCATCCTCCCCCATGTAACGGATACAGATACTCACACACAAAACACATAATGTCAAATGCAAATCAATGTATATCAAAGAACACATTACAATACTAATCCATTGCCTTGTGTTCACTCACACACCCAAAACAGTGTGGCTCATACCCAGAGTCACAAAACACAATTGATCCTGCCTTCTTGCTGGTGAAAGAGCATCTGAGGTGAAATCGATGATGGAGCTTTGTGTAATAAAGGCATTCTTTCCTCTGTGTGTGTGTGTGTACGTGAGATGCAGAGGGCAAAGTGTGTGTGTCAGAGAGAGTGCAGTGTAACCACCAGAGAGGACTAGCAGGTCCTTAGAAGTACATCTCCCTTCTGATCCTAGGAAAAATCCACTAATCCCCCTAAATACATACACACACACAGAGGCAAACACACATATAAAACAACAAATGGGACGATAAATTTAGTTGGCATACACCAAATAAAAAAATATAACAATCCATAAAGTACACATAACAATGCTTGTTTAGTCAAGTCATTGAAGCAGCAGATTCAGTCATTGAAGAGCCCTATGATTCTACAGTAAAAGCAACATTTAGTAATCAGATAATGGGGCTGATCCATACATCCATACAGTTACATTTACGATACAACCAACATCATCCAATCATAGGACCCGTATAGCCACAAAGGCTTAGGCTTGACTCAAACACACACAGCAACCAAAGGGCTAGCTGCCCAGCGGTATCATTATTGAGACTGAAGGCGGTGCATCACTCACCACGTATCATGTTTGACCTTTACAATCCTGCTAAGCTGCCTGGTTTATCCCATCCTCAGCAGAAGTAAGATATTCTCTCTGATCTTAGAGTCCAATTTTCAACCATTTTTGAAAAACATTTTTCATGTTATAACCGAAAAATCCCACAGGAGTCGAATGAAATCCACTAAAAGCGATCGGTCGTAACATGCTCGTTCTAATTGACTTTCTTTGAAAGCATCCCTAAAAAATGAACATTATACAGTAGTCTTGTACAACAAATAGTTGTTTAAAGAATCTAAAAGGAGTGCACGACTGCTGAAATTTCAGCCAGATTAATTACAAATAACTGAAAAAAAACACCTCTCCAGAAGAAATTCTACACCGCAGTGCTTACTTAAAGAAAAAGGATGATCCAAGAGGTGCTCATCTAAGCAGTATGACAGCAAAAACAAATGACCAAGTCGCTTGGCCATCAGATTAAGTGATGAGTGTTGCTAATCTGAGAGCAGCTACAAAGAGAAACGGAAAAGGCAAAACAAGAGAACACAAGTGCAAAGAAAAACTTGTTTGCTTCTGATAATCGCTTTTTCAATCTGTCTCTGTCTATGTATTTCTCACACACACTTATCCCCTCATCAGTAATCATCTCACTAATTAGCTAACCAAACAACGATAGCACAGTTCAAGATGACAACTTTTTAATGAGGGAGATTCTAATCACTTTGACCCTCAGTCTGTCAACATTCCCACTGATGAAAAATACTGAAATGCTCTACTAATCATAGATTCAAAGCATCAGACTTCTATTGCAAGGGTTTAAACAGCGTATTAAATACTTCTGGCTGAAAGCTCACTGAACTAAAGCTGCACAGGACAAGAAATCGTCATCTATGTTTGTCCTCTCTTCTGTCTTTCAAAGCTACAAGCAGTGATGTAAATGTTTTGTCTTATCTTTAAGGAATAGGGCATTACAGATGAGAAGGTACTGGGAATAATTGATTAGCCTTAGGATTCCATGCTATGCTTCTGAACAATTGTACAATTTAGGATTGTAACAGAATATGACAGATGTCTCAGCTTGATATAAACAGAAGTGCAAAAAACTGCAGTTCATTTATTGGCCACTTGAGGTTGGCTCCAGTTTTACGGCAGACTGATGCTGTCTGTCTGTCAGTCTGTCTAGGGTCTCACTTGTCTGCCTCAGCTCACCACACTTTACTGTTTTGCCTGTTTTTGGATTATCCTAAACCCCTGGATTAGCCAGAGTCGGCCACTGCCATGAAAGCAATGGGCCGAGCCATCACACTCTCTGGGCTTGTCTGACATCATGGAGGGTTTTTGTCCATCTTTATATACAAACTGTGGCACAATGGTAGAGGTCATTGTGCCAAAATAGCACATTTACAGTCCAAGCTATTAGTGTAAAATCCAAATCAGCTCCATGTTTCAGACGCATGGGTCTGCCCTTCTCTAAAACACAAGAAAAATGTCAATTATAGAGACAGCCGAGTAAGTGTAAGATGAAATGAAGAGTAACAGAGGAAGTGACAGCCAGATGTAGTAAAAGAAATGGAAAAACAATACACAGCAACAGTCTTGCTTGTCTGTTGTCTATTATAATTATTATATGTGTGTCTTTCTCTTTTTTTGAAATAATATAATTCCGGTTTGGAAATGATTAAATAACCTAATTCTGCATATTAATATGATGTAAGTGAAATGAGGACGTAACAACAACAAAAACCCTTTTCTGACCAAACATTTCTCATTAAAAAAATTGAATTCATTGAAAAATGACTCTCCTTTTCATGACCCCCACTTTGCTTTTTCAAAGTCAATCCTGGTTTATGTGCAGTAAGTAGGAGAGTGCATTTAATGTTGGACCCATTATCTACAAAGCTCTTTGACTGTTTATTATTATTATGTATCAGTGTCCTTCATTCACGTGGACCAGTCATCAACAGCGTGAGAAAGACATTTGTGAAAGCTGTTATTGTGTATTTGTTTCTGGGAATTATCATCTGTATGTACAGAAGTTAAAGGACATTGTAGTAAATATGAAATTTTACTTTACTCCCAGAAAATTATCCTTAATTCAAATTGTGTCTGAAGGTCTTATGCTTTCAGATGCAGTGAACGCCTCGACATATTTGGCCTGAGCGTTCACCTAAGACTGAAGAAGTGATTAAAGTGTAGGTGTCAAAGGTCACTGACCTCTCAAATCATGTTTCTGAAATGAGATGCTGACCTGCGTGTCAAACAGCTTTTCAACATAGCCAGTGTGTATTAAGACACACTGAGTGAGGTATAAGTGATGTATTTGGTGACAACTGTGGATTAGCTTAAATGAGATTTGTAGGAATGAAACTGAATTATTTACGATGACCAGGGTGGAAGCTGTGATGAAAATGTAACTCAATTGGAAGAATTGGCAGTGGAACTGCCTCTGACATGTGCAGCCACAGTTTTAACCAGTTGTCTGCAGACTCTTTTGGCAAAGTGACAGAATCATGTATGGATATGTGAGACTAAGCCCGGCAAGTGACACAGAAAGGATGCCTGATCTCATTTTGCCAACGTGTGCCCAATTCAGTCCTCCGTCCTCACATCTATTCCATTTTTTTTAAGAGCTGTTTGGATGAGATGGATGAGATGCAAGTGAAATAAGTTTTTCTTTTCCTATTTTTATTCATCTTTCTCATTAGGGCTTTATTTTTTTCTTCTTCATCCCCTCCATTGTCTTTCCTTTACGTTCCTGTCTGTGCCTCTCGCTCGTCCTCTCTCCCGTGTCTTTCCATCTCCTCAGCAGTTTATCATAATCACATCACCTCAGTGTAATGGAGCACACTTAAGGCTTATTATGTGACATACGCATACATACACATGGACACACTCACACACAGGAATGAGATCCACTTAAGCCTCATTACACGTCTGACTGTGCTTGTAACATGGGAGATTATCCGTTGGACTGTATGCTCGGGCAGAGGGCAAGAGCTGCCCGAGCACACACACAGCTCAGATGCAAAAAGAAACTTAAGTAGAATCTAGAGAGACTTCTGAATTGGAGATTCTTCAGAACAGAGTCTCAGGTGGACAAGTGTATGAGAATACAGACACAGAACCTGATAGGATTGAGCATATCCTGCTGAAATATATAAAAAGAACAAACTTCAGATGCCACAAAAAAACTGAATTCACCATCTTTCTGTAGCAGTACCACACACAAGTATGTACACACAGGCAGAGAGAAAATGCACACACACTCGCATACACACACAGCAGGGGTGTTGCACAATGAAGACAGAGACAAAGTGTGTGTAAGAGAACCAAAGAGGGCACCTCATCACTTCTACAGGTGTTTGTGTGTGTATGCTTAATACACACATACACTGTATAAGATGTAGCGAACCTGTGTACACATCATCCATGTGTGTGTATAGATGAAATATATGTATGTGCATGGCAGAGAGAAATAGCGTGGGCAGGATGTTGGTGGAGCATTTATTTCCCTCTGTCTGTATGACTCTGTATGTGTGTGTGTGTGTGTGTGTCAGCAGATAGTAGGACAAGGTACAGTGCAGTCTAGCCACTTGTTTTCCTCCACTGTCCTGACATGACCTGAGGAACTGTGCACTTTTCAGCATCTTTTATCAACCTACCAAATTTGTTTACACTATCCTAATTTGGAACCTATTTAGTTGTTTTTGTATAGGGATAATATGAACATTCAAACCTGCAACCCCAATACTCAACATCCTTTTTTTCAGTTAGACACATATTACTACAGGAATAGCAACTGAGGCAGATCCTGCCTTATTCTGTTGCACAAATATGTAACACTTTCTGATCATATTCTTTATATGAAACAATTGTGTGAGTTGATTGACATATCCTAATCACTGTGTTTCAGCATTTCTTTGAAAGAGTGGAGGATGAAGCGCTAAAAAAATGTATCTAAAGTTGCTGTCTAAAAAGTTCTCAGTAGTTATACTATTATCCAGCCACAAAGTTGTGTGCTGGGATGTGTGCTGAATAGAATGATAAATCTGCACATTTGTCATTTGTCAGCTTGAAATCCCTGCAGTCAGGGAAATGATGAGACAGAGATGGAATCCAGATATGCATGCTTACTCTAGATCAGGGGTTATAAACTTATTCTCTTCCAAAAAAGAAAACCGCCTCCCTTAAATACAACCCTAAAAAACATGTTGCTGATTATATCAAAGGACATAATACAGTCGCTGAACCCTTAGTGCACAAACGTAAACAATTAAAAGTGCCATCCAACCCGTCTGACAACCCGGATCTACTCTAATTTTCTTCTTCTTCTCCCCTGTCTCTCCAACCTTCAGCCCTCTCAGTCACCCTCTCCCCTCTACAGCTTTCCGTTTTCTGTGTTTTCTTTCCTCCTTGGATCAGTCATGAATATTCATGAAGTTGTTATTTGCATTGCTGGCTCCTGAAAGAGGCTGAGTACACAAAGGTGACAGCCATCAACCTCAGAAGGCGGTGGTGTTCAGAGATGAGAGCGGGCGTACGGGGAGGAAAGGAACGAGTGAAGATGATGGAAAAAAAAAGATTTAGAGAGAAACATGTAAAATGAGACAAACAGGGAGCAGAATGTTAAATGAAACTGAGGCAAATAAGTTCTGTGAAAGCATTTGTGTTCTTACCTCAAAGTAAACTGCTCCGTGTTTGAATCCGTCTTCATGTAGACGCCAAATGCTACTGTCTTGCCAAGCCGAACGGGGCTGGGTGGCAACAGAACCTCCACGTTTTCATCTAACTGCAATCGTTCTCCTTTAGCATGAACCGGGCCCATGCTCATTGAAACAGAACCAGCCTTTATCATGTCCTGAAGACCCCCATCCACTAGGGGGCTCCAAGGTCCCCCAAGGCCCATACCAAGGCCTCCAAGAGGTCCGATGTTTGCACTCTGACTTCTCCATGGCTCATTAACAATGGAAGGACAGTCCTGACCAGCTCCTTCTACTGGTATAATTGAGTAATACACATCCAGTGATGGCAGAGTCACTTCAGTAGGTCTTTTTCTCACTTGTGGTGGTGTAAACCAAGCTGGGGGAATCTCCAGACGGACCACACAGATGCCAGATGGTCCCATGAGTCGGCACCCTGCCGAGGGTGCTGCTTCACTGGTGTCCCGGATGGCCAAGGCTCTGACACATGGGAGGAGGGACGGAGGAGGTGGGTCCGGGTCATCCCAACGTCGCCCCACCAGGTAAAACAGTACCTGAAGAGGAAACACACAGAAGTAATGTTTTAATGAGCACACCGGGGCAGTTAGATAACAAGCAAATTACAATCGAGGTCTAAATATTTAAAAATATTGCCAGCTTTTATTGTTTCTTTCCGGATTTGTGTGTTTATGTGTAATCTGAGAAGTGTTATTTTCACCTGACCTGCAGCTCCTAATCTCTCTACACCCTTTTGTTTTCATTTTTTTGACCCACATTTCTATTGCTGTGAATCACTTTTAAAGTAAAAACCTTTTTGCAGCTAAAGGAGGCAGCTGTTGCTTAAGAAGAAAAAAAAGCTCTGTAAACCCGTTGAGCTGCTAAAGAGGTGTATCTTTTCCCCTCAGGAATTTAAGGAAACAAAAACACAAGGCAGGCAGAGATTGAACACTGGAATAGCTTCTGTCAGGTGGACACAAATATGCTGCTCCCTTTCTGCTAGATGTGTAAATAAGTAACTGTCTGCTGACATGTTTGCTACATTAACTTTACTCCCCATATGCCCCAAGAGGCCAAAAATCATTCAAAGCAGATTTAATGGTAGACACACCAAGGGCATATCCTAATATTCCGGTACATAATACAATGGATTGTCTTACATTTCAAGCTTCAAGGTGTCAACGATGATGTCATGATGGATTAATGCATGAGAAAGTTGTTGATATGCAACAACTACAACCTGATTTAACTTAGAAAATAAAAAGTGTCTAAATTATAACATCACTCCAGTACCTGTATCCATGGCCGTGTTGACCCCACTTGGGGCACCACCACTTGACCTTTAACCTTCCAGTTCAATGTCACCTGGTTGGTCGAGAGCAGCAAATGCGGTGGCGGACCTTGAAGCAGCTCCACCGGGACCGGCTGCTCAATGCTCAGGTTTCCGTAGCTGCAATTGATGCTGGGCAGGGAATGCGGGGCAGCGATGCCCGGCTCTAGCTGGTGGAGGAAGAATGGCTCAGTCCGCGATGATAGGCTGCCGTTTCTCATGACCTCCTGATTGGCTTCCCGTAGGAAGAAGGCGGAGTCTGCACCACTTAGCTGGCATTGGACGGGGAGGTAGGTGGGGAGAGCTGAGGAGAAACGGGGCTGGGAGGAGTCCGGACCTCCACCTGGTCCACCTCCTGCTGCTCCTGCTTGGCTGGCCGACACTGAGCAGAAGAAAAAAGCACAGGAGAAAGAGAAGAAAAGAGATTAACCCCACTGTTATTGGGGTGTAATATTACACACACACAAAACACACACAAATTATAAGACTTAAGAAAATAAAATACCTAAAATATGTTTTTCTGTAATAAGTGATCATGTATATTATATTATATAGTTTGAGAGTTAGAGCTTTTTAAGTCTATATTGTAATTTTATAACGTTGGGTCAAAGTGGTAGCAGCTCTTCCCCTGTCTGCAGCTGCACTTCATACTGACAAACTTTACTTTTTATCTGTGTTCTGGGAAAACACAAAAAGAAATTATACCGTTTTTTAATCATTCTTAAGTTTTAAATGGCTCCTCTGTTACAATTCTAAGTTACATTAGTAACTGAATGGTAAGTTTCAGTAAGTTTAAAGGTATAAATTATTTATTTGAGGATATATTGAAAGATTTTTGTAGCAATATTTAAATATAAATATATATATATATATAGTACAGGTGTTTCCTGAATAGGGTATGATAACGAGGTGATAATGTTCAGATAGGTGTGTGTGTGTGTGTGTGTGTGTGTGTGTGTGTGTGTGTGTGTGTGTGTAAGGGCTCATAGCATGATAATAGACTGATCAATAGGTCTGTCAGATACTATTTGTTTGACCTCTGGAATGTGTGGATTCTTACAAATGTGTAAATCCTGTGTGTAAGTTTAGTTACTTTATCACATGGTGTGACATCACTGAGGTCGTTTGCTGCTCTTCTAAGCAGCTTGATCAGTTTTCTGACACTACATGTCCAGTTGCCGCGCTTCAACCCTTTGAACATTAATGATGTTCTGACCCTTTTAAGATGGCCTCAGTGATGTCACACCATAGATGATGACTGAGAATCTTCATCAACATCGTATCACTAATGATGTCTCCAAATGTTCTCTGAGGCAAAAATGTACACCCACCAAGAGAAGTATGCAAGGACGTGATTGGACATTTCCCTGTAAAAACGATTAGAGGACAGTACAGACACTGTGCTACAGGCTACACGGACATGCTTTGCAGCAGGCGTAATGTCCAGCTCTGCTTCTCAGAGAAACAGAGCTGGGAGTATCATAACTGAATGAGACTATAAACAAAGGCAAAACTTTCATTCAGTTGTTCAGGATTTGTAAATAATATCTGAATTTAGTGTTTGTAAATATCATTTAAGTATACACATAAAAATATGACTATTACTGCATTCTAATGTGCTACCATAGGACACGGACTTAATGTCTGCTTACAACCTTTATTGCTTACAGAGTCATTTTTTTACAGAAACAGGGAATCAGTTAAAACTAAGTCAACAGTGTGTTAATCTGAAGCTCGTTGGCCTGTGAAATGCATTTGTATTGTATACAAACACACCCAGACATAAACACATGCACACATCTATCAGCTTTTTCACATAAATTCACACATGCATTACAACCCGCTGACACAAACGCAGACCGCGGTGCATGGTGTTTCTTAACAGTTTCTCTACAAGCAGAAATGAGCACAAACACATTAGATCCCAGCCGTGTATACGAGTGAAAGGCAGGTTACATTAATGCAACACTTCTTCTTTTTTTTTCTCATCCCTATTCAAAAAGCATTACACCAGCATATATCACAAATTACATTTTGCTCTTTGGCAGTTATTTCCATATATTTACATTCTGTTTTTATTCAGTGTTTTTACCAGATATTTTACAAAGACTGGGAGTTTGAAGCCTTCAGGATTACTGGGATTTTGGTACACCATCTCATTTAAAAGAGGGCTGAGCTGTGCTGGATTTTGATTACAAACCTCTATCCTTCATCGGTATGTCTTATCAGCATTATATTGTTTAAGGCACTGAACCAGCAAACTGATCACTTTTTATAAGCTCTAAGGATCTGAATGGTGGCTAAATGCTGACATCTGCCACAGTTAATGACAGTGCTGTGTGTACAATTGTGTATATATATCTGCATGAATGTGACCCAAAACATCAGCAGAAAGAGAACCTAATCAAACAAAGGAAACAGAAAGATTTTGCTTTGTCATTTAATTACGTACTCAAGAAAATGTTCCAATATAACTTATATATTATATATGTGAATAGTAAAAGATCAAGATTTATTTGTGCCGCCATAACAACAATGAGTTTTCTGTTAACTGCTGCTCAAAGTCGTCCACAATCTCTAGACTATAAGCCCATTTAGTACAGAACAATCTGAGATGTTTAGGTGTTTCCTCACATGAACTCTTTATGCTTCTACAGCAATTCAGTTGGAATAAGGTCAGACCTTTGACTTAATCTTCTTTAACATTTGATATGTGAGGTTGTTGTCGTCTTGCTGCATGATTCACTTTGTCTTCTCAGACATATCTCCTTGTCAGATTCACTGGTATAATTCAGAATGCATTGTTCCATCAATGGTAACAAGTCACCCTGGTTTAAATGTAGCAAAAAAAAGGCTCAAACCATGATACTATAACCACCATCTTTAACAGATGGGATAGGTTTAATTACTGGAATATATTGGAATGAAGCGTCATTCTTTCTTCCAACATTACGATTCCATGTGAAACCAAATAATTCGGTCTCATCTGTCCACAAAATATTTTCCCTGTATCCACATGAGCTTTAGTTAACTGCAGATGGGCCGCACTGTTCTTTTTGGAGAGCAGTGTCTTCTTCATATCAGCTCTACCATGCATCTCTTTTCCCACTGTCAAGACCTGTCTGAAAATCTGATGTTTTGGGTCACATTTATGCAGAAATATAGTAATATGTAATTATAGAGGCTTGAAGCTGTAAACTATATGAACTAAATGAAAACTTTTGACAGTTTCTTTTTTCTTTATTTGAAACTTCTTCTGTGCATCAATTTGAAACAGTGCATAAAGGTTAGTGTGTTCCAGGGCAAAGTAATAGTAATGTTTATTTACATAACATGTTTACATATATTTATATATATATGTGTGTTTGTGTGTGTGTGTGTGTTTCTAAGCTTATATTTAGAATTATTATTTTCAGATGTGTAGTGAAATGTGGTGAACTTTGTGTGGGAATGGCAGCCACTGACAGTGGAAAGTTTAGTGTAGAAAAGTATTTACATAAAATAGTCCACACTGTAGCTTACTGCTGTAAGAATATAAAAAAAATGCATTTCCTAAGAAGAGACAAAGATTTCCATTTGTGCCATGCTGGCCCAAAGAAAAAAAAAAGAAACGTACAGCACTGTAGTGACTTTGTGTGGAAATGTGTGTGCGTGTATTTTTTTGTGTCCTAGGGAAGCGGAGTGTGAAAATATAATGAGGGTGGGACAGCGTAGCGCTGTCTGGGGCAAGTCATACTGAGGCGACTACACAAAAAAATAATAGCAGAGAAATAAAGTGATACCTCAGTGTAACATGAATAAGCAGGCTGGTTTTGTTATGGTGCGTGGGCACGTAGGGATACGTTTAAAGGGAGTGAGACAAGCGGAGGGAAAAGAAGACAGCAGGACAGCAATCGAACAGAGGGAAGAAGAGAACGGCAAAAAGTCAGATGGAGAGAAGGAGATGGGAAAATATCTGGAAACAACGTGCACATACAGCACAGTTTGACTGATTGGAGATACTGGCATTTTTATGTCACACAGTGTGACTGCATACACTTCACCACAACTTCTCTCCAGTCAGATCTTTTGAATGGATAGATATACTGTAGTATATTCACAAAAGCTTTGGACTGAAAGTTCAGATGACAAGAGAAAGAACTGAGAGGAAGAAATAAAAGTAAAGATATCCTTTGTTCATTCATGAGGTTCCTAAGAGTTTGGTCCTGTCCTAGAAGAAGGTTAAGCTTCTAAACACTTTAGGCTAAAAATATGCAGCTTCTCGGGCTTAATCCAACTTTAATAAAAACAGACTATAAAAGTGATAAAATAAGAGTAAATATTTAGATAATTTGAAATAATTAATGGCAAAAACATCAGCACATTGGTTTAAATCAGCTTCAGTTTTTTCCCCATTCTTTTCTTTTGGGCGTCCTTGAGGTGTAAACGCTTGCATGAATGCATGTATGTGTGTCCACAGGAGTCTTATGAAGCATATGTCCCAATCCCAGACAGGGACTGCGAACAGCTGATACACACACACACCTATACACACACTTCAATGCTTTCTCATGCAGAAACTGACCCTTGAATGGATTCATTGACATAATGAAATATAAGATACTGGCTTGTGCATGTGCATTTTACATGATTTTAAAACCAGTGGCATATTCTCTGTGATATTGTTGCTGTAAGTATTGTTAGTCACCACTATCAGGTGTCTTAGACAACCCAATTAGATAAAAGGAAATCATGTAGTAATATAAATGAAATGCCATATCTTTATTTAAGCCAATCAGAGCTCCATAGGTGGCGCTACACTCCAAATCAGGGTTGGCTCTCTGTCATCCTAACAGTGGTATGCAATTGGCTACCATTAAACCTGGCATGGTCCGGATTCTCTGGCATCATTACTTTGGCATCTCTAAACCACAACAGGAGTCCAAACCCGCTGTGTCCTGCTGCACAGCACGTCTGTGTGTGTGTGTGTGTGTGTCGATTCCTGAACGCTCCAGTGTGTGGAAGCATGGATAAGTACATGTTTGTGTGACATGTTAGAAAGTGTGTACGTCCATACATACCTGTGTATATGTGATCATGTTTGTAAAAATTATATGTATGTGTGTATATATATATATATACACACATATATACACGTGTGAGTGTGTGTATCTTTCTGTGTGTGAAAAATTGGACAGGAATAAAGCCAGATGTATGGAGATTTGACAAGGCCCATCTGTGATCCTTCTTCCCCCCCAAAAAAGGCCCATCCTGCTCTATTTCCAAGTACACACACATACAGCCTGTAATCAAAACACAGTGGAGCGTGTAGGACAGGAAGAAAGCGTAAGGAAAAAACACAGTCGGAGCAAAGCCAGATGGGTGCGAGTAAGAAGGAGCAACACCAAGATGAGATTGTATCAGTGCTGCTGCTTATGTTGTGTTATTTAATTTGTGGTCTAATTTTTACATTTAATTAGAGACATGCACACTATTGGGGTTATCTTTCACGTGAACCTGAGTATGTGCCTGCTGTTTAGGTAAACTCAGTGAAAGGCTCATCATTTCATTCCTAACATTATTCTTGTTTTTGTTTTCTTTAATTGAGAAACAACATTTATGTATCCCTGTACTGAACCAATGCACTCTGAGCATGCTGCAAAAACGTCCAACAAAAAGTGCATAAATACTACTACTGCTCATCCACACCTGTAAACTGTTGAAATGCACTCAACATATCCAAAATCTGTTTGATGAAAAGCATCAAAAAAACAGTTTGCTTTTGCTTCATTCAGTGCAGACACAGCACTGGAAAGAAAATCCATCACAGGAGAATTTTCAGAAAAGAATGAACTCCATTGATCACACAGATGGCACACTATCTGAGAGGGAGACGGAAAGAGATGGGGAGGAGTGAGAGAGAGAGAGAGAGGGATGCAGACAGATACAGAGAGATAAAGAGGGATGGTGTGAGTTATGGAAGAAAGGCAGGAAAGAGTGGTGAGGAGGAGAGATAACAGGGTGAAAGAGGATGAAGAGGATGAGAGAGGGATGAGGTTTCTATTTCTGAGCAGCACATTTATCACAAGCATAGAGTTTATTTTGGTGGTCTCTCCATCTCTTGTTCTCTTCACAGTTTTCTCACTGTATGTCTACGTACTATCCTCTCGGCACTGGGGTTAATGTTATTTTTTTAATATTACCGGGAAGTGTTTTTTTTTTTTTGGGGGAGTCATGAGTGCTACTGTTTAGCATATGATAATAGTTGTAAATCACCTCCCATGGTTGTGGAGGAACTTTGCCAAGTCTGAGAAAATAACCTCTGATACCATCATTATGCTCTCCGGGCTTAAGACTTCAAATTAAAAGCCTGCGCTGCAAAATTGAAAGCAACATTAAGACCTTGCCAAGACCTAAGGGTCAAATAAAACTCCTATTGATGAAAATGTAGAATTCTGGAAGTTCAAACATGAGAAATGCAAGTCACCTGCTGTTTTATACAATTTATCATCACCTGCACCTATTGCTAATGGGATATGAGGACGATTATAATAATGTACTTTCACTACGGTAGCTCCAAACAAAGTTATTTTTATATATATAAAATATGCTTGAGCCAGTCTGTTCATTGTGCACATAACAGTTTACAGATAAATGGATGCAAATTAGTTCAGTGGTTGGAGCAGCTTACATTTTACACAGATATAATTTTACCTGCACCTGGATCAATCACTGCACTTTGTGTGTGTGTGTGTAGGTACTTGCACAGAGCACATTTAAGAACAGAAGATTTGGCTCTTTTGACGTTCTTGCTTTAAAAAAGTCCCACATCAGAGTGCTGACTGCAGGAAGTCTTTAATCATGGACTAATTCTGCTAATTGAAATTCATCTTAACATGGCGTGTTTTCTTATTGTGATTAAGTAACTTTTCAGCTTGTCCTTGTCCATGGAGTGTTTACCACATTTTGTCTCCCCCTTGCAGAATCATTCCCAATCTTCCCCCACACACACACACACACACATGTGCATCACTTGTTGATTGATGTCCCTGTCATTGGGTCAGTGGAGTCACATTTCCCCAGGTATGGCCTCTCTCCTCTACCCTCTTCCTGCCCATCCTACTTGCTTGAACCCAATATCCCCCTTTTCTCTTCCTATCTGTCTACCTCTTTTTCTCAATTTCTTCCTCTATATCTCCTTATATTAGTTTCCTCCCCTCAGTTTGTCTTTGGCTGTCCGTTTGCTTTGCTTATTCCTTTGTCATTACATCTTTCCATGGGTGTAATTTAATGGGAAAACACATTGACATGTCATATTTAATATCATGTCATATGAGTCATCTGTATCCATCAGTTAACTCCGTCATGTGCTTGTGACTCTTTTTGAGCATATGAAAAGCTAAAGATGAAAGAGAAAAAAATAGTCATGTGGGGTGAATGTCACATTTTATCTAGGACTCTTAACTCTAACCCCTTATTCTCTGCACCGTCATGGCAAACAGGAAGTTCATGAAAGAGAGCATTTGTCTGAGAATTAATAATTGTTGACAGCAAACCCACTTTTTTTCTATACATTTGATGTCGTTGGCTTCTAACCATATTTGCTGTCGCTCTTAGGGCTAATCAGACATTAAAGGATTTAACATTAACTATAAACGCATGATGTCCATTATTGTTTAATAAATACAGTAAATCATTGTGTTTCCACAAGCTTAAAATGAGCCCTTCACAGCTACACAGAGAGATGTAGCAGTCTTCGCCACTTGATGCCACTAAATTATACACATGCGTCCTTTAATCATACAAACTCAGGCTACCTGTTCCTCACATTAATTTAAAGCTGACTGAAAAGAATTCATATTTGATCTTTGATCAGCATTTACAGACACTTACTCTGACCAATCAGTTTTTCCATGAGGAGCAGGAGAAGAGTGGCTGAGGTGGAGTGACTGACAGACGGAGAGAAGAAAAGCATGAGATGGCTGTAGGACATGGGATGTGAATTTCGTGATTTTGTGTGTATGATTCATGTCAGTGTGTGAGTGTAGTGTGTGTGTGTGTGTGTGTGTGTGGGGGGGGGGGGGGGGGGGGGGGGTCATTGCACTGGGTTTGTCTCTGACTGTGCGTGCATGTGTGTTTGTGGCAGGAGATGCAGGGAAGTGTGAAGAGCAATTTCAAATGGTCACCCTACAACTGAGAGAGACAGAGACAGAGGGGAAGAAAGGAAAGACCTCTCAGAGAGGAAGCCGAGCAGCACAGACGGAAATGGAGGAGCAGCGTGCAGGAAATGCTAAGCTCACACTGGCATGCACACACACACACACACACACACACACACAAAGACAACACACTACTGTCTTCTTAAATGAATCATCTCAAGCATTAAAAACGTTTTTTAACTTTTCTTATATTTGAGCCCTTTAGACCCAGCAGACTGTTTGCAGGGACAGTGTTACTATGAGCAACTCTGTTTCTGTTTCAAATAAATAGCGTGCACAACAATTACAATATGGTCAAACTGAATGCTTTTACCTGCAGTGTTTATACCTCAAACATAGCAGCCAATAAAAGCAATAAACAAATGGAGTAGAAGGTCTTTCGAGCTGTGAAGAAAAGTGTGTGTGTCAGGCCGGGATCTCCTGGCTGTGAATATGAGAAAGGGATAAATCCATCGGGCCTTGGTGCCATTCAATTCTATCCTTCAGTGGTGCACAGCCAGTCAGCCAACTTGTAAAAGCTGCTTATAAAGGGGCTAAAGGACTTGCAGCCTCAACTGACTTAATGGACCAATAGGAACAAAGTAGCTAGTGAGAGGAGAGGAGAGGAGAGGAGAGGAGAGGAGAGGAGAGGAGAGGAGAGGAGAGGAGAGAATTAGGGATGATCAGCAATGTAGAATAAGGGAAAAGGCAGACAAGGGTCAGACAGAGCAGACACAAGAAAGTGAAGGATGGGAAAAGTGAAGGACGAGCACGACAGTGAGCGAACAGACAATAAGAGACGAGCGAAGCCGAGGACAAGGAAGTGGAAGAGGCAGGCAAGGGAAAATGTAGGGGTAGCAAATAAAAGAAGGGTGTAAGACAAGAGTTAATGGAGATAAATGTAAGGAAGAGCAAGGGATATAAATGAAGACAGGCATCAAGGAGACTGGAGGAGTACAGGAGGAAGTGAGGACAAAACCAGAAAGCTGAGCTTACAGAATTTAGAGAGGACAATTGTCATGAAGAGACTTTTGCATGTGTGTCTGTGTATATGCATCATTGTATGTTACTAGCATCATGTTTTGGTTCAAAGCTAATGTAAGTTGGGTGTTGTTGAGGCTAATATTAGCCAGAAAAAGCACAAACACAGATTCACTTGCTGTCACACTGTATAAGAATAATGTGACACTGATGTGCTTTTAATGCACCTTGTTGTGCTGTATGAAACACACAGAGATAGAACTGTTAGGTGCATTAAAGGTAGAGCATATTGTTGCACCTCTGAGGCCGACATCAGATAGTAACGGCACAGAGGGGATGTATGAAACGGCAAGCCCGTACAACAGACAGCTCCACAGAAAATAACTGACATATAAGAGCGGGTGTTTAGAGCTGCTGTCTCTGTGTGAAAGTGGCTACTGACTCAAATGATGGGGGAAAAAAGGGATCCCTATACATTAATGTATGTGCATTTCGAATGTTAGATTTTACTATGAATTTCTAGCTTTTGGCTGACAGCATGAATTCCATAACAACAGCAATGATTAGTAAGAACTAACCCTTTAAAGGTATCCTGTAGAGCAGTACTTAAGGAGCCGCCATTAAAGTAGCATGTGTCAGTGTAGCATGGTAAGTCAAACACAGCAGTGGCTTGGATTTTAACAGCACTTTGACCTAGCTATGCCAATCAAATTTCTATGTAGGGTGTTCAGCGTTGACCACCTAACTGAGAGCTCTTACTAAAAGCTGATCATTTCATTACTGTTATATGGTTCTGTGATTACTCAACAAGAACAAAGACTGAATGTATTTTCTCTGATTGTGCAGCTGTGTTCATTAAAGTCTGATATGGACACGGCTTATAACCATCTTTGTTCGATTCGTGGACGTCGCTAGCCATATTTTAGGGGGGCTTTAGTTTCATTTTTCAAATTTTGCCATGCAAATATTGCAGTGACAAAAGAGACATTTACAGCGCAACTATTTCTGAAAGAATAAGAAAAGATTATAGACTGTGACGCTGTTTCTGAGTCACTGGCAGAAAGTTTTTTCCACAGATGAACAGGTGGATTGGTGGTTGATAGGTGCAATATTCACACACCACACTATACAATAAATTACTTATTTGTTTCTTTTGATGTACAGTTTTCTACAAACCACTTCTACCTTCACTCATCTGTGCAATACTTGTTAATATGTTTTTGATTCTATTGTATATTTTATCTGTAGTGTATTTTATTATGTATATAGCTTTTCTTATCTTATCTTTTGCTTTCTGTATCTGTGCTGTTGTAAAGCTCTGTAGGGGCTAAGCCCCCCCTACCTGTCAACCCTAGTGACGCTCATGGTTCAACTCTTGATCAACATTTTTAAGGAAACATAGTTGTGACTGGATATCGACCAATGAAGAATGCTGTTTATAATCTGAATGTGCAGTTTAAAATTCATAGTCTCCATTATTAAAGAAATAATATGCCATTTACTGCAACTGTCTGCATGTTCTTCCTATTGTGCAGCTTCCCCTTGTAATCCCTTACTAATCTGTTTACATCTGTAATCTGGTTAGGCCAATCTGATTAATGTTCAACAGTTAATTACCGGAATCTGATTGACGAACTAATCAGGAGGAGGATTCAGTTGACAGCCACCTCCCTCAGTTCCTATCTGCATCGTTTTTTTTTTTTGTTGTTTTTTTAATCGCATTTTACTCTGCCGGCATCTTCCAGCTCTGTTTCTCTGCGACTCCTTATCTGGCTTCCTTTCTCTATCTGCACTCGTCCCTCTCTGCCTCACATCACTCTGCTGTCATCAGTCTCTCATTCCTGTTTATCAGTCATCCTCTGTCTTATAGCCATCGATCGCCACAGAAGCCACATGAGGACAAACTTAATTAAGTCTGACAAGAGCAGGTATTTTTATCGCTGCATTCAAAACACATCCACATCCACTTGCGCACATGCAAGCACACCAAAACCTGCACACTCATCCACAAAGCCGCACAAACACACATCAAACTTCTTTTTTTTTAATGGATTCTTGATTGGTAGTTCTGACCTTGTGTGTTGACCAATAACTGCTGTAATTTTGTCATCTTTGCATCCATATGAGATTATGCACACACACTCTTCATCATTATCTCCCCTAAGGTCATCTATCAAACACACAGCTGCGTCACTGTGTGAGTTCTTTATGCAGAGGTGTTAACTAACATCTCACATTGGCCGGTCACATGTTTTGATTACTGCCTCTCTCTTTTGGTCTTCTAGTTTATTGATTTGAATTATCAAGATTTTCTCAGATTTTCGTAGCATACTGCCTCTTTTCTTATTTTTGGTAAAGGGCAAATTAATTGATGTGTGAAGACATGTTGGTGAATGATGTTGTTTTTGGAAAAAACAACAACAACAACCTCAAGCAACAACCCTAACTTTGTTGAGGATAAATTGTCTTCTTGTCCTTATCTCTACTTTTTCTTGGGCTCTTGCCACAAGTCACCCTGCTAACATATAATAGTAATATCAAATAACATTGGAAATGAAACAGAAAGGTCATCCACTTATGAATGAGACAAATTAATTTTATGAGTATAGTAAAAATTAGGGTATGCCGTGTCCTCGATGTCAGCATTTGACTTTCAACCTTCTCTGTCATCAACCATTCATATCTACAGCTCTATGTCTTTTTTCTTATTTCTCCTCCCCTTCCTCTCACCTCCTTGTTCCAATTTGTCTGATTAGATATTTCAAAGCGACAGATTAGATCAGAGCTAACTGTAGCATCAAGTCATATATTTGACCATGAGATTCTGCTCTGTGTTCATCTATGAACGACTTTGTGAGAGATGCAGTATATGAAATCATAGTCTCCTTGTTCTTGGCTCCATATCTGGTCTTATGAACTGATACATGTTCATTATAATGTAGATTTGTGTTTTATTTATTGTTCAGAATGGTCTGTTCCTACTAGAACCTTTCTGAAAAACTAATTTCTCTCTCAGCATGAGAGGTTTTGATTTAATGAATACAAAGGGGGGGGGGGGCGGTTGTGAGCATGTAATTGGATGAAACATGAAGTGAGATCTGAAATAAACGACACACATTCAGTTATTATACAAGTTCTGGAGCCTGATTTTTTTGTGATGTTAATCATCCAATGAGGTTGGGAGCTAACACCGACCAGATGCTGCGGAGATGTGGCTGTAAATAAGTCTGCCTATTCAACTAGTGACTCTGGCAGGCAGCCAGAAGTCATTTTAAGATTTAAGTTTGGGCAACATGAGCTCCTTCACAAACATGCTAGTTTTATCAGCAAGTTACTGTCCATCTGTCATCTGCTGTTTATCTGACATCACAATGTGTTGATAGGTAGCGGTGGACGGTGGTCATTAACAAATCAATGACACAGCAATCTCCGACCACAAAGCATACACGGAACCGGCGCCTGTGATTAGTAAAGTCAAAGTGAATGAAAGAATAAAGGTTAAAAAAAAGTTTGGATGGGAGGTGTGGACTGCATGAAGAATACACTGCTTTCAGTGGGACTCACTGTTTAACTGGCCTGTTTCTAAAGGTTAAACTCAAGCAGCCTCCAACCAGGACAGGGGAAAGGAGGGGCAGGAGGGCGCATAAAGAAGACATCTTTTATCTCCATCTTTCCAACCTGTTCTCTTTCTTTCTCCGTCAGTGTTTTCCTGGTGTTGTTGCTAACCACCTGCTTCTTCCCCCAAATGGAAGTCATGCACGTGATTTCATATAAACACCACTTTACAGCTGGCTTCATTGAACTGTTAAAGCAGTTGCGTGCCTACTTTTATACTAACTCATGGCTTCATTCAGAGAGTGAGAGCAAAGAGCCACAATATGGGATATTTTCAAGATGTGTAAGTTTGGAAGCCGTTTCATCTGCATGGCTCGTTCTGGTCTCTTAGTGAACCTTGTCCTTATATTACTTCTTCTCCTAAATGTAGACAGTCTCTTATTTATTCTGCCAAATTCCTGCACCTCAGAAGTCTGCTGGCGCCTGGACATAGTTGTAACAGTGTGTGTGTCTCCAACATTCACACGAAAGTCGACACATTTGGATAAAAGGAAAGGATGCATGTCTGAAAGGAGCTTCATTGCATTCACATTGCATTCACGTGCAGATTAAATGCAGGGATCATATCAACATAACACAGACTCATAAATGATCGTGACAAGAAATGGGTTAACAAATTATCATAATCATTAATGATTAAAACAACATACCAACTCAGGACACACTGTCATTGTCCCTGTCCCTCAGGCTACAGCATACTGACACATACTAATCAAATCAGCAAGCAGTGCCAACCTCCGGAAGCAAGGTTTTTTTTTTCTCATCAAACTCCTTTCAACAAGGAGAAATTCTTTCACCTTTTACTGACATATAGTTTGCATATCCTGAAATATTTTTCAAAGCCTAAGTGAAAAATTATCTCATTCTCATATCTTCACATTTTTGAGGTCATCCAGTTTGGTAGGAATTATTTGACAGTCTCTCCGTGGACTAATTCATCTATCAAAATCACTGCTACCTGTTGTCACATCTCAATCATTTTGAGGGATTCACTTATTTATACAGTACGCACACACACACACACACACACATTCATAAAGAAGTCATACCTATGCATAAATTCAGGACATCATGGACTGGAATACAAATCGTGACCCCTGTTGCCTGTCAGCGGCTGATACATAAGAAATAGATTCAGCCTTTGCCGTCCCTTCCTGAAGCAGAGCCTGGAGCCAAATGCACTGCCTTCCACGTTTTTTTTTTTTTTTTTTCCAGCTGCTCTCCTCACAGCAATTTGGACTCAGCTCTGTTCATCTGAACTATTGTAATAACACAGACAGAACTTTCAAAGCTATAACCAACTCACTACAATGATAGTTTTTAGCCTGCTGACTATAAATATTTTAGGATGATCAACCCTGTAAGTGACAAACCACTTAGTGGATTTTGATCTAATTAGCTGTACATACCCCCTTCTTGTTCTCTCCTGTGTCCACTGCGCAGATATACATAAAAATAGCAGGCTCCCTGTTGTGTAGCTCACCTTTCAGTAATTTAGCTCACTAACATATTGTTGTAGGTGCACTTTGGTTTGGGAACTGCTGACTGTGCAGTGACAAACCAGGAGGGACTCTTTAGCCTTTTGCTGAGATTGATGGTAAAAAATTACTAGAACAAACCAATTATAACCATGATAACAGAAATAAGCAACACCACTGTACACATCGCTTACTGTGATGAATAATAATAACGTTTAAGATGAACTTTTTGGCACTTGTTCCCTCACATGCCCTCATGCAATTTGTGACATGAACTGGGCTGTGCATGAATAGGTAGTTGCATCAGCAGCTGTAGTTTGCAAACCTTATTATCACCCCTATACACGACTCTTCTTCCAGACTTTCAGACAGGTAATGTTGTTGTACCTTTTTACACCCCTCCCCCTCTCCTTTGTTGGCCCGACATAACAGTCATTAAACTTCATTATAGGGACAGTTGGTGCTTACACAGAGGTGTGTGTATGTATGCCGTGGGGGTTGGATGGGGGGGTCAGAGTGAAGGATGGGGTGCCACTTGCACTTTACTGTAGTCAGCACACACACACACATTCACATTAATGCATTTGCAGAAAAACAAGCTCACAGAGATGCACACAGACCTGCTGCATCGTTGCAAGGTTACAACAGAGTGTGTTTGTCGAGCCGGGTCTGACATCCTTTGACCTCAACACGGCTAAAATGTACCATATGATTAATGAGAGACATGTTTCAATAAAGTGGGGTTTATGTTTGAGCATTTTTTTTTACAAACTTTATGTCACTGCTGCCGCTGTTAATATTCTACACGCACATATCGAACTGTTGTAAAAGTGGCGGTACAGACATTTTTTTAGTGCGATTATGGTGACTGAATGTCAATGAGAGAACGTGAGCAATGCCAGAAAGATCTACAAGAGCACACTGAACAGAGGTATAGTAGAGCAAACGTTAGGCATACAAACCCGTGACCTGGAAGTGACTTGTTGCAGCTGTTTTTATCATTTTATATTTTGAGTTTAATGTGCCACTTGTACTAACAAAGAATCAAAGATACGATGTAACTGTGCAGACACACACACACACAGAGCACACTTTGAACTAAGCATTGCTCTTTCTAAGACCTCACCTCCTCCAGTAGGTGACAGAAGCAGCTATCACTCTCACTTGCCACTACTATGTCTCACCTGTAGGTGTGATGATGTCACATGTAAGTAACAGCTGCTCGGATATTAACTGTCACAGTGTGTGTGTGTGTGTGTGTGTGTACACATCTGTCAAAGTTGCTCTCACTCCGACTGCCAGATGTTGCACTGCTGTGACAGTTGAAACTTAGACTTGTAAGAAATGCTGCTAACTTGAAAACACTTTTACACAAGCAATTATTTACTGTTGAGTTGATGTTACACTCCTGTTTTAGACACAACTGGAGAAAGTGTGTATCTAGGGTTGTGCGCTCCTAAATGTAAGTAACTAGTTCAGTTATTGGTTTAATGTGTAATGTAATCATTATTTATCTCTATATGCAATTAAACAGAGTGACAGAGTCATGTAAAGTACAGGTGGCGTGTGTGTGTGTTTACGCATGCTTATATGTGCTTGTATGTCACGTGTGTGTGTGTGTGTTGCAGATGTGACATTGAACAGTGGCAGCAGGATGAATGTATAAGTGATGGATGATTAGCATAAAGCTCAGGAAACCAGCCGTCTGCACCTTTATTGCTTCCCCCTGCATTCATTTCACTCCAACTGAAGCCAGTTTGCAGCCAAATATAAACAAACATTAATAACCCAAAGGCTTTTTCCACCTTATTTTAATAATGCCATACTCTGTTATTCTTCTCGAACAATATTTATTCTTGAACAGAGTGAGAGCGTGTGGGGTATGAAGTCTGCACTGCCAAACTTCACGCGGGGGATGGGGCCTCATAACAAAAAAAAAAGAAAAAAGTCATGAAAGGAAAATAAAAAGAGAAGAGACCAAGCACAGGCATGAAAAGCCTGTGGCATTACAAGGACGAGAGGAGACGAGCGGTGGTCGATATGTCCTCTGTAATTTGGTTATCCATATTTCTCTTTAGAGGAGCGCTTCTATCCATTTAATATATCCATGCAACAAGATTAACCTTTTGTAGCACCCAAACAGACAACTACAAAGCACTCTGGCTGCTCTTTGACATAATGCTTATATTAGGGCAGCAGTGGCTCAGTGATAGAGCAGGGTAGTCCAATAACCGGAAGGTTGGTGGTTCGATCCCAACTCCTCCCTAATCACTGTTGTGTGTCCTTGGGCAAGGCACTGTGGGACTAATAAAAGATTATATATATATATATATATATCAGCAGAGAATATGATATTCAATCTAATGTTTGGTAAGGTCCATTACAGCCACCTACTATACCAAAAAGAGGGCTGGTTTGTTTACATAATGCACATTTTTATGTTATTTTATTTTAGATACTTTATTAAGGGAAATTGCTTAAGGCTGCTGCCAAGCAGTGTCATACAATGACCAGGCAGTGCCTTGCCCAAGGACACACAACAATGACTCAGGAGGAGTTGGGATCGAACCACTAACCTTCCGGTTATTGGACAACCCTCTCTACCACTGAGCCACTGCTGCCCCGAACATGTGTATTCTTAGTGAAATAAATGTGTTTTTTTAAAATAATATTAATAAAATGTTGTTATAACTCATATTATTCTTAAAAGCAACCCAGGACACCACTGTGGTTTTTAAGGTTAATGTGTTTACTGTGCACTTTTGTGTTTTGGTTCCCAATGCTGGTGCACTACCACTTCCTGTCCCCTTATTTTGTTTCATGTAGAACTAGGGGCAAGATGCTCCACTCCCCATTTTGTTGTCGCCTTTCCTAATTAAGCTGAGTCTAAATGTGGCTTCAAAAGCGCAGTATAGATCATTTGTAATCACCGATAATCTAATCCAAAGCCACAGCTCAGTGTTTGTTACATGGACGTCATTAATTAAGAGCTAAGTCAGAAAGTGCCCGCTGAGATCATATCAGCCTCTGGAAACAAGAGGAGCACTTCCTCAGTCCCTATTTAAGTTCCAATCCTCCTTTATCCTGTCTCTATTAGCACAGCTGCATCAAGCAACGCTTCATTTCTCAAATCTTCATCTGTTTTTCTCTCTAATTTTAATCCTTCCCCTCACCACACCTTTTTTAACTGTACTTCCTCCCACCAACTGTCACACCATCCATCTCTTTGTGTCTCTATCTCAGCTCCTGTCACACCTCCTGCCTTCCCTCTCCTCCTTCCCCTGTTTTTCTCGCACGTAATCCTACCCTATCTCACAACAACAAGCTGGTAATCCTACCTTTCCTTTCACACAAACACACACAGACACACAGGATGCAAAGACATGCATAGTGATGAATGCTTGCATCCTGTAGATGAATAGACATAAAGATGTCCCACATACAGTGCACAAAATGACACACAGGTGTGCACAGTATGCTCACACTAACAGAAAGATGTAAACATATTCACACACACACACAGTCATCGGATATTACTTGGAGGAAACATGATTTCTGATTGGCTACAGGCCCCATGGAGTCAGATACAGGAAACTATCAACCATTAATTAAGGTAATAGGAGATCTCCTGTGCTAAATAAAACCTGGGTTTGTGTGTGTGTGTGTATGAAGTGAGAGAACCCGGATACATTTCTCCCTGTTGAAAACAATAAGGCCATTGACCTATTCAGGTGTCACTGTATTCAAACCATTTAGCTTGCACAGTTGTAAACATGTACACAGACAGGCTTTGGTTGTGTTGTACATGTGTGTTGGAAGACATGGAAAAGTCTTCTAAGGGCGTGTTGTTAGTGTTCTATGAATTATCCAAATCAGCCTTCTGCTGTATTCTGTGTAACTTTAGATTAAATGAAAAAAAGTGACATCACAACTTAAAATCCACTTCATATCTAGATAGAAGTAGAGGCACAACAAGCCACCCACCCACATACAGTGTTCAATTATTAACAGTAAGGATCTGCGAGAGAAAATTAAGGTTAGCCATTGTTTCTGTTAAATGATTCAAAACCAATTCATTTCTCATTGTAGAGAGAGGAAGAGTGAGGCAGGGGCAGCTGTCTGGTCCTTGATTTGAACTAGAAACTCATTTAAGGTCTAAACTGATGCATAGAGTCTGATTGGTAAATAGTCTGTAATAATACAGTGCTTTTCTAGGTAACTCTTTCATATACACAAGCACACACACACAGTCACACACCAATGGTACAACCACTCGGAACAACTGGGACACAGGTACGTAGCCTGGACGTGGATCCAACCAACATCTGTATGGTTAGTGGCCAACAGCTCTACCACCTGAATCAAAGCCTCCTTAGTGAAGGAATTGCTTTTTCAGGACCAAACCCTCTTGGTAAGATTGTTGAACCTGTTCAGCATTGTTAGAAATGACTCTTTCATGACAGTGTCAGGTGTTGTTGATGGTGCATTTGTAACCTGAAATACTGCAACTGACAAAAGTTTAACAAATGGTAAAAGTAAGTCTTGACTCTATTTTTGTATAAACACTCAACGCGAGAAATATGCTCACAAGGACTTAAATATCAACCTTATTCTATGTTTTGCTGTTTTTTGGGTTTTTTTTTGGTGAGGACAGGCTGCAGAAACCCCCTGAAAGCTGCTCTGTTGCACCAAAAGCTTGAAAAATGTCTCCACCCTCTTTCTCTCTCATCTTTGGACTACTCATTCTGGCCTCCTGGAGTGTTAATATTGGCTGCCCTCTATCTTCTAATCACACACACACACATTTCATATATTTTACATACCCACAGCAACAGAGGACAAAGAAACACTGAACTATTAGCTAGTTGACAAGATTTATGAACAAAGGAGCACATATTCTCCACATTACTGTTTTTTAAGTCTTTTAATGTTCTATTGTATATTACACACTCTCTGGTCTCTCTCTCTCTGAACATATGGTGAGGGGAATAGTTTGGACGTAGAGCAGCTGGAAGGTCACTGACAATCAAAAAAGAAAAAAAGAAAAGGGGTTTATTCCACACCTTAGGAGGAAAGGTCAGTGGAAAAGTAGTGCATCAACCTCTAAAACTTCAGCAGACGTCTAGTTATAGTATTTGTGTTCATTATTTACAAAGGCACATGGGCTAAAGATCCACCATTTCACAGATGGGACTTGAAAAATAAAAGTAGTTTGATAGAATGTGAAATTAAATAAGTTTTTAGGGAAAATAATTTAGAGGGATTGCTTACAAATCCAGATGGATCAACCAATGTGTGTGTGTGATATATTAAGACAAGACAGAAAATATTAAAGTTTCATCTATTCTGCATCAGATATAAGGGGCTGGGATTCCTTCAGTGTAGCACTGCTTATTAGCTCACGGATGCATGGTAATGTGCAGGCTTACTGTAAATAACTAATGTAACATTTGGCTTAGAGCAGTGTATTGCGCTATAAGCAGCTTTCAGTCAGTCAGTACACAACAAACATGAAGCTTAGGCCCATGGCTTACAACTAGGCAGAAATCCCATTATCGTCTATCTATCCATTTCCATCTCTCTCTTACATTGCCATGGTTTGAACTAGGAAGAGGGAGAAAAAAGCCATTATCATCTATCCATGTTTCTTCCTATTCTATGTCTGTCTCATTTCATCTTTTTTTCCTTCCTTTCCCTGATATTCCAAAGGTTTGGAAGTAGCCTGAAATCACCCCTATTCATACATCTGTCTCATTTTTCTCTTCACAAATATTTCACCCTTTTTTCCTGACCCCACATCTCACCCAATGGCAGAAAGCCAACATATCATATCTGTCTGCCTTCATGTCCATTCCATTCTTTTGCTCTTCTTTTGTAGCTCCCGCTATGATGAGAGAAGGTGGTATCTGTGTCCCAAAAAACCTGCCTGAATCTACATATGACCAGGCTGATAGTATGTGTGTATACCAAAAAAAGGACGCTTTGTGTTGAGCCTGGTGTCTGGTATATTCCTAATGGGTTTTTCAGGGTGCATGACCATAACCATGACTTGGTGAGAGCCATGTTTATGTATTTTGTCAGCTGGATATCTCTCCTGAAGAAATATAGTGGACAGATTTTTGGTGTTATGGTGTCTCCATATTTGTATTTTGTCTTATATACAGACATAAAACAATAACTGGCTCAAATAGTAAATAAGTGCCTGTGAAATTACAGCATCTTTGGCAGCTGGCTTTCTTTCTACCTCGAGGCTTGATTTATGAGTGTCAAAAGGCCAGGATGTACAACTAATACAATTACAATCTGTGTGTGTGTGTGTGTGTTTTGTTAGGGTTTGAGTGTGAAGCTGTGTGTGATGACTTTTTTTCAGGGCGACCCCTCAATAATTCACAGGCTTCTCTTGCCCAGAGGCAGCGTGCATTACATCCGCTCTCTCTATTCAACAGCTCAGTGTGTGTGTGTGTGTGTGTGTTTTGGCATGCACGTCTGTTTTTGAGTGTGTGTGTGTGTGTGTATGTGTGCAGAGGATGCATGTGTGTGAAAAGTGTGTGTACATATTTGCTTGTGAGTTTGCGAGCCCAGCAGTGTGACTGGCAGTATTGTATTACATAACCCTTAATTATAACTGGAGAGGAAATGTGACAGCTTGTGACCTAATCTTTAATACAAGCATTACATTTTCACAATTCAAAGGGAAATGTGTGTGTGTGGGTGTGTGTGTGTGTGTGTCAGGGTCTGTAATTTGACTATGCCAATTAAAGGAAATGTGACAGCGCTGCAAACACGCCCCTCAATTTGGAAATGTGATGACTAGATAATGACACAATAATATGGCATTCTAATGTGATAGAGTGTGTGTGTGTGTGTGTGTGTATTATGAGGACAGACAGATAAGGGAGGTTGTTGAATATGTATACAACTGTGTGTGTGTGTGTGTGTGAATGTGTGGTCCTTTAAGACTGCTGAATGACAGATCTATTACTGCAGAAAAGTATATTATTATCAACATTAAGGGGCCTTGTGCAAGCGTGCGTGCACACATAAAAACACACACTCACACAATCACGCTGCGTGATGAAAGCTGACTAATGTGCTTAATGTGTATGAGTGTATTTAGATTGTGTGTGTGAGAGAGAGAGGTTATGGTAGAGTATAAAAGCTGCCACTTGGCTTTAAGGGACTTGCTAAAATGGCTTTTAAGAGCCCTCTCATCTCATCTGTCTATGCACTCACTCTTTACACATACAACACATGGTGGCATGCACACCTCAAGACTAAGACCAAGATTTTACCACAACACTTTGCCAAACTTTAACCAAATCTCATTATGTAAATGAGGCGTGACTGTGTATGCAGGTTTATTAGATACACACACACACACAGTTCACACACAGGCTCTCTCTCTTCAGTCTTGTAGCGATCATCACATTGCTCAGATGGATCTATTTATAGCTGTTTATACACACACTAGGGGCTAACCCTTGCTTCACCCTTCTATCCTGGGCTTTCACTACTTGTTTTCTTTATCTCTAAACTCTACCTGTTTTCTTTTATCCTTCATGCCTCTGTGGCCCATCTCTCCATCCTACTTCTGTGACCATTATAGTTTAATTCACTGCTGCAACCGCCCTCTTTGTTTAGGGGTAAGAGTTGAAAGGCGTGAAAGCAAAAGAAGGCATCAGCAAGACAGTCGAGAGAACTTGAACTTCACAGAGATATGAAAAGTGTATGAGACAGAGTGTGGGAGAAAGAGAAATCTGGTGCGCACTGTTGTGATTTCCCAGTGCTGTGTTCCTGGACAAAAGGCCTGCTGTCTCCCTTTTGGTTAGCAGCAAATAAGCTGATTAACGCACAGCAACCAGGGACACAATGGACAGTGGCCCATTTACTGTATGAATAACAAACTATAACATTGTAAGAAGCGAAAGGGACAGAAGAGGTTTGAGACGTCTGACAAAAAGACAAATCATCACCGACTCATCTGTTTAAAGCACACAGATGTTTGGTCACTGCCACTAGTCTTAATACACGCACGTCTCTTGTTTGTTCCTGCAGCGTGGCCCTGAGACACGTTTTATCGCTACTTTCTACTGCGCTGCCATTCTGCTGTGCCGCACCCCTGCTGCATCATCTCGACTGCAATAATTGGGAGTGAAGTGAATCAAGAGCCTGTAGTCATCTACACCGATTAGATGTAACACTCGCCTCCAGCTTATAGCCGGTCCTGTCAATCAGTATAAAGCAGCATCAGCCTCCAGTAAGCTCCCACCAGTCAGAAGTAATGCACACCAAAGTCAATACCACTTCAGCTGGTTTGGACAAAGACTTACTCTGAGCAAAATATGACTAAATTATACAATACTGTACACAAACATGCTTTATCGTACCGCCAACAGAGTCACTGTTGATACGGCTTAAATTGAAGAGACGTCCAGCTGTACTACAATAATAAATAGAAGCTGTAGCGAGATTGTTTTGTCAACTAAAAAAGCGGAAGAGAACAGGGGAAACTCAATCATCCCTGAACACTGCGTGATATGATTAGAAGCTTCAGAACAGGTGTGTCTGTTGTGGCGTTATCATGAAATATTCATCGGCCTTATTCAAACAAACACAAATCAGATTTTTCTGTTCATAACAAGGCCAGTACTGCTTCATATTAGGATTGTGTACATAACAACAACGTTTCACTGGCTTTCAAAACAAAATCTAAACTTATAGTCCAAACTCATCTTCACCAAACACAGGAACTGCTGGTCTACTGAACATGTTAACAGACCAAAGTCTCACAATAGCTTGATCGAGGTAGGAGGCCAGAAACTCTGGTGCTTTCTGCTAAATAAACTAAAATGACTGCTTTTGTAAATGGAGTCTGGTGGCCTTGAAAGCAGTATACATTAAACAGCTCTTGTTTCATGCTGAAAAATGTTCTGAATTATGTTTGGCGTACACTCGTTTTTTTTACTGACCCCGTCCGCTGCAGGTTACCACGTGTCTTCTACGTCACTGCTGTTATCACCTTCTCTAAAGTGAAGTGTTTTCTTTGGACAAATAAAGAAGGACTGGCAGCAGACACATTCATACATCAATCAGCCGGTGACATAATCTGACAAGAAATTGTCTCCCTCTTGTGAGATATGGAAACACTCCCTGTGACACTGCAAGCTTTAAGCAGCTTCATGAATGCTTAATACTGAAAGAAGGAGACATGGTGAGGATACGTTTGCACTTTTACCAGTATTACATTCATTCATATGTGCCTGTACTGTTTCCCCATCATTCTATAAGGCCCCTTTTTATAATAGCCAACCATGAAAGACTCCCTGTCAGCCTCTTGGCTACATTCTTCTCAGCTGTCTTACAACTTAAGAAATCCAGTTATTCAATAACGTATGTGGTGATAGTTGAATGACTGCCCTGTCCATATACCTTTCACGTGTCTTCCTTGTCACGCCACCTTTCTTTTCTAAGATGGGTTTAATCAGTATTCCTTGTCTATTTTTTCTGATTTGAGTTCTCTTTTTTCCAGCAACAGTAGGTTTAGACAGAATTACCTCCCACTTCACTTCTCTTTTACTGCTTCTCTCTGTCTCTCACCTCCCTGCTGGGTTTTGTCATGCTGCCATCCAACAGTGTGCAAAAATTAAAGCAAAATTTCAAACAGGTGGCAAATAAAAAGGGTGAATCAGGGATGTGTTGAAATGATTTTTTTTAAGTGTAAGTGCAGTGTGTAACAGGATTGCATAATCAAATCATCCATAATCTTTGCAAATCATGGTACTTCACTGCTATTTCCCATCTGTCATTATATCCTAGTTTCATGATTTAATTCACCAGATATTTCCTCATATATCATTACTGGGTTTTTACCATGTGTCATTTTTTAATGAAAAATGTTGCAGTTTCAAAGGGGACAGAAGAAGAGTGCAAAGAGTGAAAATATAATCTAACACTAGCAAATCGGATCGGAGTGCGGACTTCAGAAAGTTACAGACATCAGAAGAGCCTCCACTATTTCCAAACATTTCCTCACCCCGTCTCATTCACATCTCCCAGGTCTGATCTTCCCTCTTTGGCTTTTTTCCCGTACCCATTCTTCCCTCACAGTCGCACAGTCCTCCCTTCCTTCTCATTCTCTTTCTTTCACTCCCAATCAATTCATCCCCTCCACCCTTCAATAAAAACCACCAGCTCAGCATTTCTTGCTTCATCTGAATCAGTTTCTTGATTTGACAATCCACCACACTCATTCCTAATTGGATCCTTTCCAGTTTCTTAAAGTCACATCTCCCGAGCAGCCTCCTCTGTCTCCTCCTCACCTCACCTACATTCCTCTCATTAGAAGGCAGGGCTGTGTTTTATTTTTCAATATTTTCTTATCTTCTGTCTGATAATTAATCACCATCTTTTCAATTTTTCTTCCTTTAAACCTTGAGTAAGACCTGAACACAATGATCTTAGATATTTATAATATATGGTTTTTAATTTGTTAATTTTTAACTAATTTCGATCTGATCTTAACAGTGTTACACTTACTTTTGTGTGATTCATTGTATAATAAGTATAAAGGCATACTTTGTGGTTATATTGTGAATAATTAAAGTTGTGTTTTGGACTGTTTTAGTCATTGAAATGTAGATGCAGATAAGGTCATGGTAAGTGATGATGAGCTTTGTGTGAATGAGAGATAGCTTCAGATGAGGAGAGGGAAGATGAAGAAAGGATGAGAGGTTAAGTGACATTATCAAAGAACATAAAAAGAGGAAGAGAGCGAGACCGATAGTAGAGATGAGAGGCAGTTGAGAGCAGCAAAAGCAAAGGAGGGATGAGAGTCTGAATGGTGAGGCGGCAGAGTAAGGCATGGTGAGAGGTGGAGAGAATGTCACGAGTTTTGTTGTTTGTGAAATGCATCCCTCTCGCTGCTTTAATGCAAGAGCCCAGCCACTTATTCATCCAGGAGAGGAGAGGGGAGGAGAGGACATGAAGAGAGCCAAGTAATTATAATTTCAGGACATACTGTAAGCATTGCTCCGCAAACTGAACAGCACTAACTTCTGTCAAAGCAACCCTAATGCATCGATCCGCCACTCTGGACAATTTGGGCTTGAAAAGAGCAGAACTAAATGGTGTCCTTCACCGAATAGCGCACTACTTTGTTGTGTACTTTCTGAAAAAAAGAGCGCAACCCGAGTTTTTCGAACACCTCTCCTCAGGATGTGGCCGCGGTGTTGCAGCTGCTCAACCTGCACACTGTTAAAAATGGGACTTACGTGGCTAAAGATAGTAGCACCAGTCCCACGCTTCAGAATCCCCACAGGATTAGAATCACATCCCCACCGGAGCTCCTCACCTGTGTCAGCCCCTGCTCTATCTTTTGGTTTTGTATGTATGCATAAAACATACTGTACATGATACAATACTAAGAAAATGAAACTTGACTGCAACATGTTATTATCACTCATTATTATATTACCTATTTATCTTAAAACTGCATTTTATAGGCTCTTTTAAAATGCAAATTTATAGTACTAGTAGAAAAAAGGATTAGAAACACCACCTACAGTGTTTTTCTACATTCAAAGCTAGGCAGAATATCAGAAACTGTGTGGGCTTTGTGATCAAGGTTCCTGCTGTACTCCAACGATATGCATGTCAGTTTGGTTGGCGACTCTAAACGGGCCACAGGAGTGCAAAAGCCTACCTCAAGAATACACCATGTACATTACATGCTGTATAACCTCAGTTGCCATGGCAATAAAGGCCAGGTTTTCATTTACATTAACATAAAGATAATATGGACCAGGGCAGTCTACTTCGGAACAGCTTTTATAGAATGGCAGTAAAATGCAGGCAGGCTCTGAGAAGTGTGCACCTCCACTGAGTGATACTGACAGGCAGACATGTATGAACAACTAGAGCCCTTATGAAAGATGGCAGCAGAGTGCAGAGCATGGCTGTCAGAGAGTTTTAGAGAGCAGACGGAAACAAATGGCAGGGTTAGAATAGGCTGTACTTACTGGGGACTGTTCGACTGTTTTTTACTTTATATTCAGCTGCCTCATTGCAGAAAAAAAATCAGGACACACACACACACACACAAATTGATGCTTCTGACTCCACATGAAATATGCAAAAACACACCTATACCATATTCAAATACATGTTTTTTACGATTTCATCAAGGTGTTTTGTTGCCTTTTAAAAGGAACCATGCACACATACAGTGTATACAAACATACATAAACTGCTGCGTATTTCTAAATCTCTTTTCTCAACTGTACGTTGTTGTAAACAAATAAACACGGTAGACCTCCCGCTGAAAAATAATCACAAATATAAATAAAATAACTTCTCACAAGGGCAAAACAATCTTGTGCCAAGTGAAAAGTGCTTCTTAGAAAGTTTTCCACCTCGGAGAGGAACAGGAGGAGGAGGAGGAGGAGGAGAGAACAGCAGAGAGCGGGTTGAGAGGCTCTTGATGGCACACTCTTGACTTGTTCAAAAGGCTGAACCTGCAGCTAAGAAAATCTCAAAGTTGTTTTCTTTCAGTATTTTTTGTGCCTGTGACTGTGCACACGCATGTGAGGATGCATTGATTAGGCGTGGTAAAATCAAAGCGGAGCTTTGGGATAGGAATCAATCAAACAAGCCGGCGTTTTTCCTCCTCCTTTTTTCTCTCTCTCTCTCCTCCAAAGTAAAAAAAAAAGCAGCTTATTTTAGAAAAATATTTTTTTTTTCAAGTAAAATGGACCAGGGAAACTGAAAAAAGTAAGGAGTATATATTTATATGTATGCTCACACACATACATTTACAAAGCATATACACATAGGAGAAGGCACACTCTCACACAATACAGAGAGACAGAAATCAGAACACACAGAATTCACACACACACACCAGCATATAAACAAAACTAGAGAACAAATGCTTTCTGACACACAGAGAAAAAACACAAAGATCACCAAAATCGAGCTGCACACAGATCACCACAACTCACACACACATGACCAACAAACACACAAAAATACACAGATGTACAAGTAAAGTAGAGGCAAGCCGACACGTATGTTGAAGCACACACACACACACACAGCAGGTTTTGACAGGATCGCGCCCACACAGCCAAAACACAGACATGCAGATAGGGTAGCTGCAAAGAGAGAGACGGAGGTGGGGGAATGAGGAGAGGAATGAATGAGAGGAAGAAGGAAAAAGAGAGAGAGAGAGCACAAATCACAGAGTGAGAGAGAGAGAGAGAGAGAGAGAGGGAGGGAGCAGATGGATGTGAGTGAAGGGGGCGATGGTGAGGTGAGAAACAAAGTGAAAGAAAACAAAAGAGTGACAGAGACAATAAAAGAGGAGAGATGTGCTAGATGAATGATGAAAAGATGAAAGGGACTTCCTCTGAAACATCCAGCCACCATGAATCAAACACTCTATCCAATTATAGCACATCTCCAACACAGTGCACACACACGCAGCAACAATCAGTTTACTAATAAAAAAAACATCCATATATATATATATATATACTCCTCATATACAATGCACCTAATTCCAAGCTATACCAACTTCCTGTCAAGACACACTGAAGTAAACAAACAAACACATCACGATTTAAAAGGTGCTCAGAATCAGGATCTACTGTCTAATTTTAGTCACTGAGGAGCACATATAGCTAGACTGTATCTCTGTGAATTTGCTCCATCTATGCAGAGTGAAGGATTATGGGAATTGAACCAACAGAGAGGTGATAGAGATGTGTTTCTGTGCAGTCATCAGATGAGCCAACAGCACATCACGGCTGAAGCAATCCTGCCAAACAGCAGAAAAAGAGTGCGACCACAGCAGAGTTTACCACAGGGAATGCACAGACAATGGTGCCATATTTAAACTCCCTGACACTAAACATTAGGTTTATAATGGACAAACAAAAATTAAGTTAATCAAGTGATCTGACAAGATGAAATGTGAGGAACTACTATGTATTCTTGTATGTTTCCCTGATTACGCTCCATTTAAACTTTTAAAGAGCCCCCACTGGACACACAAGTTTTTACAGTGCGCTCCTGAAACCAGGCTTACACAAGTCCTGCCATGGTTTAAGAGAATAAATGAGACCTCATCAATACAAACACTGCTTGATCACATTTTTGGCATTAAGCACTAGGCATCTGTTCTAGTGTGTTCACTGCAGTCCCGGTTCATGCATTTATCCAGTCCATTACTATGATAAAAAACATAATTTTATTATTATTTTTTTTAACATCCAGTAATTTCTCTGAACCTCTCGGGCAGAAAGCCCAAGTGCAGCAACGTGGGAGAAAGAACAATCTATGTGTGTTGGAGCTCCAGCTAGTCTTGCACAGAGGATGTAAAGACAAAAATCCCTGTCCAAAAGATCCACTCTGCTGTGGCCAAAGCTGGCGCTGAGCCTCCTCTTTCCTTCTCTTATCTCTCCTACGTTCACCCTCACACACACAAACACACATATACACGCACCATGGGAGGTCCAGATTGAACCAGGCACTCCTCCCAGAGCTGATGTAATGTATGGTTAGGGAGGAAGCACACTGGGAAGGAGGGCAGAAAAGAGCTCAGAGAGAAAAATCACATGTGTATTTAGGAAATTCAGAGTCACTGTGTGTGTGTGTTGTGTGTTTTTTTGTTCAGAATTCCCCTGTGAATTACAAGAACAGGACAAAGCTTTTTTGCCCTTCAGTCTTCAACATTTTTCATTTAAGTGGTTTTAGCAACATTTCCTTTTGTTTGGTTATATAATAATCAGCGCTTAAGTGGAAGACTGTTAAATTTAGGACTAAAGCCTAGTTTTGACCTCAGCAAGCAAATACACTTTTTTACATACTATAAATGTGCCTTTTTTGTAGTTATGAAGGGAGAGTTAAGTCCTTGTCTCTAAGTGGTAGTCACTGCAGAGGTCCCTTGTATTAATTCTGTGTCTGTGTCCTCCACTAGGACAGACAATATTGTGTTTAAACATAAGGCTGCAGAAGCAAGTTATTATATACTAAAAAGAAATCCTTGTATCTTTCAGTGAACTAGTTTTTGAATATTTTTTTATAACTTCTGACAGCTGAGAGGAAGCAAAATTACTTTTCTGAGTACATTCTCTGAGGGATGAAGCCAAAGTGCAGCAGGAGTTGAGTAAGCATGCAGCAGAAATTGGGATTTCTATGGCTGCTAGGAAAACACAGACTTCAAAGTGTGTCCTTCCTGATTTCCTGAGAATGATGCATCTTCAGGAGCGTAGTTTCTGTTAATATGACCACTCAGACTTCATTAATATCTTTCACGATCACCTGGCGATTCCTTTTTTCTTAGCATCCTGTTTAGTAATTTCTCTCCCTCTACATTCTCATTCCTCTCCCTCTGTCAAAATGAGCCTCTCTCTGCCTGACTCATCTGTGATGTTGCTCTGCTATGCCAGCTGAGACATCCATCCAAACAGACAGACTGACAAACATGAACACAAAGGCACACAGAGATGGGGAGCAATACCGATACAGACGTGGAAGTAAATGTCTGGATAAACACACACACACGCACAACTGCACATGGCCTGTATGGACTCATGAATTAATATGACATATGAGGAGTATACTGTTTAATTTATACAAACTCACACTTAAAAGTGAAGTAAGCTGTTAAACCTCCTCAGAAGATCAGCAGCCATTATCATGAGGGTTAATAACAAACTATGACCCATTACAGAACAGGATAAAACAGTGCTGATCTTAACTTTTATTTTTTTTTTAACATTTATGATTTTGATCACATGTCCATCTCCTTCATTATGCTCAGCATATGAATGCCTCTTTTATACAAGGACAGAGGATGTTATAGACAAGGGTAGGTTATATTATATGTATTGGGGGACTCAATTCAAGACTGATTATTCAAGACAGAGTACACAGCTGTAGAAATGCAGTGGAGATAGCGCCCAAAGCTGCAGCAAGAGGATACAGCCAGCGGTGAGCATCCAGAAACTGAGCTGCTGAGACCCTAACCTGAACTGAAGTCCTACAAATCTCAGCTTTGACTGTCAAATCAACAGGTGTGTGTTGATGTGTGTTGATGTTGGCTGAGGAGGAAACACCTGTAAACACACATGTTGCTTCATGTGCCTACAATCGCCCTCCCCTAGTTCAGACTCCAGGAAAACCCATTCTCATCTTTCATGCTGTTTTGAGTATTTATTGAGGGTCAGGGTGTGAATTTCAGGGAGCTAGAAAAAGAGACAGCTAGTTGGATTACTACTGAAATAAACACGGTTCCCTTCGGCCACAACCATTAAATCTGTTGTGTATCTCTGTGTTTTATTTATCTTAAAATAAATCTTGCCTTGACAGGTTTTCTGTCAAGATACCATAGTAACTAAAATTTACTCAAGCTAATTTGGGAGCAGCCTTTTTCCTTACGCTCCTTGGTGGTTTAGAGTGGACTGCATTTTCCATTTCCTTTAGACACAAACACATGCACACACACGTCTTAATGGCACTCTGCAGTGCAAAATCATTACATACGAATAAATAACAAACACCCTCTTAGAGAAGCTCACGGCATTAAATTGTGAATTGAACACAGGTATTTACAGGTGGAGAGAGACGTGGTGTGTTTTGTGTTGGTTACATGAAGCAGAGCTGTCCCACAGAGTTAATGCTGTGCCACAGAACTGAGAGAGTTTAATGAGCTAGAATTGCCAAACCCCAGTCTGTAGGTGGTTTGTTGGCTCAGACACAAAACTGTACTTCAGTGAAAATAAAAGTGGATCACTGAAGCCCCACAGACCAGCGTTTTCAATGAGCCAACACTGCTTCTGTGGATGGAAGGAGACGTGATGACGAATAGGTTTAAAAGGTTTCAAATGCTCAGTCACAGGGCTTGGACCAAAGCTTTGGTCTGAGAGTCGGGGATAACTGGCCTGACCTTCTGGTCATCTGCAGAGTTGCTAGATATTATTATATATATGGAAATATATATGGAATTCTATATTATAATTTCCATTAATCTCTATATATGGACTCATGGAAATACACATCTCTGTACTCGAAGTGCCATAGTAAGAATATAGATTGAGAGCTCTGGTGTGAAGGTCACAGCAGTGTTCCATTGACACAGCAAGTGACCCCACAGCACAAAGGCAAAAGAGTGTAATAAGCACGCAGACATACTATGTGTGTGTGTGTGTGTGTGTGTGTGTGTGCATCTGTGTGTGCCACACCGGGACAGTTTGCTTTTTACACTAACACCTCCCACAGCCACCACCTCTTCCCATCTTCCTCCTTGGTGCCCCCTTTGGGATGATGCTAACAGCAAAAACTGTGAGAGAAGTTGAGGTTACGGTGGGACAGAAGATTTGCAGTATTTCTCGTCTGCTGCAGAGAATGCTAAAATGTGTTGTATACATGGGCAGCTCTTCCTTATTACTGTCATATTACATATTATGAGTTAGGCACAGGAGGAAAGGACTCCCCTAACTGTCAGGTTGACCTTATCTGACCTGTGAAAGTTTTCTTTTAAGCCTTTTCTCAGGAAGATGAAGAGCATCCAGGAGGAAGACAGAAAGGCCACCAACAAAAACAAAAGGCGTAAAAAAAAGAAAGACGTCTCTTCACAAGGTTTTGTCTGTGTGAAGCTGGGGCACAGTCTGTGTGTGTTTATGTACTTCATGAATACTAGTGCATGCTTGGTCATGCATGCTGTGCAGAAGCGATTGTATCGCTTGCGCATGTGTGCTTGCACCTATCTAGGTATGCTCTGTACGTGTAGCTACACAGTGGTCGGTGTGTGCATTGTGTGTGTGTTTTTTTTTTTTTTATAACAGATGAATGTGTGAGATTGAAAGTGAGAGAAATAAAATAAGACTTGTATGTGTGTGGGTGTGTGTGGCAGCTCTGGCCTCCCTGGGGCCAGGGGTACCAGATGCACTAAGCTTCATCATCAGGGCTAAAAATATACATATGTGCACACATGCATGTAAACACACACAGGACACATTGAGAACATGCCTCACTGAGTAGCCCTCCCTCTCTTTATTTAACTCACGCCCTCTTAAAGTGTTGTCTTTTTCAAACTGTTTTCTGTTGCTCCGCCTGCTCTCATCTGGGTCTCTCTCGCCTTTTTTCTTTCCACCTAACTGATTCTGTCTCTCTCTCTCTCTCTCTCTCTCTGTCTCTATCTCTGCTTTGCTTGGAGATAAGTTGTTCAGTGTTTGCATTCAAATTTCTGCCTCTCTCAGGACTCTAGTTCCCTTTTCACTCACAATCTTTTCCCAGCATCTCACTGAGGTTGTCACTCAGTGTTCTTTGCAGTTTTCTTTACTCAGTGTTCATGTTTAGAACCACTACTCCATTCTTATATACTTATAAACCCTAATATGCATTATTACTCTCACCTGATGTCATTTTAATCATATTAAAAAAAATGTAACAGAATACTGAATAATGCCAACACTGCATTCCAGATTCAATGACTTTATACCCATGACTGTTTAGACCATGGACTGTAATTATGAATTTGTGAAGTCACCCATTAGTTTCTGTGGGAGCCGGGCTTGGTTAGTTGCTGGTTGGTCTTAGCTTGGCTATTTTTTCTGTTACTATACAGAGAACTAATCTGGTCTCTGCGGAAATAAGTGGGATTACCAGGGGGGCCGTCCAGCGGTTGTGGCATAAACTCCCTCTGGACATGCAACTAATCAGTGAAATAAAAGCACGTAACGTAAGCAGAGCGACAACCAGAGTAGTGTCAATAAAAGACACCCACATGGCAATTTCTCAGGATTATACAAAGGTGAGTTTAGTTAAATGTCTGTCTCTCCTGCTGGCTCTCTCCTCTTACACACTTCGGTGCTTCTTTCAAAATCCCCCTGCAATCACGGCAAAGCTAGCAGCACAAGCTATCACATTTAAGGATGGATAACTGTGAAAAAATACATTCTGGTGACCCTTTTAGAGTGTGTACAGTTCCTTCAACTGATGGCTTAATGGGGCACTTCTCCAGCATATGTGCAAAGTCAACATTTCTCCCTCTCAACAATGTTTTGGACAGGTGCCAGTATAATGTCAAGGGCTCAGCAGCGCCCAAGACAACAGTGATTAGTGGCTTGAAATCAAACAGTCCCATCTGTTTTTTTTTCCTCTACACAACGTGTTCTACCGGCTAAAGTCCGAGCCCGAGCCTGAGGGTACGTGTCACATTATTTCCAGGCTTTACAAGCAGCATTAGCAACGTCACATTTTGTATCCACTATTTTTTTTGTTTGAGAGGAAATTATGAAAGAGAGGTGGAATAAAAGAAAGAGGAAAAGAGAAGACAAAGAAGTCAGGCAACAAGAAGAGAGGAAATGAGACTAAATGAAAAGATGGACTGAAGGGAAGGAGAGATGAAAGGGAATGAAAAAAGAAAGCAGAGGAAGACAGAAGGCAACAAAAGAGATGAGAAGAGAGAGAAAAAAAAAGCAAGAGAGAAGAAAGGAGAGCCAGCGTTGATAACACAGCAGGAGGCCCAGCAGGTAAAAACTCCTAATCACCTTTTAATCTTCCTCAACCCTCCCACTTGTTTGCATGCAGAAACCTGGACGGAGAGAAAAGGGCATGAAGATAAAGAGCAAAGGACGAAAACAGATTTTAGGAAAATGTGATGAAAAAATGAGCCTGAGATGCAAAGATGCAGGAGGGGTAGAACAATGTGTGAAAGAACAAGAGGATACCATCGTGGTTTTTTACGATAAGCTCTTAACCGCACAGTCAGGCAGGTCATCACAGAATTCCATGCTGATAATGCAGCATTGTCTCCTCAACATGACCATTATGAGAATGCTAGCACATTTCCAACAACAGGAAATCTATGTCCTCCTGCTGCCTCTTACTTTGGTCTTGCAGTCATTAGTGCTAAGCTAACTGTCCCCTGGCTCAGGCAGTAAAAGTAACAAACTATGAGCAAGCAAGCAAATACAAATAATATTAAAAATATGCAACAACTCTGCAAATGCAGTAATGAGCCCTGTTTCATTTCACCAACTTATAATGTTCTGACAGTTAGCATGGGCAGTTAGCGAGGTTTTTGTGTGTGTTTTTTGCATGTTGGTAAGGACACAAGTCCTATGGGACCCTGTAACAAAGTGACTCGGTTCCAGTGCTGCTCCAAATAATACCAACAAACTGTCAAGCATCACACAAACACAGCAGTATCTGAGCGTAGGAGGAAGCTGAGGAAGCTCAGCTGATGGCAAATCCTTAAAATCCATCAGTGTTTGGGCTCTTAGGCTTTATGTTTGTGTGCATTTCTCAGTGTGTGTGTGAGATGTTCCGTTTCAGTTTGGTGAGCTTGACACCCACATCTTATATCTAGGGATTTGGGGCGTGTGTGTGAGCATACATATGAAAAAAACAGATGTACCTTGCTTATTCGTATAAAATATTGTGTTGTATGTTGTCTCTGTGGTGGCAGCTAAAGAAGATACAATTAATACATTCTTTTATCTTCATTTCACAGATATCTGGCTAAAGACATAGAATCCTATGCAAACTTTAGAATCCTTTAATCCAGCATTTATTAGCACATTTGTGTACACTTGACAGTTATGTGTCTGCTCAAACGCTCTCATATGCACACAGAGAGTTTTAATAATCACCCTTCTTGATTACTATTTATACTGCATAAACCAATGTTTGCGTTCCTTACTTGCACACATAGTTCCATTAAACTTCAAAGTTGTCTCAAAGTTCCTGTTTTCAAATGTGTTTTTTTTTGTGTTCCAAACTTAAAAATGATCTGCCAGAGCCTAGAGATAACATGACGTTGATGTTGTATATCTGTGAATAATCTCGATATGTGTGAATACCAGACATAATCTCTGACTAAGCTTCTTTGCGGTGTCATGTCATCTTACAGTCAGTCACAAACAGAGCTTCAGCAGTTATATTTGATTTTTGCCACTCAAAGATAAACAAAAGGTGCGCTCTCTACACAACAGCCGAAATGAACTTTAACACCTGATTAAAACGACAATGAGATCATTATAAGCAGCATTCAGTGAGGAGTGGGGTTTCTAAACAATCTGATTGTTACAGAAAAACATTAAATACAAAACTGAGGGACACATTTTTAAACCAGGTGCCGGTGCTCCTCCTCACTCTGCATTTGTAGCACATGATGGCAGGTTGTATTCTAGCGACTGGCTGTGTGAGTCATAGGGGATGATTCAATGACATAGTGACAGCATGTTAAGTTGGAAACCAGCAGACTGTTAGACACTGGCTTCTGTGTGACTGTAATGATGCGACTGGGCACATGAATGTATGTAAAACTGTGTGTGTCAGCCTGAGCGAGTGTTTTCTCCAAAGCAGTTACATGCACATGTGTGAGTAAATCTGTCTCCTGATTCTCCCCCACAGCCTGTGGAGAGGATGAAAAAGAGTTAATACCTCTGCCAAGGTGATGCCCTACAGTGCTGCCTGTCACACACACACACACACACACAGGGGATTAGTTAACCTCCTCTATTGGCAGTGGACAACAGTCCACTGGCATGTCCAGCAGCTCTCCTGGACTCCAGCAAGCTGTACGTACACACATATGGGCACAACACACACATAGCAGCACTATCATCCCCATGCTGCTAACCCCTGACACACACATCCACACATCTGGGAAAAATGAAAACCTTTTGACAGACATTTTGAACCCATGTGGTCAACACACACATTTTCCCTGTATCCATAATCTCTGACATCAACATATCTTCATCCATTTTCTCTTCTCTGCTAAGATCTTTGTAGTGTCTCTTTCTCTCTCTCTCTCTCTCCATTGAAATAGTTAACCTCTTCTCTTCAAATGTGTGTATTGTGTTACTCAAAAACCCCATCTCTGGCTGCCTTTGTGCTGTTTGCTGCTGTAAATGGTAGAAACTTCCAACTAAGTGGGGTCTTGAAAGCAGCTTTAAAGTGTATGTTTCCTTGGTAGAAATTAAAGCATGCAATAAAAATACTTGTGATGCAATGTGAGACAAGGCCTCAGTCTGACTGTATCATCCATCAGTGCTCTGAGTCACAATGAAATCTCTTATTAGTGAGGAAAATGATCCTGCATTACGAACTGGTTGGTTTCTGTGGAGACACTGAGCTACTCATTTCTCTAACTGACAGTTTTCAGTGCAGCGAATATCCAACATCCGTCCTGTTTGGCAGATTTGCTGCTGTCTTTTCCCCAAAACGAAGAAGGAGCTCAGTTCTGACAGTGATGGTGACATTAGCTTACATTGCTAATTAGAAACCACATTCTGTGGAGAAACTGTAAGCGCCACAGAGATCATCCCTGCTGGATACAGGAAGGATGTGGGCCAATGGTTTCATTTCAACTGTTCAGGAATCCCATAAAACCTATATTTTTTAACAGAGCACCATAAGGCAGATAAAACCTACTTGTAATTTAAAGATCCAGGCCCATGTGTCTGTCTCTACTGTGAGTTTGCAATGCTAACCATAATACAGAAAGACAGGATGTGCAATTAGTGAGCTGTCGCCAGCAGGTACCCAGACAGTCCTGTGGATCTCTCAACTGTCTGGACTTTAAAGTAACTCTTCCATAAACCTCACTGCCTCTCTCCTGCTTCCTGCCAGGGGATGACTTTTCTGGCTGGAAATCCTTTAATCTTGACCCCTGCTGGAGTGTTGACCCACAGACACAAACTATCTCTGTAACTGAGAGCTTATGCATGTGTTCAGGTGTGCGTGCATGACATCCACCCTCCATTTTATGCAGGAAGCCCAAACTTGATTTGGATGCAGGTAAGGTCCAGGACTGAGATTCTGAAATGCATCTCGGTCACTACTCTCCACACAGTGTATTAATATTTAGTACCTACACCCTAACCTAACATGCGAATAAAATATACTAAAAATAAAGTGGAAAAAAGGCACACACATATAACCAGGATCCTTATACAAGGACACAAGCAGACATGAATGTACTGTATCAACACACAAAGAAAGCAACAGGTCCAAAACACAAAACACAGCGAACAAATCAATGAAATGGAAGAAGGGAGGACTTTTCCTTCCTTCCTTCCTGCTTCTTTTCCTATCTCCTCCTTCCATTTCATTCCTTTCTTGCTCTTTCATCTTTCCTGCCCTCGTTGCCACGTTTTCTGCCTGTCAACACCCGTTATTTATTTGTTTTCACTGCGTTCCTTTCTTTACTGCTGATCCTCTCTTGTCTCTCACTTCTCATTTTCACCTGTCTTAACTTTTTACTGCCTGGTTTTCATCTCACTGCCTTCTTAACATCCTTCCTCCTTCTCTCTTCTTCAGTTAGTTTGTACTTCTGTCCTTTATTTCCCTTTTCTTACTGCATTTTTCTCGTCATTTTGTTGTCCTCTTATTTAATGAGAATCTACCCTTTTACTGTTTCCTTCCCATATTGATGATCATCCCCCACACTCTTTCATAATCTCTCCATCCTTTCTTTTTTATTTCTTCTGCTACCTCTTCTTATCTCCTTCTATGCAGAAAAATACAAACCTACCGAATTTGTATCCATAAATACTCATTTACATACATATAATGTGCTCCTGTACAACGCAGTCACCTCAGACACCAGTGTGCTGTCTGATAACAGCTAAGAAACCTGCCAAATCACATAACCTACTTTGGTATGTGTGTGTGTATCAGTGTGTGTGTGAGAGAGTGTGTATGTCAATGTCTCTGTGTGTACTAGGTGAATGATAAATTAGGCTGACTCTGGCCTGCCATCTTTTAACCACAATTAGAAAGCTTTTCTGACAGACTGTCAGACTCAAGGCTAGCACGCACGCACACACACAAACACACACACAGACACACACACACGGCACCCAGCAGCTTACAGACAGACAAGAAAGAATGACGTATGAGCAGACAGCGTTTCCAAACCACCACACACTGATGCTTGCACGTGCTCTCCCTCTCTCTCTCTTCCTTTCTCTCCCTCTCGCTCTCTCAAACACACTCACACACACTCACACACACACAGTGATGCATAGCCATCATTACCCCTCCCTTGACAGCTGTTCTCTCAACAGAGCTCCCAGCAATGGTACTCCACAATGTACAAAATCTCACCGCCCCTCTGAGAGTACTGGCACAACATGTTAATCACTAAAGAGGTCAAAAGTACACACACACACACATATATATATGTATATGTATATATACAGTAAGTACATCATGCATACATAAAAATATACCTGAGAAAGCTAGCATCCTCTCCTGCTGCCAACCTTCAGCGACATTTCACCTTGAGTTACATGCTTTGATCACTTGAATTGCAAATGCAATGCAGTGCAAATAGTGTGACATGTATTTTATGGCACGTTTCAAACCTGGCGAGTTGGGCGGCTGAGTGCACTCGACGATGGCGTCACTTCACTAGATTATTTTGTTGACCAAAAATAGCGTTATATCACTGGTTCCCGGAAGAATAAATGACTCGGACTCTGAACACCAGAGATAAAGTGTACACTAACTGCTGTTGTTGTTCACACTACATTAAAGGAAATCAACATAACGCTGCTTGTTTGACATTTATTACTTTTATTATGTAATACCACCCCTCCTGGGACCAGTATCTTTCTATGCACACACACTGAATGCAACACCACCACCACCACCCCAAATAGTGTTTTCTTGTCTGGTCATAAATTTGAACCACTAAGTGCTCTTTTATTTTTCCACATTTACTTGGAGAGAGAGTGAAAAAGAGAGGTTGAGTACAAAGTGATACTGCCAAACTGGAACAATCAGAGGAGCTTCTCTGCCAAGTAAACGACAGAAGGGTAGAAAGAAAAAGCACTTGTCCTCACTTTCACCCTGGCTAATATCACTCGCACAATTCTTGAGTGAATCTCTAGATTTTTTTTCCCCTCGCTAAGTTAATCCCATTCACTCTTTGCATTCCTCCTTCCCTTAGCTCTCTTCCTTTATTTATACTCTTTTTCTCCTCCTGTCTGAGTAGCTTCCTCCTCCTGCAGTTTCTGATACCCTGAGCAAACAGTATAAATCACTGAGGTTCTACAAAAGCACAAAAACTGGCATACATCTACAGCCTGGCAGCTATATAGGCCACATAGAAAGAGGAATCCCACACCATGATCATGCATTTTAGCAGAAGACAATGTGAGCATTTGATCTTTGATTTGGCATTCCTCCTATTCAAAGCTTTGTAGGAAAATAAAAGTCTGGGTTGTTAATGAGTTACAGTTGTACTTTCCAACAAGCATGGGCATTTGATTTCTGGAGATCTTGATAGGAAACACATTATTTGCCATCTTGTTTCATCTAATGAGAATACAGGTTTTGTAACACCACACTGCTGCTTTCCTGTCCCAACCACTGTCCGTGGTGCTGAACCTAGGACCAACAGGGATGAAGGAGCTGTCTGTGGTGCTCACTGCTTTTCACACCACTGGACAGGATCCCTGCTGGTGCAGTCTGAAGGCCATGAGAAATCTCCAGTTAATTTGCCTGTCACTGTTTCCATCTGTTCATGTGGTCACTGTGAGTGTTAATTAACAACAGTCTCATCATGGGAATGTTCCAGTTTTGGAGTCATAACTGAGTGTACACATTTTGGTGCACCAAGCTTGTTTATCAACAGAATCTGCAGTTTATACATAACAGCAGAATAGAAGAAGCAAAAGCTGTCCTCTACTTGTCATATGCAAATGTGGCCCATCAAGCGCAGGTGGCTCCAATCTGCAGTCACACGATTCAGTGTTAAGAGTCAGTTCTCATTCGGTTTAGCTCAAAATCAGCTATCTAATGATTGTTGGTTGATGGGTAGGTTACAGGTTTACTATTTACCATAATGTTAATGCATGCTTATGGAGCTACTACATTACATTAGATTTAAGGGGCATTGATTAACTGCAATTCATAAAATCAGTTGTCATTACTGTTCAAACTGATAAAGTAGTTATTGTATTGTGATTGATGCACAGAGATATGTCTTGTATGTTTTTGTAGCAGAAACATTATATAACAAAAGTTTCATAATACACTTATTAGGTTTGAAGCAATGCTTTCATTATCTTCGGTTCTTATTGCATTGCAATATTCAATGATAGTCTGAGATGAGATGAGATGAGATGAGATGGGGCATGTGAGTTTGTGTGGAGACCTGTTAAAAGTTTAACTTACATAACCAGAGGCAAATTTGTCTTCTATTCCTCTGCATAAGCAATCCCTTTCGTCTTTCCCATTTCATATTTCCTTGTCGTTGAATGATTCACTGCACAGCATCCCCCTGTTTCGACCTCCTCCCCTTGTCTCTTCTTTCTACCCTTCTCCAACATGCAATCTCCTGTTTCATTCTGCTCTCTTTCAGCTTCTCTCTGTCTTCTCTCTCCCACTCTCATATCATGATGTTGTACAGTGGGCAACTTTATCTCCCCTTCTCCTTGTAGATACAAAAGGCATTTTAATCCTCAAACGCTGCCAACAAAATACAGGAACCTCCAATCGATAAACTGTGATCTTTGCTGTTCGCCTGTTCTTGCCTCTCATCTGCTTTCCTGTGTCCTTGGTACTTTGTTCAAGCTTCCTTTTTGCTTAAAAATCCCAATATTTTCTTCTGTTCTTGCTTCTCTCTTTGCCGGCCTGCCTGCCTCGCTGCTACTTCTCTTCTTCTTCTTCTCCCACTATGCATGCCAATTGTTATCGATTTTAAACTGTTTCCAGCATGAGCCTAGACAAATTGCAGCTGACAGTTGCCACAGTTGTATGCATCTTTAAAACTTTAAAGAATTTTCACCAAAATCTCAAAAGAATAATTTTCTTTTCTTCCCACATATAATGTTGCTCTCTGCAGTGAGGAAAAGCCTCTAGCAGCATCATTGTTATCCCTATGCATACTCAAAGGCCAATCAAAATGTTGCAATAAAAGTGTAACCCACTCTCGCTGAGCCCGTCTCCTGCAGGTGCCTCTCCTACACAGTCTGGGTCGTTGCCATACACAGTCTCTGGTCTCTGCATTGTGTGCTTTTTTGTGCATTTTGGTGTCTTTTATAGACAGAAAACACTGGGCACCGGGTTCTGTATTGTGGTTAAGACCAAACAGCACATTAATGTCATGGCAAAAGAACAGTGGACACTTGGCAGCATGGTATTTTAGATTGTTTGTCAAGCAGTGAAAAATGACATGACAGCGATGATAATATTTCCCATCCTTCTTTGTAACAAATCTTTCTTAAATTAATGAGCAGCACTCTTGGCTTAACGCATATAAATTAAAGAAAGGAAACAGAGGAGGTACTTTGAAGAGATAGATGCTCTGTCACAAGAAGTGCTCACATTTAGAATGCATTACTTTAGGTTCTGGATGTTGAGTTTAGGAGTGATCAACACTCCTCACATAAAAATAACAAAGTAAATCAATTGATAATGATTCCTTACACCACATACGTGGACACTGCTCAGCACAGTTCAAGCTTAAGTAATTACTCGATTAGATTTATTAGGAAATCATGTTTTGGGTTGAAAGAGAACAAATGTTACAAGGCACATCTCTCCCAATATTCCCTGCCATTCTCTTAGTCACCGCGGTGACGAGTCCCACCTTGACCAGATTTTCCATGAACTTTTTCACGTGACCACAGGAGGGCGAGTGACTACATCATTTATTTATATACCACAGAAACTTGACCTGTCAGTTTTGGGTTAGGACAGCCTGAAGCTTAAGATGCAGGTTTGATAATGAGGACGTATGGACACTTTGCATTGCCATTAGATGCCCAGTGTTGAGGATCTAAAAGGATCTTTTACCAGAAAAGGGCCAAAGCAACAATTATATTTTAATTAGTGCAATCATCTATAATGAGTTGTTGTTGAATGAGCGGGTCTTTTACCGCATAGCCTATTGTGCCATGTGCCTACAATAGCCCATAAAGTTGAAGCAAACACAAGACCTGTCTGAGTATTTGTACCAAGAAACAGTGAATTGAGTGGGTCATAATCACATCATGCCACTACATCCTTCACACTGGTTCTTACAGCCTCTCAACTGACACAACAGGGCTGCATATTGGACACAAAATCATCCACTTTGCCATTACATATGGGGGATATTTGATTTACCACAATTGCATTATCACAAAAGGGCCATCAGCAATGTATTGGCTAACTGACAACTAATTCAACTACAACGATGATCAGTTTAAGTCAAAGGTCAGCTGCAATGATGAAACTCAACTCACAACTTGATTTGTGAGCAGCTCAAAAACATACCAAGGATCACTCTCTATCTCCCCAAACAATTACCAGTGATACATCCTTCAGCAGAGCAGCTAACCACCAGTTATTCCAGTGAGAGGCTGTGGTTGTACTGGGCAGCTCCCAGGTGTGAACATGTGTAATTGGACAAATGTGAAGTGTGCCGTTACTGAAAATGCCCATCCAGCCGTTGCACAATAAATAAAGGATGAGAGTTAAAGCAGGGTGCAAAACAGTCATTAATTAGCTTGTTAACTTGTGTTCAACATGTGTCAACTTGTAGTAAATAATGTACAAATGAAATGAATTTTACATTCTGAGTCCATCAGGAAGCCCTCTGGGAGAACCCACACTCCACATGATAGTCTCTGTTTCTCTTCCTCATTCACTCTCAGCTCAAAGTAAACATAAAACGCCCATCAAACAGATGAAACACAAAAGACAACAAAAACACAAACACACACTGTCTCTCTGTATCTTCCTCTGACTCATTGTTTCTTACACACACACACACACACACACTCGAGGAGAAAAGCAGCGCTGGGGAGTGATGGATGAGGAGAGCAGTTATGTGGGTGTGGCTGAAATGGAACTAATGACAGAAAGACAAGCAAGTGAGAAAACAAGTGGGAGAGGAGAGAGCGACAGAGATGTGGGGAGATACAGAGAAATAAAGACAAAGGGAGGCAGAGATGAATAGAAACAGCCAGACAGAAGGAATAAATGACAGCAACACATAAGAAATGGATGTAGCCCATGTTGTTTGTTCCTTAAGAGCAGCCTGAAACCAATTTTCCTAACTGAAGCCGTTCTGCCGTAGCTGACATACTTGTAATATGGCATGTGGTGAGCCTGCGGTTTGGAGTCAGCACTGTAATTTGCAAATAATGCAACAGTTGCTTGTAGTCCGGTAAAAAAAAGATGTATTACAAGAGGCAGCCTTGGCGCAACAGGGCAGCATATATTCTCTAAAATACAATCCCTACTGTTGGATGAAAACAAAAAGTTGTAATAAAGAGCTGGATGTTCTCATTGCATGCCTTCAGGCCAGGAATGATAATTCTAAAAAGCTAGCCACATTTGACAGTAGCACCTCCTCAGTGCTTCATCCAAACCCCACCCTTTAAACACTGACCACAGTTAGTATTGTTAAAAGATGGATTATCCAGCTAAAAACTAACAACAGGTTTAACACAGTTGTTAATAATCACATTTTTCCAACATGTATCTTATTAGGTGGGGACAGACTTCCACATCACTGCATTAGTTGATGTGGAAGTATGACGGTAGCTGGCATTAGACAACCAGGTGTGGTTTGACTACCAAGCTTAAAGCAGTATGTGGGAGGTCATTTGTACTGGCACTGGATGTAATGATGATTTTTTTTTTTACTGTCAAGCAGGGACAGATTGTCCACTTTCATGCCCTGTGGCATCAGCCAACCCAGTGACATCACCGTCTCCACAAGATGGCATTATACATGTCGGGCAATGTGTACAATAAAATAGTGATTATTTTAATTCTGCATTAGTGACAGCGTTAAACCTGTCATTATTTTTTCAGATGAATATCTATGTTCTCTGTGTAAAAGATGATAGAGCTTAAAATGCTCTAACAGTTAAAAAGCTTCCTAACAGCATCTTATATAAACAACTTGTCTGCAGCATTTATCCATCCATTCTTCCACATGCTCAGTTCATCAGGGTCGTGGTAGCAACATTAAAAGCAGAGACACCCATGGCCTCTAGAAGGTCCCCACAGCTACACCTCCCCCCAGCTGCTCCAAAAGTAGACAGCCCCTCTTTACAGCAGCACAGAATTTCTACCTTTCTGATAAATGTGTAAGAAAACACACAACTTAATTTGAAAGGATAATGATTAGTTCAGTTATGACACCTGAAATCCCTGTTGATGAGATGGGCTGGTTGATGGTTGGGCTTCTGGGTTGGGGGCGAGAGGCTGTCCCAAAAGTTTTGCAGCTATAGCCTGGAGTAAACTGTTATGAAATTAATTCAAATCTACTCACAAACACACACACACACACACACACACACATACACACAAACCCCTACGTACACACACAGTCTGTGATTCAGGCTTTAATTACCTCTCATAGGAACATCAGATGGCAAACAGCTCTTAAACAGCCAGCTGGGAGAGAGAAAGAGAGGTCTAGGAAGGGATAGGGGGATATAAACAAAAAGAAGGAAAGAATGAAAGAGAGCTGTAAATAAGGACAGAGAAGGGGAAATGGATACAAAGACCAATCGATAGGATGATGGAATAAAAAGTAAAGAGACGAAATAGGGACAATAGTCAGAGTGAGACAAAGCCAACAGCTGGGAGGAGTGAGGGTTGCTGCAGTTAAAGTTAAAACAGTGGATACACTGAGAGACAACAAAAAGAATTCTGTATGTAGGGCAGGAGACAGAGGAGAGAAGAAGAGGGAAGTTACACATGGAGGGACCCTCCTCTCCTCCAGCGATGAGCAGATGCCCACCAGAAAGGGGAGAAACTATATCAGGATGCAGTCAACTGTTAGCAAGGTTATTTTTAAAATGTGTTTATTTCAGATACAGCAACTAGTGAAGAAGCACACTACAGCCACTGCATGTGTTTCTGTTTTGACTTCAACACTTCAAACTAAAAGGTCTGGAAGACCACAGATGTAGAAAAAGAAGAAGATCAGAGCGCAGGACCACAGGCTCTGTCTGGTTTCCTGCTGAGCACCATTTACAGCTTAATCCTTGGCTGGTCTATCTATATGTATGTCAGATTTACAGTCATTATCTGGATGGAAGGGCGAGCAGGGAGACCTTCCATTTTTTTTTTTTTTTAAAGTGAATAGCTGCAGTTCAAACCCGCCTGCCTGGCTCAGATCTCTAACTGAATCCTTATCAGCTGTAGTAACAGCTGATCCTGACCTGAGAGAATGAAAAGAGAAACATTGTCCTTATGGAGATCAGCAAAGTGTGACAGTTTTGTAATTAGAGCCATTTTCTGTCTTTTAAAGGCAGAGGGAAGCAGATGGTGAGGCATTTCACCGTGGCAGGTTAACGCTGAAGGAGCTCACGTCTATAAAACTGGCTGCTCCTGCCTATACATGAAATGTTCTGCCTCTTCCAGTGAAGCACAGATCTAAAGAAATCATTTGCTTAATAATTACGTTTGAATTGTGCCATGAAATACGCATAATTATTTATGCAGCCTATGTTAACATTCCAACTGGACATTAATTTTTCGATCATTGACCACCACATAGGTGTGCCCAGTTAATACTGAACTAACTCAGGCTTATTAAAGAAACATTTACCAGATGTTTGTTGCAATAACAAGCTGGAATGCAAAGTTTCTTTTTGTTTAAATTAATGAAAATGTACATTGATGAATACTATGGATGCAATAATCTGCATATTACCGTTGAACTTGTATATGTGTGGCATGAAATTCCTTTAAGTCTACCAACATGTGCATGCTGCATGACATAGCAAACGTAGAATTGTAGAAAATAGACCAGCCTTATCTGATACCTGATCTAGATTCAAAGTTCCAAAGACTTTTTTTATTGTCAATTTCAATGTGTGTGGGACACACAGAGGTTTCGAAATACTGTTTCTATCTCAGCTTAGTGTTATAGAGCACAAAAGTGTTCTTAGTGTTATATAGCCTAAAATAAAATTAGGTAAATAAAAATGTGTGTTTTTTTTAGTCAAGGTCAGATATTAATATTGGATTAGTGCATCCACACTAAATGCAAAGCTTGGACTTAATACCATCAGTTTTATAGTCATTTTTGTTTCAGTGTTTAAATGACATGTGAGCAAGTGCAGCTTTATTTCATCAGGATGTGGATGTTAAAAGTATACAATGGAAGAATGCAGAGAGGAAGAATAGTAGAGAAAGATACATAAAGCGAGAAAGTGAGAGAGACAGCGGTGTTACTACAGGTGCAGATAGAGAGGAAATTGTAGAAGGATGGAGAGGAGAGCCGTAGAACAGTGGAGTGATAGAGAGGTAGAGGTGGGAGTCCTTATCAGAAAAAAGCAGGCGCCTTTATCTCCCTGCCCTCCAGACACACACACATACAGCCACACACGCAAACACACACACACACACAAGGACACAAGACCACTGAATGCCCACATGAAGACACACATGCACACATTCACAGGTACACACCCAAAAGGTAAAACATTAGTAAACAGACATTCTCCTGCCCACAGACACAGCTCACACACAAAATTGTGACTTTTGTGACATCCACTACTGCCCATGTGTCAGCGTAACCTCCTCCTAGCTAACAACAAACACACACATTCACGCGCCTGCAGGTGAGCGACAGGCGCCATTTACACAGAGACAGCCAAACCCGCCTCCCCTCCAGCTGCCACGGCGATGAATGCCATTAGCATCCAATAAAATGTCAGTGGGGCATACCCAAGTAACTCATCACAAACACATATACACACACACACACACACACTTAGACACACATAGTCAGAAATGTCAGAGGCCCATGCCCAGTAATGTATCTGATGGAGAGAGAAGGCAAATGTCAGCTGCTCCTCAAAATGGCAGCCAGCAGCTGTGTGAGCTATAAGGCTGTGACTGAGGACTGATTCTGGCAGACACACACACACAGCCAGCATATCAGTTTGAGCTGGTGTATGCATGGCATCACATATTTACATCGATTAATTGTCACAAAGTTCAATATGAAAAAACAAAAACAAATGATGGTGGCCTCAGTGCCGCAGAAAGGCTGCTGTATTGCCTTGCAGCACCAATTATTTTATATAAACACAATAAAAGCTTTCCAAAAAAATGACTTTAACTCGCAGCTTATAAATCCTTCTTAATCTCACAAAGAAAATAAGTGTGCATGACAATGTTAGCACCAGCTGAGAACAAGTTTTTTTATTTGATACATTTAGGCAAAAAAAAGTACTTAAACTGGTCTTCAAAGGTCGTTATTCTTGTGTATCTGCAGCCACATCTACAGCTAATGCAACATTAGATTGTCTGCAATAATATTTTGGTCCTGTATTTAGTGTCATCCTCATTATTACAAGCACCAAGGGTTTCCCAGCACAGTATTATTCAACTCTGAGCATGACTCTGCCTCTAGCCACTAGCCCTCTTCCTCTGCTAAACCACACATATGCACCCAGCCATCTACGCGCAGTAAAAGACAAAGTCATCAGGTCATACCTCCTCCTTCCACTGCTCCATGGTTCATGACATTAGCTGAGGTTCAAGGTCAGGGCGGGCCCTCTACACTGACCAGCCATAACATTATGACCACCTGCACCATATGCTACACACTGACATGCTTCTAAGACATTAACATGTTTACTAGTTCTTAATATGTCCCAACAACTATCAGTTGCCATAGTAACCACATAATCACTTCACGTCAGCCATCATGATGTTGCAGCTGCTCGGTGTATACACCATTTTTAAATGAACAGTGTATTAAAAACTATACAAAACAAGCCCTCATATTGGTATAAGGCCTAGTATAAGACTGTGTATTATGATGGACATTATGCACATGTGTCTCATGTTTACATACAGACTACGTTACTGATGACTATATGTAACCACAATGCTCCTTCTTCCTGTAGACAGGGCTTAAACGCAGCAGTAGTTCAGCAGGCATGTGGTAAAAACTGAAAGCCCGACAATTGCTTTGTGTGTGATCAGTCACAGTCACTATTTGAAAACTGCATTTACGCACAATTTGAAAATAAATGATGTTATTGATGGGGCTGGAATCCAAAGAGGAGCTTCATTATAAATGAACTCCTCATGAGTCCCCAAAAACTCCACAGCCATCTGTCAACAGAGGGGGGAAACTTTTCTCCCATTCATCAGTCGGGCGGGCGGATGGATAGAGGGATGAAAGTTGTGTGATCCCTGGCCAAGCCTTTCTCCATCCGCCCTCCAACCCCCTACGCAGAAATCTCAGCAGCAGCCACTGGCAACACTCGCCCAAGGTCACAGGGACAAAGTCAGGGGTAGAGCAAAAGAGAGCCAGCGTATGTGTTTGTGGGTGTGTGTGTGGGGGTGTTTGTGTGTCTGTGAGTGTATGTGTGTTGGTACAAGAGTGTGCTTGTGCGTGCCTGTCTGTGTAAAGGTATAATGGTTTTAAGATAAGGTATAAAGGTGTGTGTCCGTATGCCTGTGCTTGTGTGTGTACAAAGCACAGGGGGACATGTAATAACTTCTACAACTCCTGTAGCTTTGTGTGTGTGTGTGCGCTTGTATGTGTGTGCGTGTGTGTGTGTAAGAGACTGTGGAATAAAGATGGCTGCTGACTGTGCCACAACTCAGCAGGCTGGGCAACATGACGATAACTAATCGCCTCTGAACCACTGCACTAATGAGCCAGACACACACACACACATTCAGCAACTCATTCTCACAGACACAAACACACACACACCTATCGCTATCCCATCTTACACACTATGGCCCTCAAACTAGGTTTATGCTTTGCCTTCTTTGGAATGGATTGGGTCATTACACAATAAGTATCAGATGACACAAAGATGTGAAACTTTCCTGCACACAAACAGATGGCAACACTCACAGAACATTATACACAGGATCTATATCCACAGCAGACTACGGGCTGTGTGTGCTGGCTATAGCAAGTGATCCATCAGGAACCCCGCTGCAATGCAGAGGTCAAACCCATCAACCCCAGAGGCCGTTGCCAGGACAATGCACACTTTAGCCAAGAACCAATCAGAACACGTCTTGCATGCTTCGCAGCACACCATAGGTCACCCCCGTGCAGAAGATAATGGCGTATGAACTTTTAACATTTCGGGCAAAGCTAATAAATGCTACATTGTGTGTAGACTTTCTAATATACACCAACCTATTTAAAGCCCATTTTACAAAGGCAGGGCGCACTAGACAGTCTCTTTATCTGGTGTGGCCTTAGTGGTGGCACCTGACATTAAATGGTCTTTAGCCTGCTGGTCCCCAGGTATTGGACAATTCAGCCATTTTGTTAACACGGAAAGTAGCCCGGTGAAGTCACAGTTCATGATGTTGATGCTACAATTTTTATCTGCTGTTTCTCTGCCGGCATGTTTATCATTCACAACTTTATTGACACAAAAACACAGAATTATTCCAAACAAGCCCTTTTCCTCCTCAGGTGTGCGTGCTGCTCTCCTGCTGTGGCGCCTCCCCTCACCTGAAGCAGCCACGGCGCGTCTCACACAGACAGCCTCACGCTGAGACTCAGGTGTGAATGGGACACACCAGGTGAAGTCTGGACTTGATTCTTCAGAGTTTTTTCTGCAGTTCCTGAGTGGGAAAGTTTGGAAATCTGTGCAAGCATGAACTGGGAACACTTCCTTTGTTCCTGCATGATTGTGTGTCACTTTGCACAAACTGATTATTACTTGAGACGACTACAAAGCACTGACATTTCTTTTATTGACATCTGTCCTATTGCAACTCCTGTCGTTCATTTATTAAAATGGCTGCTCCCATGACATTCTGCATTGTAACTTGTTCAGCTCTGTTTTTGTGGAGTCACCTCCGCTTCCTCTCACACCATTCTTCTTTCCCTTCTGCTCTCCCTCCCCTTTTCCTCCTCACTGCCTTTGGGTAAACATTTGTCAGTGTAACAGGAGTGTCTCAGGTAAAGATATGCAGATTAACTCTAACTCGTTTGCATAACGAGCACTTATTTGCCAGTCTAATTACGGTGGCATGCCGAGGCCATCCCAGAGCTGCCCTCGGGGTTCATTAGTGGGGTTCGTTAAGAGGTTTGTTAACGGGCAGCTAATCGCTTCCTCCCTCTTTAACAAATAGTGGAGCCTGAAAGTCCTGAAAAGACTTCCACTAAGCACACAGTGCTGTGGGTTTAAAAAGACACACAAGAAACACACAAACAAACACAGATTTGGTTAAGTAAACACATTATACGCTCACACAAACCCACAACTTCCTTTCCAACACGCCATTCACACAGGCAAATACTTGCTCGGCACTCAAGAGGCAATAGAGCTGGACAATGTATTGAAGGCATTTCCTTTACACACTACAGGTTTGTCCAACACACACACACACACAATAGAAAGAGTCACATAAAGGGTTCAATGTGAAAGCAACAAATACACACAGACCCCCAGAAGGTCACCAAGGCCTTGGTGGATGGAGATGGCTCTCAATGTAGTGAACAAAAATCACACACAAAATCACACACAGACACACTTTGCCCACCCACTGTATAGCATAAACAATCTCTGAATAGCTTAAACTAGTTAATAAACTAATTGGTATAAAAACTTTATATGATAGTAAAATGCATTTATGCATTTGTACACAGCCTGCAGTTACAGAGACAGATCACAGAAAAGTTTAGAATATTAGAAAGTTGCAAGTTAACAAAAAAAGTAGTGTGGATGTGAATGAGTGATTACAAAATTCACTGAGCAAGAAAGTTACCTGAAACTAATTGTGCTTCCTCATCTCAGCCAGTCATTATCTCGTCTTGTTATGCCGCCGCCTCCTAAAAATTACATTTGTACACTTGTAATTTGCAACAACAAATTAATTCTGAAGAAAACATGATGCAGCTCAGATTGCTTTCTTTTATTAAGACAATGAGGAGATGTTGTTAATTCAGTCAGGGTTTGCGATGCAATTTATCTTCTTAGTGACTACATAAGCCCTTAAAGACATAAACATGGGGGAGAGGGGTGTGTCACGCATTATAAGCACATGAATCCATTGTTATGTGATATCACATGTGACTGCTGATCATAAATACAAGCAATACTTTTTACCATAGAGAGATCAATCCCTGAAAATGTTTAACAAAACTGCTAAGAGAGACTCAGTAAGTGAAAGAAAAGTCAGAAGTAATATCAAATAGTTAAAGGTCAGAGTTGTGCTTCAGGTTCTCTCCACTGTGCTTAACAAGACGTTCTGTGGGGCTGCGTGGTAATCATTGAGTATAGTCTCCTACAGTGAGTCACTGTCTGTAATCACCATGCTGTCACTGTGATCTACAACAGATGCAGCTTTAGTTTCTTAAGCAGCAGCCTAATGCTAAACTTCCCTGCGATGTCATTGTTCTCTGCAGTCATTTCCGTGCAGCTTCTCTCTTTTTTTTTTCCTCCCAGCAACATCGCTGCCAACCTCAACAACATGTCATCTGTTCTGTCAATCACAGGTAATGTATTACTACTTTTAAACTTCAATAAGAAACAGAAGAATAGGGAACTTTTCCAGCTCCGATGGACGTTCTGCAAAGTGCAAGATGAAATAATTGCTCTGTTAAAGGTTATAGTTTGATTTGTGCAACTTTTAAAGGCAGCATTTCAGTTACTGCGTGTTGTAGTACAGCGTGTTTGCCTCCCTCTCCGTGGCCTCTTAGCAGGCCTCGGGGACAGATGCCCAAAATCCTTACACCGTCTCTCTTTGACAGGCAGAGCGCTGCCGAGCTGAGCATGTTAAACATTATGTAGATGGAGTCCTGAAGCCATTGGGAGCTTTGTAAATAGTGGAAATCTCCTCTGTAATGCTGGCCTACAGGCTAAGAGTAACACAAAATGAAATGATAACTCCCTGGCTTGTGCACCGGCTTTTGCTTGACACTGCCCTTTCTTTGTTTTCCAGTCGGCTCATCTCTTCTCTTTTCTCCATTCTGTCTTATTCTTCTCTTGACCTGCAATTTGCAGTTACCTCTCTTTCCCTCCTTCCTTTTGCATCTTTTTTCCCCCCTGTTTTGCTCTCCCTCTCATCTCATTCCAATCTTCCAGCCACTGCCCAAAGTCTCATTTCACACTGCTACTTTTTCATCCTCTTTTCATCTCTCTCTCTCTCTCACACACCATCTCTTCATCCCATTTTTCCACAGTGCCTAGATCGTGGCCTGGTCTGGCCTTTTAATGTCTCCCACTGCTTCTCTCAGCTTTTAACCATTCTCTCTATCCCATTCTCCCTCCCTCCCTCCCTCCCTCTCAGACTGCAGCTAATGCCATCAAGTGCTCGCAGCAGCCTTGAGCCAAGCGTCCAAAAGTCCAGGCTACGTAAACACACAGGCAGAAACTAATTACAAACACCTACATATCTAAAAAAGTACAATTATTTCTGCTTCCACATATCTGCACAACACACATACATACGTGAACATACACAGTGTATCAGCTGTGTGGTAGCCTATAAGCACACACATAATTAAACCAGCTCATTACTAAGTACATTCCCATCCAAAGGCACAACAGCTTGTTGTGCCTCTGATGGCAACAGTGAGCTTGTCTGAGCCAAAAATGGATTGGGGAAGGAAACACACACACACACACACACACTTATCCAGACTATAGGTTTTTTTCTATAGAAGGTTCCAGACCTTGAAATAACTTGCATTTTCATTCTGTACCCTCAACCAAAGCAAAACGTGTTTATGTTTTGATGCTCTGTTTAGCACTGATGATGACCTGAGGGTTTGAAATTATGTGAACAGCATTAAGCCTGCTTCTGTACTTTTTATTACAAGAGATAAAGAATACAACATTAGTCCCCAGATGGGATAATCTAAAGTTAAACATAGTGAACAATAACACAACCATTCTTTCAGCTCGGTCTGTGATTTTCTGGCACACGCTCGCTAACAAATGTAAAAGCTCTGATTTTCTTGCTTGTGTTTTTCTTTTGTGAGTGAACATTTTGGTTCATTTTTCTTCTCGTAAATTCAATCAGGAAACTGAACTCCTGGCAGAGTGTAAAAGTAATATTTTGATATTACTTTACAAGCCCAGGTTCTTAACAATTGTACAAAACTAAACCTACACTGCACACATGGGCAGACACACATACACACACGCCTCTTTCCACTAATATTTCATCTGAAATCAAACAGAATGAATAAATCTCTTATCTTTGTATGTGAATAGACACAACACCTTCATTATTCCACTGTTCATGTAGCGTAGAAGGGTCTATGTATTTGTTTCTTTGGAAATATTGCCCTTTACATAACGTCTGATCAGATTCAAAGTGATTTTTAGTCTTGAACATCTGAAAGAAGAACACTGAACAACAGGAAAAAAAAACCATATCCTTCATGGTCTCTATCAGATGTTTTTTCTCTTTGCTGTACACTACATTGTGGGTGGGGCTGCAACAATTACTAGAGTACTCGAGTAATATTCGAGGGCAAAATGCATTGACAACTAATTTAGTATTCGATGAGTCATTAGTGACGTCATTGAGAATGATTCTCTCGTGGCGCAGCGGGATGATCAGTGTTTTGGGCGCAAGAGGCCCTGGGTTCGATACGTGTTTGAGCCATTTGCAGGTCGGACACACACTCACACACACACTCACACACACCCTCACACACGGCGGTTGCGGACTGAAGCAATGAAACTGCAGCCGTATTTTTGGGAAAACGATTGCATGTGATGTTCACACATGCAATATGTACACTTGTCGCCTAAAGCGAACAGCAGTGTGGATGGGAACCCCAGTCTCTGCACCCTCACCATCCACCTCCAGGTGGCCACATACAAATACAGGGGTAGCTGCTTTTAGACATTTATTGACTAAAAAATATGGCGTTTCCAAATGTAGAAATCGAATAGTTTAAAAACAATTTCATAGAGAGCAGTTTTACAGAGAGCTAAACTCCCGATACCAATGAGCCCGGACTGTAATGGATTCATTTCAAATTGGTCCCTAATCAAGTGAGACGCCCAAAATGACTGCATAGTTGTAATTTGTGTCCATGCCTTTAGCCAAGTGAACTAATCTGAAAGCCACTTCAGATCCATGCCTGAGTGTTAGACTACTGATCAAATGGCCTCGAGTGAATTATTTGGTTAAAAAACGGGAAAAAAAGAGAAAAGTAATACAGAGGTGTTCTGCAGGACTGGTGTGTACTCTCGAGTACGCAAACACACAGCTGAAGACAAGGCTCTTTCCATCTCCCAATGACAAGACTAAAATGGCAGACAGGCTAATTGATTTCTGTGCGCGTCTAAAGTGAATGTCGCCTTCCACTCCACAATGCACTTGCCTTTTTGCTTTTTTTTTTTCTTCCTCTCCTCTCCTCTTCTTCCTCTCCTCTCTCCGTCCGCGTGTGGGTTTCAGGTTTGAAATCAATTTGGCTTAGATGAAAGTTTTCAATTTCATTAGCTTGATCAAATGGAGCACTGTTAACAGGCGGCGGTAATAGAAAATCATTTAGGCCGAGCAGCTCACACACTCTCAAAGGACTGGTTAAGAGCCGCTCAGAGAGAGAGAGAGAGAGAGAGAGTGGGATCTGGAGAGGGAGAAAGGGGACAAGAGAGGGTGACACATGAAAATCAACTCAAATCAGATCGGAGACAGTGAGAGAGAAAAAAGGAGACAAAAAGTGAAAAAAGAAAGTAAAGATGGTGTCAATAAGTGCAAGAGATGAAGTGATGGAGTGAAAAAGTAAAAAGACGAGACAAAGGACGAAAAGAAAGAGTGATTGACAAACATATGGAGATGATAAAAATAAACACAAATGTCACTAAAACTAATAAACAGAATATAAACACACACAAAAAGAGCAGAGCAGACAATGAAACGCATCTCTTCCTCTGTTGTTTCTAATAAGTATCGGCCCATTAAACCCCTGTTTATTGTTCCTCAGGTGTTTGTCGGAAAAATGATGTTGTGATAAAAGAACATGAATAAACTATTAGCCATCAAAAAAGTCAGCTAAACAGCAGACTGCCAGCTAAATATTACCACTTCAATGAGGGGAAACACAAATAGGAAATCAGGCACAGGTTAACAGAAAATAGTACAGGTGCAAAGAAGAAATGAAAGCTATCAGGAGGGATAAATGCTGGTTTTGAATAAAAAAGACCAAGAGAATACAAAGAGAGTGTTAAGTGTGTTTTGCATTTACAACGTAGGAGCTTAAGATGATCTTTACCTAACCTTTCAATCTGTTTTAAATGCCTAACCTTAACCACTTTTATGAATCTCGACTGCAGACCGGCATCGCACGAGAGCTTCATCCTGCACCACAGGTGGCAGGATCACTCATATCTGGGTTGGTGAACAGATCTCATACCAATTGCTTTGACATGAGATTGGATTTTGAGGGGAAGTATGAATCAAAATGATGCAGTGTTTTTTAAATAAAGTGTTAATGTAGCGAATACTGGCTACACAGGTCCACACCCTCATCAGCCAGAGATGACAGATAGCTGAACATGTCAGACACACCTCAATAAAAGCACTGAAAGCACCAAACCGCTCTACATGAGCTGATTATGACTTACACTGACAGCACCTTAAAATGATAATATTGGCTAGTCCAAGGGCAAAGGTCAGCAGAGGGCCCTGTTGTAAACTTTCCCACCCACCCACAGACTAAGAAACACCGATCACCATTCACAACCTCCCTTTTGCAGTTGTATTGGCTCCATGATCGGATGACGTATTTTGGGCAATACATCCATATCTTCCATTAACCATGTGTCATATGTAGTGAATGTATCATTGTTTGGATGTGAACTTTGCAATAGGTGTAACAGAAATAGCTGCCCTGTCTAATCCAGTGTTTTAAGTGCATCAAAAGTCATTATATTTTATACAAAATATTACAATCTCATAAGGAATTTCACTTACAGGGTTGTTTACAGTGGCCTAATGTTCACAGACACATTATTTTGTGTGCCAAAACCTCTACAGAGGTAGCTACACATTTTAAAGAGATACATGGGATAAACCACTCACTTTAACATACAGGAGTCCAAAAAAATCTGTTTTCATACCTGAGTGTGTCATTACATCAGAATTCACATCATATCTCTGTTCACGGTAAAATTTCAGCTGAGAAATGATAAAACTGACCTGTCAGGCGACTCATAATCACTACATTTTTGCTGTCAAATTCTCCTGCAGCCTCACACATTACCACACATCATACCAATAAATTACATTCAATCAAAATTCAATGAGAAAAATGAAAGCTAATTTGAATCTATTGTTAGTTTCCTCTGAGTCATTGTGTCATGGTGATAATGATCAGTCAGCTTCTCTCTCACACACATGCGCACACTTTCACACAGAGTGTACAGCTAATCAGCCAAGTGAAGCTAATGCAGGGGGAAATGTGTTGCTGATTAGCTCAACCTTAAACCCCAAGACATGACTTCTAGACCTACACACAGTCTGCAGCAGTCACACTCATAGACATCAACGCAGAGGAGCACAGGCACAAACGCACAAAATTAGTCCGGCTATTCATGCTAATCTGAAGGAAAATGACTTGCTCATTAGTAAGACCCTTAAACCTCTCGACAGGCCTTTGAAAGCCATGCCGTCTCGTGGTCACAGAATATACAGAGAAAGGCAGGATCACACAGGCGCACAGGCTCGTGTAGAAGAAGACTATTCAGCACTGCCTGTAGGGTTGTATTAGGAGCAAAAATCTGTAAACAGCAGAACAGGATATACAAATGAGGAAAAACTGGATAAACTTGTGCTTTCCTTAAATGTACCATCAATTACTTAAGTCCTCAAGGTCTCAGATTACAGGTCTCAGAGCTGAGAGCCTGTGCCAGATCATTACCGGATTTTTCTGAAAGTTAGGGTCTATTTTGTACATTCTAACACAGTTATCTACACCTCTTTTGCCCCAAAGTCGCCACAGTGCTGTAAATACTAGTAAAGACTCTGGAAGCATGAGTAAACCAGACTATCCTCACCAGGGAAATCAAACATGAGGTCAATAGTTCAGAAGATATGAGTGTGTATGGACACATCTCTCAAGTGTCCATGGGGGCAGGGACCCATCCAGATGTTAGCTAAAATTGTGTAAAATGTGTCTAAAGTTAAATTTGTGTTTTAAGATGGTCTTTACCTGAAAGTTTGCCCTATTTTAATGCCTAATAATAACAGGCATGCAGGCAAAAACGGATCTTAACACCAGCTGAAAACAAAACAACTTGCGGTGTCAGAGGGACTCCAACCTCAGACACACAAGTGGAGGTCCAAGGCACTGCATGAACCCCCAACCCTCCTTACTCACTCACACGGACACAGTGATGACCTTAATACTTCAATCTCTTACAGATGTCATTCTGTAAAAAAGTGTGCTTTTATTTGTAAGATTATAAACAAAAACAAAAAACTGAAGTGGTGACAAACCATCCTTGGTCTTTTGTCATCGCTGCAGAGCTCCAGTTATTACATGTAGCTGCAGACCGACCTAATTTGATGATGGAGCTTTCTAGGGAGAAATGGGGGATTTATGGGATTATTCAACAAGCACTTAAGAGCACACAAATCGTCCACAGAGTAGGTGGGAAACCCCCATGAGGTGGCTGTGATGGCAGGCTTATTCCTCTACCACAATCTGAAGCAATTTGACAGGACGGTCTAAGCTCACCAGAGGAACAGTAGAGGTCGATTTCTTTAACCATCTTAGCCAAGAAAACGACAGAGGACTTTGCTGCAGATGAGGGAAAAGCACCTTTTAACATCTGTTGAAAATGAAAACTGACAAGGAAACGGAAGAAAAGGAACCTTTTTATCAAAGCCCAGAGTTCTTTTACTATGGCCTCCTAATATCTAACAACATTTACCATTCATTTTAATTCGGCAAATAAAACACTCCTTTCTACCAGTGACTCCTAATTATACTCAAGCTTCAAAGGACCTGCCTCTAAAGGTTAAGAGCAGAGCTGAATGTATGAACACAGAGATTAACCTGTGGGGTTCCTAATAACATAGGTGTTGAGAATCTGTTCAGGTAAATGAAATGACATGAATGATTTCTACCTAAGCCTGGACTTGTGTACTAATTAGCATTAGCACTATTGTTCTTTATACAACAGCCGGCCAAATAATGAAATAGCTGATGCATGGTTATGTCATAATAAGTATTTATTACTTTGTGTGACGTTTGAGTCCTATCCGAGGCATTTTGTGAGTATATGATTCCACGAAGGCTCCCTAATAACACATTCACCTGTCGCCTGTGCATGTGTCATGTGTACCTCGGAAGCGTTTTAATGTGTCTGTGTGAGAGTAAATATGTCCACCCCCTGCAGCAAACACCATCCTGATACAGAATGAAGTGGCACCGTGGATGAATACACTCTCAGGGGAAGATAAAATCCCTTTCCTCTCTTTCTGTCACAGTCTTCAATCTCTCCCCCTCTGTCTGCTTCCCCCCTCCGCTTAGTGATGACAAACAAGAATGGGTCTCCTCATGAGGCTCAGTGACAGTGATGTTTGTGTTCCTTGTCATCATCTCTACATGTGAATCTGTAAGTGTGTGTACATTTTGGAGTATGCGTACATTCCTTACATCCACTGAGAGATCACCAATTATTTCCAATGAGGGAAAAAGACACGATTTTCATGCACAAATTACGGCAGCGCAACATACAATTCCACGTACATATCGTCATGGGATTAAGCTAATTAACCAAGCAAATGAGAACAGAATCTGATTCTAACAGGATAAAAGATGTGGTACAAAGCCTGTTGTGTTTTCTTTTCACGATAAGCTGAAATACACGTACAACTGCCAGCTGGAAAATATAGATGTGTTTTTCAATATTAGCTCAACGAAATGGAAAATGGATATTCACAGCTGATTAAAGGTTAAAAACTGAAAATATTGCATTGAGAGTGTATTCATCTGATCTCAAGTTGTTGTTTACATCCATTCCTTTGCAAACACAACATATATAGTTAAGACTTTGAAACATCCAGTAAGGAAATGTAATAGAAGTAGGCTTTTAACCATTTATATATATAAAACATAATCACTTGATCATGTCTAGTCACTTAAACGTTACACATTTTGTGATCTTTGACTCTTTCTGTTAAGTAAGATGTACTCAAAGTATTCAAGAGTAAAGTTGATAGTACCTTTTCTGAGGTAACACTGACAACTATAGGTCGAAGTGGACATTTGAGTCAAACGTGAAAACTTTTTATCGAAGCATTCTTAACTGTGTAAGGTTTTTAAAATGGTAAATATTAAATATAGGGAGGAAAGGACAACAAATAACACACTGCAGGTTCAATCCATCCATTACACATCTGTACATCTGCCCCCTACAGTCCCGTACTGGTGATCATCATTTCTCTTTTTCAATATTTGATTTTTCTTAACATCTGCACTTTGCTAAGTTAAGTAAGTAGGTGCCACACAACCAAACACTGATTGATTCATCAATTGATTCAGTAATTTTTGAACAACCCAAACAGATGACCTTGCAGTCATGCCGCAATATCCCAAACACACAAGACGGAAAAATCAATCCTGGAAAAAGTGAAAACTCCTGCCTGACTGCTAAAAGAAAAGGAAGCAGAGAGTGAAGTGTGTGTTGTATCCTCATTTTGTGGTATACTTTTGTTTTTCACTGTCTCAATGACCTTCTCTACTGCGCCTCTCTTTGCTCTGCCCTCTCACTGTCACCATGACAAAAAAGACTGCAAGCGTGTGCATGTGTGTGAGAGACACAAAGGCGGGAAGAAAAGGGCTCACACTGAAGGGCTATGACTTTTATAGCAGCAAAACCTTTCATCCTCTTCTATTCATGAGTAAATGTTAAAATTTCACATTTCTCATCCCTTAAGTCTCATTTACAATCTTCTCTGTTTCTTTTTTTTTTCTTTCAGATGTTCAGCTCAGCTTCTGGGTGTTTAAATGTGTGTGTCTGCGAGTGTGCGTGCACGAGCATGAGTGCGTGCTCAAGTCTGTCAGTCAGGGAGTGAATGAAACCAACGAGACAAAGAAAAGCAGAGAGAGAGGGTGAGGGAGAGAGAGAAAGAGAGAGAGAGGGTGAGAGACTTCCAGCGTGTCAGTGATTTTACGTCAGTAATTATTAATGCTCTGTATTGCATGACTAATGGTGCATAGTGCTGACATTCTGCTACAGGTTAACAGTATAGAGCAAAATGCAGTGAAGCTCACAGGCAGGGACACACAGGCCAACGTGCAGGCGCACACACAGACACACACACACACAGAGAGGCACACACACACAGTGTGAACAGCGCAGGGTTTTTCCAGACCTTGACTGATGTAAAAGCTCTGCATGGCTATTCCAGCAAGTACAGCTCAAAAGAAGCAGTTTGCAGTCATCTGTTTATGTCAACACACACACACACACCACTTAAAAAGGGCAACCTCAACAAAGGCGACGGCACTGAAATGAGCAACTAAGGTAATCTGTTTGAAATTACGCTAGTGCACATGCTTTGATTCCAAACGTCAGTGAAACTGTGCACCGAGACTGATGAGATTTCTTGATGTGCACCTTTTAAAGGGGCCCAGCAAGTCAAGCAGGAATAGAGCTTTTCCTTATTTGTGCTCTAAGACTCTAAGTCATAACCCACATGATGTTTTATATTAGGATCTTTTAATAAAGACCTATACATGGGGGGACTTTTTGCTGAAATCAGATATGAAGAGTGGAGACAGGAGCCAAATTAGGATTATAGTTGCACACTGACACGCACACTTGCGAGAATATTAAGAAAAAGAAAAAAGGACTGCGCTCTGATAATTTACTGAGCATCATTAATTCACGTTACTGGCAGCGTGCCACCAAACACTAGAACCAGAACTTCTGAAAATATAAGCCAATTTAGTCAAACCAAGCTCTTGCAGCTGAGTTGTATGAAGTACAAATTGAGTATCCAATATTTGATTGCATGGCAGTGCATGGGGATTTCCCAGCCGCCAGCACACCGGATCCCCTGCCAGGATGACAGAGCTCGGTTATGACCCCCCGGTGACTGCTCAGCCTCTGAACCTTCAAGACCAAGACTATACCCGCCTCACAACAGGCAACGCTATGATGCTTTGGCATTTGAACAAACCCACAATGACATCCTGAGGACTACCTGGATGATGAAATAACAGAATGATGTAATTACAACGAAACTGAGTGACATGAAAATAGACATGCCACTCAGGCCCACGAGAGAGACATGAGCAGCAGCAGGGAGACACGGGTCCAATAAATAATAATTAGAGGTGCTATGACACATTTCCATCAAAAAAAAGGGACGAGAGAAACAATCACACATCTGAGCAGAATATGTTTTAATTGGAGTCAAATGTGGGGGTGGAACATTCTGACAGCCACAATATGAGAGACGCACAAGCGCAGGTGAAGAAGGGCCTCTGTGACTAATCCACAGAGCGCACACAAACAGGCACAGGCTCAACCGATGCACCAACAAACCAGCACTGAAACACGTTATCTGGCAACGTGGGAAACAGAGAGGGAAAGCCACGATGGTGTTTTGCTTTTTTAAACAGCCTTAGGTGGCCATTACACCATTAGAGCCAGAGTTCCCCAGTGCCCAATAAAAGCTGTTTAACCACAGCCAAGCTGGAATAGACCTTTCCCTATGCAAGGCTGGGTGTTAGAAAGTGTAAAAGGGAGAGCGAGAGAGAGGAAGAGGAAGAGAGAGAGAGAGAGAGAGAGAGGAAGAAAGATGCCACTGGCCATCCTACCCACCAAGGGAGCGACGAGCAGCAGTCAAACAGCAAAATGCACTGTCAGACAAAAGGTACAGACAGTCCCGGAGCAGAAGGAAGAAGGAAGCACGTTTTGTTTTCTGAGAATAAAAAAAAGGGGGAGAGAGTGTCACAGGAAGAAAGTGAATGTTTGGATGATTTCAGCATTTGGTTACTCAGCCGTTTTGCTGGGCACAGCTGTTTTCTGGCGCGTCGCCTCTTGCTCGCAGTCTCCTGTCGCTGCGCCGTGCGCCACGGCCACGACGACGACCAGCGCGCTCCGGAGCGCACAACGCAGCGACTGTTAACTGCTCAGCGAGCCGTGAATGATCGGAGCTGATTAAAGCGCACACATGCAGCCGCGCACACAAACACAGAAGACACTCACGGGAATGCGATAGTAATGCCGAAGGACCCCCTATATGCGTAGGGAAACGGAGACGCAGCCTAGAAACGCGCCCAGGGCGCTTCAAACCCCCCAATATATCTGTCAGCCGTCTTTCCACCATTTTTCCTCTTCGCCTTTTCCCCACCATGGAGTAAGTTCGTAGCGGTGTTACCCGACCTAAATTTAGAATATCTAAGCCCTGTTTTATTAGTGCTCTTGAGCATGGCAGTGGGTCTCCTGTTGACACTGTAACGCGCTCTGAATAAGGAATCTTCTATATAGTTTTACATAAAAAATAAAGAATTCTGTAAGAAATATTCTCTGACAACAGCGACTTTAAAAGTGTGAAAGTCTCATTTTGCTTTCCTGCAAGGACGAATGAGGAATATATGCGCCTCTTTCTCTGATCACTGAGTTTATTTTAACAGGGACGAGGACTCAGCTGATCTTCCTTCGATTTAAAGGACCTTCTGTCATTTAGACATCTTTTATAATCGACGCAGAGCTTTCCAGGGGTGCAGAATGGTGTATTTGCAACTACAAGGTGTGTGTTTTGCTCTCAAATAAAAACTAAAGAATATATTTTGATAGGAAACGCTGCCATCAGGTCTCTCAGACTCCAGACTGGCATACGAGCAAGTCAGCCTCAGACTAGCCGGGGCTGGCGTGTCCCAGATGGCACCAGTTAGAACGCGTCTGCCATTTGACGCTTCGGCTCAGTCAGTCACTCACTATTCCACACACACACATGCACGAATCCAGGGTGTCAGGGTGAATATTGGTCATTCAATCATCAAAAAAAAGAAAGAAATTCAACTTCCACATCAGTGCTGAAATGTTTATTCCAGTCTTTGTCTATGTGTCACAGAAACATGCGTAAAACTGTGAATGCAATCAGTTTGTGCTCCAGCCTTACAATCAATGCTACAAGCTATTCTGACTAAAGAAGACATGATTCAAGTTAAGTTTTGAGTTGGGTCACATTTCACGCGATTACTGATCAATTTCAAACAGCCAATATCAACGCGTAAAACACGCCCAAGAAGATAATAAACAAACGCAGCATTCGAGAAAAGTTGTCAATTTTGCCTCAACATTTCTTAGTATAAGGAAAACAAACAACTGAGAGTTCAGCGTGCCACTCGATTTTCAGCCCAAAACAATGACACGGTAACTTGGCAACAAGTTTTTGGACTTCCTTCTCTTACCTTTCCACAGGAAAAGCAGAAGAACCGTCTTCCAGAGGCGACATCCCCTCGGTGCGCATCCCCTTCTCCCGACCGTCTCCATCCCTCCTCCGGTGAAAACCTCTGGGACTGTTCACAAAAAGGACAGAGGGTGATTTTTAATGTTTTTTTTTTAAATCTCTTTCCTTGTTTCCACAAGCAGATTATTATCGCGTGGGTGCTATCAATAATCTCATTTTGACCAAACTGCGCTCCCGCTGTGTTTGACCTATAGACACCGCGCAGATGAGGTTTTGGAATAAACTATAAATCCTCCTGGAGTCAGTCATAAAGAAGAAACCCCCCAATGGGCAATTCCGGTACAGGCTGGCTTGTTTTTAATCCTCCCTCTCTCCAAAAAACTCTGCTGTGTCTCTCCTTCAAGCCAGAACCGATGAAGGAATCCGTTTTCCACCCCGCTCTGAGCTTTCTCCACCGGTGCGCTCCTCCTGCTTTATTTATCCAAACGGGACGGTTGAAGGTGAGGAAACCTCGCTGTCTCTGCCTTTATCTCAGTTTTCTTTCTTCTAAAGTTTAAACAGACCACCGGAACTCCCAGACGAATTAAAAAGTCCACTTCATAAGCAATTCTGAAACACACAAAAAAGCCAAGAAAACTCTGTCACTTATGTGGTTCGGAAATTAAAGAAAAATCCAAATTCCGCTCGCCCGGCAGCAGCTCCGTCCGTTCTCCCCCCTTTTTCCTTCCGCTCTCCTCCGACTATCCTCTGACTGTGTTGTCTGTGCGTGCGCGTCTGGGCTCAACTTGAGAGTCTGTGTACACTCGGCGGTGGGATGGAGGGAGGAGAGGATGGGAGAGAAGAGGAGGTCTGACGCTTCCACCAGCCGGCAGAAGAGGAGGAGGAGGAGGAAGAGGGGGGGGAGCCAGCGGAGGCTGAGGGGCTGAGAAGGGTGCGGGAGGAGGGCGGGATTAAGGGGATTTGAGTGACATTTAAGGAACCAATGGCATGTGTGCTTTAGGACTTCATCTGCATGTTCGTTTATTTAGCTTATTACTTAAGCTTCCTTTACAAGAATCACTGATTATTATTTATTTATAATAAGACAAAAGACTAAACTGCAACATACTGGCTCCAGAGTTAAAGGGAACTTTCAGCAGGAGACTAAATCAGAAGTTTGAAAGGAAAAGACACGTTTGTTTTTGTGCGTGCTGGTGTCAGCTGAGTGTGCGTGTGCCCCCGCGTTGTTTATCCTTTCAAAGCCTCTCTGCATTATTCATAGAAAGACACACGCTACACCTGTTCTCTCTGTAATCGATAGATGCCAACTTCGCACGAGCACCAGTGTGTACACACACACACACACACACACACACAAGCCCCTTTATTGTCGTGTGTGTGACAGCTTGTGCAAGTGCAAAAGTGATCCATAGCATCTTGTGATAAAATTCAGTACCAGCGTGTGTGTGTGTATGGAGGGAAGGCTGAACAAGTCAGAGGAGAGAGAACATTAAGGTCTTCTTTGAGTCCGAGGCGATATTTCATAAGGCAGCGTGCCTGGTTCCCTTTGTCAGCTAAATGTGTAAAAGCTAAAGAGATGACATTGTGACTTATTGAATTGCAAATCAGCCAGAGGAGGGATGGGAGGATTTCCGGAGACGAAGATACGTGAGTCTCTCGCTGCCTCTCTGCCTGCCTGTCTGTCTGTCTGCCCGACTCCGCGGCCTCTATGGGAGATTAAGAAGGATCGACAGCCCCCCCTAGTGTCCCAATTAAGGAAGAGACGGTAGAGGACGCCTCTATGCATTCAGCCTTGATCTGTCTTTAATTAGCAGTGTGCTATATGTGATTGTCATTGAAGAAGCCCTTGGCTCGGTGCATTTATCTCATGTTTCTTGCCTGAGCCTGCACGCTCGTGTCTCATTTCGTTGCTCACTCACTTTCACCAAGCACATTTTTCTCTGGCCTTCCTGTCGCAGCTTCTATAAAGCCATCGGTCCAGGTTATGTGGCAGAACCAAATCGGTGTTTTTTAAAATATTATTCTAATTTCATTCGATGACTTTTTCCTCCCTCAGCCAGAGCCACAGTGGATGCACAGCCCATGACTTAAGATTGATCTTTTTTTTTCCTGAAACTGAACTATTCCTCCTGGGGCTGAAGTGAAGCATTAGTTTAGCAAGCATGCAGTAAAAAAAAGTAATATTTGTACAAATGCAGTGTCTGTATACCCATGAGGCTCCACTGGCTGTTTGGGGGGGGGGGGGGGGGGTTGACACTGAGCAAAAAGAAGTGAAGATGAATCCCTATATGTGTAGTGACAAAATAACACAGCGTGTGAGTAAAGATCACAAATGTTCATCTAAACATCTGTTCGGAACATTTTTAAACTGCGATGAACAAAAAGAAAAAATGCTAACACCAGACTTTTTTTTTTTAATTCAAGACGTAAAGGAACCGGGCAAATTTCTCCTCTCCTCCCTTCAACAATATTTCACTTGTCACTATTAGACGAAGCCTGGAGGCAGCAAATATTCATTATATCACAAAAGGAAGGCATTCATCACAAAGATTGCATTGTCATTCTGGAGTGTTACTCCTCAAATGCAACCTGTAATAGATGTTGTGCCATAAATGAAGAAGAATATGCCCTCAAAAAACTGGTTCTCAGTGTCGTGGCTGCTGTGCTTCCCTCACTGGCCAGGCGGACCACAGACATTGACCCGTTCTACTTTTTGCACTTCAGTCAGGATGAGTCCCATGCAGCCAAATTCCTTAATTATAGAAGTCCCACTTTTTACAGCACACTTGCCGGACTTTGTCTCCATTCCCATGAGGACGTATTCAAAAATGTTGCTCTCATTTTAAGGTCTCCTTAAAAGCTGGTTGACAGGTTGAATAGCCACTGCACCAACAATTTAATGGATGCTGCAAGAACTACAGAAAGTCTTTTTCTATTTATAGTTCAGTACTTTGGTGAACAATAAATACATTGAATAAAACAGTAACTGAAAAGCCACACATACAAGAAAAAGAAGACTTCAGCCACAAGCACATACACTTCACATCAAGTTTAAGATTCCCCTTCCTATATTTCTGTCAGTCTGCTGCTGTGCTGCCTCCACCCTGAGGTGATGCTGGCCATGGCTGCACTGCCCCAGCTGCTCTCCCTATATGGCCCTCCCAATGGTCAGATGACTTTTGCACTCCAGTCACTCCACATCTTCTATCAAAAGCTGAAATCTCATATAAAAAAAATACAGCAGTCCTTATGAATCCTGCTGTCAACATGCACAGCTATATATACTGTATATACAAGATGATATATGCCAGGAGTTTACAGAGGCAGAGGATATAGTCTGGTTTCATGTAATGTGTGGGCTCACCAGAAGGTCTGCAAAGTGGAAGCTCGAGTGTCCTCTCTTTAAACTGCATGTACTGGGAGGTAAACTGGACTCTCAAACCAACATGGTAAGGTCCAAACCTCTGACAGGGACCTAAACCTGCTCTTCAGAAACCTGTCAGTCTATAGTTGTGAACCATTTTAAGTAATAGCTCCCTCTTCTGTCTGTGCTGGAGGTCAAACAGAATGGAGACTGCCTTCATTGTGCTCCTCACATGCTGATACTGGTTTAAAATCATATTTGTGTAAGCAGGTTTGCTGGTTGCTGAATTAATTTAATTTCCCCCCTTATATATTCAAGAGCTGAGAGAGTCAATAACAGAACGACCAGTGATACAGATAGTGCTGCCCCTTCTCCCTTGCTCAGGTCAAATGGATGTGAAAATTCAGTCGACAGCTTGTTCAGACGATACGCTCCACTTTGAGGCCGGAGGAAGATGACCGCCACTGACAAACCTCCCTATTTACTTCTAATTCTCTCCTTCCCTTCCTTGCTCGCTCTCTCCAGTCAGAATACCATAACCATCTCTTTGCTCATCGGAGCAAACGGAATACATTAGAATCCAATTAAGGTTGGTGAGGAGAGCTGCTCATGCTTAGTGTGTGCAGCCATGTGTGTGTGTTTGAGTGTGTGTGTGTGTGTGTGTTGATCATCCCCAGCCAATGTGTGAGGATGTGCATTGTATATATTGGTATGCATTTATTGTTTGTATGTCAACCATACCGTACATGTCCATCTAGATGTGTTTGTGTTATTATTATGTCACAGTGTCAGTGAGAGAGGATGTCTGTCTCACTGCACACTGGAAGACCACTGCCAGGCAAGGTAAATGTGTGTGTGTGTGTGCTGTGGGAATCAATAACTGTGTGTCCCATGACAAACTTCTAAGATTTAATCTGAGGATGCAAGCTCATGCAAAAAGGAACGCACAACCTGGAACCTGGAAATATCACTTTTATCTGACTACCCAACAACAGAAGCGTTATCTAGAGCCTGTTGAGGCCAGCGGGAAAAATTCACCGGGAGCCCCTCTAACTAGTGTCCATCACTCTTGTGTTATAAATAATGTGACACCAAGAAAAATGCTCTTCATTTTCTTTGCTTTCGTTATTACTGCAACTGTGCAAGTGAGAGGAGACTCCCCCCCAGGGAGGTCTTCTACTGTCACTGCAAACTGTACATTGCCACTGCTGTAGTTTAAAGTCTGTCAGCCCTCTGGGGCCCCCAAGCAGTTGGCTGCCTTGCTTGCTGGCAAGTGGCGCCTCTACCCAGCAGGAGACTGCTGCGTCTTTCACAGACACTAACTAGACAAGAGTCGCTGACAGACATGGAGCTCTGTGCGACAACAGCTCTGTGTTTAATTTAACTAGCTTCTCAACCAGCTTCTAGTTCCTTCTCACGAATCTCTCCTAGCAGAGAATCATCTCTGCTGGCCATTTTTCCCACTGATACCATAGAATTAAACCTTTTACAATCCTTTAAGGTTATGATTTAGAGATAAAGATCACAACCTGGTTTGAAAAATCTTTTGGGCTGCCTGGCGGGAGAATAATGCGCTTTGCACATGCAACGTCCATACCATCCACCACCTGCTGACACCTGTGCAGCCCATAAAAGTGGTGCCTCGCTTCTTAAAAAAAATACCAAGCAGAGCCTCTAATAGAATACAGGGCTGCATATTAACACCAGTAGGCATGTGCCATAAAAAATGGATCGTGACATTTAAAACTGAAACGAGGGATCAGTCATGAATAATCTGCACTTTGTCATTTTATGGTATTTTACTCAACATTGCTTGTATTATGTGGTTTGTACATTGTGCTTTTTTTATTAGTTTAGCTCAGAGTTTTATAGATTTTACAGATCTTAAACAAACTAGCTTCAACTCCAAATGCCTGGTGATATGTCACATGCTACACGCCTATATATAATTATTAATTACATACATGCTGTGCATCTTTATTTTCTTTCCATCCTGAGATTCTCCATCTGTTTTCTGCTTTCTACCCCCCCCCCTCACCTCCTCTCATCTTTCTCTCAGATATTACCAGCCCTTAATTACTTTTATTACTTTAGAAAAACAAAATCATATGAGGGAAATTCTATACTGCAAACTGGAAAAAACAGATGGAGTTCCTTTGTTGTAGCCTCACCTTTAAACCCATTACTAATGACAAAATAAGGACTTTATATGAAGCTGGACGCAGAAAAATAATTTACATATGTGCGCACTGTAAATGTGTATTTTCTAGACTCAGGACTCTTAGAAGAAAAAGCATTATTATTCACATTAATAAGGAAAACCACATAAAAGGTCTGTCCAGTGCTACTCTTCCATATGTCCATATTTGAGATAATTAGCAGCCTAAACTTCAGTAGTTCAGCAGCACTTCAGTTTTTGTCAGAGATTTTGCAGATTGACCCTGGTTGGACACATCACATTTTTAACATTTTTGTGACAGTATGAAGCTTTGTGCATTTATATGCTTGGAAAAATATGTTAACGTCTGACATTATAGGCAGGAGTTAAAGGGTTAAGTCTCTAGAAACAAAACAAAAAAAAGTTTGCCTTCTGAAAGTTAGTGACCTTCAATCTCTGGTGGCTAAATCATTGCAATCCTTGAGTCCACATAGATAATTGCACCAGATCTGGTAGGGCCTAGAAATCACTGATTATTCCGATCTGATAAATAATCACTCAAATATAAATAATCACTTCACCCTTTTTGGCTTCCCTGAGCACCCATACCATAAAACACTTCGTATAGATGTGTATGTAGGATCCTCGTGCCAGAATCTCTGCTTTAATCAAAGATATTGTATTACAGACAGAAACATTCACTCCTCCTATTATCCACCTAAGCAATAATGCCAACGACCAGGGCAAAGTAAATCAGTATCTCTGTATTGTACAATATCTTTGCAAGTACAGCATATATTATAAGACTTACATTACCTTAATTGCAGCTACAGCCATGACCTTGACCTTTGACACCCAAAATCTCATCATTTCATCCTTAAGTGAGTGTGTCTAGCAAATATGAGAAAAAAAAAATCCATCAAGACATTTGTGTACCCACCCAGCAAAAGGTTAGATGTAAATGTTGCGGCCATGATAACAACAAGGACCTCTTGTGTCTCCTGTACAGCTTCTGTCACGACGAACACACACCGAGATCAATTACAGAGAAACCTCGAGCCTCCCCACATTCTCACTCCTGCTACAGATGCAATTTACTTGCCCACCGTAAATCAATGGAGACAAGTGGGGCTAATTTAAACCATTTGATGTCAATTTGGCCTTGACCCTTCCTCATCACACACAAAGCCACACACACACACGCACCCTACTTAATGACTGCACTAGAGTTTATTACGCAGAACTGGGACCCACCCTTCAGTCTCACTTGCAATCACACACTCACACTCATGAACATGCACGTAGAAAAGCTCTCCTTCCTGTTCTATGCACACAAAATGCAAACACACACACACACACACACACACCATGATGCAGGCCATAACTCCTGGTCCCACTGCCTGAGATTTCCATATTGGTTCTGTCAGAGACGATTTTGTTTACAGGGCCCTTTGGATGAAATAACAGCACTGGGCACTATCAATTATTGGGAGAGGGAGGAAAGTGGGAGAGGGTGTGAAAGATCAAGAAACAATGGGAGAGGAGGCTGGAGCGGGAGGAGAGAGATTGAGAGGTGGGACAGAGAGGAAGTGGAGGCACCAGAACGGAGCCAAAGTGAGAGATGGATTTACTACTCTGTACATAAGTGGCCAAAGCTGAGTCCAAGTTATCTCTGCCCTGACCAAGGTCTGTGAACCGAGATCTGGAAAATATTCAGTGGCACATAAAAGTTGCCAAAACAATCATTTTCTCAGACACACACAGCTGTACAACCAACCCCACAGCAAGACAGCTGCATGCAGATGAGTTACAGCTATAACCCAGCAATTGTGATCTTTTTTTTTAATTATGTAAACAAAAAGCTAATGAAAAATAGCCTACTAATCATCATGTGAAAGCAAAGCTAATGGTCATTTCATGCAACAATTACAAAACAGTCAGTCCTAAGTAATCAATGTTTGGTGGTGCCGAAAATGGCTTATTTTCCATAATATGTTTGTTAATGATGGTCTCATCAGCTGGCTTATGTGTCATTACAAAATAGACAAAAACATTAAGTGAACATTAAGTTGAGTGAGTGCATTCTGTAAGAAAACAAGATGGAAATTTCTAAATGCACTCTGAAGAAAGAACAGTCTAACCCCGGATTTACACCGGATGTAAAGCTGCAGCGTAACTGCGGCGCAGCATCAACCCTTTGAAACGCTTCCATTATAGTCAATGAGAGTATTCACACCGGCCGCATAGCAGCGCATTTTAGAAGCGTTGCTGCACGCTGCTCCGCAAGTGATACGCAGCAGTTCTATTTTGAAGATGTGTCGCGCCCAAGACGCGTCTATTTGCACCACCTACATCGATCAGACAGGAAGTCAAGCACCAGAATAAAAGAGTTCCCGGTGGATCTTCAAAATGAAACGCAGTCAGTGTGGAGGCAGCACTATGCTTCTGAAACGCTGGTGTAAATTGATGTGAGACAGACGGGCGTATTACGTCCGTAAAGCGCCACGCTGCGCTTTCGCGTGCGGTGTAAATCCGGGGTAAGGGTAGGTTTTGCTGCCCTGAATAAAACAGCATAAATAGGGTTTAAGCAGCTTTTAAGCCATTTTCTTGACCATTTCCATGCTGTGGTTGCCATTTTTCCTCCGCCCCTGTGAATGTGTAAAGTTGCAGCCAGAGAAATACGCTCACACGTTCCGTTTTCATGGACTGGAATATTAACCTCAGGTTGTGTTTGCTGTACATCTCTCGGCAACAAATCTACCTCCCTGATTTTATTCCTATCGTCTGCTGTGAAAGTCAAGAAAGTTGATTATTTGCATTTAAGCACCGACTCTGAGCTGACCTTTAAACTACACACCAAAGTCTGCTAAAAGAAGAATTCGTTCATTTTGGTGTCGGCAGCCTGCACTTTCCCAGACATGGCTTTAAATTTAATGTCTCGCTTGGCAACTTATTTTACCAGCACAGGATTAAGCCGACATTGTTTATCAAAATGCTTCTAAAACTTCCTTCCTCTCAATGTCATTTGTAATAGGCTCTGCAGCCTTGCATTGGGAGTGGTCTATTTTTATGCATCATTGTGCAGTGTTTGATGCACTCAGTTGGCTCCTGACGCGAGGTGACAATTCCGTTTATATATATATTTAAATACATTCATTTAACTGTCCTTTTTGCTTAAGACACATGTGTAGCTTATACTCAAGATGACTCACTAAGCTCCTGGATCTCTTTGTCTCTAAGGGGGGAAAAAAAGCTTCTGTGTGTAAAGCTGCCTTCAGATTGCAAAGATTAACAGAATATACCAGGTTTGGTCATAAACTGAGTTTCCTCACCTTGAAAATATAAAGACGTAAATCCTTACTGACCCGTTACGCTTTATATACTGAGAGCAGCCCCACTAATGAGGCAAAAATACATGCACAAAATGTGTGGGTGCTGCATTTGTGTGTTGAACCATTAAAAGTATCTAATGAGGGGTTGGAGGATCGACCCATCGCAGCCAGCCTTAACACCAGAGCTCCGACCTTTTAAAATGGAGGTCTCAAACCACCAGGCCACCAGTCTGACTTGAATGCCATTGTGGTTTACATGCACCGTGCCTTCCTTTCTGCATTTTGTTGTCAGGACTCCGACTGCACCACAGAGAGACAAAGTGGTGCACTTCGATGAGAAGCTTTTCACCACTTCAATGAGCAATCCCTCCAGATTCCTGGTATCATTTTACAGATATTTCTGTGCTCAAAGCCTCAGAAAATGCTCACAGGCCCTGCTGTCAGCAAATGTTTATATGCACTATTGTGGGTGTTTGATTTCTATCTGCCTGTCTTTACTCTCTGTCTGTCTGTCTGTCTGCAGGGCCAGCTATTTGCTTTTGTGTCCCTATGTGTTTGTGTTGTGCATCTGGTGGCCAAGAGATTCCGAACAGATCCTAGAAAAAGCTTTCTGATGGCTGCTCCTTATACATGTGCATGTACTCATTCCTGGTATGTTATAAGCAGACTGTGCTCAGGGACCACACAGACACGCTGACATTGTTTACTGGTACAATGGCAGAAATCCTTAACAACAGTCTCCACTGATGAAGCAGTCATTTCATGCCAATGTCATCAAAAAGTACTTTAACTTGATGGAAGACCGAATTAACTGTTTACAGTTATGTTGTGTCGCCATCTGATTCAACTTGTACAACCAACTTATATGGTTCTCCATGCTTTTTGTTTTTATTGCACCTTCTTGAACAGTTTATCACTTATAGATGTGACTTTAAAAAGCACAGTATACAAACAAATATCTGCCATGCAAACCATGCATGTTATGACCCCGACCAGCATCAAAGGGGTCAGTGTGGAGGTGGTGGAGGAGTACAAATGTACTTGGGAATGTACTTGGACCACAGACTGGACTGGAGTAAGAATGTGGACACTGTTTACAGTTCTATGAGTCTGTGGTGGCCAGTGCCATCATGTATGCTGTTGTCTGCTGGGGCAGCAGTCTGAGGGTGAGGGACATAAACAGACTCAACAGAATCATCAGGAAGGCGGCCATGTTGTAGGAGAGGACCTGGACTCTCTGACAGAGGTGTGTCAAAGGAGGATGTTGTCCAAAATAAAGACCATACTGGACTGTCCCTGTCACCCGCTCCACACTGTGCTGACCAGCTACAGGAGCTCGTTCAGCAACAGACTTCGACTCCCACAATGCACCACTGAGAGACACAGGAAGTCATTCCTGCCTGTCTCAATCAAACTACTGAACCCTGAACTGTAACAGTCACTCAGACACTGTACATTCATACTGGTACATTCATGTCAAGCTCTTTACTATGTAAAGGTTTTTATACAGTAGTAAATATGTTCTTCTTCTTTAGATACAACTCAGGGATTTAAATGCTATCTAGGTATTTAGATATTTATTATATATTTCAGTTTATCTTTGATTTCTATTTGTCTGTAACAAAAAGAATTTCCCCTCAAGGATAAACAAAGTAATTCTGATTCTGAATATAGAATTATAAACAAGAGAATGAATAGAGAAAAATCTCAAATGTCTATCAAATGTCTGTCAGCACCACTAGCAGGGATACTTTATTGATCTATAGGGGTAGAACAGTTCCCAATGGTTTTTGTTGTTTGGTTTATGTTTTTGCCATTGAAATATGCTATTTGCATCCAGCTCTGTAAGCCATGATGGGACCACTAGCGACAGCTTTGCGCACAAAGAGACTGACCGCCTGTGAGTGCCTTGGGTCGGAGGAGGAGCTCGTGGTCGCACCCCCTGCTGGTTGAGGAACTGCAGATATGTGATATATATGATATGTGCTTTCACGTCAGTCTCCAAAAGTCACAGGAGAAAGTCACTAGATGTGTCGCTAGATGCTTTTGGCAAAAAAAAAAGATTTGGAAAGTTGCCAGATTTAGCGAGAGAGTCGCCAAGTTGGCAACACTCGTCTCTGTGGTGCCAGTGGTGATTTTTTTTTTCCCTGAACCATCCCATGTCTGTTGATCTATTAGCACACAACACACGCAGACAATTAAATGAAAACTGCAAAGTGAGTTCAGACAATTAAACAAAAGCAAAGAACAAACAGAGAATGAGTGCGAGTAAAAAAAAAAAAAAAGTACAGATTACAGATTTTAACACGTCACAGATGTACACATTCAGTTGGATAGGTTTCACTTATCTGAGCAAACACGCACACATGCACACAGTGTCCTGAGCTGGATAGCGATTCAAACAAACATCCAATTTGCTGGGCAGATTACCCAGGGGGCTCCAATGTTTGCCACCTGAGAGGGGGAGGGAGGTGACTCATTGGGAAGATGCTAATATCAGTTTTTACACACACACACACACACACACACACACACACACACACTCAGTAGATATTAATTTTCAACAGAAGCACACTGCAACTGGCAACTTAATTACACTCATTTCACTGTGATTGCCTCCCACATGAGCACAAAAACACGCTCAACACACTCTGCTAAGACGATCTGACTGTAGCACTCCGAATTAAGGATATTGTCACAATTCGGTTCATTTCCTCTGTGAGCTAGTGCAAGTGTGTGCGCTTGTGCACTGATTCTTTTTCTCATTTTAGACAATTAACTTACATTTCCTCCACGATGACGTACACTGCTGAGAATGCACTCACAAGAGCGGTATTAAAGTGCAGCCGCAATCACAGAATGATAATGTGCCATAATAATTAAGAAGCCCTTGGAAAAAAAATGGAAACACTTGTTGAGCAAACTTAAACAGGCTGTTTTCTAATTTAAAATCATTAGAGGAAGACTGTGATGGAGCGACTGCAGGGAAATGGCTTTCTACAGCCTGTTTGTCCTCAGTTCAAATCCAGGCTGGCTGGACCATTTACTAAATGTTTTTTTTCCAGTATCTAACTCTGACCTAATAGAAAAACCTACAGATTTTCTATTTTTGTGTCCTTGAAAATTACACAACCTAAAGTCATACATAACATAAGCTTAAGCTTAATAAGCTTATTTTTGCGTCATCTTTCTCATCTGTACATGGGTGCTTTCAAAACCTGTTGAAATGTTCCATCAGGACATTATTTAAGGATGCACCATTTTAGCAGTGCAGCCATTAAAGAAAGTTCCCTGGTTCTGAGACCCCCCTCCGTCAGTGTGCTACCAATTTTCGGGCTAATTCAAGGTGCCAAGTGTTTGACACTTCCACACTGGTGTCATTTGAATGAACCAAAATACTAAAGCTTCAAGTCAGACACCTGTTTCCTACAAAGAACCATGTTCTTGTGTTTTTTTATGTCTTCATTTAAAAAAAAACTCAGCCGTTAAAAGGTGAGCATGCTGCATGACCTTCCCCATCTCCTCCAAATACTTCCCCCGCAAGATCAATCCTACACTGCAGAAATGTGTGGTAAACAAAAATTCCTTGGGTACTATAGCCAGGTAAGACGAGGTCAGACTAAAAACAGCACTGCATTAGGAATACACAGGGGAGATGATCATACAAACAAGCAGTTCAGCTTAAAGACTATCGCAGTATTGATTCAACACAAGCACAGCTGTGTCCAGAGTGGCAAAAAGACACAGCTGAAGGTAAGGTGGGACTGTGGCGATTACTTTGAACAGTAAGACAAGGAAGGACTATTTCCCAAAGTGCCTTTAAAACATATTTAACGTTGATATATGAAGGTAAAAATCAGCTACTCCACCACCTGGTGGAGTGGAAAATTAATTGCGGTGCACGCTGGCCACAAGACAGGGAAGGATTGAGCTGTTAAGTTCTGGTTCTGTGTCTTGGATCTTTTCAGTCCAAACGGAGAAAGATGGAAAATGAGGGAAAAAAAGGAAAGAGACAGATGGAGTTAGAAAGTGAGCAAACAATAACAAGGTAGAGGGACAAGGAGACAGCAAGATGAAGGTGTATAGAAGGAGACAGAGGCAGACAGGCAGATGGAGAGAGGAGCGAGCAAATCAGACAGAGTTAGTGGTGGATGGATGCTGTGATAGCAGCGAAAGTAAGCAGGACAGGAGTTGTTTTGAGCTGGTTGTTTGGACAGATGGCCGTCTGTGTGCTAATTACAGACTGAGTGCTTGACACTGTGAACACAATCAAAGAGGAAACTAGCTTTATTTGTTCAGCTTCACCCACACACAGGCATGCACACAGAAAAAAAGACACATATATATACACACACTAAACACCAATGACAACAGTTTGTCCATGCCACAAAAGAGGCATCGGTGAAAAACACACACGAGAGACACAAGCGGTGACCTGCACCGAGCAGGAATTCAGCAAAACAAAAAAAGCAATAGCGACACTTTGCACACATGCTGGAGGACGTTCAGTTCACACTCGGCTAGATTCATTCATCCATACTCACATGCTAATTCACCTACTGTACTCTCACCTATGCAGTCAAAAGGAGAATCCTTAATGAGAACAGGACAGCTTGGTAGACAATGGAAAAGACACTCCTGTGCTTTGTGCTACTTTGAAAGGGAAAAGTGTCTCCACATAAGTGTCCCCTCTTTTAGAGTATGTGCTGTTTTCTGGGCCTAATAATAGAAATGTCCAATGCATCAATGCCAGCATTGACAGGAGGCTTTGTTAAAGTCTGAGTCAGACGATTTCAGTAAAGCTTCTATATCACTGTGCATCCTGATAAGTGCCCCTAGAAGCAACGAAATGAGCGACGAACTACAGCTAACTTTTCTACAGCCATCATGTCTAAAATGCTGATGTTTTTGAGGTATGTAGGACAAGCAAATATTTGAACTAAAAAGACAAACCAACCTTGCCACAAGCAGAGCCGTGGACACATTAACCAACTCTTACCTTCACTACAATTAAGATAAAAGCACCCACAACAACATGAGTGGCATATTTATGCAACAGCCATTACATCATCAAGTCAGAAAAAGGGAAAAAGACCACACAGTTTGTAGGTTATGTCACACAATATCACAACAGGGATTTATTTATAGTTTTTAAATTGAACAGGCAACACAAACACAGTCGTTGACAGCGTTGGTCAAAGTACAAAAGGGCAGAAAATAATCCTCTTCCACCTTCTCTGTCTGCCGTGAGAGTCTCCCTTCCTTTTTTGCCTTTTCTCTCCAATCAAGGCAGTGTGTAAGCTTCTTGCATTAGCGAGCCACCAGACACATTCCCACATCCCTTCACAGCTCAGTCACCTCCAAGCAGCCTCATTAGCAGAAAACATAACGAGTGGGGCCTTAACGAGCTTAACGAGGACCTAACGAGGTGTTGGTGTCTGTCGTTACCGTGGCGTCTGGTCGAGCCTCATCAGGCAGCCATAGAAAACAAGGTACCAGGCACCAGATGTTCTCTTCAGGTTGTGTCATGAGTTTGCTAATTTCTTCACCTGGATATATGATTTGTTTTGTTTTTTAAAAAATACTTTTATAATTGAAAAAGTTGGTCAAAATGTAAATTAATATTGAAGGGTTCACCCCATTTTATATATGCATATCCTACGTCATAGCAGGAAAATGTGTCATGTGTATTGGGTAAATGCTGGCTCACTGTCATGGCTTCTCTAAATCTTTTGTGGTACTAGCAGCCGTTGGGTTTTCCTAAAAAGAAAAATAACTCTGATGACTCCAGATAAGTCATTCGCACAGAAGATTAAATTATCACATTACATACTGTGGTGGTTTCCCCAGTGATGGGCACATAAATGTGTTTTTTTTTTTTGGACATTCAAGGCTAAATTTATCAGATATGTGTGACTCCACAGCAGACTTACTGACACTGGTGACTGAGGTGTGAGTGCAGGAGTGTAAGATCCAGCAGTGTCTGGATAAATGCTGTATGTGTGTATATGTGGAGTGGTGTCTAAAACCCGGGTTTTCACTACCATCTGCCATTCCGTCCATGGTGACACAACAAGGTCATATCACATAATGTGAATTCCCCTTTTTCTGCGTTTCCTCCCTGAGCTGCTGCTCAGTCAAGCAGCTGTTGCTCTTGATTCATAGCACTATAAGCAGGACTTCTCTCATGTGTGAACATCAGTTCTATGTTTGTTTTATTCTCAAATAGGCTTCAAAACTCCACTACAGAGAAAGATCTACAATAACGTCTGGTTCAAAAATAGTTAATTATGTATTTTTGTATAAAAATATAACGCAAAAATCATCTGTAGTAGGTCTGGCAAATAACATTTCAAACGAATTTATTACTTATTAAGCAAAAATTAAGCAGAAAAGAAAAAAAATGTGGGCAAGACCCCCTTGATTTAATAGCTTGAAGATCCACATTTAGCTGCACTAATGGTTTCCTGTATGACTTTCTCTCACATTTCAATTAGGTTGAGGTCTGGACTTGAACTACGCAGTTCCTTCTGATCTAGATTTGCTGTTGTATGACCCAGGTTCTACTAAGTCTTAACTGTGAGAGAGACTTCATATTTGCCTCTAGAACACTCTGATACACAGAGGAGTTCATGGTCTAATCAGTGACTGCAAGGTGACCAGGTCTTGTGGCCCAAATCACCACCCTTTTGCAGTGGGTATGAGGTGTTGAAATGATGTTTGGTTGTTCGTCACGTTTGGCGTTAAAGCCAAACACTTCATCAAGGTCTGGCGGTTAGCAGCACCTGGCTGCAGGTGTGTAGCTCACATGCTTTGTTAGTTGAGTGATAAATTGTCGTATCCTTGGTGATATATTGATGTGAAGCCATGTTGTATTTGCATCTATGTGTTTAGGTGGATAAAAAAAAAATGAAAGCATCATTTCCCCTCCCCCATAAGTGTTATATTTCTGTCTAAATGCAACAAGAAGTTAAAGAAGTTGGTTATGGCAAAACTTTTTTCACTAATCCGTGCATGAACTTATCTTTATTATTTGTTTTTGCTTTTTACTGAATGTTTACTGGGGTAAAACAGACCGTTCTGTCATCTGCCTGCCGCCGCGACACGTTCGCCGCTGACAAGGCCGCTAGCCTGGCTCAGACTGAGCCGCTAATCCTCCTGTAAGAGCCGTTAAACCACTACAGCTGCGGCAGGCAAGCTGCCACCTGAAGCCAACTGGACTGTCTCATGTCAGACACACACATTCACAGACAGACACACACAGACAGAGATATACAGCATATACTGTATGTCAAACACACTGTCTGTCTGTCTCGTTGCATCTCTTCTGACTCCTAGTGTGTATTTGTATCGGGTCTGTGCATAGGGTCAGCCACATGGTGCTTACTTGATGAGAGAGATAAAGAAAAGTAAATACTGGATGACAGACCTCATGGTTTTACTTTTTTTGTTGCGTTTTAAACGCAACACATGAGGGAGCGCAGCCTGCTGTGTTTCCTGTGTGTGTGAATCTGCCCCTGTGTGTCTATTGTGTGTGCCAAATGAAGGGGTAGAGGGGTTAGACTGAGGAAATAAGGGCTTACCTGTTTATTTATTCATTTATGTTGCACACACACACACACACACTCAAACAGACTTGGACCCAGACCAAGAGTGCAACAGCTTGCGATGAATATTCAGTGAATGATATTGTGTGTGTGTGTGTGCGAGAGAGAGAGAGATTCATATGGAAGTACGGTTACCGCCTCGTGTAATCCCACTCAACAGGAAACATACACTCCTGGGACAGGACATTTTGTCTGGTGTGTGTCTGTGGGTGTGTTCGCGTGCGTGCACTCTCCGACTGAAGTACCTCAGGGACACAGAGGGTACTTGTGTTTCTGAGTTAAGTAGGAAATCAGCACAGCTAAAAAACAAAAGGTTAGGCTAAACAGAACGCACAACATGAGCTCTTGGCTGCTTTCATTTTTTATTTAGGCTGCTCTGAACAATTCTGCTTTGTGTGTCTTTTTATATGTAATTACACGTTGTGAGCTTTGCTGCAAGCCAGCGCTAACATTGGGAACAATAATAGGAACAATCAAGTGCTTTAAGCTCCAAACTGGATCTCCAGCGAAACATCTACAAGTCCAGTTGCCTCGCTGACCTGGATGACTAAGGATCTTCATCAATACTTTTCAATGCACAGACTCTGACATGATTTCACCTGCTCTAAAAAGATATAAGTATAAATACATGCATGTGGCTGCATGCATGTATGAGGAGACGAGGTGTTCATCAGTCTTTGTTAGGAGACTTTTGTAGCAGGTAGCATTTGTGTCTCTAATTAGGTGTGTGTAGTTTCAGGGCTTGTTTGGAGCAGAAAACAAATTAGATGATTAATGAGCGGATGAGATGTGATTGGATAAATTGACAGCCGGATCAGTTTATCAGCTAGTTATTTAGACAGTCACTGAGCCCAGTATCTGCTCTGTTAATCAGTAAAACAGCCAGGTGATTAGTCAATCAACCAGTCATACTTTAATTAGTCTGTTCCCTGATGTTTATCTCCTTAACATTCATTCGCTTTTCAGTGAAAAGACAGAAAGCTCGCAAGCTTGTTGTTCTCGTACGTTCGACATAGAGTACGTTCAACAAGTACATGACGTCTGTGCCTCCACAGCATGGATATTAATGTATGACGCATCAATACTGACAAGCAGAGACATCATACATGGTAAATTCCAGCCTTACAAGCCACCTGGTCTGAGCTTCCACACTCTTTATTGTAATTCTACAGAACTTCCTCCTCAACCTTCTCATAATAACAGCAGAACAAACAGATACAGGTCAAATAAAGGGAGGCTGTACTATAGATTAATCAATCACAGTGGTATAATTCTTGCAGACAGACAAAAACTACAACCAAACAAATGTAACAAGAATCACCAAATAAACAACAAAACTACGCTGATAACTGAAGACGGGCAAGGCTGTGCTCCGTTCTATGTACTTCACACCAATTAAATACATCCATAACATTATGACACTCTGGGCACCTTGACAGGTCTGCAGCTACATATAGCCCCATGCACAATACACAATGCACCTGACCTTTCTATCAGCATTCATATATTCATTCTTTTTCAGCAGTTTAAGCTACCCATCATGCATCACTGCAGACCCAGAACACCCCACAAGGCCTGCAGTCATCAGCGTGAGGACAAGATGCTGCCCTGCTGCTTCATATCCCACCCGCTGACACACTGACGACACAATCAGTGTTATTTTCTGTACCTGTAGTCAGAGCGTTATAACTGATCAGTGCAAAGTAATACTCATCAATCATTAATCAGTTATTTCATTGATCAAATCAAACAAACAAAAACATCTACTAACATCTAGAACTCATCCATCCTGTTTCTGTGTGTGTTCCAGTAATCAATAATAACTTTAATTGATACAAAGTGCAGCTGGTTTCCTACCTGTAACATCAGCAGCCCTTCCTCGTGATTCATCTTTGGGGGCGTGGTTTAATTGCTGCTTCAGTCGGCAGCTCGTTCGTCCTTTTAAACATCTGGGAGTTGAGCACCAAACCTTCCTCCAACGTTCTTCTTCTCCTCTTGAACCAGGTCTCGCCTCTTGGCTTCCATCGTCCGCCAGGAACTTTTAAAAACTTTCACTCTCGTTTGGTCGCGGGTCCAAACAGCCTGTGTGGGTGAGACCAACTATCGATTTGAGAGAGGGGGTGTGGGGGGAATCAACCAGGTGGAAGCATCCATTAGATATAGATCCATCATCATCATCCAGAAGCTGAAAAAAAGACACATGTGACATCTCACCTTTGCAGTTTTATTATGTTTTTTTCTACCATAGCTTTCTTATTAAATACTTTACTTGACTATTTAATTTTATTTTTTACTGTATACTTCTATTCCACTACATTTCACAGGTAAATGCTACATCTATTCGGCAGCTAGATAAAGATTTTACACAATAAATAATCTACAGAGCTTTTAAAATTCAGCACATATTAAAGATTGAAGTAGTGGCTTCCAGCATTTTTACCATCTTCAGCCTCACAAAAGGCAGTTCATGGTCTGGATCACATGTTGCACTACAGCACTGTCTTTGGTGATTTGGTGATTTATTACTTAAGTAATGCATACCTGTACCACACAGAGTACATGATACTGGAGGGACTAGACAGGCAGACAGACATACAGAGAGAACCTGTTCTCTCCTGCAAGCATGGGAACATCCGCGTTAAACATTAAAATCCTGTAGAAACCTTTAAACCCTCTTTTCTGACTCCCCCCTCCTGCCGCTCACTTTGGTCGCTCCTCTGCATCCAGCCTAGGCTCCTTGGCTATTTCTGGGCCAATTAAAGCCGTTTCTCTGCCCAATTTTTGGATGGCCCAACGGGGTGGTTGGCCTTTGGGGTAATCCCAGAGAGAGGAGGATAAGGATATAAATCACAGCAGGTCACTGCAGAAAACACTGCCAGATGTGTGAGGTAAACTGTGTGCGCGAGGCAGGTAAACAAGACTAGACTTTTTCTTCTTCTTTTTTTAAACAGTAACTGAATCTGCTTTCATGAAGTATAATGATTGACACAACGACATTAACCCAATATTTAGGATTGACAATATGAATCCATGAGCCTTTTCTCTAATTTAATGCCATGAAGTTGTAATTTTTGTTCAGGCTGTGGCATAACCCAAACTTTTCATCCTCATTTAACAGTCATAGTCTTCATACTCACCTTTAATAGTGAGGTTCATAAGCAAAACTGACACCTTGCAAAGGAGCATAAAATTTAGTGGTGACAGTAGTGCCATTTTACGATTCCTGTGTTGCTGTTGATCAACTGTTTGTCTAGACTTTAATAAGTTTCTGTGATCAGTGCATTTATTAGCCAAGATATTAGTCGTCCATAAAGATATCCTTGCTCCCAGGAGAGGCTGATTATAAGGAGAGAAAACACTCCCAGGTGAGGGTGCTGTAGCCCTCTTTAATATCTTAGATGGAGATGAAATCGATTCACAATCCCATTCGGAGTGCTGAGGTGAGAATCTTCCCACAGTGAAACTGCTGTGTGTTACATAAAGCAGATTAATTAATATGGCTGCCATGTTTAGACACGCAATCATTATTCCTCAACCTAATTTACAAGATTATGAACCGGTCTGGTCACAACAGGAAAATGGAGTTTGTGTCTATGCAATGACACAACGCAGGGAGAGGGGCTGAGAATGCAAAAACTGTTTTTAGGAGTTTTATTGTTTCTGTGTTGGCAAACTGAGCACTGACACTGTCCCTACCAAGAACTAAAGGTTCAGCAGCTGAGGATCAAGAACGCCAGGGTCCATGCCTTCAGACGCCACCCAAAACACAATGCAACTGACCCACATGGCCCCTCTTGTCGAGAGAACAAACTCATATCAATTATCTGGGCTAAGCCTGGCTGAGCCCCGTTCCCTGGCTGGGACCAAGAGCACCCATTCCAAGGGAGGTGATGGAAAAAACAGGCTCTTTGAAACCTTGCATCCATAGGGGTATTTTGAATCTCTTTTAGTCTAGCCCGTCACCACACAGGGGCTGTTGCCCCTAATAACACCGCTCCTAGGATCCTCGGGCATGAAAAAAAGACCTCCACCATGATGAGGTGGCAATTCGCAGAGACTACATTTCTACCCCCATGAGCTGTGACTGAATAAATAAAAATGAGCTTCCTCCCTGGTGAGGTGTTCCGAGCATGTCCAACCAGAAGGGGCAGACCTTGGACGTAACGCAGCTCTCAGCTGGCCTGGTAGAGCTTGGGTATCAGCTAATCTGGACCATGTGGCCAGATAAATGAAATTCTGGATGGATTGAGAATGCCCCACATTTTATTTAAGTAATAACTGATAAAAAAAAATATTAATTGCAAGAATTAATCACTATGTGATGTCTCAGTGGGCAAAGCCACATGCACTCACAGGCAAACAATGAAAGAAACAGAAGAAACATACAGGGAGTGTTTCAAAATTTGAAAAAAAATAATGTGGTCACTGTGTGTCATATCATGCTGACACGGCTGTGGCTAACTGGTTTTAAATGAGCAGTTTGACATTTCCAGAGATGCACATGAATTTTACTTAACATGCAAAGATCAATAGCACTCTCATGTCTGTTAGTTTAGCTTAGCACAAAGAGCCTTCTGAAAAGGGGGAGGTCAGGGTGGAGGGATGGGACAACAAAATGACAGCTCAGTAAACTGTTTTGTTGCATTTTCAAACCAAGAATCATCATTTTTTAATTCTACTTCACTTCCTCATTGTTTGTTCTGCGTGCTAAGCTAACCAACTTCATAAAGTGAAAGACAGCAAAGGGCAGATAGACGAGAGGCTAAAGTAGAACAATATTGAACATTTGCGCTTGTCTCCATACTGAGTGATAAACTGAGTAGTGTGGAATGCACACTCCGTTCTATATGTGGGCTTGTGTTTGTGCAGGTACACAAGGTGAGCAAATGTAAGGTGTTTGTGTGTTTTCTCAGTGGGTCAATATCAGGAGTCCAGCCTTATCCCTGTGTAATCCAGCTATCCTGATAAAGATTTGTTTTTCACTGTGTGTTTGTGTGTGTGTGAGTACACACACACAAACACACACACACACTTTATCCCTGTGTAATCCACTGATGCTGATAAACAGAAATGGAAAGTATGAATTTCTTTCTCTGTGTTTATTTTTATCCACTTATATCTCCTTGTGAAAGTGATCAAGCAATCAAGGACACGGATCGATGCAGATTTGGGCTAATGGGTGAAACCGTGGGAAAAAATCAACACTCCATCCGCTTTACATTTAACAGACAACACATTTATAGATTAACTGTACTTAAGACAGAGTGAAGGTCAGCTTTTTTGTCTTGATTCTGCTTTGGGTTTTTATGTAAAAGCATTACAGCTTACCAATTCTGATGTACTACACCCAGTGATTTTATGTATTATATAACAACAACAACAAACAACAGCATCAGTGGTTCAGCATTTTATTATGAGTATAAACTGCCTTTCCTGGATAACTTTTGTTAACAGAACTATGTTCCTCTGCAGGGACCTGTTACTTTCCTGCAGTTTCACTTGTGTCTGGCAGCTTCATAAAAAGCCTCCTCTTCAGTGCTGCCTTCTTATTTTACCGCTCCTGTTTGTCTCTGCTCCCATGCCATTCGTTCATCCAGCCACCCATGTTTCCATCTGTCTCTCTTGAATGGATCCAGCTGCATCTGTCTGTCAATCAAATGTGGAATCTCAGATTTTGATAAAAACCTGCATTTCCAGGTGTATCAACTGAAAACAACTGGTGAGATGCAGCTAACCACATCCACGTTATACGGCACACAGACACCGAATGGGCCATATGGGACAGCTTTAGCATATGGATTAGACTGCTTTTTTTTTTTTTAAAGGACCACAGAATGGAACCATTTTTCTTGTAAAATGTGTTCAATATTGTGAATTTGTTTCTTTATAAAGACAAACCCTGACCTTTTTCAAATGCCTAACCTTAACCAGTATTGTAAGAGAACAACACTGTTAACAGAACAAAAATTATCAAGTGAAAACAAAACAGTTTGTGGTGTCACAGGGTCTCAAACCCTGGACTCCTGACTCCTGTATTGGCCCTGTGGTCAGATGACATATACATCATATGTTGTGTTACTATAAACATAGCAATGTGTCCTATGAAAGACATTATTGAGTACTGTACATGTGGCTATTTGTTTTTCTTTGTGTTTGTCAGGTGCGGTTGAACAGAACTCAGGCGCAGGCAGGAATGAACTTGCAGGTGAGGTTTTATTAACAGAACTCCAAAAATACAAAACCAACCCAAGAAACTCAAGCAAGAAATAATCCAAACTTACTGAAAAGCAGGAGAAACAAAGAGTAACAGGGAAGGTGACGAGGACCAAAGGGGAACACAGGACTTAAATAGACAATGAACAAGACACAAGTGAAACACATTAGGACGGTGCAAACAATCAACAAAGGCGGGAACACAGGGGAAGTAAAACACGTAGGCTGTGTTCGAAATCACTCCCTAATCACTACATATGGCCCTATATAGTGCCTTTGCCATTTTGTAGTGCTGTCCGAATTCTTAGTGAGAAATTATAGACCCTATATAGGGCCCTCAATGTATCCCACAATGCATCTTGAAAAGTAGTGTCCATCCGACGGTCACTACTTTTAGCAATATGTACCATCATGCATTGCACAGACTGGCTAAAAGAACGGGAACGGAAGTTACGTCAGTCTTATAAATATAATGATCTGTTTAACAAATGTAGCATGATCGGTTGTGTTTGTTTTATTCATGTTTTGCCATAAAACGTATATATAGGGCTATAAAGGCACAAATTATAACAACAGAGTTTGTTTAGCCAGCAGAGATCGGCTCGTTTAATTTGTGACAGCAATGACGTCATTAATGGCGACAGAAAATCACGGAGGTAGTGTCCGAAATGTCCAAAAATGCTTTCCCAATGAGGTCACTATATGTTGCCCTACATTGTACTCCCCACATGGGGAGTAGAGAGTGGGGAGTGAGTGAGTGATTTCGAACACAGCCATAGATAAACACAAGGGTGACAAGACAACAAGGGAACACCAGGAAACCCAAAAAACTAGAAAACTAAGAATTAACAAAAGAAAAAACAAGAGAAGAACCAAACCACAAATAACCAAATCCTGACAGTGTTTGTGTATTTATAGTGAGGGCATGTTGACAAGAAATGCTGCTTACTCAGTTCTGAATGATGAATGGTGGTATTCTTTCTATATAACAGATGGGTGAGATGTCTATCAGACAGTGGATGTAGTTAAATACCCTGCAAGTATGTACTATGTTTTTCTATGTAACAGCAGAATAAGCCAAAGCAAGCTGGTCATTGTAAGGAAGATTTACCCCAGCAGGGTGATGCGTGATGCTGAAAGTGAAGGTGTTATTCTTTACTTCATAAAACTGCCAAAAAACATCCCACTTCAATTTCAATTCCAATTTCTCTCCCACAATTTTTTCAAAGATCTAATCCCAGTATGTGAGAAAAAAAACAGTATGACTACCTTCTGCAACACTTTTTAACCAATCAGTTTCTCACTTAACACTCCACTGTCACTTATGAAAGCCAGGATTTCTCTTGCAGTTAAACTGACACATTTAGAAAGTCAATGAAGTCTCCAGGAGCTGGAGAGAAGACTTGGTACACACACACACACACACACACACACATACACACCACTGCACTCAAATAACACAAATCAGGCTGTGACAGTGAGAGAGTGAGCACCGGGTGCCTCGACAAAGCAGGAAGCCACCTACAGCTGAACAATCCCACAAAAAAAGTGGCAAGATTGACGGCTGCAATTGGAGAAATATCAAAATGTTCATGGCATTCAGCCCGCCTGGCTTATATTTCTGACTTCAAAATATGATTCAACTCTTTCTCTTTCATTTCTTTTTTTCTTTCTTTTACCTAGTTCTAACTCAATGGCGCCATCTTGTTTCACCTTTTTCCAACTGATTATTGGGGTGTATTTTTTTCCTCACAGCCTCTCCCAATTTTCTCTCTTCCCTTCCCCGTCGCCTGCTTCGTTCTGCTCTGTTTGATGGGAGCAGACAGACAAAAGAGAGAAGGAAATTCAGGTACATCAGTTGTTGCTGTATTCATCTGCTCATATGTTTTATAGGGCTTATTCTCACACAATCAAAAATATTTTGTCAGGACACAATTTAACTCCTATTGTTTGACCTTGGAATATAAATGACACCTGAACAATGGATTTACAATAATCAATAGATAAGAATCTACAACAAATTGCTGAAAATACTTTTTTTTTCATGATACACAATATTTCAGTTCTGTGATCACTTTTCAGGTATGGTTATTTTTACACTAAACGCAGCAGTGAGTGTGGTTGTGGGTGACAAAGGACAATAAAGCTCCACATGCAACTGAAATCACTAGAAAGCTTTTTTTTCTACTCATAGCATCTCAAAAGAAAAGCTGAAGAGAAATGCTTGAAACCAATGAAACTCTGATTCTCTGACAGAGTTTGCTTGAAAGCCCATATGGGGATACCTTGATGTTTTCTACTTAAATCAAATACTTTTATCTGTCAGGCACTTGTCCCGGTGACAGTGAAGAACAGCTGCAACCCGAGGTAAGTGCTGCAGTTTCTATAGTACTCATGAGAAAATAAAGAAAACGTGTAAAAAATAATTCACCCTCGAAGATCCAAAAGTCAGGTGAGAACAAAACAAGATGACCTGAGAAGGGGTCGCAGCACAAGCAGGACAACCAATCGCCATTCATTTTGTTATATTTAAACATTTAAACAAATAGGCATTCCGAAGTTCAGAAAAAAAGATTATGGACTTCAGTTAGCGCATAAAAACCATTACTCCTTCTCAGAAAACATTTGCGTGTGTGTGTGTTTTAGCAGCACACTAAGCTCTTTAACACACTTTCAATCAGTATTCTCTGTTGGAACTGTGACCTGACATTCTGTGCTTTGCATTGGAGAAAAAAAATCAATTACCCTTAAGGTTATCTGCTCAGAGAATTCATGTATGCTATTATGTGTTTATCAGTCCCAATACTTCATACTGTTGTATAGAATGTTCTCATGTATTTAATGTAAACTCTGCAAAAACCACAAAAAAAACTTTTTACTCAGATTTGATCTCCTTTGAAGTTCAAGGAAAGTGAAACTTTTTTTTATATCATTTAAGCATCTTTACAGTCATCATTTTGGATGGATTGGATTATAGTTGTGGTGGTTTAAGTGACAGTTGAACCGTCTGCCGTCCCCTCTGCTGTCATGTAGAGAGGTTAAAGTCATTGATTATGTCTGGTGAATGTTCCATACATCGCCCTGATCCATCACGATGACCAGACACAGCAGGTATCATTCCATCAATATTTGGCATTTTCTGTCTTTTCATATGCATCTTCCACCCTTGTTGTCCTTTTAACCCTTTTCCAAGCTTTTACCACATTGACATTCTGAAGAAATAGATGTGACCTGAGCAGCTTTATAGACAGGAACCACGCTGTATGTGGCCCCTTTTAGCTCCACACACTGATGTCTGTCAGCTCACCTCATCATAAATCTGGCTTTTGAGCAAAGCCTAAAAAAACTGTAACAACGACAGCAATAACTTCATTTGGCAAAATGAAAATAAAAATAAACGAAAAGCAGAAACAACATGGAAGTCAGAGATTACAGGAGTAGCAGATCATGAAAAACTAATATTAAAAAAGAAAGAACCATTATCTGCGCAATTTCCAACACAATATCTGTCAGTTATTTTTTCATACTATTACAGAACAAATGCTTTATGAAGTTGCAATCACTGTTTCATGGGACATAGTAACATTGTTTCCTCTGCCACGATGGAGGAATCTGAAAATGTATGGGAGCAATTTACGGATCTGCACAACTCAATTTGAGCCACTCCACATACCACGGCATGAGTCTCAGCAGAGACTCCATTTAGTCTCTTCTTGTGTCAAACTCAATTGAATGACCACATAAAACAAATTGAAATTCATTTGCTTGACGGAGATATGAAAGAATTATTTTTTACAGCCACAAGAGTGAGTGAAGGGGGGGAGAGGGACTTATCTCAATTGTTGACAGTGAATACGAAATAAAAGCCGCTAAGCAAATTGGAATGGAAGCACAAGGCAGATTGTCTGTTTAATTCATTTATTTTGGTCACTGACCTGTCCCCAGCTGGCTCCTCTGTAACTATAGTATCTAATTGTAGGTTGTAGTATCTAACTTTCCCCTGCCCCTCAGCTCCTTATAAGACTAAAACCCAGGCCCATTATGTTTGAGTATGATGCACATCACTGTTACTCCTCCGTCAGGAAGTTTCCTGCACAGAAGGAGGCTGTATAAGCTGTATTTCAATCATGAGAGACTCAGCGAAACGAATGAGAAAGAATTTATTAATACAATTATTGTGAATGTGCATTGGCGTCCTAGACCCCGTTGCGAGGGCCACGTCTGAAAGGAGAGGGAGAGGCCTCTGACCAGAAGACCCCCCCGGGTCTAGACCTGGTGGTGGTGTAGAAGCAGGAGAGAGGAGGCCTTGAACTGCATGGATCGGGAGGTGCTTGGGGTGGAGGAGGGTTGCCGGATTCATTTAGGAGGCAGCTGGAGACGAGACAGAGGCTTTTAAATTTCTTGCTACACTATGATTGGGCAGGAGAGGGACGGATCGACAGCTGATTGGTGAGGGAGGTGCCATCTATTAAACACCTGACTATGTGGGAGGTCACTAGAGGGAGTACAGTGCAGTGAAAGAGAGAGAGTGCAAGGATGGTGAAGAGGGAGAGGGAAGCGGATAGAGATAAGTGGTGGATGATGTGAAATAGAGTCTTCATGACTGAACTTACGCTGAGAGCTACATATGTGAAACCATGCAGACGTTCCCTATTGATGGTGTGATCAGTCTTTGAGGGAAAAAGTCCCTTTGGGAAGCAGTTTAGATTAAACAAGTAAGAAGGGAGGGATGGGACATGGAAGATGGGATATGATGAACAATAAAGCATTTTATATTCACAAATTAAATAAATAAAGATGAGGTGAGAGGCTACATGTGGAACTGAATCCATCAGATAATGGTCCTTTCTGCAGAAATCATGCAGCTAATGCTAAAGAAGGAGAGTCAGCCTGTGAAATGTTTGGCCGCTGATTACCTGTACGGACCTTGTACCTGTTTGAAAACAGGTACAAAACAGCTCTCATTTTCTCTGTGCAGAAAACACCTCGGCACCACCGGTCAAAACAATTAGATCATCACAATTTAATTTGAATTTGAGTGCGTCTGGAGTGACTTACCCATCGGTGTCTGTTAAGTACAAAGTGTACTGTACAATCAAACCGTTAAGTGCCACTAGGATGAATCACACACACACACACACACACACACACACTCAACAGACAGCGCCTCTGTGGGTGGGGGTGGGGTGAGGGGACTGTTTGGCACTTGTCATCGATGTGCATCAGATGGTTATTATTTGTGAATTTCAGCTTTTCATTTGTCAACATTTCAACAATGTCTTTTCATACTAACAATAAAGACAATGTCAATGTAAATAAATGAATTAATTAATAAATACTCAGACTAAACTTTTTCTTTTACAGTGGAGGAACTGGACTCTAACCAAGTCTCACTTTTCTATTTTGCGCTCTGTTATGTTTTGAGTTTGGTTGACTGGCAGGTCTGTATGTTCACACTTACAAAGGTTACACTGTGAGCTTTAAAACTGCCAAGTTTATTTCTAAAGGAGCCGTCTGTCAAAATGACTGGCTTCCAAAACACACACACACACAATTACTCCCACAAACAAGTCTGTCAGTACTTCATTCTTTACCTAATAAAGCAGCACATATACTGAAGAGGTCATCGCCAGAGGTGTCAAGTAACAAAGTACAAATACTTCATTACCTTACTTAAGTAAAAATTTTGGGTATTTATACTTTACATTTTCACAAAATTATCTGTACTTTATACTCTTTACATTTTAAAAATTGACTCGTTACTCCCATTTTATTTTCGGTTTGTAGGAGCCATATGTGATCATGTACTAAAATGCCATATACAGTATGCAGCTGAAACGGGTAGCCTAGTGCATCCCAAATTGTATTAATATTATAATCACTATGGCCGCTAAACAATACAACAAATAAAAAACAACACACTTTTATTCTTTTATGAGGTGTTAGTGCAGAATAGGCCCATGGCACATCCTAAGCTTAATGCCACCCCCCATGTTACTTCTACTACTGTCAACCAGGAGATGCCACCATGCATGCAAAAATTCCTATATGGTGCACAGATTAAAAATGTTTCTTATGCAAATACCCCTTAGAAAAACTCACTTAGTCAATTCATGTGAAGGCTTTTCCACTATTATTCTGAATAAGAATATTTAAAATTTATTATGGATCATGTAAGCAGCATATTCCATTTTTATATTACAAATGAGACCTTTATCCCAAAGCTTTTTCCAATTAAAAAGTAGGATGTATGGGCGAAGCTGTAAGGTGAAACACGCATATTATGATGGACCTGCAGCACAAGCCTTTTCAAATGAAAGGGTTGAAAACAAGTTTGCCAGTGGGAGATAAATGCACAAAACATCCTGTTGCATATAAATGGGAATTTTAGTTGAATGTTAACAGCTTATATATATATTTTGAAATAAGGAAGTGAACATTGTGAGCACATAAGTGTAGCCAGTGACCAACATTATGCTTTAAAAACAGAACAAATTCTCCATAGGAAGGATCCAAAATCATTAGTTACATCTTATTTATTAAACTTTCTTGCATCAGTAAAGCAAGTAAAATTTACAGTGTAAATTCCCTTTAAATGAACAGTCAACAAACAATCAACACCCATATTTAAGTTTGTAATAAATGAGTGGTGCAACAAAAAACAACAACAAAAAAACATGCATACACCAGAATGGACCAGATCTGCCACCAGAATTCATCAGTACCTTTGTCCCATGTACATGACTAAAGCGTGACTGTAAGTGGACCATCATCTAAATATGATCCCCGCTTTCAACCTGTGAAGCTTTACAAGATCCCTACAAAGAGCTCTTATGCACAAGACACATAGAAGTTCCACGCAGTCCACAGTGGGTGGAGCTACTAATGGTCATGTTCATTTTGTGTGGGGAGCCTGATTTAAAGGATGAACTGTGGACATGTTTATTCTCATATTTAAAAAAAGAAAAAAAACAATCCTAAAACTGTAACTGTGTATTAAATGTTTTCTCCAGCTGGGTTTTATTCATAGTTTAAATGTACCCCTGACATTTATATCTAATTTCACATTCTGGTCAGGCATTTGTTTCTCATGAAAAATGGTAATGAAAGCAAAGTGAGAGTGTTTTTGTTATTATACACCGCTCAGTTCATCTTTAATAGCATTAATTAGGCGTTCCCACACATCATTAAGAACATTTGAATAAATAATTCTGTTTTCCCTGTGTACAAAAGTACAAAAGAAAACACACTGCAAGCTATTTAAAGAGAATGTTGTTCATAACAAAAAAAAATGAAACTAACACATGAGCCAATTTATCACGAAATGTTCCCAGGTTTAAACATAAGAAGAAGAAAACAAAACAAAAACTGACAACCCTCCAGACTCCTCGACTCACTTTAGCTTTCAAATGTAGGTGCCTATATTTAAACGCATTATGTTAACAGAATTTCACAGTCCAAAAAATATATTCAGATACATATACTGTATGTGTATATATATATATATATACACACACACACATACACACACACACACATTAATAAAGCAGTAAACATCACATAACGATATGGTGAGCCACAGCTGAGGTGTTAATCCGAGGTGTTTGTGTGTGCTTATCAGCACAACTCCGTGGATTTTTACTCTGGGACCCACTCAGAACCAGCGTCGGGGTTAGAGGCAGGTGACACACAGAGATATGGTTCTTCGCTGGCTGATAGTAATCAAACTGTGAAGCCAAAGCGAAGCACTCAATGCTACATTTCATTTCTTCTCCATTGTTGTTGGTTTCAGAGCATGAGCCAATTTTACAAGTGCTGCTGTGCACATCATACAACACCCAGAGCTTCATTCAGCTGCACAACATGGCCGACAAGAAGCAGCTGCTTGATTGATAGTTAGCCTATGGAAGAGTATATTATTTATTTTCTCATATCAACGACGTATTATTATACACATATGTTACTTTTGTATTATTTTGACATACATATTATTATTTAGGCCCTGTATAGAGCTCAGGGTGCTTGCACAACTACCGCTGCAATGTACTTTGCTCACCTCCTTGTACCTGTGAATTAAGTTAATTTAAAAAAAAATAAAATAAAATAAAAAGCTAAATCCTTTCCAGGTGGTCTTTTGCAGGTCCTCTCCCTGGCTCAGGATAGACCAAACTAATAGTTTTGGAGTTCAGGAATGTTTTTGTAGAGGTCCAGTGAATCAGGGTTGGAGAATGTTGCTCTTTGCGCCACCTCCCAACCAGCAATCACCTGCTTCACCGCCACCTCCACCTTCTTACCGCTGATAGTGTACTGAAAGAAAAGAAAAGGGTTGTCACTCACAGGACTGACTTTTTCCGTTCGTAAGCAGTGTGCCAAAACTGTTCTGACGCGCTTGTTCATATCTGATATTCATACTTCACTTACAGGAATTTCTCTGGTCTGCAGCAGCACAGCAGGGACGTGTCGAGCAGACAGAGCTTTTCTAATGGCTCCTTTAATCTTCGCGACCAACTCCGGACAGAAGGCCTTGCCAGGTGCCATCTTTAAGAACAAAATAACTCGCTCCTCTCCGTTGGCGTTGTACTGAGGAACACAAAGACTGTCTGACACTTCCTCGAACGCCTCCACTGCAAGGAGGAAAAGAAGAGGACAGATTAGAGGACAAAAGACACAAAACTAAAATGAAGAGAGCAGATGAGAGGCAAAGAGAGAAGAAGAGGTGAAAGGTGAAGAGAGTGAGCAAAGATTAAAAGAACGCCAGAAGTACAGAAACACCACGTTGTTCCTGGCAGTAGTAAGACGAAATTCTGCTTTTGCTCCATTGACTGTGATAATCACAACTAAGAAAACTCAAAATGGATGACTGAATGGTAGAATATTAATTATTCACAGAGATAGAGAAGACCAGGGCTCAATTTAAGATCACATAAATACTTTACTCTTTCCTTTTTTTGTCTTTTATGTCTTACACCCACATCTTCCTTCAAGACTTCAAGACTCACCGATGTTGTAGATCTCTGAGCTGCCGAATCGCACTCCGTTGGGGTTCAGTGTACCGTCACTGCAGAACAAACACAAGTTCAAGGTTCAAAACACCAGCGTCTGTCACGGAAAAGCTGTCTTTGCACACAACATGCAACCCACTTCACATAAAAGACGAATATTTACATGCATACAGAAACAATGTATTGTTATTTGCACATCTACCTGTATAGTTCCCTATTTTGAGTTCATTTCCCTGATGGGTTTTTGTGCCATAACGGCTCATGAGATGCTGCAGCTGATTAAGCTATCTTAACAATATGAATCATGCCAAATCTCAGGCCATTTTAAATGCCATTTATTCTCTTCAAACAGAATTAAATGAATGCATTAATTATATTTTTACACCATTGTTCTCTTACTAAATGAATCGTGATACAAAAGAAACATTTCTTCAACATCACAGTCTCTCCCCATGACAAAAAAAGATAATGGCTGACCTTCTGCCCAGCATGACAATGCCTCCTGTCTTTGGGTTGATTTTGCAGTAGTCTCCATGGGCCCAGACACCTAGAGGGAACAAATACGCTTAGAGCGAATTCTTCATTTGGTAAAAAGTTCAGGCAACTTAAAAATACATCCAACAAAAACAAGAAGAGTTTTTGCACATGCATACTGCATATACGTTTGTAGAATATGTGTACGTGCCAGGGTATGTAGAGAAGTATGCCTTAAGATATTTGCTCCCATTCTCATCATTCCAGAAGTGTGTCGGCTGGCAGGGAACTGGCTTCAAGCAGACAAGCTCCCCACTCTCTCCCCACACAGGCTTACCTGTTATAACACACACACACACAGATTTATGCAAGAAGAAAAGATAGACAGGTCAGGTTTACTGCAAAACAACACACGTAGCCGGGCATAAACACACAGGTAGAGTATAAATCCTTTTCAGGAACAAAAAATATATAGCGCTTTAGTGTGTGGTTTCACACAGCCCCAACCTCCTCCCTCAGGAAGGTGTTATAGGATTAAAGACTGACTAAAATAATCCCAAACTCTTCCTACAAAACTGCCTTTAAATTATCCCTCAATCCACTCTCCTTTGAGGTGGTGGAGACATGCCAGTAGAGCCTGCAGCAGGGAGCTGGGGAACGAGGGGCTAAAATCAATGGAAAGCATAAGAGAGCTTTGAAGACTTCGAGGAAGAAAAAAAACACACTTGGATTGTTAATGAAAAAAAAATGTGTTTCCCTAAAAGTCTGTACCTGTATTTTCCAGGAAAACTTCACTAATTATTCCTGCGATACTTCTGTCATGGCCAGCTTTATTCATTCCAGCACATACACACACATATACAGGCTCTCATCAAATACTTTGAAACGGCAGAAATAACCTGCAGCTTAAGGAACAGAGAGATTTTCATTTAATCCCTCCTACCTACACAGTCCCTCGGTCCCACTTTTCCTAGACATTGTTGTCACTGTAGATTGTGCCTTAATTCACTTGCTAGGGAATACAAATAGGAAGAAATACTATTTGAATTGTAAGCAGCGCGCACCCTTACCGTCAGGGTTCCAGGCTTCCACAGCCATGCCGAGATTTCTTGTTTGGATCTCTCCCCGGTACACTGGAACTGTCGTGTTCTGACCCATGAAACACGACACAATGTCAGTGCCGCCTGGGAAAAGAGCGGAGAGAAAGTTAATTTAATTAATGGTCTGAAATCAATCTCTAAATTCAACTTCAATTTGGATTCAATTCTCAGAGATGGATAAGACTTACTCCACATTTATTGACCACATTCTGCCATGATCGTTTCACATTTGATCGTAGCAGATCACTTGAAAACAGATTTTCGTTTACATTGTAGATGTAGCTGAAGGATTTACAACCTGTGACTGACTGAGTGCATCTGATGCTGGGTAGCCTAAATAATCCTCTGATGTCAAGGGTGCCTACAATCTGTACAAGGCACAAAAGCGCTCCAACGACATAACATACAGTCCGTTCTATGTGTGCGAGTGAGGAGGCAGCTCTTTTCTTTAAAAGCTTTGTTTTTCATCCTCTGTGAACACAGAGGTGATTTGACTTACTGAAAGAGCTTCAATTTTTGTTTCTGCCAGAAGATTTGTAAATTGTCAGCATGCATTGTACAAGGCTTTTATGTTTCTCTTTCATAAGTGGGGTCTTCTTCCACTGAGCCCACTCTGATTCAGAATGCAACAAATCTACAGGTCAGTGTTAGCGGTGCAGCCAGGGAGGTTGGCTACAGTCCCATGGACCATAAACTTTACAATTATATTAGCAGCTATGGTCACGGAAGCATCAAGCTGCTGGAGGTGGTCTGTTAACACATAAATCTGACAATGCAAGATAATTATTCTCTTCCCTACCTCATGGGAGAAGTATTTTCTTCTCTTTTGACTATTCACTTCATGTACACAATCATAACTAACTTTACAAACCTCCATTTAAGTCAGTAACATATCTGATATAAGACAAAAACCTGCTTCACTTTTAAGGGATATCAGTCATTTTCTCCAGAGCACTGGACATGTTTGTACATTCTAAACTTTGTTACGATGTGTTAGCGCTCTGCTCCACCTCTACTGACCTAGTTCTATTCACAGCGTATTCCTAAAACTGTCATAAAGACACACACACATACATCCAAACATCTATACATCTATACATCTATACATCAAGCATCTACTATTTTTGACTTGTTCTATTCATTTTCCCTGCCATTGTTTGTTCTCTATACCCCTGTTTCGTTCCCCTCCGTATCACAGACTTCATCCATTCATCTTGTTCGCTTTTCTCTCAACTGCTCTCTGCTCTTCTAGTGCCTCTTCCTCCTCTCCTCTGTTCCATTTCTTCTGTTCTTTACACTCGTTCTTTCTGTCTCTCATTCTGCCAGGTTCTTTATTAAGCTTTAATTGGCTCCCAGGAGGAAGTGGAAACTCTGTCTTCTGATTAAATACACACACTTATAGTGGGAAGATACGCAATTATTTTATTATTACGCTCACCTTAATAGCTGGGTACACACACATGTATGTTAGTATATTGTAAGCCAGAAGTCACTTTGGCTTTTTTCAGGAAATACACAAGAGCTGTTGCTGGTTACAGAACTGCCTATTCTAAAGAAAAGAAAATCGTTTTTGAACTTCTATGTTTTTTATGTGTATATATCTGCATTCGTTTGTGGAGGTGTGAGTGCTCTGAACATCCCCCAGCACGATTTGGGGTGGTGAAACCACCAACTGAGACAAAACTACCAACCTACGGATGCATTCATACATTTCAAAAATGAACTGTAAAAAAGAAATTGCATAATGAAAGCCAAAAGATTATGTCTCAAACACAAAATCAGAATCCAATCACCCAGTGTGATGACAAAAAAAGAGAAGCAAAGGAGCAAAGAGGGAACAGTGAGGTGACATATGGGTAGTCAGACGGAGGTATATTAGGATTGAGGGAATCCAGCAGTGAAAGTGTTAAAATCGCTCATTGAAGAACAACAGGGGTCTGACATCCATGCTGGCAGGAAAACACACACACATTTCCAAATACACAACATCTCCCAGAAAGAGTTTGCATGAACCAAATAACAACATTCAACTGGAGCACATGTTTGTGAACATACAAACACACACACACACACACGCACCGAGTCACACAGGGTGAAATCGGCAAAGGGGCCCATCACATATGTCACTGTGACCACCAGTCAGTCACATATGTTGTGATAAATCCAAACAACACACACACACAGACAGACTTATACACACACACACAAACAGAGAGTTGACCTCGGGGGTCAAGGGTAGGTCGGTTGGCAGCCAACAGGGTTGCAGCCTGCTGTTGCCCTTGGCGACAAGGATGAAACTGACTGGGGTTAGGCATGCAGTTTTGGCAGTCACACACACTCACAATTGGTCCATAGATTCAGAAAATATTATTCTAATTTAATAACAAATGAAATATTCAAAATTAAGCCACTTGTTAAGTTCTTTCAAACTGACCTCTGTAATTTTTAATAACCTTAAAGCTTATTTAAAGTCCACTAGAGACCAAGTAACATAAATTCTTTCACTAGATGATATATATGAGACACTGTGTGTGTGGCTGTGAACTCCAACTAGCTGTACGCACATTTAAAAAAACAAAATGGCTATGTGTTGCAGTGTATATTGGGTATATAGTAAATGACATTATTTTATGAATTTTAGGTATAAATTTATGCACTACAGCATGTACTGTCAAGAATGTGCACAACTGAGGAAGAGATTTGATGCTATATATGCAAATTTTTGCTTAAAATTCCACAAGGGTGGCTTTGATAGAAGTGCGAAGTAAAGTTTTACCTCTGAGACACGACTTAAAATGATTTTACCAGGCCTGTGAATTGCTAAGTGTTGAAGAGTGGATGAATGAATAAGGATCAGACATAGCCTTGGTCATTATAACTATCTAATTTATGCAGTGGGAAACAGTATAAAGGCATAAAAGTGCAGAGAGTGTATGCAGAGACAAGCAGACGGGTGAGGAATTTTATAATAATAATAAAAAAATGGTACTGTGGTGGTACCATTTTTGATGGTTTTCTCATCATCTCTCACCAGATTTCTGCCTGGTGATTGACATTTTGGTCGTCGCTCGTGTCCAGTTTTTCAACTTGCATATCTTTGTGTGCCTTCGCATTTGTGTGTATGTGCATCAGCGGCTATATGCTACACCCATTAGGGCTGTCATTCACAATGATGTTGTGTATGTGTATGTGTGCACAAGTGCGATGCTCCAAGCTGCTACTCAGTGTGCATGTGTGTGTAATCTGTCAGTCACCCAGGCTGTGCTAAATGTTAAACATTTCAGGACTCACAGAGAGAGACAGATAGAATTCTATTGCCCTGTCAACATTACAATGGGCTGAGAGGGCCTGTGTGTGTGTGTGTATATGCATGGGTGTCTGGTGGCATTGTGGGCGGTGAGGAAAATGTACAGTTCTATACAATTCATTTTTGAATTTTCTTTTTGTCAGTTCTTTTGTGAAGCAGGGGCTTTGTTGTTTTAGTCTGCAAAAGTCTCTTGAGAAGTGGTTTTAAACTCTACACATATACTGTTCAAAGCTGGGTTTTTTGAATATTAAAACAGTGTTATTATTTCCCAGTTACTTACCATTTTTAAATCAATCAGACCTCAAATGAAAATCGAAAAAAATAATTACGTTTTGGATTTTTTTTTCTCTGATAATCTCAATCTGTCGATATCAACACTACAATACAATTAATAGATCTGTGAACAAGTGAAATATTTGAAATAGACTTCACAAATAATATATTCATGTGTGAAGGGGTACCAGTATATTAATGATTACTTCGGCAACTTGGATTGTAAACGTTAGAGATATAGGTTACGATCATTTTGCATTATTTAGTCACCTGAGATGGAGCCAAGCAGCACGTTGCTCTTTATGCAGCGGTAGACATAGTCATAGCTCTGAGGTTTGAGAGGAGACCCAGTAGACAGGATAGTGTGGAGGGACTGGAGGTTGTGTGTTTCCGCTGGAAGGAAAGAAACAAATGATTTAAATCACCTTTTGAATAACAACTAGAGTCCAGTTTACAATCAAGTATCAAACATGATTATGTATCAACCACCGATGGCTAATGTAAGGTTGTAGTTTACACACAAACAGCCCCTGTATGTGAAAAGATAAATAACAGATTCACTGAGAGTTTTGCAGATGCACTATTATGTATTGTTTTGAGATCAGTGGAGAAAATCAGTTTTCATTGTGGTTACCGTATCAAAATCATTTCAGATCTAACCGAGCTGCAGCCAACAATCATTTCAACCAAATTAAAAATCCACACGCACAAACAAACGTTAAAAATGAGCGTGCACCTGTGAACAGCTGCGGCTCCCTGCACCCCAACATGTTGTGTTATTGTGGCTTGCCACCCTGATGTGACAGAGCACACATGTAATGCCACGCACACACACTACACACATTACGCACACACGGCTTTAGCCATTACGCCCAAGATCCATGTGTTCGCTCTCTGTCACACACACATGCCCAAACCACAAGCCAATAACACTCTACGAACTAATAAGCTTCCAGCAACCGACCCTCACCCCATAAACACACACAGACACACACACACAAACAGTGGGAACTCTTGCTACCCCCCGCCATGCCTCCAGGTGTCCAGTCCAAATGTCAGCCCAGGGAAAAGGGCTTCTCCACTGGGGCAGCCAGTGAAGAAGCTCCCCCTATCCTCCCTGGCCCAGTGGAGGCACGCTTGCATGCACACACATACACAGACACAAACATCTCCCTTTGCCATGCTCTCATTCTCTAATAAGCATCCAAATGTGCACACACATTGCCAACTGGATCAAGTGGCTGGCTGACAGAGACAGAGAGCAAGCAATGTTTTTTTTTTTTAAAGATTTTGTTTTTCATGCCTTCCTGTTTAGCAACAAAATTGGTGTTCAGCTAATTTATAAGTTGCAGACAGGCAGACACACACACACAAAGCAGGTTCCATGAATAAAGATTGGCGGCGATTATAACAGCGCAATGGGACACACAGAGAGTGTGTAGTCAATAAACATCGGTTATAAGTGCTATAATTTAACATAAGCAGGGGTAGAGAGGAGAAAGAAAAGAAAGAAAGGAGAAGGTTAAACAAGTAAGTAGTAGTAACAAGTCGAGTAAAAAACAACTAAGTCCTTTGTATACGTTATAAATGGTGATTTAAATGTACGGTAGATATGAAGGAGTTGAGATAAAAAGGTGGAAAAATTAGAAAATTAGCAAAATAAATGCTGCTTGATGAGCCTAACCATTTGTGCTTTGTTCTTAAAAAAAGTGCAGCAATTATTTTAGCATGCACTTCTAAACATATTTTTTTTTGGGGCCCACAAATAGCGAAGAGCATGTATGAAGGTTAGCAGGAAGGCTAATAAGCACTGCCATGGCCCTGATTATGTGTAGAGCGATCTGGTTCTCTCTCTAGAGAGCTGTGTCACTAAAAGCAATTAGCTGGACCTATCTGTGATTCATATGAATTATCATAACAGCACTTTCATCCTTTCGATTCAGTGTCAAACAGCAGAACACAGGGCAAACTGTTGATTCATGCAGTAAATGGAATAAAGGACATTTAGAGTCAAACAGTACCTCTATTATAATCATTATTGTGTCCATCTGCTCTTATTGTTCCATTCTCCAAAAGTAGATGTGTGTGTGTTTTTTGTGTGTGGGTGAATTCTCTCTGCGAGTGCCTGCTTGTTATTTGTGTGCGTCCATGTGTGTCTCTGCATGTCTGTCATGTTCGTATGTATGTGGCTGGGACTAACACTCACAGGGTTTCAGGTTCCTCTCCTCCAGGACAGCCAGCCACTTGGCCCCCGTACCGAAGATAGTGATGCTGGAGAAAATAAAATAAGGGGAAAAAAAGAGAAATACTTTTTTTAAACAAAGTAAAAGAGGGATAAGTGAAGCATTCTTGTCCAACATTCAGAAAAAAAAGTAAATGCTGTCCGAAAAAAGACTTATTTGCGTCAGTGTTGCCAACGATGACAGTCATTTCAAAGGCCCTCCTACATGCATGTATTCTGCATTATGACAGCAGGAACTCAAAACAACAGGAACCAAATTAGCAAATATTATGAAGGGGGGGGGGGGGTGGTATAATTGTTGTTGCCAAATATCTTGACAATTTGGCCGGACATTTTCAAGGAGATGCTACTCTTAACAAACGTTTTAGGCATTAAGACGCCTTCTCTCCCCTGCTACCTCTGTTCATCTGATCTGCTTCACTTGGCAGGTGTATTGCTGCTGCTCAGAGTAAGAGCTCTGTTTTTTCCCCCCATTTTCATTAATATGAATGTAAGTGACTATTCAGCAAGTGGTCAAACGACTAAAGAATGTGCCATTAATGGTAAAGCATAAATGAAGGTGTCAATTTGCTGAAGTAAGCATGACTTTAGTGCTGAGCCTGAACTCTAGCATTGCTTCATTTGTTGCTCTGAGTCTATGTGTGACCAGGCATAATTCCATTGTATCCGTGCAGAATGCAAAAACGTACCAAAAAAAAAAAAAGGCAAGAGTTACTGAGCAGCCTTTGCCCTTAATCCCATCTGCTCCATTGGAGCTGCTCAGTAGCCTGGTTGTAGGAAGAAGCTCCCAGGGGGAGGAGAGTGTGTCTCACTGTGTAAATGTAAAGCAAGGTGATGTTGAAACACAGCTTGTGTGCTCAATCAAGCCTTTATGGATAGATACGAACTGACTGGGAACCGACTTTAAACTGAACAAACACAAAAAGTGTCAAACACAAAGCTGGTCAGTCTAGCATAAGAGGTCGAAATGCATTGTTTTTAGTTGAAACAGTTCAGATGAGAAGGTATCGACACATTGTTTGTACACAACAGTCCTGGAATGAAAGTTTCTTCTTTGTGAATGGAAGTCAACCTGACAGCTGACAACAGCTGGGCAACATGTGGACAGCACGAAGTGACAAAACGTCCCACTCTGTGTTCCCCTGCAGTTTTAATTTTAAAACAAAGAGCCTTTTAAAGTCTGTCTCGGCAAATGTGGGTATTTGTGTCTCCAGTCTCCCTTCCTGTCTTTTCAAGTTATTTTTGTTGACATCAAATCAATCAAATTGCCTCCTATCACTATGGTAACTACTTCTGTCAATCAAACATGAAAGAGAACCCATCTCTTGGACACAAAACACATGTCTGACGCTTGACTGGTCAAAAATCAGGAGTTGTTTTGCGATGGAAAAATGTGATTTGCTCTCAGTGGTTCATATCGATTAGAGATAATAGATGTTGCCGAGCAAGTGAAGGAAGGGGGTGAAAGGGCAAAATATAATATCTTAGATGAAATAAAAGGAATGACCAGACACCTCATGTCCATGCTGCTCCTGCATGCCTTAACATTTGTGTCCTTTCCTCAAATGTTTTATCACAAGCTGCGTATACTTCACTTTGTCACCACATTCCTGTATCTGTCTAAAACATGCAGTTAAATTCTGGGCCCTAAAATCAATAACTTATTAAATTGAGGGTATTTTTTTTAACTTATTTGTTACATGTAATATATCACAAATAATAACGAGAAGGAGAAAATACATTTCACCCTCTGTACACACCTTTATTTAAACAACAATAGCGTGTAGAGCATTTTATTTTGAAGGTCTGTTAGATACGGCTTATACCTGTCCCCCACATTTAGTTACATCCAACCAATCCTGCAAATGACACGCATAAATTCTCATTCTCACTCTCCATTCTACCCCATCATCTCTGACCCCCCATCTGCATCTGGATTTGTTCATCGCTGGCTACCATGGAAACAGTCACTCTGTTCTGATTGGAGGCAGGTGGCCAGGTGTGGCTGCTAATTGGGTGTTTAGGATGGAGGGTGGAGGAGAAGCTGTGAGTCTCCGTTTGTGAGATGTGTGCGGCAGCATGTGTGAATGTACCTGAGACGGTTTCAGGGGAGACATGTGACTGGAAGCTACTAAGTCAATAAGAGATACTCAGAGACAATCACACGCAAGAGCACCTCCCAGCAATTATTGTGTTAATGTGTCTCTATGCATGTTGTGATGCAGCAATTGAAGCCCCAATTGTCTGCATGCATCTTTTCTGAACGGCTCTCGCATTTTGTTCCTCAGCCTGGAAAGATGTAGGAATATAAATACGAGCCACTGCTCAGTCAGTATAATATGATGTCAGACCATACTTTGAAAGGGCATTTGTGTTTTGTCACTTTCACAGTAAGTTAATGGGATGTGCTGAATTGAGGATATGTAAGTAATGTTTTAATGTTGTCTCCATTAGATTTGGTACAAGATTGTAAGAAGAATCCTCTCAGACATATCAGCTGAAGACATAATGGACAAAAGATGGCAGAGACAAGAAGGTCCTTGGAGAAAACAGGAGCTTCCAAAGTCCCATTCACACACAGAACCTGTCACACATATGAATGTGTAACCTTTTCTTTCCTCCACACAGGAATACTGCCCATTTTGTTTCCACTACTGTCCTTGTGGATAGTTTCACTAAATTTTTTCCTGCATGACACGCTGAAAAAAAAAGTTGTCAGGGTATTTGGGTGGGTGCACAGAACTGGAGCCTTTGTATAGTAACGACAATCTGTATGACTGTGTATATGATTATATCAGTATACATTTACAACAGTTCAGTACTTCACCTTATTGTTAAGAAGTCATACAGTTTCTTTCTTCAGCTAAATTTGTTATGACAAAAGGCACAGGATTTACGAAACCTTCCTCTAGCTTTTCACAAAGAAGTAAACCTACATTAAAATCCATTTTTCAAATAGGAAGTCTGTTGAAAAATCACACGTCCCTTTTTTCCGTCACAGACATTTCATTTTGTCAAAACACATCTACAAAGAGATTTAAAAGTAAAAAGTCAATTGTTCAGCAGGATACGGCAGTTAAACAGTTATGATTATCATGACAAAACTAGCCAATAAAATCCAAGGCGACGTGGGAAGCCTCAATGTTAATTTCACATTTTTTAACATTTTCGATGTCTCTGACAGATTTAGTCCCAATTAAAATGTCCAACCTCAATTCATAAGATGAGTGTAAAAATCATGTCAGTTTCTCCCAGAGGATTTTCTCCCCCCCCCCCCCCCCACATAGTGTAGCTCTAGGAGCAGAAAAATATGTCCGAGGTGGCAACATCAGCACTTAATTGGTTCAAAAATCTCCGCACAGTATAAAAGGATCCATCCATCTTTCTGTCGTGTTGGTAGCCCTTCACTAAATTCCTCTGTGTTTTTCTTAACAGTGTTCTTATGCGTAGATTTTTCCATAAAACTGGGTGAAATAGAGTATTTATTTTAACAAAAGCTACCAGAAATACTTTGGACCATGCAAAACAGACACTTATCATTCAAATATCCTAATATTTGATGAATCAAATGACTGAAAATGAGCTCATTAGCTTCAGGATCTACGCGGTGATCCTGTTAAGAGATTCTGCAGGAGTACAGATTTCGTGGCTACTACTCCCAACGTGTGTCAAAAATTCTCCCCATTATTCCCTTCCTTGCTGAAGGCAATATGCCATCTCTGAAGATGTGTCTGTGGTATCACTGCCTTGAAGGAGCTTACTTTTGCTGACCGCTGAACTTTTTTTTTTTAAACCACAGCCTGGCTGAGAGTACAGAGTCGACACAGTCAGGAACCCTACAGTCTCCAACTGTTCCTTCTTGCTGTACAATTGCTTGAAGTGTGTGTCAGGTGCAGTTTGTTAGTACGGAATAGGAACTCCTTATTCTGCACCTATTTATTAAAAGATGTTTATCACACTGCATTTAGATAGACTCCTGCAAAGTTTATAAAAACTAAATGTTTGAGTGTGAATGACAGACTCTCGGGTGTTTACTACGCAGGGACAACATTTTCCTATTCTTAATCCTATTGTTAATTTTTCTATTCTCCACTGTCCTTCAGAGGCCAGACCATCCATGCTGGTTAAATGTGTTCAGAGGCCATCTTAGATACTGCATATTGGTTTAATGTAAAAAAAAAAAAAAAAAACACACTACCAGAATACAACTGCTGCTCTAATTACTGGCATATCGTGCTTGGGAGGCAATTATCCTCTACATTTTACAGTCCCACACAGACCGCTATGCCCTGTCCAAAACTTACATTTTAATTGGAAGTCCCAGAAGTGTATTGGGACAACATAAATTGCATTCCTTGTAGCACACAATAACCAAAATAACATTTTCTCACCTCTTTCCTACCAAATGTAAACCAATTAATTGCCTGTCTGTGTACACACACTTACACACTTGAATTCTTGCCCATTTGCTCTTACTGCCTTCAAACTATAACTATAAACTATAAGATCAATACTAGGCTTAACAACTTCTGTTTATGGTGCTGATAGCGGGGTTGTTGGGAGGGGTTATCAGGACATTTACCAAGATGGAAGTTTTGCTGTAAATAACTTGTGTGTTACCCTAGATGTGAATCAACAGTGTGTGGAAATTTTTCTCTGGGTTATAAAGGAGGGTTATCTGATGCTTTACAAAGTATCTGCTTTACTAATTTATACCTGTGACTGTAAAAGAGGGGAAATGTTTCTGAAGATGGCGTCTGATAAAATGCAGTCCTTCAGGTTCATATGTGATGTTCCTGTTGCCCAGGTCAGGTGACCATCCCTAAATTCCAGTTGCTCTGGCTGTTTTTTACACTGACCTGGGTTTTTGGGTTCATCCAAATTTACAGCTTCACCATCAATCTCCATAACAACGGGCTTAAGGGATGGCTGACTAGGCTCACTTTAAAACGGCCCTTTCCGCTGAGTGCAACACTTCGGTGCACTTTCAAAATGACAGCGAGGCAGCTCATTTGTGGCGATCAATAAGGAAGTTTGGGTTGTCTTTGGATTGTGTAAACTTTTGAGTTTATGTGAAAATACAATAACGTTTTCTTAAAACAGCTATTTGGCATGGTGCCAGGTAGTTTTTTTTTTTAAATTAATATACAATTACAAATAAATCTGGCCTGTGCAAATGAGTCAAGATAAACAAATCTCCACCCACAATACTCATTTTATTTCCCCTCCCTCTATGTATTTTTATTTCCCTTTTCTTTATAAACAAAGTAACTGTTTCCCCCTCTCTCCTTCTATTTTAATAAATAATGAATTAGTGCATAAATAATAAATGTTTATTGTATGATCATTTGCTAAGGGTCTTGGCTCTAAATGCACATTATAACCAGTAAGAAATTTTTATTCATGCCTTGGCTTGGCGTGTGCATGTGTGTGTGTGTACGCACACAGGTTGTTGAATGGGTAAACATATTACTAATTCTGTGGTTAAAAACAAGACCTCCCAGGAATTCTTTACCCTTTGTTTGTGCTCGTTCTGACTCTGTCTGCATTTGCTGTTTGTTTGTTTTTTTTTCTTAATAAGCCTGTTTCTAAAGCTCACATATTAAAATACTCACTTGTGTGAGCTGCATCCCCTTACTGAAAAAGCATTGCAAGATGCACTATTAAATAGATATTGGTCCAGTCTATAAAGAATGTAGTATGTCAGTCTTTTTAGGATGGATTTTATTTTGAATTAATTTAGATCCTTTCACACCAAAATTGATTGTTTTTGCAAAAATCATGAACGTCAAATCAGAATGATTACACAATAATTGCTATACTTGATGCTTCTTTTGTTATTTATGCTACCTTATAACTGTGTAAACAGGAATGGTGCCTTCACAATCAAAGAAAAATATGATTTGGTGACAATAAAAACCACAAAACGACCTTAGAACATAAAGCAGCAAACAGCACAACAATCCTGCTCAGTCATTCCCCTTCATCAGCCTCTCCTGTTTGTACGTGTGTGTGTGTGTGTGTTAGTGCCGGTGCTTGTGTGGCTAACTCACCCCAGCTGGTCTGTCAGGTTCCACAGTACATTGGGTGTCGGCATTAGTGGTGAACCGTCGTATAAAACCACTGAGGCTCCCACAGCCAGGGCAGACACCAGCCAGTTCCACATCATCCAGCCAGTCTAACACCACACACACAAACACAGCAGTTAGTTTATCTAGTAAAAACACTCCTTGCTCATCAACATGGATAAAGTAGAATGTAGCGAAATGGATAGGACCTGCAGACATGATAGTGTTTCTTCATTTTAATGCATGCTAAGCTGAGCTGCATGCTATACTAAGCATAGATAAAATCTACTCAACAGTTTTGCCTGCCATTTCATTTATAACCAGTATGTATTGTACTGTAACTTTTCACCTTGCCTGAGTCAGCATATAAAGATAAATAACATTGTGGACTTACCGTAGTGTAGTATATGATTACATCACTGGAGATCATATTCCCATGGAGAATGTGTTCCTTCAGGTGCTGAATGAGAGTGCCCTAAAAAGACAACAATTAGGCAGCTTGAGTACGACTCTACATAAATATTGCAGTTTCTCAGTAATAGGCTTGGGCAATATCATGTTTTGGTTTTTAAATGCAGGAGAAACGCCTAAATACCATTAAGCTGTTATGTTGTAGTGCACAATTAGTGCCACCAGAGGTCAGTCTCTACTGGTGACACAAGCAACTGAGCTAAGAAAGATTCTATTATTTTATTATAAAACATTGCCATAAAAATACACAGAGGAAAATATAAACATCAGCTTAAAATATTAAGCAGATGGCTGTATTTAACTACCAGCCTGTCACATCATTTCCATTCATGCCACTGGCATGTTGGTATCTACCACACTGGATCCTCTTTCAAGAGCCTAAAAAGAAGGGCCATGTATTGTCCTACATGCTACACTGACTTCTATCAGCTCAGCCTTTGGGTTTTTGTTATGCAAATGCTACCCTATGCTATTTGCCGTGGTGAAATGTCACGAAAGGCTTTAAGGTGTAAAAAAGGCATATCACCCAAGCCTAATCAGAGCTCAATTATCGTATTACTTTATCAATTAAGCGTACTTGCTTTGCAATAAAGACACCTAAATTGATGTGGGAAAAAAGGTGTATTCACATAGTATGCTTTTCCATAACTGAACAGAGGCCTCTACACATGGAACTTTAACAAAAAGGGTAATTTGTGTTGAGTGTGACTTCTCACAGTTGAGTAGGAGGCTAGGCTATTATTTCTGGTGGAGGGTATGAACTGTATGAGTGTAAATGACTGTGTGTACTATTCTACATAAAGAGGTGTTCCATGTATGAGTGTCTATGTGTGTATGTAATCGCTGGCAGGACTCAGCTGCCATACCCTCCTTTGGTGCGTGCCATCTTGCTACTGACAGCATGTTAACAGAGCCGTAACAAAGCAGATAGCACAACAGTACCAGGGCTAATTGGCCAAGCCAGAGAGGACTGCCAGCGTCACAATACGAAATGTTTTCACCAACGCATTACTGTCCAATTATCGGCCGCATGGGGAAAGGGGAAGGGGGGGGGCATTAAAAAAAGAGAGGCGAGATAGGAACAGAGAGAGAGAGACAGAGACAATAAGAGAGAGGAAAAAGGGATCTACAGCAGAGAGAAGCTAAGGCAGGAAAAACTGCAGATTTAAGGTAGAAAATCTATGTGAAAAATTTTGGCAGACAAAGAGGCAAGACGGAAATACAAAATAAAGTAAGAAAAAATAGATGTCAAAGAAGGAGAGAGGGTCAACAACTGTTTTGTGAAAATCGCACAAATGCGTTTCTTTGAGTGGGTTAACCCATTTTGGAAGGTGAGTGTTTCAAGTACAGTGGTCCTTTTGAAATTACACATTCTCCTCACTCAGATGTGGAGTGTAGCAGGAAAATGTCATTCATACACTCTCCTGAGACCAAGGACCCGTTCTAGGATTTGCTATGGATGTTTGCTGCCATCTTGTGGAAGAAGGTTCAACTAAAAACACAGCTAACACATCCAGGAGATGCGCTGTGATGTCAGTAAGCTTATCAAGACCAAATAATATTAATAGGATATATATATATATATATATATTGATAAAAAAGCTTTTTAAAAACTGGCAGACACATGTAAGAATCTGGATTAGGGCAAAAAAAGTAGACTCCCACAACGGCTTTCAACACATCATCAGTATTATATCATGAAGTTACATAGGATACAATTCCTCCCTGAAATCCATAGAATGTCAACTTTCATCATCTTCTTAACAATTCAGATTTTACTAAACAAATTTAAGCAGTTTATTCTAATTCTCCTTGAAGACATTATCTGTTCTTTTTGGGAGCATCGCCCTCTTTCCACATCTCTTGTAATCAACCTGTGCATGTGTCAGCCCAGGAAAGCTCTGCTAATAGATGTGACCTTTGTGTGCGTATTTCTGTTTGTGTTGTTCTAGCTGAGTCAAACCCTTGTGGAGCAGTAACATCATGATTAATACTATATAAGGATAAACAAGAATGCAGGAGGAGATAGTGACAGTATGATTGGTGAGAGCCATTTTCAGTGTTATTCAATAAAATGATCTGCCGTGTATCAACCTGTCCAAGTCAAGCTTTTTTTAAATTAGGGTTAATGCTTCTTACCCCAGCGGAGTGGACCATACATTTAGGAGCTCCTGTGGTTCCAGAGGAGTACATAATGAACAGCGGATGATTGAAGGGAAGCTGCTCAAACTCCAGCTGAGGGAACTGGTCACCTTCACCACGCCCAGTTGCCAAGAAATCATCGATATATATACTGTGGAGATTAAATGGTAATGGAAATATTGACATCACATAGGAGAGAAGAATATACCTCTGGTTTTCTTCCTGCAGCTTAAACACTTCAGAGTAATTGCATTTAAAGACACAGACCTATTGGGGATCTGAGAGAGGTCAGTCTCCTGCTTGGTGAGAGCATAGGGAATTACAACCACTTTTTTCAGGTCCGGCAGACCTATAAGAGGAGAGAGATAGGGAGAATAAGGCTGATGCTTTTGTGTTGTCTTCACACTACAATCATAGAAATGCAGCATTATTTCTGTGATTAAATAACACAGTATAGTAACTTATAAGGATATTTCTGTGGTAGCATATGTGTGTCATTCCCTACACTTTATTTAATTGTTCAGTCTGTTTAATACACAATACTATAATTAAATAGTTCAACTGGGAACAAACTTGACAGTCAAGTTCACAGCTCACAGTCAAAATGAACAGTCTTAAAGAGAATGGAAAGTCAAAAATGCATGGTTAGAGACACTAGTTCAGTAACTGTGGTCGCCTACCTTTTACCACACCGGTAAGCTTTTCCATGTGGTCATGTGTTTTGCCGTTATAAACAACAGCAGCAACAGAGAAGATGAGTTTTGGCTGGATTTGAGAAAACCTGTCAAGGACACCCTGAGAGAAAACGAGACAGTTACAAACAATGACTAAAGCTTTATTTAAAGATTAAATAATTTGAACAAGAGGAGGAAAAACACCCAGGTACACAGCATAGAACATCAGGATAGAAAGAGTAGTAGTTCTCTGAATTGCCAGAAGGGGCAGCAGTGTATAAGAAACAAGGATGCCACTGTGATATTAGTGTTCAAAATGTACACTACACTAGTGCTGCTTTAGAGTCTGCAATGAGATGTTTAAACAAGCAGATTAAGAAGGCTTAGTTTAGCCAATTTGTACTTCAATTTATATTGAATTATTCCTAAGTGAGCAGAAACTGAACAATTAATCAAAAATACATTAAAGTACTTACATTGACTCCAAAGTCGACGGACGTGGAGCTCCAAATGGCTCCGATGCTGGCTGCTGCTAACATGGCCTCCACTGCATGGATACCATTGGGCAGGTAACCTGCACAGAGAGAGAAAGAAAGAGAGAGGGGAGAGAGGAGCTTTTCCTTTCAGTCATGTCATATCAAGTTGTACTTGTTATGTTTTTCCTATACTTGCAGTGTTGTACCACACAGCAGATCATCATTATAGTGTGAAAATTCAAAGAAAGAAAAGAGACAGTGAGATAGAACAATTAGGATAAAATGAGATGGTAAAGGAGGAGGAGGAGGAGGGGTGAAGTGATTAACGGTAATATCGCAGAGAACATATTTCATTCTTAACAAGCAGAGCTGAGGTCATAATTGCTGTCTGCTGTGAATTATTCCCTGATCAATATGGAAGACGGTGCCCAGTGGTATTATGAGTCTAACTGAACAGAGCCAGATGATCAGAGAGAGAGAGAGAGAGGTGTGGAAACCTGCACCACAGAGCATGAAAATTACAGAAAGGTAAAGAGTTCATTGTTGGCTAGGAGCTCTCATGCTATAACATGCACTGATAATGCATATCTAATCTATATCAATAAAACAGTAATACAGTTAGTTCCAGCCACTGGTCAAAGGCAAACAGCAGCTGTATTGTCACTTCTTATGAATCATGACTAAATCACATGAATCAGATGTTTTGGTTGCTATGCTGACTGCTGCTGTAACTAGGAAGCTCGTCCTGGCTGAATGACATGTTGGGCTGACAGATCACCACCCTGCCACGCTGGCTCTGCAGGCTCTTAATCAGCTACTGTTATGAATCAACGTCTTGCTTACACGTCAATGTTTCACAATATCCTTACTGCCCCGTTTGTTTAGTCACGTAGACTGGTATAAAGCTTTTGTTTATATGCAAGACAATTTGCTTCCAGGTATTAATGGGCACATTTGGTGTGACACCAATACACACGAGAAGGAAAGAAAAAGAACTTTCAGATTCGTCCCTTTAGAGCTCAGGCTTAGCTCTGCGAGTTGTGTAGTAATTGAATAAACAAACAAGACTTGTGGACCACGAGTTTAAGTCAGCTGAGAGAATTTGGTGTAAGGGAGTCCCTCCTGAGAAACATTTGTTAATGTTCCCTGATGGACGGCATCTAGGATAATATCAGTGAGTCTGAAGGGTTAGGAAATTCATATGTTTGGCTATTTGAAGATGCTGAAAGACTATGTACATCCTGCATTAATTAGCAGTCCCTATTATTATTTTCTTGCTGGCATGGCCTTATTTGGGATGTAGTGTGTCCTGATAGAAATCATTTTTCTTAGTATTTAGTGTTCCTTTTTTTTTTTTAAAGGCTCGGCTTCTAAACAGGTTAGATATTGCGATAAATGTTGTCTATGTCTGCTGTGTGTGTGTGTGTGTGTGCTGGTTTGGTTCTGCAATAAAGCAAGGCTGGTTTCATCAGCTAAGTGCTTATATATCTCCTGGATTACAGACACTGACAAGACACCCTGAGGACAAGGACAAGGACATCTCTGTCTCTAACACACACACATTTTCAACCACTGAAACACATAGATTTGTGTTTAGATATGTGAGAAGGAGAAGAAGAGAAAAGGAGGCGTAAAGTTAAAGTCTCTCTTGTCTTGTTTATCTCACTCTTCCCTGCCTCTCTTCATCCCCCTCTCCACTGTGTAATGAGATTCCACCAGAGCTTAAGTCATTTGGCTAATGGATTTCCCTATCGCACTATCCATCTTTCTTCTCAGCACATGCCATGCATTTTCATACGTACCCTGGTCATTCTTAGACATAACAGTATACACAGACAGTAAAGCAGGAAATTCTACATTTTACACCTTAACTCCATCTATCTTGCTTTGGAGCGACCTTTAGTCATCGTTTCATTGAATAAAGGGTTCAAACATGTCAGATTGTTATGACAAAGCATAAACAGGTCAATACACTACTTATGATTTTAACCAAAAATACAATAATTGGTGCCTTTACTGCAGCCAAATAAACCAAAAAAAATGTGAGGGAGGTTAATTCAAAATCAGGGAGATGAGACGAGAACAGATTACAAAGTTAGTGTTGAAAAATATTGTAAATGACATGCATCAAAGGTGACACGTATGGCACAGTTCAGCGTCAGGGTGAGCTGTTAGTAGGCTGCCAGGTATAGGTATGAATGTATCAACGTACTTTACAGTAGACCATACCGCCTTGTACAAACATGAACTTTGAATAAATAAATGGCTTCATTCAGAGAGACCTGCAACTTGTGCCAAAACAACCAGTCCTCCTTACCAGTCAGCACATAGACACACACACACACACAGGCCTGTGGCTCTCTGAGCTCCTGAACGTCTGCAGTTTCAAACAAGAAAAAAGCATTTTTCTATACTAGTTTTGTGGATTTCAGAAAATGGTTCCTCTTAAGTTCTTTGTCTACTATCTGGAATGCCAAATGATGTGGTGGCAGTTCTTTTACAGCTTTTATCTTTATCTTCTGAACTGCTGAGTCAATTTAACATCCCTCAAACTCGTACTGCAGACCCTTCTCTCTGCTTTTTCTCTGAAATCGCTTCTTCTCTTTTCTCCCAAAAATTGGACTATATATCTTTGTCAGAGTGCAGTTGGTGACAGTGTGGTCACCATGATTGTTTCAACAGCTTGACTAGTCTGTCAAGCTGTTGAAAGTATGTGAAAACAAAAGCTTAGTAGTGAAGCGTCGATTCCTTGTTGTCATGGAAGATAAAGCAATAAAATGTGAAACTCACCTACAACTCTGTCTCCAATCTGAACGCCCATCTTCCTCATGGCTGCAGCAAACAATGCCACGTCACGCCGCAGTTCGCCAAACGTCACCTTCTTGATGTTGTCGTTTGCCTCCGCTGGTACAAAAAAACATGACACACAGACAAAATTAAATGCTTAAAGCTCAAATAAATATTTTAAAATCCAGAACTATCTGATCAGATGATTTGGCTGGGTTTTTTTCTTTGGCAAATCACTTTGAATGGTGTGAAAAATGTGGATTTTAAGGGTATGATTTATGCCAATGGTGGCTTTAAAATTCACATCTGAGGGGAATGTGAAATATAAATAGACACACACCAGAACAGCCCCCTTATCTCTCTAAGTAATAGTTTACAGACAGTCAGCATTGTGACCAATAGATCCTCTCATAATTACATTACAGCTCTTGGGGAAGGTTGTGTGCATGTACAAGGGCGCGCTCTCCCACACACACACACAGAGCAGTAAAGAAGGACCTTTCCATTAGTATGTGACAGCCCTGAGAGGTAGAGGAAGGGGAGGCAGCTAATCTAATAAAGTGACGTATGAAGCCCTGCTCAGCCCAGCATTGACTCAGCTACACCCTCATCTCTGGTGTTTCATATCTCCCTGCACTTCTATACCATTTGCAAATATTTGAAGATGAAAACCACATACACTATAGTACATAGCATACTCACTTGCAGCATAGAGCGCCACTTTGTCCTGGTCAGCATATTTAAGCAAGTTCTCAGCATAGTTGAGCCGAGCCCCTTTAAACCACTCTGGGACATCTGAGATCCGTTTGGATACATCCACCACCTGGCATACACACACACAAAGCAGAAAAACACACAAAACAATTATACATAAAAAAAGTGTTACCGACATTTCCTAATCTTACATAAAGCAAATCATTTGGTTTTCTTCACTTCTTCTTCGAACACTGTACTTGCAACAAAATCCATGGCAACAGAGCCCAATTGTTGTTGCAATATGTTTGATTGACTGGTTAATTGCATCCCTGTCCGCATAGAAAAATAATAAGTCGACAAGAACAACACCCGAACACGTCAAGTATGATATGTTATCTACGTGTACAAAAGGGGTGTGTCAACAACATGACGCAATTTACAACCCAAGACAGGCTCCTTAGTGGCTGTATCCAGGAGCTAAGCAACATAATCTGGATCGATAGTAAACAAAATAGTAACTGCACAAAGAGAATTCAAAATCAGTAAATCTTCTTTCGTCAGCTGGCTTTTTAGTGTAGCCTTGACATAACGGAACATTTTCACACCAACGAGGGATAACGAAGTGGTTGGAATTGCCATTATAATCCTGTGTAAGACACTAAACCTCAGACAGGATAGAAAATGATTGCAAACTAGAAGCAGATTTATTTCTTCTGGAGGTATTTTAACACCAAATATGTTCTGGATTGGTTACAGTGGTTTACAAGTAAACTATGTCCCTGCTCATGAATGCTTTGATGCTTTACCAAAATGATGACATATGATTGCTTGCTCTTGTTAAGCAACTCTTAGAAGAGGGCTAAGGAGTTGCCTACAGTCATAAAAAAATTCTCATCTCAATTCAACACAGCTCCAGAGTCGGTGTGTTGCAACACAATTTATTTCATATACATGAGCCTAAAATAGTGAAATATTGTATACTATTTACAACCATCTTTTTTTAATTGTTAGTCGACTCTTACCTCTTCATATGGTTTGGAGCTCACTACTCCACAGAAGCGCCACACCTCTGCCCAAAACTCTGCATAACTGTCCACCGACCACTGGTACAGGTCTTTGTAGTTGGCTAAAGGAAAGTAGGACCAGACATCAGTATAAGACAACTTCCAGTAAAACAAATCTGAATAAATCTCTGTCACATCCCACTGATACCTGTCAATATAACCAGAAGGCAACGGAAACTGCCACAATATTCCTGTTCTGCTAAACCTGTATAGCCACTCTCTTTATCCTGCCTCATCAATATGTAATTCCAGGGGATTCTCCAATATTTGGCTTCCTAATCAATGTGAATGTGAACGCCTGACTGAAAGGACAAGCACAGGTTATGGTGATCCCATGAACAAACAGCATTTGGAGCAGATGCTCCAATTCATTCTGGCTTTTGACCCTGCATGCATGTGTCTGTAAGCTGCAAACCAAAGACTCCTTTTTTTCCTTTCTCAGTTTGTTACTAATTAATAATAATAATGCAGAATTTCAAACATATCTTAACATAAGTAAAGGTTTATAATGCCACTCCTGTGAATTATTTGGCTCTTGAATCTGGAATCATTTGCTTTAAGGTGGTGAAAATGACCACACATCTTGGCACACATTTATTATTTTTCACACTCACACACAGCTGCCTTCACTGCTGCTCAGTCTATTTCCTGATTACATAACTCTCCTATCTGTCTTTTTGTCTCTTCATTCATTTATTCATTCACTAACCGACTGACCAAGTTTTGCAGGATTCCTGCAGAGCCTGTTAGTGTGAACTGTCACGACTGCAAAAAACAAAAAATACATCTGAAACAGGCCGCTCCCTCCTTCACTGTCCTTCATAGCTTTAGGAATGCATAAATGAAATAACACTGCAGCGGTGTAAATAATTATTACAGACCAGGAAATGATAAAGATGGAGGAAGAAATCCTTCGCAATGTTACTAATACGTGCACATACTGTGTTTATGCTGATTCACAGTCTATTGAGGCTGTTACCGTTCAATTTTAGACTGCTAGGTTTAAATGTTGCAATGACAGCGGTCGTTAAAGACAATAAACCGTTTTTGCATCATATATTTTGAGACACAGCAGCTCTGCATTTAGCTTCGTAGGTCCAATACAATCCTCCTTGTTTTCTCTCCTGCACACCTCCTCTCCCTCTGTCTGGCTCCTGGTCTGGCTCCCTCCCTTCCTCCTCCTTCTTCCCCTCTACTCACCCAGATTAAGTCCGTAGTCCTGGTTGACCTGTATCCTAAACTTGTCCATCTGTGTGCTCCTCTTGGAGTCTGGGTACCACAGCACCTTGCTCTCCATATCCATGATTTTCTCGCTCTTTCCTTCCATGTCTTTGGACATGTTTGTTGCGTCCCTTTTTGTTGTAAATAACAGTTTAGCGCGAATCCCGAGCACCTTGTAACTCAGGCTAGCTGACCCTGGGGGTGACTGCTCGGGGTAAATGAGATCACCGGTTAGCTACTTAGTTTGAATGGCTTGGTACCTTATGTGCGCTACAGCTAGCAGGGCTCACTGTCAAAGGCAAAGCGTGGGGTTGTCAAGAAAACCTAGCACGACACGCCCCTGCGTCATTACGTACGGGGCGAGTTTGATTCAATATCCGCAGTGTTCAACACTGTTACACAGAAAATAAACTTTGCAACAGCTCCGAATTTAAGGCATTTTTTCATACTCTGCGGAGATTAAGATGACATTGTAGGAAATCTAATGAGCTAAAGAGGACAGTTTTCCAATGGAAAGTTTAAATATTAAGCTTACAACATAGTAAGATATAAAGGTATGAGAATGGAATTCACGTTTTTACAAAACCCTGGTTTACAATCTAAAATCAGGTGAAACGTTCAAGAATCTGAAGTTAATCTGGAGCCAGCTGAAGCAGTTTGGGCACTTCATGCCCACTGAGACCCAACAAAGCGAGCAGGGTGCGGAGACAAAACCTGGGCCTGACCCAGGATTTACTGTAGAGATTAACAGATTTATCCTGTTTTTTTAAGCCTAGTTGTTATATTAATACTTTTTGCACTTGTTGCAGGAACTTTTTAAAATTTAAAATATGTTTATTCATAGGTGACATATGAAACAACTGTGCCAAATAATGGAAGAATTAAAGTACAATGCACGTCTGGTATTTAAAAAAATCTCAAAATTGAATATGAGACTACCCAAACAGAAATAAATATTTGACACTTAACGTTATCAGTTCTTTAGTTTGTATAAATTAAATCTTTAAGACACACGTCAAAACCGCTTGACATCTTGAACATACCCCACACGAGAGCGCGCAATTGAATTGTATAGCAGCGTCTCTCGTGCACGCGGGAAACTTCCCTGAAGGGTTGTGATTGGTCGCCGGCACACTCGCTCCACATCAGCCGACAGATCGGTCTATACAGGGGGCGTGTCCTATAATAGCCGCCGCTGTACAGGCTGTATCGTTTGCTCAGGGGGAAGCTGTAGTTTGTTGCCTCACAGCAAGAACGTTAACTTAACCAAGAAGTGAACGCGTTGAAGAGGTGTGCCCAATCAGAGAGGAGAGAACGACCCTCCTCATTGCCTGGTGGTGTCATCCCATCTTTGATTAACTGAAATGCTTTTTGCTGATTCAGTCAAGTCTGGTCCTGTCCTGTCCAGTTTGCCTCTTATCAACTCCATCAAAGTCAAATTTATAACCATGTCTGAATGCTCTCCTATTGAAACAGGATTTCATTTCCTCATTCAGGCAGCAGTTTGAAATAAGCACTAAAAGTCATTCATGCATGGGGCTTAAAACATGCATGTGCAAACTAAAACAAACATGATCCCAAACCTCTAATAATTTCTCTTTGTCATATAAAGCACACTGAGTGAGCCCTCTGTGACATGATTACCACAAATGCAACAGCAAACTGATTTATTTACACTCTAATAATACTTTGTAAAGTCAAATCAGTCCCAGAAAAATGTCTAAAAAAATACAGACCTCTTATGACGAATTGAACTCCAAGTAAAATATGTTGCATATGGATATTATTTGAAGAACATTTAGAAATCCCAAACTGTCCTCTTTTTCTAGCACATCACCTTCTCAGCCAGATGTTGTGACTGCACACTTTTATCATCCTTGATAAAAGCATTAGCCACAACACAGGAAAAGGATGTAATGATATGAGTGTGTGTGTTTCTCTGATGTTACAGACAGCTGGTCTTTGTTTAACTTTAAACAAAAACTTAGTGAAAATCTGTGATAAATTGGCCTTGTTCAGCATAAAACCCACCAACACAAATATTAATTTTGATGTAATCTGACTCTTTATGTTGGTTCTTGGATTTCTTGTTTTAAAAACCAGAATATAATCTTATAGCTTGGAATTAGATTTTGTCCTTGTTTGTAAAATAGGGTGACATTACAAGGATACTCAAAATACTGCCAACACCTGCACTCTATTTAACATTATATGTCCAGCTCCAGCATCACTTTTCATTTGTCACTGAAACTAACCCAAAATGGTCCTTTAGGATCACTCCACCACCAAGTGTGTTTTTTATCTGTTTGTTCAGGGTCTGTCTCCACATTGGCTCATGCCTCTGTGTAGTACAGTCAATATTATGTAAGAGGCAGAACTTTACATCTATAAATGTGCTTGGAATTATTTCCCAACGGCTGCTCTTTGGATCCTGTGGTGTAAAATGAACTCCACAACGAACCCAATGAACAGCACAAAAAGAAGCTAAATGGTTTAAGTGTAGCTCAGCTGTTATGTAAAAATTATTTTAAAAGTTTTATTTCAACCAACAGTTATATCCTTGATGTCCATCCATTCATTTTTTAAACCTGCTTTGTCCTTTATACTTGAAGGGTCATGGCAGAGATGGAGCCTATCCCAGCTGTCAATGGGCAAGAGGAGGTGTACACCCTGGACAGGTTGGCAGTCTACTGCAGGGCTTACATAGAGAGAGAAACAACCACTCACACTCATACACACCTACAACAGAGTCCCAATTAACTTAACAGCAGACTACTCAATTAACTTAAATGCATGTCTTCGGTATGTGGGAGGCAGCTGGACGACCCGGAGACAACCTAATCAGGGAGAAAGGCTCCAGCCAAATTCACTCTGCATTTTATAGATGCAGAATCACAGAGAGGTGACTGACACCCACACTAGAATAACACTCTCTATCTTTCTAACAAAACGTTTGCTAGGTTTTATTGGAATGCAGCATGGACTCTAACGTAACACCTGATTATTCAAATTTTAGTTGTAACAATAATAATAATTGAAACCTTTATTAGTCCCACAATGGGGAAATTGCTTAAGGCAGCCCAACAAAGAGCGCCATACACCAGTGAGTACACTGGAGGCTATGCAGGTAAAGTGTCTTGCCCAAGGACACACAACAGTGACTAGGGAGGAGTTGGGATCAAACCACCAACCTTCCGGTTATGGGACAACCCTGCTATACCACTGCACCACTGCTGCCCACAAAAAGAAATTAAGTGTTCAATGAGTGGAGCAGCGCGCGGTGCTCTCTCCGTAGGACAGAGCCATAACACATCAACATGATGATGATTTATTCATTTACACACGTTTGCCTTCTACAATCCTATATGAATGCCTGTGTGGAGTGTGACTGAAGGTCCTGATTAAAATACATGAACTTGTCGTGTACTTTATGTGTCCAGGAGAGGGCAGAGTAATCCATCATATTGTGTACAGTGAGATCCATAACCTCCAATGTGCATGAATAACATTTATTATTTCAGACATTAACATCAGACCTGTCTACAGTAAGAAGATAAAATTATAAAAACAATAAACATATGAACCACAGTCTCCACTAGTGTTGAAATATTGTCACAAAAACCTGTCATACTCACAGCTTTCATTGGGCACCAGTAAGTAGCAGTATTCATCAGCCAGGGCAGCAATCACAGCAAACAAAAACAACCATGGAAAATCACTTAAGCCCAGCTTCCTGGCGGCAGGGTCCTGGACCCCCATTGCACAGCGTAACAGTGGCTGGGACCACCCACCAGCAGCAGCTGGAAGCCCCAAGTTGAGTTGTCCTTATAATTGAAAATTCAGTTTATGCATTTATTTCAGCTGCTCAAGTGTGTCAAAATGTAAGGTGTCAATGTGTCTCACTCTATACTGCTCAAACATGAAGTCTCCATCCTCCTCTGTCAGGTGGTCGCTTTCACTGTTGACTGCATTGATCAGCATGTTGTTGCAGATGCTATCAAGGTGACCGCAGAACTTCAGCCATGGTCCTTCAGCACTGATGTGGTTTGTGGTGAATTTTCCCTTAACCTACCAAGATAAAAAAAAAATTATGATCTGATCAGCAGTGAGAACACAACAAACTATTTATGCCAGTGTTTTCACACAAACACCTGCCCCACTGTCCAATGCAGGGTCCACTCATCTATCCATCACCACAGCTACTGATCATACTAATTATCATATTCCTGGAGGCACATGCTGGAGGAGGAGGAGGAGTGGCAGTCATCTATCACTCTAGTTTGTTAATTAACCCCGGTTCTAAACCCTAAATTACATTAAGTGCACTGAAAATGGAGTGCACAGTTGAAATAAACTTTAAGATAAACTCCATCTGAATCCACTAAGTGGCTTTAATACTAACACGGTGAACTTAAAACTGATGGAAAACACATTTTTGTACCGCTCTGCAACATACCGACGCTTCATGATCACATGACTGCTTCGTGCTTTGACGTCATCACCCTTCACGGAAGTCAGCACTGTGATGATGGTGGCCTCGTCAGCTTAGCAGCAGGAAGAGGATGTTTGTTTCCAGTGAAAGAATAATATCACCTGATTATAAGTTTGTATAACAGATTAAAGCGCCGGGGAGTTTTTCTGCTGAGCTTGCGGGAATTTAGGTATTCATTCCCCCTTCTGGAGCTGGCATCTGTGAGCCTGAAATTGGGCGCTGGATAAGATGTCCCTGTTCCAGTCGGCATTGGACTTCCTAGCCGGGCCCGGCTCCTCCGGAGCGGCTTGCCGGGACCAGAATGACTTCGTCGGACAAATCGTTGAGCTCGGTGACATGAAACTGAGGATCAAGAGGATGATCGCTGAAGGTGAGATGTTGAATCACTACGGTGATTATTAATCACGGCTTGCGCTGCTAGCTGTGCTAACTAGCTGATCCGGCTAACATGCTAGCATTATTGACATACCTCTATTTGTAGTCAATGGACATAGCGTTAGCAAGTGAAGTGCTATGAGTCACCAAGTAAACACCAGTTGACAATCGAGTGTGGCTAATAAGCGCTAAATCGATTTATGGATCGAATTGTGTGAAGGATACAGCTTTAAGGTTCAGCTTGCCTCGTTAAATAATATCCGCTGTTTGTTAGTCGCAGTTATATATATGGATATATGCAAAACTGTTATTGTGAACCCTGCTGTCTGCCGTGAAGATAAGGCAAATTTGCTAAGGCAAAGTAAAGACAAGACATTTTTGTTAAGGCAAATGTTGTCACTAAAGCTATTAACTGTATAGGTTTAGCACTATTTTATATATATTTACTATACAAACAGCCACAATCAGAGAATTTGCAGTTTTGCTGGTTTGTTTCTTGTGACATCAAGTGTGAAAGACTGGCTGCATGTCAGGGTGAACTGCTTTTCACTTAATTTTAATACTTTTGTTTCCATTGTTTCTGATTAAAATAGAAATACACCTTAAAAGAGAATGTCATATAATTTTGTTGCCAGTGAATACTTTTAGTATTTGGTCTCACAAAGCTCATCATCTTCTGTATTTGTTTGTATAGAGCCACTCTGGTTACAGGACACGTGTAAACCTTCTGATCAGGCTGCTTTGCATTGACAGCAAATGTGGATTCTTGCCCTTGTTGCAAAGGGGCAACATAATAGACCTGTTTGACAGCAGACATCTTGATGTCTTGTCACAGTAGCAGGTGCATTTGTGATAGCTTGCTTCCATTAAGTGCCTTCATCAAATTGCCTGATTTGATGCTTAACTTTCTTTATGCTATCTTCCAGTGTTTGAGCTCTAATTCTCTTCCCATGAAACTGTGTAATTACAGTGTTGTGATTGCACGTCTTCAGTCCTGAGTGTCAGTGTGGAAGATTTCAGAGAACACTTGCAAGACTTTTAAAATCAAAGTGTCTGCTAGTTGTGGAGATCAGTTTACACTAAAAATCTGCTCTTTTCAAACTCCCATTCTGCCATTTGAAAGGTGTCTTTGTTGTAGTCCTTCACTAAGATCTTTGGGATACAATGGGTGGTTGTAACCAGATGGTTCTGTGATGGCTATCACTTTTTTCTTTTTGGCTGCAGCAATTATCTTTTATTATTAAGTTGTACTCTAGTGAGATTTAATAATTAGGGGTCTGGTGGAGAAGGACATGTATGCATTCTTCTTTGAATGGTGTGGGATGGTTCTTGGAACAGAGGAAACCATTTTTTTTTCGAGTTTTAGTCCCTGTCTTTCAGCACAAAACAAAAGAAGACATGACCCCTGCAGGGAACAGATAGAGTGTGCATTCTCAAAGTGACCAGCATTACATTTGAATCCTTTTAATGGACAATAAATTATGTATTGGTTTAATTGTTGGCTTCTCTGAATGTTTCTATTAAAAATGCAAAATGTTTAATGCACTTGACCATGGGGTTGGTAGTTCAAATCATAACAAGGTCATTAAATCAGGACAAGGTAAATGGAACACACCTGGGCTTCGGTTTAAAAAAAACATGTTTAAAGATTTAATCTTAATTGTGTTCCTTCAGTTTTTCACAAAAAGACTGGTAGTTGATTTACTCATCACCATGGTAACCTTGCCCTTCCTTGTTTGGACTGTGGCTTATTAAGTGCACTTACTTTGGAGTTTCTTTTCCAGCAGGAAACCACGGATGCTTTTAAGTCTTGAAGGGAATGTACTATGAAATATTTGTAACTTTCATACTTTCATGTCTGTGTGTTTTTTTTTTTTTTTTAGTAACCCAAACTTTCCTCTATGAAAACCTTTGCGATGATGTCTGTTCAGCGTTAGGTGTTTAGAGTTTATACAAAACACAGTGATTCCTCAGTGGCCAAAAGATAAGACGCTGACTTAAGTGGTTTCTAGACTTGCTTTGTTCATATGAAGATTTTTTTAGTGATCAGTCAGAACTAAATCAGCATTCTGTGGAATACACTGGGATGCCTTATGTCTGTATCTGTATATTGATTTATACAATATTGACATCATGGTTTTCTTGCTTTTCTCAGGTGGATTTGCCTTTGTGTTTGAAGCCCAGGACATGAGCGGTGGTAAAGACTATGCTCTCAAGGTAAGATGGTTTAATTATATATCCACCAGGTGTATTAATTCACATAATGCCAAACAAAGCAATGTAAACACACAATTCTTTACTAAATGGGAGGAATTTAGAGACATGGATTCTGTTGACTAAAATACTGCTAAACTACGTGGGCTTAAGATGCTTTATTTTGCAAATAACTATCTAAATAACAAGTGTTTGCATGGGGGAAATACCACCAGTTTCCTTATGTTCAAATCAGATATAGTCTACATGCATGTGATTGATCATATCACTTGATCACAGACCAACAAACTAACCATTGTTCTCTGTAAAAAATTTTATTTTAAGAGACTGCTGTCTAACGAGGAGGAGAAGAACAAGGAAATCATACAAGAAGTCTGCTTCATGGTATCCTTCATCAATTGGAAAGACATTTGTTTTTTTCTTATGGTCATATAGAGCATCTTTGATTCAGTATACATTTATAAGATGGAGGAAAACTCGTTCAGTACGGTACAATGATTGTCCAGTACAAGAACTAATATATATTTACAGTGTTAAAATGTAATTATATCATTATGGTCTCACAAACACAGGCTGCTCTGTGTTGTGTGGATCCTTAAAAGCTTGTTATTATCATGTTGTTATATTTATAAATAAATTTGAAGGAGTTTTATTCAGACAATTGTTATTCAGTGTTTTCCAGGGTAATCTTTGTGCATCTAAAGGGCAAGACACTGAATTATCTGTTGCATTTCAATGGCTCTGGGGAGCAGATTGATACCCTTTCAGATCTGTTGTGTTTATGCTGTATGTTCCTTTACCTGCTGGTTCCATAGAAAAAGCTGTCGGGGCATCCAAATGTAGTTCAGTTCTGCTCTGCTGCCTCCATCAGTAAAGAGGAGTCTGACACTGGACAAGCCGAGTTTCTGATCCTCACTGAGCTGTGTAAAGGTAAAAACACATACATACAGACACAGTTTGTGTTGTTTTTCAAATGCTGACTCAGTGCTTACTCATTGAACATACTAAAGTAAAGCGTGAATCAGAGGTTACTACTATTTCGCAGTAAATTCAACTGAAAGGAGTATGATGAAAGTCTGCTGCCTGTGGTTGTTCTGTTTCCTGCTTTACTTCCTTTTTGTGCAGTTACAACAGACTTGATGTTCATTCAGTTTTTTTTTTGTCCTCAGCCTTATAAGCAAATATCTCAGCGCACGCACACTATTAAGAACTGTTGTGAAGTCACTTCTTCACACATGATACAAACACTTTCCCTTTCATGTATTGGTTTTCATTCATTCATGTGTTTGTTTCCTCTGCCTCAGGTCAGCTGGTGGATTTTATGAAGCGTGTAGAGCAGAGGGCTCCCATGTCATGTGACACTGTGCTGAAAATCTTCTACCAGACATGCCGCGCTGTGCAGCATATGCACAAGCAGAAACCTCCAGTCATACACAGGGACCTCAAGGTTGGTCTGTCCCAGATGAATTATAAACCAACAGGCTGGTGAATGAAGAAAATGTACACAATAAATGGTTTAATTAAACATATTCACCGTTACTCTGTTTTGCAACAAACCCATGTGAAAGTTAATTACTTACCCATAAGTACTTTATATGATTGGATATCATGAGTAAATAAGTGACGATCTAACTCGCTGCTTGTTTGATGTGTTGCAGGTTGAGAACCTCTTGATTAGTAACCAGGGCACCATCAAGTTGTGTGACTTTGGCAGCGCCACCACAGTGTCACATTACCCCGACTACAGCTGGTCAGCACATAAGAGATCCATGGTGGAGGATGAGGTACACACACACAAACTATAAATATATTTAAACAACATTTAAGTGTCAATCTCAGCATTGGCTTCTCATCACAATACACTGAAGTGTTTTTTGTCTTCTTTCCAATAATATTCAAATTACCACTCCTATAAATAAAAACACTTTCTACACTTAAAATATATGTTTTCAGTTCACATTATTATCTGAAATTGAGTCTGAATCCTTTTCTTTTTAATGCATTTCATCTGGCTGACATTAACATGGTTGTGTTTAATAGCCTTTCCATAAAAACAGTTGTGCACCGATACTGTGTGAATATTACACACTATGTCAGCTGGGTCAGTAATGGTTTTGTTTGTATGCATAACATTTCACTATGAAATCGGAGAGGAAATAAACTTTCAGATTTCATAGTTATTAATGAGTCACAGATGATCACTGACAAAAATTATATTATAATATTCGATGAAAACCAGAAACCTTAGATTGAGTTAACAGCTACAGCCAGGAAGCACTGATCAATCTGCGTAATTATGTTTTCATACCATAACCACACAGACACCCTCTGGAGCTTTGCCACTGATGACCTCATTATGCAGGACACCAGAGATCCTGCTGTCTAAATCTAATAACCACCGGGCAACTGTTTTCATGCTAATGACACAAAATGGAGGGAAGAGCTTTTTATAATGAAAATATATGACGTTAGCTATGATGTTTATTTTCTCTTTCTCTGTAGATCACAAGGAACACCACTCCAGCATACCGCACGCCAGAGATGATTGATCTTTACTCTAACTTTCCCATCAATGAGAAACAAGACATCTGGGTCAGAGTCTATGCATTTTTCTTCTTTCTAGTGATTGTGAGACTGTAGTTGCATTTAAACATCCTTGAAACTGAGACTTTTTTTAAACATTGCAGAACTTTGGGAATGGAAGGAGACATTCACTACTTCCCTTCTCTTTGTCACACCGCTATCACATGACATTTACACAAGTTAATTCAACAAGTATAACAAATTGCAGGTGTTGTTACGGTGTGTTGTGGACATTATTGTCTGTTTTTGGACTGATTGATTGTGCTAAAATGTCTGTTGTGTCTGCTCTCCAATGCAGGCTCTGGGGTGCATCCTCTACCTGCTGTGTTTTAAGCAGCATCCATTTGAGGACGGCGCTAAGCTGCAAATTGTCAACGGGAAATACTCCATCCCTCAAAATGATACCAAGTACACGGTGTATCACAACCTCATACGTATGTACTGTCTCTCACTTTACCTAGTTCCTTTATCAGTTTTTTTATTGGCTACAAATTATATCTATGAGTCACAGTCTGTGTGAACAGCCCGCTAGATACCATAAACACAGTATTCAGGTAGAAATGCTGTGTCAGGTTCATCTGGGGGACAGGACTCATTTCAAATTGACAATATATATATTCAATTTAAAATATTCCTCCTTTATCTGTCTCACCCCTCTCTTCCTCCTCCTCATCTTCCCCCCCCTGCTGCTGCTGTCCAGGTTCCATGTTGAAGGTGAACCCAGAGGAGCGTCTGTCTATTACAGAGTTGGTCAACCAGCTCCAGGAGATAGCAGCAGCACGCAACGTCAATCCCAAGTCTCCTATTACAGAGGTAAGTGTGTACATGACTGCTGCTGTAAAAATACTGTCACACTTGGTATAAGAAATTGTACTATGATGCCAAATAGTAGGACTCTGATGGTTCGGCTGTATTTCCTCGTCGCCATGATAACCATAGTGTTGCCGTTGCTGTCTTACTGATTACAATTAGATGTGTTGGCTTGTAGTTTTAAACAGTTTTTTGCCTCGGGTGTCAGTTTTAGTAAGTAACATCTTTTACAAAGCGTGTTTTGGAGTAAACAACTCCGTTGGCTGAGACACTGTCACACATCCTTACTATGTGCCAGCCTGTGAAGAGGCTATTGACAGGCCAACGCACACGGCTTCTTCCGCTCTGTATGTGTTAATGTGCACACACACACACAGGCTGGAACTATTGATGTGGTTCCATTTGATGAACATCACGTACGGGACGGACACACACACACACAAAACGGTGGCCACAAAGGAGTCTGTATTCTCTTTCCCAGGCTCCTCTCTTCCCAGCTGGCATGGGGCTAATGGGTCTAAAGAGACAGAGAGACACTAGGTGGCAAATCGCTGAACTTGAAATTCAAAAACAAACAGGAAGTGATACCAACACTTTAGCAGTTAAGCAGTGTTTCGAGTGGCACAGTCCATGTAAAAGCCACGTCTACCCCCAATTATCATGTGTAGCCAGTGGAGCACAATCAGATTTAAGATAATCATCAAGGTTTTGGAATAAAAGTCCTTTGACTCTGACCATGACCAACTTAGCAGCCACAGCCTCTTACAATTCCTACCACAAATCCACAAATCCTGGTACTTATCACTAAATCCTTAGTCATAGTTGTGATTTATATAAAGCTGATTTCAGAGTCAGAAACCTTCTGGTTTACAGTGATTGAACAACTTTGTGTTCTGCAACATGTGCCTGTTGGTTTGATGGATCACTGTTAATGCAGAGTATCCTGAACTAAATTTTAGTACCACTTTTTTTTGCCTTGGAAGACATTAATGAATTAACACAAAGGGGTCTTCTCACCGAAATTCTTACTAAACCGAAATCCTTATAAGGCTGGTAAAGTGTGTGCATAGTGAAGGAAGATTTGGCTGATCTGATTAGGGTTAAGAAGGGGTTTCCCTGCTGGCCGTAAGGGGATTATAATCCTCCTGCTTCTCCTCCTCGCCACCGAAGCTCAGCACAGACATATGGAGAGGAACAGAGAGGAGGGAGAGGGAGAAAACTCTCAGAGGTGGAAGTGAGATACAGAGAGGGAAATACTGTAGACATCTCAGCAGGGGAAAAGAGACGCAGAGGCTGTCTGGCTGCTGTAACACAGGCCCACAGACAGTGCTCATTAAAAGATTTTATATTCTACATGTGTGTTTTTTTTTTTCAAACTGAGGATTACTGTTTTTTAAAATAATTTTTCAGGGTCATATAAAATGTTTTTTAATATTTATATTTAAAACATTTCTTTGATTTCCTCATGATTTTCCTCTCTCTCAGTTAACTTTTGTTAACTAACTTTTGTTTTCTAGATATTTATCTTTTTTTTTTTTTAAGTCCTGATCATAAATTGTGTTTATCTGCTCAGTTTTCTTTTTGTTGACCTATCCGTTGACAATGTTGAGTACGTACTACTGTTGGCGTCCAGTGTATGATGGCTATGAATGTCTGCAGCTGCTGGAGCAGAACGGAGGTTTTGGCAACAATGGAGCACAGCTGCCCATGCAGATCCACAACGTCCAGAACAATGCAGGTAAAAGTGTGTTTGAACGGTGTTGGTGTGGTCTCAGTGTGTTTGAGGCAGTGCTTTTACACTTGTGAAAATGGAACTGCTCTGTCTAAAGTCTTCTTCTTCTAATTTATCCATAATAGGGTTCTAGCTTCAGTTTATACTGCATGCTAACAAACAGCTAAAAAATAGCCAGAGCCATGTGCGGCTTTAAACACATGACACTGAGGTGATGCTTTGTATACGATGATTTATGGAACCAGTACAGATATGGACACTCATATATACTGGATGATGTGTGTGTCACTTTTTAAAATAAGACTCTGTGCACGGTTTATTAATTCTTACAGTTATTTTATATGAATTTATCTGCATGAAAAACTGCTGACAAAATATGTGTTGAAGAAATCATAGAATGGGACATGCCAACTGTGATTCTGCATTTTATCTGAAGTAGAAAAGCTCAAGAATGAGCTTTGTTTAGATAAAATAAAATAACTAAATGTACCTTTATGTTATATTTAGTTTTGTTTATGTTTCTTGCCATATTTCTATATAAAATATATACATACAAGCTACTGTAGATGCACACCGTAACACTGTTGTCTATCCATTAAGAGGATTTCTGCACTGACAGTTAGCCATCTGTCCAAAGGTAGAACATGTTTGCGTTACTAAAGTTACCTGGGGTTGTATCTCAACATTAGACTGCTGTACCATATGTGTACCATAAATAAAAACAACAACAGATTGACTGATCACGTATATTTACCCTCAAGGTATAACAATCCTTTTATATTATATTTTATATCCTGTATAGTGTTTGACATATTGCAGCTTAAATGCAGTTTATTTATTTATGTTTTCAGTGCCTAATATTTAGCATTTAAACTTTTTTCCTCATGCTCTGTTTAGGTGTGTTTGATGCTGATCAGGCGGGCAGTGGCCTCTTTGATATCTTGCGGGGTGGAACAGAGCGTTTCCTGACCAATATAAAAGATACCTCCTCTAAGGTCATCCAGTCGGTAGCCAGGTAAGATGGTGGACCTTGTTATTAGTAAGAATGTTATTGCTTAATTTTTTTTCATTGTCCAGTTGCAGTAATATACGTATGCATCATTTGGCATAATTTAAAATGTATTTATATATCATTAAGTGTTTACTGTAATGAACATATGCACCTATATATTCAGTCATCATGTTTCATCACAGTCTTATCACCCTACAGGAAATGTAGGTTCTTGTTTACCTGTTAATACTCTGTGTAGCCACTCATTCTCACTCCTACCCTGTTCCCTGTTTTGAAAGACACTTGCAGCACAAAAAAAAATTTTTTTCTTATGGAAGGTATTTCATTTTTTTTTACCAGCCAGTGAAAATCAGTATTAATGGTGTAATCTAGTTTTCTAAGCTAACAGTGACAATAAGCATTGACCTTATGTACAGGTAGGGAATAAGCAAAGTGTTCCATTAGTAGCTACGTTCTGAAGTTTGATGTTTCATTTTTTAGTCTCTCATCAGTTTGCTCAGTTTTTGTTTTTTTGTTTTGGTCATTTTATTTATTTTTTGTCGTTTCTTTTGTTTGTCCCAATCCCTCATGGTCCCACTATGTGTCCATCACCTAGCAACCCAAGGTAAATATGGGTCAGTGAAATGCGTCAACTCATGCGTTACTCTGTGTGTTCTGTAGTGTGTGTTTTTGATTTAGAGGAGAAAAAGATGTGCTAAAGCCTTGTTGCCGTGCTGTGTGTCCGTCATCACAGCTTGCTGATCCTAACATCACACAGTAATTCAGTCGAATGAGTGTAGAGCATGATGTGAATGGACATGATATCCACTTTATAGATTTAATCTGGATCTGAGGACGAAGATGTGGGAGCTTGAGGAAAAATATAATGTAGATCTGCACATCTGCTGAACAGAAAAGGCCTCAGTGACTACACGGAAGCAGCAGGAAGGATTAGCTAGTTCTACTTTAGAAATTAATTGTATTAATTCCTTTTTTTCTTTACAAATCAACAGTATATGAGTCTTAATTCCTTGCTCACTTAGCAACTAGTTTTAGTGCAGTCTCTACACATGTCATGAGTGGATTCAGTGTATGAATATTATTCAGCTGAGCGATGTATCCAACCAATTCCCAGTGAACAAATAACCCTGGTTGGGAGTCTCTGTCCTATATGAATGACTAAATGACTAATGAGTGAGAATAAATGAATGTAGTTACAAAATAGACTAAATAACAACGGCTCCGCTGCTCCATTGCTTACTACATATAAATAATAATTTCAGCGACATACTATGCGCCCTAATCAGCATCATCTCTGTGTCCTAATACCATCTGAATAAAATTGACTGTCATCAGCAGCTCAATTTCTTTGCTTGGCCTACATTTTGCTTGTCTGTACTAAAATAACAGTAAAGTCTTGTATCAATGTTAATAACGTCATTGTTCAGTTATTTTTTTTGCTGGAATATCCAATGATGAATAATTCCTAAGCATAAGTGTATTGCCAGTAATGCTTGACAGTAAAGGGGCCGCAATGTGTTCCCAAGCATCTGCCAGATGCTTGTGCTGCATTATATACTCAGCAAAGACATGAACTGGGCTTTTCAAATTTGATAAAATAGTCTTCATCAAATCAGGTTAAGCATTAATGGCTACAAGGAGTCAATCAATCCAGAAGAGTTTGGTTATATACGTTTGTATATTGTAATGCTGAGTAATGCTTTTTTTGTTTCTGACCTAGCTTGGCTGTTTGTGCACAGTCTTTTAGACATTATACAGACTGTTGAATTTTATGTAGTAATATGTGTCTGTTCTCCCTACAACACTGTGTACCAACTCCTTTTATAAGTGTATTTGTAATTTATTTACAGCTATGCCAAAGGAGACCTGGATATTTCTTACATCACCTCCAGAATAGCAGGTAGAGACACTACCCACCACAAAGACACTTTTTTTAGCATTCCTAAGCTTTACATTTTAAGAAAGAGATAATATAGTGGTGACTAATATCTCTGTATACGCGTGTGTGTGTGTGTGTAGTCATGTCTTTCCCAGCTGAAGGAGTCGAGTCAGCAATAAAAAACAACATAGAGGACGTCCGTCTGTTCCTGGATTCACGTCATGCTGGACACTATGCTGTGTACAACCTCTCCAAACGATCTTACCGGCCTTCACGATTTCACAATCGGGTAAGAAGCGCGTGTGTGTGTATGCGTGTGTTTGTGTGGTGGTGTCTGAAAAAAGCAGGTAAATTATAATTGTGACTGGATCATTTGTTCACTCTCAACAGCTGCACTTAGTTGCAGGTATCTCTGTTTTTATAATGCTTCTTGCTCATATGACTGAAGAAAGTGTTCCTGTGTGTAGGTCTCAGAGTGTAACTGGCAGGTGCGCCGTGCCCCCAACCTCCGCAGCCTCTACAGTGTATGCAAGAACATGCATCTATGGCTCAAACAGGACCAGAGGAACATCTGTATAGTACACTGTCTGGTAAGTTAAACCTTCATGCATTAGGAGAAGAAGCAGAGGCTGAGACACAAGGTGATGATATACGGCGGAACGTATAAAGACCTAAATTGTCAACATTTCTCCCTTAAGGATGGCAGAGCAGCATCCGCGGTGGCAGTTTGCTCCTTCCTGTGTTTCTGTCGTCTTTTCACCACAGCTGAGGCTGCTGTCTACATGTTCTCAATGAAACGCTGCCCACCTGGCATTGCACCCTCGCACAAGAGGTACAAAAACACACAACTATGCAGAGTACAATATGTGAAAAAAAGGAAATCTGTTAATATGTTATCTAACCCTTGATTTACAGATACATCGAATATATGTGCGACATGATGGCAGAGGAACCCATCATCCCTCACAGCAAGCCTGTGATTATTCGTTCCATCACCATGACACCTGTGCCGCTGTTCAACAAGCAACGCAACGGATGCAGGCCGTTCTGTGAAGTATATGTTGGTGACGAAAGGGTCCTCACCACATCACAGGAATATGACAAGATGAAGTAAGTTCTTCAACATTTATTTGAACAGTCCCAGTACTCCTTTATTTTAGCATTTGCTCACACGTCTTCACTCCGTTCAGGGATTTTAAGATGGAAGATGGGAGAGCAGAGATTCCCCTCAATGTTACAGTACAAGGAGATGTGCTGGTGGTCATCTATCATGCAAGATCCACACTGGGAGGACGTCTTCAGGCCAAGGTAAAGACGTAAACGAGCGTGACTACAGAGAGTCTTGTTACTGTACTGTTGAAATGTATTCATTCAGGATACTATAAAAATGTTGTGATGAATATAAACAACAGTGTATACATTTTAAATCCCCAATTCTCTTTCAGATGGCGTCCATGAAAATGTTTCAGATCCAGTTCCACACAGGCTTTGTGCCGAGAAATGCGACTACTGTCAAGTTTGCCAAGTATGTACACGTTCTTGGATCCAGGAAATCCATAAAAATCATTCTTAAACTGTGAAGCCCTCTTCACACATGTAGGCGGTTGAAGTCCATACTATGCCCCAAGTGCACTGTGTGTGTGAAAAGGACTTTACAGTAACCTTTACAGTCATTTACTTCATAACCTTCTATTTCTCATCTACTTCTTCTTCTTCCAGGTATGACTTGGATGCCTGTGACATCCAGGAGAAATACCCAGACTTATTCCAGGTCAATTTGGACATTGAGGTGGAACCCAGGGACAGGCCCACTGCCAAGTCTCCTCCATGGGAAGGATTCCAAACCAAAGGCCTCAACCCTAAAATCCTTTTCTCCTCTCGTGATGAACAGCAAGAGATCCTCAGCAAATTTGGTAGGTAGCCTTACTCTTCAGTTTTTTTCTATTCACTTGTACATATTAAATAAAGTTTAAACCTTAATCACTGCAGGTAAGCCTGAACTGCCTCGTCAGCCAGGTTCTTCTGCTTTTTATGACTCTGAGTCGGCCCAGCCAGCTCAGACCCCTGACAGTTCTAATGCAACAGAACTAGAATCACCGATGAGCAACGATACAAACTCCGGCAACTTCTTCCAGACACTGGATTGGGAAGGTACTGCATGAGCCTGGTTATCTAATGGCTGTTTAATCATCAGATTGGTGCTGACCAGTTACTTGTATTTCCAGATGCTTGCGGCTCTCAGGATGCCACAGGCAGCCAAGGAGGAGGCTCCTTGAATGAGCAGGAGGATCTAAGTGATCAATCAGAAGGAGAGTCTTACTCTGCCCCCATTGGGGAACCACTATCACGTGACACCAGTGAACCGTTGTTTGATGCTGACTTCCAGGTGAAGATTTCTCCATGCTGCTACTACTACTATCAATACAGCATGATGTCTTTTTTCACAGTGTTTTAAGAACAAATTAATAATTTTTTTTTCTCCATTAATGCTTTCTTGCTACCCCTATCTCCTCTCAGACCTCCCCTCCTGCAGCCCTGGATTCCCCTATAGGTGACACAGCTGACCTGTTGGGGTTGAACTCTGACCCTCAGCATCCTTCCATGTCCTCAACCTCCACCTCTGATCCTCTTCACGAAAACCAGGGTGGAATGAAAGCTGCATCTAGCAACAGTGACCTCCTCAATGACCTGTTTGCACCTCCTGCTGGTCAGACGGGAGCAGTGCAGGAAGACTTGTTCTTCAGTAGGCCAACCAATACACCAGACTCAAAACGTAAGTAACCGAAGATACATATTAGTTAATTGCATTATTATAATAATCTTCTAGTTATCCTTAATGTATTGTTTATCTGTGACACAGCTATGGGTGACCTGTTTGATCCATTTGGGATGGGGTCTGGCTCTGGTGTTGGCTCCAGTGTTGCTTCATCTCGACAAGCCTCAGGACCAGACCTGTTTGGAGACTTGTTGGGTTCTGATAGCTCTGCTACCAGTGGATTTAGTTCAGCTCACAGCAACCCGACTACTAATACAAACACCAGTCTCTTCAACCTGAGTGAGTACATCATCCATGTGTCAACCAGTGCTGCCTCAGCATCTTCACAGAGATATGATAATTAATTTTTAGTGCTGTCTCTCAACAGATAAACTTGTGAATGATGTTCCTAAGATGACTTCATCGGCCAGCCAACCAGACTTGCTGGGTGGGTGGGACAGCTGGGCTGCTGGCACCACCGCTGGCATGAGTACAACCACCAGCAAACCCAACTATACCAACACAGGTAGGTGGAGGAACAGCAGGGGTGAGTTCTTTAGATATGTTGAGAATTGAAACTCATATATCTTTGCTATATTTTCTTTAGCTTCTGGTGTATCATCTATGTCAAAGGCCAAGTCTCAGACCTTTGATCCATTTGCGGACCTGGGAAACCTTGGCTCTAATTTACCAGGTAAGAGGCCTGGTCAGATATCATCTTGCTTGTAATGGTGCCACCGGAAGCAGAAGTGACTATCATCCCTCCATGTTTTCTTGCAGGTTCCTCCAGCAGTAATTTTTCAGGCCCTTCCTTTAGCACAAAAGGTCCTTCTTCCTCCAGCTCCTCCTCCTCTGCTAAATCTCAGTCCCAACCTTGGCAGTCTGCAAGACCCACCTCAGCCCAGAACAAACCTTGGATGCCTGGATCAGGACCTGGATCTGCACCCAAAGCGTCCTCAGGGTCTCAGTCTGCTTCCACACAACCCACTAAGCCCAACTACAACCTCAACTTCTCTAGTGTCATTGGCGGGAGGGAAGAGAGAGGAGTCCGCGCTCCTGGATTTGGTAAGAGAGTTTTCAAATATTCCTTTCTATTAAAAATATCAAATATTCCTTGACCAACCTAATGTTGGTGTGTTTGTTGTTGTGAAGCAGGCCTTAAGCCGAAGGTGAAGGAGGATGATTTTGGGGACCTGCTGTCAACTCAGGGTTTTGCTTCTAAGTTTGATAAGAAGGGACCAAGGACCATTGCTGAAATGAGGAGACAAGAGATTTCAAAGGACATGGATCCTCTTAAATTACAGGTAACAATGTCGGTATATATGCGCGACTGACTTTCCTGGATCAGTAAACTGCTAATTAAAATCTTTGGCTTCTGCCTTATTCACCAGATGATTTTAGAAGAACAGAATTAGATCATCTGATTAGCCTTTTTACTGCTGCTGTACTTGCCAAAGGGGCCAATTAGCCCAACATGGTACCTTTTGGCAGGGGACAGTCAGAGCTTAACCTCACAAAGCGCTGTCCAGCATCTGCGCTATCTTCTTTTTTGTTCTTTATTGTAAAAGTAGTAAACATTTGTTTTATCATGCAGATTTTGGATTGGATTGAGGGAAAGGAGCGAAACATCCGAGCGCTGCTGTCCACTCTTCACACCGTGCTGTGGGAGGGAGAAACCCGCTGGAAGCCTGTGGGCATGGCCGACCTGGTGACACCCGAGCAGGTGAAAAAATACTACAGGAAGGCTGCGCTGGTTGTCCATCCAGATAAGGTACAGTATCACTTAGTGCGTTTACTTTTAAGCATGACAGAAACATTATGACTGTTTTTCTGACTCTCTCCTCTGTAGGCCACAGGCCAGCCCTACGAACAGTACGCTAAGATGATCTTCATGGAACTAAATGACGCCTGGTCGGAGTTTGAGAACCAGGGATCTAAAGCACTCTTCTAAAACCCTGGCCTAGATCCCAGCTAGACCAGACCAGATCATGCTGAACTGGATTTGGCCTAACCAGACAAGGGTTAGACTGGGCCAGATTGGACAGGACTGAGCCCACATTGGGCCTTAGGGGCCACAGGGCCTCTGAGAGGTGTCCTCTCTACCATTCCCTCCCTCCTTCTTTACTTTTCTTTTGTTTCTACAGTCAACAAAAACAAAAGACTTTTTGCCTCACGTGTGGCTGTAGTGCAAATTCACTGATTCATAAACAGCTGGTGATCGTTCTTAAACTCACTGCCTACCTGTACAACTTCCTGAGTGGTGCTGCAACCGTCAGGAGGGAGGAATCAGTGACAATCACAGACGGCGAATGGGAAAGGAAAAAAGGACTTTTACAAAGATAATTATCATGACCATGATATTCAGAAAAAAAATGACATAATGACCCAACACTAATGAATATTTTGGGTTGTGGCTGGTAGGTTTGTGGTGTGTGCCTGGCACTTTGGCAAAATAACAATCATTTGGCAGACTGGAAACAAAAACTACATGGCTGTAAATGAATTAGCATGCCAGCTAACATGAAAGTATTAAGCTTTGTTGCCTCAAAATCAAACAATGCTGTTGAATTTTGGTACGTACCAGCCACAGCAACAAATGGATTAAAAAAAATTCCCATCTTAAATACAGAAACAGGATTTAAATCATCCCACCTGGATTTTAAGACAAGGTAGAACTACTGCTGCACCTTGGTTGGATCTCTTCTTGAGCCATTCCCTCTCACCAGAACGTGAAGACTGTTGCCTGCTGAACACTACTGCTGCTGCTTCTACCATGACAGATATTGCTGCGCACACTCCTCAGATTGATGTTGAAACTTGCATCTTTTGGAGCCCATGAGATTCTGTGTGGGCGGTCTGTTGTGTGTTTTTGAAGTGCTCTTTTAATTCCACCCACTCAGGCTACTACTGTGTGGCTAACTGCATGCTCTCCCACACTCAACAACCAAGCAATAGGAGTGGTGTGTGTTTGATTTCAAACCAGGGTAGTCTAAACGGGCAGTGGCTCTTTTTTTTTTTTTTTTTTTTTTTTTTTTTTTTTTTTTTTTTTTTATTGAAGTGCTCTTTTCTTTGTAGCAGAAACAGAGAAGAGTCTACCTGATTGATAATGCTGGGCTGCAGATGACATGCTTGCCCAGCACTGACACTGCTCATTGCTTTCTGAGCACCTCCATCGCCACCATCATTATTAACCTCACTGTCTCCTTAAGCCCCGCCCACACCCAGTGTCTAGTTTAGTGGACTTCTTTGTTTAAAAAAAAAAAAAGATCAAAAAGTGAAGGATGGAAAAGAGAATATGGTGATTTAATCTGGTCGGTTTATGTATTCTTTGGGTTCATTCTGTGTTTATATTGAGATGTTTGTCAGTTAATGATCATAAATATGAAAATTTTATCATTCATTAAGTGGCTTTGTCAAGATTACAGCCTGGGCAATTGATTTTCTTTTTTTGTTGTTGAGCTTTATGCTTTTGTGAGCGAATGCTTGTGTGATAGTGTGCGTGCTTGTCGTTCTAGAGGAAGATAACAAAACTTTTTTCCATTATCATTCTTTTTTTTTTCTTTTAACTTAATTTTGCTGTCTTTTCAAAAAGATTTTCCATCTTTTTTATATTTCATATTTTACCTCATGGACCAATCACATCACCTGTTTTTGTATTTATTATTATTCTGTTTTTTTGTTTGAGGGGGTGGTCACGGGGTTTGGAAATTCACATAATATATAAGTGGAATGTGCTGAGTGGGACAGTTGTTGGTTGATCACAGTGAGCCTCTTTGTTGCTGTTTTCATTCCAAAGCATTGAATATTAATACGAATGTGCTTTTACAAATATATATATATATATATATATATAGATATATCCTCTCTGTTATGTGGTATGTGTTTATCATTTGTCTCTTTGGTCTGTCTTTTCGTTTTTTACTTTCATTTTGCTTTCTTTGTTTTTTTTTGTTTGTTTTTTTCTTCTGATGGCAGAACTGAAGTTTTGCAACTTGACATTTTCTTCAAAATTCCCACACGAGGGGCCAGCAAACGTACATGAAAATAAACTGATGCTTGAAATTCAGTTAAAACTCTCATTGACAGTATGATTTAAAAAAAAAAAAAATAGTATACAGGGGAGGTCATCAGCAGTGTTTACTGTTACCAAATTGCATCATACTAATATGAATGTAGATTTTAATGCAAAAAGAGATCATTAAAAAATTCTTTTGATCCTGAGGCAATTATTTTGGTGTTTTGTCTTTTGTCTGTATTTTGGGGTATTGCTAAATTTTTTTAGCGCTTTTCTTGGTGTATCAGCGCCCATATCTGCTTATTGTTTTTATATATAGCTATATACACTGGCTGACATAAGTCTTGTCCCATACGCACATAATAACTTCATCTGTTAATTATTTGTACTTCTAATCACTTATTTGTAATAATTAATGGTTCATTTTAATGCCAAGAGACTTCACATTAATAACAGGGTGCAAAATGAAACCATCAAAAAGTGCCATGATGTTAGAAGCTTAGTAAAGCCCATGACCTGTTTTTACATGGACAAAAGTCTTTTCTTATTTTCATATGACTCAACCAATCACATGTTAGAGCTTCACCTGTGACAAATGATGTAATTTACACATTCTCGGGTGTGTTTAAAACGACCACTAGAATACTAGACCTTCATATGAAGTGCAAACTGAGCTCTAACAACATGCCAAAGATTCAACAAATTGCAGATCATCAAGAGCCTGAAGACCAAGTCTGCTGCTGAGGGGGCAGAAATCTTTAATGTATCTTAACAGCAAGTGAATAGGATATGAAAAAGATTTGAAGAAACTGGTGATGTTCATGACAAGCCCAGGTCAGGAAGACCCTGTAAGACAACTGCTTGAGATCAACGCTTGTTGGTTTGACTCTCCAAGGCCAATCCTTTTTTAACTGCAGGAGAGCTAAATAAGGCCTTGACATCAGAAAATCACCTATGCACAAGAACAGATAGTCGAATTTTTTCACGCAGTAGTCTTCATAGGTGAATTAGTGCTAGGAAACCGGCATGACAGATGTGACGACAAAAAAGGCGTGGTGTATTTGCCACGGCCCACAGCTTGCATAGAGGATGGACAGTGGAAAAGTGGCAGAAGATTGAATTTTCTGATGAATCATCAATTGAACAGCATCCCAATCGCCGCAAATATTGCAGAAGACAGTCAAGTTTGGTAGAGGGAAACACCAAACCACAAGAGAATGCAAATTTGGACAAGACTTATGTCAGCCAGTGTATATAAGAGCAGATCATCCATCTGCCATGTTTCTACAATGGCGCCACTGTGACCTCGCCCACGCTTTCCTGTACCTAAAATTGTCCAGTGAATTTGGAGTAGACAGGAAAAACAAGTACTCTTATATCATGATGTGTTACAGCTTTATTTCAAAGGTGATCTTAGCCCATCATCAGCCCAACTCTAATCCCCACTCCGTAGCACAGGCTTTGAACACAAAACTGTAGCGCATCATAAGGTCTATACAAAATGAATTACAAAAGGAAAAAGTGGAAAACACAATACAGAAATTTACCTCTGAACTCATCCCCTTCAAACTAGCCTTAAGATGTAAGTGTTAGCATCAGAGGTGACAGACAGAGGTAACAGGCAAGGAGGCAAAGGGGGGTCTATATGTGTGTGTGTGTCTTTGAAGGTATAAAAGACCCTGGTGAGGAGAATCTGTGAATTTAGAACAAGTAAAAAATAAACAAAACAAATGTGTACAAAGGCCCAGCTATGGGCGTATTCACTGATGCTACAACATTCACATGTATTGGGAGTATGCAGTGTGGAGGCAGACTGGAAAGCATCACACACTGCGGTTTATCTCAAGCAGTCATCATCTCTCGAGCACCTCTGCCTCCACCACTAATACAAATTCACCGAACATAGTTTTTTTTTTTTTTTGGGGGGGGGGGGGGAGATTAAAAAGGAGCCGTCAGTCTCTTCTGCTGCAGTGAAAGCAGCATTTCTTTGTTGCATGTTGACATCTGGTTTGATGCTATAACAGAAAGCAGAACCGGAGCAGGAAAGGCACTTCAAAGTGTGGATGTCCCTTCTATTTCCTGGCTGGTTCTGCTCTAAGCCTTAAAAAATGAAAAAGGTCAGCTGGTGGCGTTTTGAGTCCTCCAAATGACCCAAAGGGAATCTGGAAGATACAGGGAGGGGGCTGGTCAGTGGCTGTTAGAAGGACTGTTAACTGAATCATTTGAACATTTATATAACAATTCACAGCTTACAAAGAACAAAGGAAAAATCTTTGGAGTCTTGTGTCTAGCCCTCGATCGAGACCTCTGGAACGATGTGTGCATTCAGCCCCGTCTCCACTGACATCTCCTGAGCAGAAACACACAAGATAAACCAGTTAATAACATTCAATTCTGACACTGCTGCAAAATCTCATTTTACACCCTGGGATTCTATAAAGGTTTATATTACTGTAAATATGGTTTAAAGTGATGTCTGTTTCTTAAATTAATTTACCGCAGTCTCCACCGCAAGCTGCATCTGACATGGCATGTCACATATTTCTGACTTGGGCTCTTCTGACAGCATATCCAGACAGGTCTGCTCAGCAGTAACATCCTGAAAAGGACAAGAAATAAGACATTACAAACAGAATAATGCATGTACTGTACAATGTAAGAGTATAAACTATCAACTTACAGTGACCATTTCCTCTGCAGGGGCAGCAGCAGGCTCAGGCTCAGGAGGAGTCACATCTGTAGATTCTGTTATGGTGCTGAGGGTGTCGTTCATGACCACAATCTCCTAAATGAAACAACGGAAAGAGTGTGTTACAGCCTGCCACCTGGTGGCCAAAGCTCAGGTATAATAAGTTTTGGCTTGAAGGTGATGTGATGTAGTTCTCACCTGCTGGACAGCAGCAGACTCAGCAATGGCGACTTCTACAGCTGAGAGAGGTTCTGTGACTACAAAGTCATCGACCAGTGTGTCAGCAATGACCTGGATGGCAAGAAAAGATCAGAGAGGACAATGTTTATGACAATACATCCAAAACTAGCATTAGATGTAAAGAAATCAGGGTGACTCAGAACTGAAACTAGCTTTTACCTCTGTGGCTTCAGTAAGAGGGGCTGCAGCCTCTTCTACTGGAGCCTCTGAGATGGTGTCTGCCACCTGATAAGACAACACCAGCGTCACTAATTTGCTGAGAGGAAAGTATTCCTAAAATACAAATGTCTTTCTTAGATGGAAACAGAAAAAGGAAATACTTACCACTGGGATTTCCACATATTGGATGGGAGCATCCTGATGTAAACAGAAAAAATAACAACACAGGTCTTTAGTCTTGATGTGTAAATGGCAAAAATTGAATCTACTGATGTTGAAGCTGCATGCTGTACACAAACAACACATGATCACAATGCAAAAACAATCAACAATGCATTTCCTGAAAGAGGAGGAAAGGTTCCACCTCTGTGGTTGCATCGGGCTCTGCAGGGACTTCAGGTGCCTCTTCTTCAGCCACCACGTCCACTTCACCTTCATCCTCCTCAGCTGGGGCTGCAGCGGCTGGCTCAGTCACTTCTTGTTCAGGCTCAGAAATTTCAGTGACAACCTCAACGACAGTATCTGTAACCACCTCGTGGGCAGCAGGCTCCACTTCAGCAGACACAACAACTTGCTCAGCTTCTACCACTTGCTCTTCAGCAGCTACTGTTTCAGGAATTGTGATGTCCTCTGAGACGGCCACCTCCACTTCTTCTTCCTCCTCCTTAGCCACAGCGTTTTCCTCTGTCAAGGCTTCGGCTTCCACTTCCACAGCCTCTGGCTCACAGACGTCAAGCATCTGAACATGCAAAGTCAACACAGCACACATTAAAAACAGCATGCACCATGCAACACAGAGGATAAAGGGATGTTACAAGACAAAGTTACACCACACCGGCACTGAAAACTGTGTCACCACACTAGTAACATATCGTACCTGTTCAGTCTCTGTCTTTATGACTGTTGCATCAGCTGTCTGAATCTGGAGAGTGATAAATAACACACCTATTAGCACATCTTTATGTGCCACATTACTCTTGGTCAGTAATAAACAATATTGACATCTTCTAGTAAATGTAAACTTAAAAACAACTAGTGCAGTGAAAGATTGTAATCTGATTTCTGTGTTATGTAAGAGAACAAGGCCTGAGGCTAATAAATGTGGTTGTTATTCATAAGGTGTGAAGTTTAAGTCGAACACTTTTCTGTTGGAAGGATTGTTTCTCGTCCAGTTTCTGCTGCTCTAAAACATGAGTGGGAACTTTGTGTCACTGTGTTTTAATGCACTGGTGTCAGCATAAGCAGCACATACACCAAAACCATTTACGCTGTATTCAATGAATTCATTGTACTTCAATAAGACTGGAGATTTTTCCTTTGCCCGGAAAACTTATGGAACTATCAAAGAACGTCATTCAAGGCTTTTGAAGTTGTCTCTTCGACGAGCTGTTCAAAAATCACTTGTGAAATGTCAGGTTAAGTTATGCTCCATCTGTGTAATCTGCCTCTGGCTTAAACCGTGTACAGCCCAGTCATGCTAGAGTGAGGGGGGGGGGACAGAAAAGGGTGCTTTTGTGTGAGTCTGTTTTACCTCAATCTCAGCAGGAGCCACCACTGGAGCCTCAGCTGGGGGTATGACCTATGAAGGAAAGAGGGAGAAGACTTCCTTCATGATTCAGCAAAACAATCATAAAGATAAACATGTATTTAATCCAGCAAAACAGCGTGCAGCAATTCTGGAAAACATTAATAAGCCTATCAGGCACAGATACTGCAGCCAATATCCTGTTTTCTAACGTTGTAAAGGTTGAGCTTTGGGAAGGGCACATACAGCGGTCCTAAAAATTTGCCCAAAGCAGAATGAGCTACACAAAGCTTTGGCTGACTAGTAGAAACTGTGACGGCCTTAAGGCATCGACCAGAGAAATCACAGTCAAGAGTCTTTCTGTATCCACAAAAAAAGGGAAAATTAGAATGTTTTCAGATTATAAATTTGGACTTGCAGGTAGTAACACTGCACACACATGCTCCTTTGTGTGTGAGGAAAGTTGTAGTGGGGGCACAAGGGGAGGATCATTATACATTTTACAGGAATGTTACAACCAATTGCATAAGTGGAGGCTGTTCCACCCACTTTCTCATCCCCCTTTAGTATGAGACTTTAACTCTGTTTAAAACTCACCACACCTCAAACTGTATAATTTAATCTTGGCACTGGAAAGATAAACTTAAGTTAATTATTATTATTTACTACTCATTTATCAGGCAACTGAATGAAGCCACCCACATTTCTCTATTTTTGCAGCCATGCCTCTGATTTACATTTGGCACAACTAAATGGCCACTGGCGGCACTCACCAAGTGTGTTGAACCATAGTGGCAATCGCAGGATGCTGTGCATAAATATTGTAAACCTTCATAGTTGGACAGTAAATTATTTAGTTTGTCTTGTGCCAGTTCTTCTTCTTCGATGTAGGACAAGTCTAATGCATGCAGGCCTGCACAGCCAGTCTGGAACAGGACACCTTTCTCTGTGCTAAACGTGGAGGATTCCTGCTTCAGTCGAACTTCTGAACAGAGGCCAAGTAGGCAAATACACATGTATAGTTTGAGAAGAGTAAATATTGTATATAGCCTTGGAGGGAGGGTATGGAGGGAGAGACAGGAGGGGGGGAAGGAAAGAGGAGAGATCCGTCCTTTGCATGGCAGAAACACACACACACACACAGTATATACACCCCCTTCAGTTTGTCCCATCACCAGAACACTGTGTACTAAACTGATCTGCACACTGCCAGTCCCACTGCACGTAGAATTTAAAGCTGATCTAGGAGCAGTTATAGACTATTCAACTCAAAGTAAAGGACATAGTGTACTTAAATGCTAATATACCACATCCTCTCTGACACATATAAAAATCCTTATATTATGTTCTTGAGTATATTTGAGAATAAGTTTCGAAGACCTGTGTGTAGTAAAACAGCAAAAGGGGGGCGTTTTCTGCCTCCGCTCTGCACAAACGTGAATGGTTGAGCCAACAAAGCCCTATAGTGTCTCCAAAAACAAACCCATAAAAGTTGCCAGGAATTGTAAGGAGGGCTGCACGTATGGTGGAAGGAGGGTCCTCACGTGCTTTGCCACAAAAAAACAGTCAGTTCAAGCGTCTTTGTCACATATTTCTTTCTTTCTCTGATGATGTGATAAGAGGAATGTGCATCTAATATATTTGGAAAGAATGTTGTAGAGAGGTCCCTTCACTAGAAATTTGTCACATGCTCTAAAAGGGTTGTGACAGCTGTCTGTGTACACTCATCTTCTCTGCTCAGACACCGAAGGCATGTACGCACATTTCAACAGGCAGATGTATCCCCTAAGCCTCACCTCCCAACATGGAAACGAAATATTACACGTTATGCAGCTCTATCTCCTCCCAAAACCCCCAGCAGAGAACCAATAATAAAAGGACAACACATGAACAAGCGCACATGTGAACACACGGGCTAATAAAGGCCTTACAGGCTGCCATAGAACAGAAGGAGAAGAGAGGAGTAAGGGCAGAGGGGAGCGTGGGGGGAGGAGAAACAGAGAGGAAATGGTGGGAGGGAAGGAAGGGTGCAGAGGGAGAGCAGATTTACGAGGGGAAAGGAGTAAAGGACAGCATGGAGGAGGAGTGGAGGGCTGCAGGAGCAAAGGAGGAGCAAGTGGGTACAAAATGTTCAGGCACGCCAGGAGCCGCTCCCTCCTTCGCTTCAGGCCACAAAGAAATTAAACACAGCAGGTCAGCAGGTCTCTAGATTGGGTGGTGGGATTATACTCACCTGAGACTCTGTGGCGACATCCAGAAGCGGTGGGGCCTCTTTTCGGCCCCAAAGCCAGCTGAACACGAGCCCCATTTATTTATGCTTGTTCTGATTCTATCATCTATTAAACCCACTGACTTAATGTCACCGTCTGCAGCCGGACACGTGGTGTCACAGAGAGAAGGCTCTCCCTCAGAGAAGCTCCACAGAACAGCTCGGAAGTATTATTCTTATTTACAAATACAGTTAGCACAGAACTGACTTTCAGTTTTGCAAAAGTGTCTGCAGTGTGTGCATCTGACCTGAATCAGGCACATCTGCAAGCAGTGAAGGAGCAGAGAAAAAGAAGGGAAAGAAAGGAGGAAAGTCGGTGGTGTGGCAGATGGGAGGGAGGGAGAGAAGGAGGGAGCTTAAGGCGAAGGGACAGAGGGGGTGGATATACGGCCACAGCATGAGACTACATAATGATGGGCATGTCCATCTCCTTTAAAATTTTTTTTTTTTTTTACAGTTTGTGCCCCTTATAGCTCAGCGGGTAGAACATTTAGGGGTTACGATCCAAACCTTACAAACCAAAAGACGCACAAGAGCACTGGACGTGTTGACCCAGACAAATGTGTAACAAAAGTCCTGTCTCCTCTCATACTATAGGCTCGGGCCGCCTCGTACACACACACGTGCACACTAGCACACGAGTCCATGCATGTGCACCATATGTGGTCATGGCTCAGTAACTGGTAGAAAGGAGCATAAATACAGTGTGTATGTGCTGCAGATTTACACACACACACACACAGATCTACATGTATGTACAGCGTACTGAAAGGGAACACTGTGTTCAGAAAAACATGTGCACTTTTCAGTCCATCACTACGGTGATAATTCTCAGAAAAACAAATCTCCAAAGAGGTAAAAGACATCCATGTTTCAACCTAGATGAAATCTGACTGCTGGAAAAGCCGGGCTCCCTCTGATGTAGCCTTCAATCTCTGCTACTTTCCACCTCTTTGCTAAATGGAACATGTTGTTCCCTCTGCTTCACAACCTCCACCAATTCCACCTCCCTTCTCCCACGAGGGCCGAGCCACAGCACAAGCTTTCTGGCCTATTACTATCTAAACTGCATGTTCCCAACACAAAGCAACAAACAGAAACTGCCCACAAATGTGTCTTTCCTGCATATCATATTTTATACATTAATTGTGACTGTAAGTTGTGCTTTTTACAAATGCTAACCCCCTGCACAGTGTTTATTGTCCCAGAGAAGGAACCAGCTTGTTGAAATATCATAAAACCTTCCAAAATTTTGAGGAAATAAAAATATATTTAAACATTTAAAATGATATTTGGTATTAAAAACCCACTCTTACCTCAGTAACTGGTTCAGTTTCAGGAATGATGAGTTTGGCCTCCTGTACTACAGCAGCTTCAACTGTAGGGGGCTCCACTGGTGGAGCTTCAACGACTGGTGTTTCTTCTGTGACGGCTGGTAGGACTTGAACCTCAACTTCCTCTGCAAAAACTTTCAGCTGCACAACCTTGGGCCCTGGTACTGCTACCACAGCTGGGATGGGCTCAACAACGGGTTCTTTCACAGCTGCTGGTTTTGGTTCTACTTTGGGGGTCTCCACAATGGGAACGGCCTGTGGGATCTTCTCCGGAGCTGGTGCTGGCGTTTTAGCAGCTTTCTTTGGAGTTGCTGCAGGGGGCGCACTCACTGCGATCCCCCGACTTGCTTTGACCGGCGTGTTGGCAGCATGCTGCTCTTCGAGGGCTCTCCTCTGGGCTTGCTACAAAAAAAAAGAAAAAAGAAAAATTTGAATTAAGTTGCTGCTGCAACGACAACAAGCTGCGTCAAACCCTGCAGTTCACCCTGCAGCCTCTGGGGGCTGACTACACATTTACAGTAGAAATAAACATGTTTACAGCCTCATACAAAAATATTTGTGTTTAATTGGACAAACAAAAATCACTGGTTTTAATTACACTAAGACTTCTGTGACAACTGTTAGGTGAAAGATTTTAATTTGCATGATTTTGTTATGTGGTGTGGGTCCACATATCTAGAAGTGTGTCCCTAACATGAAGTTTTCATTTCTGTATGCATATTACTGTAATGTGTTTTATAAGTACTTATGTGTTAAGTAAGTTTTACAGAAGATCAAAGGAAGACAGGTATACTGAATGTATTGAGAAGTGTGTAATTTCCCTACTTCTCATAGACTTTTGTAATTCATTTCCTTTGTTAGCTGTTGTCTGCTCTTTGGAGACCGCTCTGGTTGATATCAAGCTAAGGTTGTAAATCCAGATCTTGACAGAAAGGATGTGTTCACCTTCATGACCCAATTTTACGACCGACCCTTCCTGTGAGTTTGTATTCCTGGTCACCTCCAGATCTGACCCACAGCCTACAAGATTTTAGGACTTAAAGTGAACTTACATGGGGGAAGAGGTGTAAGCTTTTATGGGGCATCATAAAGTCGCTCGTATGGTACAGTGATCATTGTTGTTGAGAACTTATATTCAACTTAGGTTTACGACTGACAAAAGGGGACCCCCTGCTATTTCCTTTCTGTTTTCTCCTGACTCTCAGGTTTAACCATTACCAAATAAGGTAAAATAAATATCAGTTGAGCTGACCCCATTGGTGCAGAGTTAGGGAAGGACATGATTTTATGGGATCTCAAGATAGGATAAAAGGTGTTTACAAGAATGGCATATTGTTCTCTGGCTGTGAGGCCAGGCAATGAATTTGCTTCTTTACTGTTAGAATAAATTGTAATTTTGAGACCAGATATTGTCCACTTCTTCTTAATCAAAGAACCGGGGAAGATGAACGAAAGGATCCAGAAGATTTTTATGTCCCAAACACCGCCCACCTCACCCATTTGCCTGTGATGCTGCTAACATGGTTGTATCCTCCCACAGGGACTCAACATAGAAACCTATGTCCTAAACTTATCTTTCCCTGTGGTCATTATGTAGATACTTACAAACCAAAGTGAAACTTTGTTGGGCTCTTTGAGTTTTAGAAGTCTGAATGTTAATGAGGCCTTTTTTTAGTGTCCAGATACTAATGTTGTAGTCAGTCTGTGGTTCTCTCTAGCACATTTCTGTGTGCATAAATACCAGGCATGCCATCACAGCCAGGTCCAACATGTTTTTCAGCTCTGGACAAAACCCCCTCAGGCTTTAATGGAGGTTTTAGAAGTGCAGACCGCTGGAGGGAGGGGGTAACTGGGAGTAGGCCCAGCAAAGCTAGTTAGATAATGGGAGCTAATTAGTTGAATCAGAGCAGTCCTGACAGGTCTGGTGAAGCGGGAATGCAAACCGTGCGAGTCAGCAGCACTGATGGGTGCCCCGCAGGCCAGACAGTGGGCCTAATCACATCATAATCAGGTTATAATCAGGTTACAATCACTCCCAAAAAATGCTTTTGTTAGGATGACAGCCAGTTAGGCATTCACTGTGCTAGACCAATCCTGAAACCCAGCAGTGCATGTGTGTGTACTGTATTTGTGTCTGTGCCTCTAGCCACCATCAAAACAACCCCTCCTCTGGTTTTCCCTTAAATAGCCTGACATCTAGAAATGCAAACCTCACAACCACAGAGTAAACTGTCATTTAATCAAAGACCTTAATTGTGCTCCTCAGGTTGTACACACATACAGAGGCATGTGTGGCCAGAGTTTGACATCTTCAAGTGTCCAGGAGTTCCCTGTCTTCCTGTCCTCTGATACCTCTCAGAGACTTGGTGATAACACAGAGCTGCCAATGACTTAAGGGGACATTTTTATCTAAGTGTCGCTGCCAGACGCTCAGCAAACGAGAGAGAATTTGCAGACTCCTATCCAGCAAAAGTAATGCAAGACATTCCTCCAGTCAACACATTACCAAATACAGTTGTGTGGTGAGAGTCGCGGACTGGCCAGCCAGCCAGTCAGCCAGAGGCTTTAGAGGGAAGGAGAGAGGAGGGTGAGAGGCTGAGGAAAAATGCCATACTCAGATGTCTTGCCAGATCTGGAGGACTAAGTTTCAAGTGAAGCTTAAGTGGTGAAGAAACAACTTGAAACAACTATTTACTACAGTTGAAAAAGAAATAATAGAGCGAGTGGGTGATGCAGAGTAACCTCTGCCCTTTGAGAAACTAAAGCTTCTGTGTCACTTTCTCACTCATCAGACACCCCACCTCTCTCTCTCTGCCACACCCACCCCTCTCTGGGCACTCAATGTTCAAAACTAAAGGTTCGCCTATAGAAGGGGGGAGGAGGCTGGAGTCACACATGTGTCATTGCTGCTTTAGCATATGGAATTATGCAATTAATGTTGCAGGGTGTAGTGAAACTACGATATTATGCAGTACGTTTTAGAATTTTAGTGTAAGTAAATGTAACTTTACGCATTTAATGGCAGTCATCCATAACTTTGTTTCGTGCGTAATAAGTACGCGCATGGTGCACAGAGACCAAGAAAGGAACAATTTCTTTGGCTCTTGTGCCACAAAGTAGAGACAAATAATCTGAAGAGTCGCGCTACTAACACAGATTGTGCAAATCTGAGCGCAGTTTGATGTTTCTGTTATGTTGTGGGGGGTTTTGTGCGGCGTTAAGAGGTTTTACGCACAGAGCTTGGAGCGTTCCTTAGACCGTCTTCTGTCAAATAACACATTAAACTGAAATAATCGACGCAAACACATGTGCCAGTAAAACATTTGGTCCATCTTTGTCTGTTGATAATACGATTTGAATGCACGATCAGAACAATTGTAAACATCTTGCACCCGCATTAACAGTATTTGTATTTTACATGTTGGTCAGTGATGCTTTTCTAGGGAAAGGGGGGGGGGGGGACAAAAAGATGCCCTCAGTTAAAACTAGCTTTGGATATGAAAGCGCGCCAGCCACCACTTACCACCCTCCTCATGCGACGCTTGTTCTTCTTCCTCTTGCTGGGCATTTTGGTGCGAGCTGATGAAAACAAGAAGAAATCGAAGAACTAACACGAACAGCAGAGACTGAACAAAGTGGATGTTTATAAAGCCACCCCCGTCTCTCTGTTACCTTTGCGCGGAACCTATGGGAGGACTGGGATGAAAGATGGGGGCGTGGGGAGGCACACGGGCTCACCCCACCTAATGCACATGCACGTGCAAGTAAAAGCTCAGTCAGATGGTTTATCCGAGTTGCGCTACCTACTGACTGAATGTAGCGGGTTATGTTATGTAACCACTCCATCAAAAGCGAAGAGAGAGAGAGAGAGGAGTCTGTGCGCTTTCAGAGTGCCACACCCCCTTCTCTGGACACCAGTGCTTTTTGACGCACACGGCAACAACTCTGATATGGTGAATACTTTTCTACCTTTTCTCTAAGAGCTGTGAGATGACTATAAGGCAATTTGTTGACTGAAGAAAACACACGCAGTCAGTCATACAGAGAAAACAGTCTGTGCCTCTGTCAACTTTGAATTCATCAAAATCATGAAGCCAAAGAATAGTTTTCATTGTTAAGTGTCTTGTACAGAGACCCCCCCCCCCCCCCCTGAACTCCATCAGCTGAGAGCAGCCATTGTCTTCAACTCTTTGGATACAGCTGTGCATGCATAATTAAAGAAGGACATTTATGTTTTATTCCACCATTCAGTATTCAGTTTGAAACACTAAACCACCACAGACATGGCTCTACACTTTACACTTAGGCAGTGAGAGGGGAAGGAGTGAGTTCAGTTTTCAGCTTTGGGAGGGATTACGATTTTACATACTTGATTTAGTCTCAAATGCCAGGCTTCAGTTTGATTTACTCCTCTCTGAGCACAGACGGTTTACATGTATGCAGTGTCTCTGTGTGTCACCATGTGAAACTGCCCATCCCTACATTCTTGTGAAGAAAACTTCATGAAACAAGTCATGTATCTCTATTTTTCAGTCATAATAATAATATTGATGATGTTGGACAATTGTTCACCTGAGCATGTGTGAACGTGTGTCAAACCCAGAGCACAATCAGTTCAGGTTCGTCAAGTCACACAACTGAAGGTTTCATTGCAGCTGGTTTAACGAGGAGCAGGCTCTACTCAGAATTAGATACATCATTGTCCAATGTAAAAGTAGCCTGCAGCTCATTGTTTTGGTTTCACTTCTAAGAGGCAGATTGATTAAAAAAGATAAGTTGTGTACACTGCTAACATTTGACAAAAAGGCCTGACCCAACAACAATAACAGTACACACAATCAGGCCCTGGGCTCGCAGGTGCGAAACATGCATTCAGACCTTCATTGATTAAACCTGCTGATATAACTTTAAATAAGCAGACATGTTTTACAGGAGACAGCAGCAGGAGAGGAAGATGATCACAGAACACACGGCGAGAGATGGTCAGAATAGAATCAGCCCCTTTAAATAGAGTTGTGATGTTTACCTGGGCCAAGGTGGGTTATCACACACACAAACGGACACACACTGGAATGTTGTCTGTCAACAAACGCCCCTCCTAATACTGGCTGCATGGTTACCAGCTGTGTCACACAAACACACACATACACACAAAGACAATCACAATGCTATTTTTAGATTTGGGGTTTTAACACTTGTGAGAAGCTTCTATCACCAGTCACATTCACTAATACTGTGCTCACAAACACACACACTTTATATCAGACTTTATATCATCTGTTTCTGTATACTTTGGTCAGTGTTGTCTTTAGTTTTTTACATGGTGTAACAGCTGAAAAACAGCCTGATACCAGGCCTTTTGGTACCAACTGTCTCCATTTTTAAATGCTAGCAGGCCTCATGTGATTGGCATACCAGGCCTTCACAGACAGTGTGTTAATAAAGAGTCACAGCCCTCTGGTGACACAGGCCAGACAAAGATAGCAGCACAGGGAAGGACTCATCATCAGACATACAGATGCCAGAGACTCTCCAGTGTGTATTCAGGTCTGGGGGGGTGAAAGGAAAGGAATGAAGGAGGGAGATGGATCAACAGTGCCCAGCCATCTTTCACCGATGCCAGAGACTCTCCAGTGTGTATTCAGGTCTGCAGGGGTGGGTTAAAATAAAGATAAGAAAAGGAAGGAGGGAGATGAATCAACAGTGCTCAGCCATCTTTCACCTGACTTGGAGGGTTCTCCTTCTTACAGCAGAGGAGGGTGCTTTTAAATTCCATCATGGCAAAGAGCTGAACAAGTGGAAGACAAAAAAATGATGGAAATTTTGATCTCTGTATATGCAGTCTATCCTTAATATTTGTTGTTACTTTAATCTTTAATCCTTTTTTTTAGTTCCCTGAGACATCTGTGTCTGTCCCTGTATATCATAGCCTCCTATGATCCTTTAATCTTTGAGGTCACTTCCCTGCAACACCCCACCTCTTGTTTCTCACCAAGGTCACGGATCCTCTGCCTTTTGCTATTCAATGTTGATCTCTAGACTTTTCCAATACACAACAGACTCCAGAAGGAGATCCTGAATTGTATCCAAACCCCTGAGCTGTATCCCACACTCCAGGGGGTCAACCTCAAGGTGTGATCAGGAGACAAATGGCTCTGTGACCTGCGGGACTCCAGGAAAATATAATTAGGTGTGAGAGACAGCGGGTACTGTATTCAACTTTCTGATACAGTAGAAAAGGCCAAAAAAGATGATGCTAATAATAATATTCTATCAAATATGAAACTACTCAATATTAACTTTGCCTTTTGTTTTTGTTGATGCATGCCCCCTTTACATGTTTAATAAAAAATGTTGTATTTACATTTTGTATTTAAAAACGAGCTATAAGTACTTCACTGTCCTTTGGAACAACTACACAGTGCCCTCTAGTGTTTAGTTTAGTTTGCACTATCAAAACAATCCCCTGCAGTTTCAGCATTCCTTTGACTGTTCGGTTCATCATTTCTGGCTACAGATTTCCTTTAGAGGCTTACTGGTTTAATCATGAATCAAGAAGAGTCATAACATTCCTCTCTGATTCTAAAAGGAGCACAGGAAGAAAGATATTCTAGGAACTTAAGCTCACACCTGCACTTTGTAAGTGATAGCAGCCTGCTGTAAAGATACAGTGTGTATAAATGGATTTTCTCCTACAGCTTCTGGCAGACGCCACTACTGTATGATGAGACACCTAGACGTAACATGTCCAAGTATTTGTGGCATATATAAGATGACAGATCATGTATGCATGGCAGGGATGCATGTCAGCCCATGTGTGGCAGCATGTCAGCCTGTCTACACGGTGTGTAAATTTAACCTCATGCTTTATTATTTGACAATAAACACCTTATCTTGACGTATCCTTACCTTATCTATGTATGATGTGTTGATGCATAATTGTCCAACGACTACTTAGAAGGTTGTTTCTTCAAGTTAGATTTAGTGTTGACTAATCCAGTCAAAGTCCAGAACAGCTGAGTTAAGTATATGGACAACATGTGCTGTATTGTGTCCAGTGGTGGAATGTAACTAAGTATTTGTACTTCGTTACTGTACTTAAGTACATTTATATGCATTTATACTTAAGTAAAAATAATAGTGCATACTTTATACTTTTACTCCATTACTTTTTGCAGCTATTAGCTGTACTTTCTACTCCACTACATTTCTACAATGTCTGTAGTTACAAGTACATTTATGAATACAGTTGTGTTCATACAGCTGTGCTGAGGTCAAACATGAAGATGGCGTCATGCTGCCAGCTGTGTTTCTATAATTTCTGGCTCAGTTAGCTGACTAGTTAGTTACTGTCTGCTAACACAGATCCATCCATAAAGGTAGGGTAGGACATTTTGAAAACTCAGTGAGAGTCAGCCAGATTTGGAAAGTTCTCGAGCTCACCCCGAAGCCACGTCTCCCAATCACATGGACGCGCATTACCTGAAGACGAGCTGCGGTCTGTGACTTCGGCCATCATGCACGTACCTCTCTGGTGCGCGCAGAGCAGGAAGAGAGCGACAACCAGCCAATACTCTGCGCAGGGTCCACCCGGAGGATTGGCTGATGTTTTTAGAGTTTTATAGCTTCCACAGATGATTCATATTCTTCGTTTTAATGCGAAACTGACAAACTAACCGGTTGTTATCGGACTGTAAAGAGAAGTTACGCTAATTTAACAAAAAGTGCATCAGAATGAAATCTCCTACCCTACCTTTAATGTCTGATTACCATTAATCATAACATTAATCTACAGCAGGAATACTTACACAGTAAAAATGCGGAATGCCTCTCCATTCACTTGATGCCCACAGCCTGCCTCATGACACACAGACATGTCCATAGCTGGTTCTGGGTACATTTCAAAGCTGTCTTGTACTGAAAATGTAAATTAACTACACATTGTCCATTTTTATTTCAAGATGATTTCTTTGATTATTTTAACCTGTTCAGATCCTTTGCAATGGAAATCAATAATATATATTCAGTGCATGAGTACGTTTGCTTTTAATACTTTAAGTACATTTAAAACATACTTAAGACTTTTACTTAAGTAGGATTGTTGACGTAGCACTTCTACTTTTACTTGAGTATATATTTTGCTGGGTATTTGTACTTTTACTTAAGTACCAAGCTTCAGTACTTCCTCCACCACTGATCGTGTCAAGGTTTTTGGTGTAAGAGAAGAGAGAGTGAAGGGAAAAAGATCCTGATATGTTGCTGCAAGAGCAAAATCCACTCTGTGGCTTTACAGAAGCGAGCGTGTTTCCATTGAATCGTGAGAAAGAAGCAATGAACGTGCATCAAATGTTCCAAAACAAAACAATATATTTGTAACACATATCAACTTTTATTTCACTCATCTCAAATTCAATTTATTCTTCACTCAAACATAGGACAATATCATCAAACTTAACAACATTCATAATACATAATTCATAATTAACCTCTTGCTCTCAGCTGAAACTTTACACGTATAGTTTTGGAGTGCATGCAAACATGTTGTGCATTTTCTATTTAAAGACATTTAAGTAGACCCGCTACCATAAATATCACATTTTATCCTGAGTTTTTAAAACTTTTTTTTTTATTTTGATTTGCTCATTTACACATTTCATTTAAGCAGCTGGCTCTTTTAATGCAGCCACATCATTTGGGAAGACGCCATCCCCCTCACTTTAAAAAAAAAACTGCTCAAAACGGACCCTGAATGCAACTCAGGTGTATGTTAGTTGAACCTAGATGTGTAATTTTTATGAAAGATAATCCACTCATAAACAAACAGTGAGACGTACCATCTAACCAAACACTCCATGGTAGATGTGACAACACCAGATGAGTGAAGTGATGCACACGTTTTAACAATCATGCAACATGGGAATAAAATCTCTTTAAGTGGTTCAGGGGGAGATGGATGGAGGACGTGCTGCTCTTTTACAGCATTGTAGCTTTTAGCCTGGTGTCTCTGATTCACAATAATAAAAAAAAACATGTTCACAATAAAAAATATGATAAGTCCATGAGGCGGTGCAGCACAGGCACACATCCTGCATTATGGTTGTGCCTGTGCTGCATGTAAGTGATGGGGTGGTATTACACAGGAATGGTTTGTTCTGTGTAAGCAGGAGGAGGGTCGTCAGGTTTACATCCCTGCTGAAATACCTGAAACAAAAAAACACAGATATGTATTAATGTTTAAAATAATAAACAATTAAACATAATAATTGTAAAGTTTTGTATTAGAATCACCTCATTATAGGCAGGAGGAGGTCCACAGATGGCAGCAGTGCTATAACGTGGAGGGCTGCTGCCTCGCTCGCCACCACCCTCACTGTTCTGCCGTGACATGCTTCGAGGGAAGGGGATGACGTATATGGACCGAGGGTGCCCGTCGTGTTCGGTGCGTCTCGCCACTTCCCTCTCTATCTGCTCCTCTCTAAAGCGAGTGCATGCTCTGCAGAAGGTGATGCAGAACATGATGCAGAGGCCGAAGCCTGTGACTCCCAGGAAGATCCTTAGAGGAGGAAGAGAAAGAGGAGGAGGAAGAGGAGAAGCATTTAAATAAATGTATAGCAGCATCATATTTTTTTTTGTTGGCTGTGACACCACTTCTGTTTTGGCGTTTTAATAAGCTCTAATAAATGAGAATTATAACATCACTCTAAGCCTAATGAGGAATTTTGTGCCAACAAAACAAAAGGAAACTTAAAAATGGAAAAACTTACTCTAGATAGGGTGGAAGCATCCTTAAACTTATGTGAACACAATGGAAGTGAAGGAATAAAGCACCAAACAGTCCTGAAAGACAAAAAGACAGATTATGGAATATCGAGGCTGTGCCCCCTTCATAAATGCTTCACCTGGAAACTTCCATCTCACTGATGTACAGTAGTAAAGTACAGTATAGTAATCTGCTCTGCAGTGGTTGGCTGTATTACGCAAAGATCTAATGATTACATTTGTTCTACATATGATTAGTAGGAACACTGAGGCAATAGTTTATAAGGAGGTCAGAGAGCCTGAAACATAAATGTACAGTGGACCTTAAGGTCATTACCAAATGACCTAATTCTGAGCTATTATCATATCAGTGAAAGTGGTTTTCCTAACTGAGGCGAGACAGATGATAACCATGAGATGCCCATATGTGACCCACCATGTCTGCCATGTCTTGTTAAATGAGGTGAAGATGCAGAGACATTTCGAGCTTCCAAAACTCATGTGTAGCAAACCGCCATGTTGACGATTACACAAATTCTTGCTCACAGTATATGCGTAGGCGCAAAGCTGTTCGTGAATTACGACATTTAGAAATGGATTGATCTGTACAGTTATCAGAACCAAACCGTAATCGTTAATACTGATGAGATTAATGCTAAAAAAAACAGCCATGAATCAAAACCCAGGCTCTGCTGCAGTCACGTGTGTCAAAGAGGAGGTTGAAGGTTAGCTTTATGACAGAATAGTTATTACAGCTTTTGATCAGTTTAATGTGTTTAATGTGTGCCTTCATGTGTGCACATGAGCATCTCAGCATGATTATGATAAATGAATATGGTTAAATGTTGATGACTTACTTTAAATATCAAACAATGTAAAAAAAAAAATCACATGATTAGTAGACAAGGTCAAAATTCTCATGATCAGACATTAAAACAGGCGGCAAGACAGTAGAACAATTAAACAGCTCCCAAATGAGGATCAGAGTGTAGTAAGAAGAACGTCTCCAACAACAGGAAGAAAAACATTCAGGCGCCTACCTTCAGTGCAGTGACCTCTCTTCTCTTCTCCTCTCTTCTCTTCTCCTCTCAGGTGTAATACTGAGAGGCCAAACTCACCGGAGCAGAGTGCAGGTTTTTATTGTTGGGTGTGATGATGAAAGGGGTGGAGTGTGTACACGTAAACGAGAGCAAAGCCCAGCATGTTTATCAGCCTCTAACACATTCAATAATACTCTTGTTAACCCTTCATGTACACTCAACAAAAATATAAACGCAACGCTTTTGTTTTTGCTCCCATGTTTCATGAGATGGACTTGAAGATCTAAACTTCATTCCAGATACACAATATTACCATTCCTCTCAAACATTGTTCACAAATCTGTCTAAATGTGTGATAGTGAGCACTTCTGCTTTGCTGAGATAATCCATCCCACCTCACAGGTGTGCCACATCAAGATGCTGATCTGACATCATGATTAGTGCACAGGTGTACCTTAAACTGCCCACAATAAAAGGCCACCCTGAAATGTGCATTTTGTTTCTGCTTTATTGGCGGTCTGGGGACTCAGAACCAGTCAGTATCTGGTGTGACCACCATTTGCCTCATGCAGTGCAACACATCTTCTTCGCATAGAGTTTATCAGATTGTCTATTGTGGCCTGTGGAATGTTGGTCCACTCCTCTTCAATGGCTGTGCGAAGTTGCTGGATATTAGTGGGAACTGGTGCACGCTGTCGTATACGCCGGTCAAGCACATCCCAAACATGTTCAATGGGTGACATGTCTGGTGAGTATGCTGGCCATGCAAGAACTGGGACATTTTCAGCTTCCAAGAATTGTGTACAGATCCTTGCAACATGGGGCCGTGCATTATCTTGCTGAAACATGAGGTGATGTTCATGGATGTATGGCACAACAATGGGCCTCAGGATCTCATCACGGTATCTCTGTGCATTCAAAATGCCATCAATAAAATGCACCTGTGTTCTTCGTCCATAACAGATGCCTGCCCATACCATGACCCCACCACCACCATGGGCCACTCGATCCACAACATTGACATCAGCAAAGCGCTCACCCACACGACGCCACACACGCTGTCTGCCATCTGCCCTGAACAATGTAAACCGAGATTCATCCGTGAAGAGAACACCTCTCCAACGTGCTAGACGCCATCGAATGTGAGCATTTGCCCACTCAAGTCTGTTACGGCGACGATCTGGAGTCAGGTTAAGACCCCGATGAGGACGACGAGCATGCAGTTGAGCTTCCCTGAGACGGTTTCTGACAGTTTGTGCAGAAATTGTTTGGTTATGCAAACCAATTGTTTCAGCAGCTGTCTGAGTGGCTGGTCTCAGACGATCTCGGAGGTGAACCTGCTGGATGTGGAGGTCCTGGGCTGGTGTGGTTACTCGTGGTCTGCGGTTGTGAGGCCGGTTGGATGTACTGCCATATTCTCTGAAACGCCCTGGAGACGGCTTATGGTGGAGAAATGAACATTCAATGCACGAGCAACAGATCTGGTTGACATTCCTGCTGTCAGCATGCCAATTGCACGCTCCCTCAATGCTTGTGGCATCTGTGGCATTTTGCTGTGAGACAAAACTGCACATTTCAGGGTGGCCTTTTATTGTGGGCAGTTTGAGGTACACCTGTGCACTAATCATGATGTCAGATCAGCATCTTGATGTGGCACACCTGTGAGGTGGGATGGATTATCTCAGCAAAGCAGAAGTGCTCACTATCACACATTTAGACAGATTTGTGAACAATGTTTGAGAGGAATGGTAATATTGTGTATCTGGAATGAAGTTTAGATCTTCAAGTCCATCTCATGAAACATGGGAGCAAAAACAAAAGTGTTGCGTTTATATTTTTGTTGAGTGTATATATATATATATATAAATACACAGTCTATATGTTCACATATAAACACACGTGTGTGTGTGTGTGTTTTGTCGGTTTAACAGTATTTTTATTAGTTTGCGATCAAAGGTTCATGAAAAGAATTTATGGTAACATTAAAGGATTTAAAGTAACAGCTACCTTTCTCTGCAAGGTCCTAACTGACAGTAGGAACAGCAGCCATAAAATACACTTTTACATTCGAAGAGGCCTGTTTTCCATTAACTCAGGTCAAGAACACTCTAGTCTCAGAGCTCCTCAGAGTCAAGCAGTTAAAGGTAAAGTTACAGTTCTTCCCCTTTTTTTGCCCGACAGCCCTTTCCCCTTCCTCCTAAAAATAATGAAATAGTGATGTAAGATGTACCTTTAAGATTTACTCGATACTGAGTGTTGTGTGACTAAAAATCATCTATAACATGACCAGCACAAACCAGGAAATGTAAAGTCTCCAAGTGGAAAAATATTACCTGCCGCTCAGGAGAGTAAAAAGATACAAAGGTTACATCCTTACAAGCTCCCACAAGTGAACATAAAGTGATCCAATCAAATAATTGACAGAAGTGAACTACACGTGAAAGGTCAAATTAACTTTATTGATCCAATTTTTCTTAATCCAGATTTGACATTTATATCTGTGTCACAAAAAAGTGTACAAAATGAACAAATGCATTAATCCTTCCTGCTATGCTGATATTTAATTTGAATTCCGGTTATAGCAACTGTTGATAGTTTTTCTTAATAAAAGCCTTTCTGTTAGTTTTATGTTGTTGTCTGGTACCTAAAAACATGACAACAGCTGTAATTGGTACAACAACACACAATATGCATAGAATTGAATTAACAAACATTCAGAATTCAAACTTCTAAAAAAAAAAAAAACCACACACAACCCAAAATATACAAACTGGAACTAACACACACACTTACAAACACACACATATAGACAAGCAACAATACACTGATCACACTTCTGTCACCTGTGGTTTCAGCGCTGTGCATGATCTGTGTATTCAAGTGACGTCTCTACTGCTCTACTCTCTGATGCTCCTCTGGGGGAAAGTATTATTATTATTATTATTATTATTAATATTATTATTATTAACTTTTGGGAAGCTAAACTACTTTAAATTGAACTTTTAAGAATAAGACTCAACAATTAATACCACTTACTAACAGAGGGGGCAGCATTTTACCAGACAGTTAATGCAATTCTGACTACATTTTGGCATTAGCCTTCGTTATAGCATATTCATATAAACAGCACGTCATCTTCACTGTAGATCGACTCTGATTGTCCAAACACACCTGCTGTGCCTCGTGTGTTTGCTGCGTAACATTCCCTCATTGAGCTAATTTATTTTAATCACAAACAGCTGTTGTAATTTGTCTGAGCTGTCCAGACAGTGAGAGCAGATATCTCTGCAATATAATTTATCATACAATTGTAGCTAGTTATTTATACACTTAATAATTTAAATCATGTTGAATGTCCTTTTTACATATACAGGTTATTTAAGGCATTCTTTAAGGCTCATTCACATTCATTGGTCAAATCTGAGTCGATCTGGGAAAACAACATTGCTTTGAACAGCACTTGTATTGAAGTCTGCAGTTAATAGAGGTGTACAAATGTCAGTGGTCATGGTCAGTCAGTTACAGCATATTAAATGAGGCGCAGATCCATGAACAGCATCTGTTGCATGACACGTTGAGTTTGGGTTAGAGGAGGGGAATTAGTTATTTGGAGTCCAGGTTCAGTTGGGATTATTGCTTTTACACCTCAGAGGCAAAACAAGTCTGACAAAGACTGAAATGTTCCCCATTCCTACAAATCCTCATGATTCACCCTGTGGTAGCGTCTGTCCAGCCAAGCCTGCAGCAGAGGAAGGTTTGTTTCCATCCAGCGGATGTTGTCCTCAATGGTCTCATAAGTCTGCTGGATGCACCTCATCTCTGAGCCGGTCTCCTCGGTCAGGGAGCTGAAGAAGCTTTGCACCTGTGCGTAAGCAGAAACATATAAATCAATCAACCAAGCTATAAAGAGTTAACTGAAACACTGTTACACAAAAGTAATGCTGTGTACTGAACATTAACACCAAGCATAGCTCCTTGTTCTTATGTCCAATTGGAGCCTGTATTGACACACAGCCTTACTCACCTCATCTAACATCTCCCTGGTAGAGTATTGGTTGGTCACCCCAGTAACCATGTAGGATATGGAGTGGGAGCCGAGGTCAAACCTGTGGAAATTAAGGCAAATAAGACACAATTAACTGTAGCTGTTAACGGCCTACACTGTATGATACGATCTGAAAACTGAAGCCCGTGCTCTGCTGTGTTTCTTTCATGTGGCCAGCAGGGGGAGACTCTGCTGCCTCCAAGTATGAGGAAATTACCTTACATCTCACTTGATTTATTACCTCAGTAACCAAGGGTGTAGATTGGCTTTTGACATTGGTGGCGACCTAAGATTTCTAAGGAATTTAACACTTCCTGTTTTTTTTGGAGGTTATCAAATTATTTGTGGGTCTATCCTTACTCCTCTCTACCATCTCATCCAATTAGGATCACTTGCAGCACTACTGTGCTAAGTTTAGGCTGTTCGATTTACCACATTTGGTCGTTGTCTCACAGTGAGTGATATTTTTGCATATGACTCACATTTACCCAGATCAGTACTGTAATATTGAGCACTAATGGCATCATAAATGTCACATGCATGCAAAATTCTTTGACAATGATAAGGCTGATTATGAATTGTGAGTGACTGTATGTGTAGCTGGGCTGACTGACTTCTTGATCAGGGTGTGCCAGTTGGCCTGCAGGAAGTCCCAGGCCAGTTTGTAGCCATGCGGGTTTTTGCTGACCGTGACGACCACGCTGTCGAGGTCCTGAGTTTTCATGATCTCACCACTGAGGCTCTGCTCCATCATCCTGCAGACAGAAAAAGAAATGCAAATGATAGTTTCTTTTCTTTTAATAGGACTTGCTAAGGTGTCCCACTTCTCATAATCTACACACCACTTGAGCTTGTCTTTAAGAGGGCTGATAGCCATGGCTGACTTCATGCGGCTCTTGGTAGACATTTGCAGTGAACTGCGGTACTTCTCGAACAGGAAGTCCCACCCCTCTGGTGTTCGAGCTCCAATCACAAACACAGCCATTGTGACGTCCACAGGGAGGCTGAAAGTAAAGACCCTCAGGTCAGTAATGGTTTGATCTGAAATCTGAGCTCTGAACGTATGATCCCTAACCTCATGTTGCCATCAGAGTCTTTCCACTGTTTGAAGAGCTCGGTGGCTTTGGTCACGCAGGGAGTGTAGTTCCTGACGCAAGCAAAGAGCAACAGGTAACTCCTCAACACTCTCTCAGATACAGAACCAGAGTCGGACCACTCCTGGCGATCAATCAGCCCACGGAACAAATCTACAATGTAGCCCTGAGAAACACAGGCGGACATTTTATCAGTTCATGTCAACAGTCAGTTACACTGAACATCAGTTTATATATCTTTACTAACCTTCATCTGGTTCTCCAGCACGGTCATGTCTCTTTTCTCCATCAGTTTGTAGAGAGGTACAAGCTCTCCAAAGCCCTGAGTCACAGCCATGATCTCAGTCTCTTTGGACAGGTAAAGAGACAGCTCCAGGGCCGTGTCCAGCCTCACCTTCCCTACACTGCAACACCCACAAGACACAATGCAATGTGAAATAATAATTCAGGATAAACAGCAAAGTCAGATTCACCTGTTGTCATTTGACAGACCTGACCAGCTGGAAGACGTTGTGGATGAGGCTGGCTCGGTCGTTGCTGCTCAGGGCCGTGTGGTTGTGGTGCAACAGTTTGATAATAGAGTTCCATCCCTCGCCTGCATAGTGGACCATGTAGTAGCCACTCATGTCCACGTTAAATTTCACCCAGTCCACCTCCTCTGGCAGGTACAGGACATCTGCACAGGAAGGCAGTGTGGATAAAGGAGATAAAGGTCCTCACTTATAAATACCTATCATTAAAATACTCACCAGTCTTTGACTTGAGCAGGAAGCGGTGGGTGGTGTTGGAGGTGCTGGTCATGTACGTCAGAGGGATCTGCCACAGGAACCTAGCAACACACGAAATATACTTTGTAACAGTCTGGTTGTAGCAGTATATAAATAAACCTGTTTAGACACTAGCTTTACCCTTCAGTGAGGGAGGGGTCATCAGTCTTCAGGTAACGCTCCTGACTGAGTCGGACTTCACGACCTCTGACCTCCACAGTGACCAGTGGGAAGCCCTCCTGCAGTGTCCAGGTGTCCATGATGGCTCTGACATCCAACTCATCACCGGAATACCACTTCTGTGGATGCACACACACACACACACATATGTAGATGCATAACAAATGATTTAACATTATTAGTACAGCTCTTTGGTCAGACAGGGTGATTTGGGGCCACTGATTACTGGAGCAGAAACACTTACAGAGGCTGCAGATGGGACTTTGCGTTTGGAGCAGAATTCAACATGCTTTATTCGACCGTCATCCAAATCATCTGAGTTGCAAATCTGATAGTGAAAGGCACAAAAGAGGGCAGGAAAAAAACAGAAAGGTTAATATAGCAACAGCAATTATGTTTAAAACCCAAAAAATCATTTTATCACATTTTTCTGATTGAGTGGCCTCTGAATAATGTGCACTAAAATCCAACAATATTTACACTATTCTAACCCTGAATAATTAAGGTATAGGTGACACATAGCTCACATCAGTCAGACTCTCCCACAGGTGGCTGTTCACTGTGTTCTGGTAGCTGTAGCGCTTGAGGTATCGGATGATGCCGATCTCGAAGGCCTCTGGAGTGAGGAAGTCCCGCAGCATGTTCAGAATACAAGCCCCCTACAAAACACAGGGGCAAGGCTGCAAATTAAGATTTATATACATAGGATATGATTTGATGATGATTTCTAATACTTCTAGTATCTATCTTCAGAACAAGGCTGACCTTGTCATACGACACATCGTCAAACATCTCCTGGATCTGTGTGGGGTTTTCCACAGGGGTGGAGACCGGGTGGGAGGAGCTGAGAGAGTCGACCTCCATCGCCTCAAAACATTTGCCCAAGAAGAAGTCGTCCTAAGAGAAAGTGTGGATGGAGACAGTTGTCGTTACATAATACTTTAATAAATACGTATCAACTCTGAGTTTTCTACACTCAGCTCTCACCACATGCAGCTCTGGGTAGGTGATGTCGAGGGAAATGAACTCCATAAACTTGGCGAAACCTTCATTGAGCCATAAGTCGTTCCACCACTCCATCGTCACCAAGTTCCCAAACCACTGGAAACACATGTTTGTACAGCATTTAATGCACTGAAGTCCACGCTCATATAATTGACGCTATTTATTAGTAGACATTTATTTAATTTTTAATCAAGCAGGCTACCTGGTGTGCAAGCTCATGGGCGATGACCTTAGTGATGCCCAGTTTGTCAGAAGCAGAGGACCTCTCAGGGTCAAAGAGGAGGCCGGCTTCTCTGTAGGTTGTCAATCCCCAGTTCTCCATCGCACCGGACTGGAAGTCAGGGATGGCGGCCAGATCTGCAGGAAAGATCAGGTACACACAGCAAATACAACTTTTAAATCATTAGAAACTCATTACTGGACTCTGAATGTACACACAAAGGACAATGACCACAGTCAATTCAGAGAGTGCTGTGTGTGGACAGGCTATATCTGTGCCGATGCATTTTAAAATATGAAAGATGAAATATCGAATATGCGAAAGTGGCACTTGAGCTGAGGTTTTCTTTAACTTTCTCCAGATGTGTACACTAGTAAATCACAAATATTGTCACAGTTATAACACAATAGTTTCTCTATACTTCTAAAGAATACGTTTTATATACAGCTGGCTTGTACGAGCTGTTCAAGATGACAGCATTGATCAAAGATATTGTATTAGTACAAAAAACATCGACTCCTCCCATTATCCTGCCAAATAAAATGGTGGAGTAGTGCGCAAGCCAGGGCATAAATGTAGTAATCCCATCTTGCTTTGTAATAACATGTATTACTGACCTTGTTTTGGGAGCGGGTAAGGAATATTGAAATAGTCGTCATAGAAGTCCAGCAGCTTTACAGCAGCATCCAATGCGAAAGCTGTCTGGCTGATCTTCTCTGGGACGGCATAGACTGAAATCTGATGGGAACGCACAGTAAAGAAAGAGACATTTACATCTCTACATAAACAGGTTCTCGACTAGAGCATCATCCGTCAGGCGTCTCACCTTGACGCCGTGCTGGGTGGTCTTGCTCACAGACAGGAAGTCAGACACAATGTAAGCCACCAAATAAGTGCTCATTTTCACAGTGGTGTCAAAGTGATCCTCCAGCAAGCCGCCCGGCAGCTCCACGGTTTTAACCTAAGAGATGTCATCAGAGTGTGTGAGGCAGCTGATTCTTATTCTGTACTTGAATAATGTGACTCTGCTATACTGTTACACTGACCTTAGGCATATTGGATATGGCTATGTGGCGTGGCTCCCGTATAATCCGTATGGTGAAGTTGGCTTTGAAGGCAGGCTCATCGAAACATGGGAACGCTCCACGAGCAAAGGTTGCTTCAAACTGTGTGGATGCCATCACCCTGAGAAAATTGTATTACAACTAAAGTTCCTTCTGTCACCTTCCTGCATTTGCTCCATATAAACGATGAACACATTTGGCGGCCTTACCTGATCTCCCCACTGCTGCTGCGGTAGCTGCTTTTGTAGAAACCGTGGAAGCTGTCGGACAAGTTGGCAGCAAACTGCAGCTGAACTTCATACTTCCTACCTTTGGTCAGCACCGAGTCTGACTGCAGGGCCAGCTGATGGTAGCGAGGATACTCCAACACCTGCAGGGGCTTCACGCCTTCGGGTGCCAGGAGCAGCACGCTGGATATCTGCATGTTCTTGGCATGAAGAATGATGGTTTTGGTGTCTTCATGCACATCCAGCTGGATGCGGACCACGCCGGTGAAGTCAAGGGTGGTCAGGTTAGGGTGGATGGTCAGGTCATAGAGGAGGGGGCTGATGGTTTGGGGGAGTCTCATGCGGTCCCACGGGAAGGGTTGGCCGTTGGTGGCTATGGGGAGGTCTTTGGCTTGATTTGGTAGCTGAGCCCCAGAGGAGGGACTTAGGAGGACAGACAGCAGCAGGAGAGGAGCCAGTAACATGGTGGCTGGAAAAGCAGGAAGTCCTCTCACCTGAAATACAAAATTTGTCATGTGTTAAGTTTACAGCATTGATATTGCACACTTTATCAACCTGCAGCCATTCAAACACGTTGGAAGAAGACAGTGGAGCCATAAGGCAACACTGTCGACTTCACACACACACATTTCTACTCGTTTATGGTCACGAATCACGATCAAAACTCACGTTTCACTCAGACTGAGCTGGTACAAAATGTCTAATCATACAGTCCTCACAGTTTTCAAGTGTGTGTGTGTGATATGTGTCAGAAATCTTACAGTTACCGTGTGCTCTTCCGCGCGTAGGATCGACACTGATTATAAGTGAAAGTGAAACAGATGAAGGGGGAACTGCATGCTGGGAGAAACCAGATGAAACGTCCACGGAGGTGAAGTCAGCTGGGGACATTTGGGCATTTCTGTTACAGCTGCGATGACACGACTGTCCGGTGAATTCAGAAAAACAATGTTGTTTTCACGAGTGCAGCTCACAGCCCGTACTGAAGGACTGAACACCAAAAGTAGCGTGAATGCATCTGTCCATCTAATGTGGCCATAAATTATCTACTAATGCATGAGCAACTAGAAATGTATTAATTTGAAACCGAAGGACAGAAACAGGAAGTTCTGTTCGAGGTTCGCGTGCCTGCCGTCGCGGGGACGCGCACGCAGCTAGAGCGCATGTGCGCAGACTACCGAGTATTTTTACGGGCACGTTTCCTTCTCCACAGGTGTCACACTCATGTGACCTCAGCGTGTGTTTTCATGTGAAATGTTTTCCCTGCAGCTCTGACGTCTTATGAAATCTCCTTGCATTTTGCAGATTTATACACTGAGTGTGAACCTGGCACCTTTCCATTATCATCTCATTAAAAGACTATAATATGAAATTAATAAGAAATAAAACACATGGAAAAACACATCACTGTATGGATTTTATTTCAGAAAAACACCAGAGCACATCCTTTAGAAATATGTGATGTCATATGTCTTGCTGCTCACACATGTTACTGGAGTAAGTACCAGTATTGATGAGTTATTAAAAGACATTTTATGAAATGTCTATACTGGCTGATGACCAGAACTTTGACCACAGATGTGACATATCATTGTTGGGATTTGATGCAGCCTTAGTCATTAGACCAGGGGTCTCAAACTTGCAGCCTGCGGGCCATTTGCGGCCCACAGGCGGATATTTTGTGATTGACATCAAACTTTAGCGTTAGTGCGGCCCGCACATTTTTCTCAAACTCACTTATTTGCTGAGGCTTGCCCTGTGTGTTTTATTGTTGTTTTATCATTGGAACTTGATTAACTAAGAGGTTCTGAGGTTCTATGTTCTAAAGAACTGTTCGTGTTCTGACCTGTTATTAATAAAGATCGAGAAGATTGGACCAGTTGTGCTTTTTTTTTGGAATATTTGAAACCCTTTTTTTTGTGGAAAACTTGATGCGGCCCAGCCTCACCCAGACTCTACCCCCAGCAGCCCCCCAGGTAGGTTGAGTTTGAGACTACTGCATTAGACAATGACAAGATCATCCGCAGTCTCTAATGAAGAGAATTTTAATGCAAACCTCAGTAACTCTGGTAGTTTTGCATCAGACAGGTGAGGTCCATTTAATTGAATGCATTACTTTCACTGCTGGGGGACATCAATCTGAATGATCAAACCTGAAACTCTTCTTAGACACAAAAGTCTTAACGTTAAAAAAACCCATCATACAGTTTCTGTTTTACCTGTACAGCACATTTACACCTATCACACCCAGCCATGTGTGGTAGATGTGTAAAAGGAGGCATGGCCCAGTGTGGCCCAGAACCACCTGGATCCTCTTTATTGCACATATCCATTCTCACGGGTGCTTGGCTATGGATTTTCAATCCTGTGGATCCTCATGTGAAGTGTCAAGTTATCACGCAATCTGAAATGTTTCCCACATGATTTGCAAGAATATGATTTTTCACCTACATGGATTTTTGTGTGCTTTTTCAAATGTGACATCTGACAAAATCTTTTTCCACATGTGGTGTAAATATAAGGCCTCTCACCCGTGTATGTCCTTATGTGCCTTTTCAAAGACGATAAGTCTGTAAATCTATACTTACAAATGCTGCAGGAGTACAACCTCTCCCCTGTGTGTGTCTTCATGTGTCTTTTCAGAGATGATTCGCGTGTATAGCTATTCTGACAAAATTTACAAGAAAACGGTTTATCACCTGTGTGCGTTCTTTTATGATCTGTGAACGTTGACAAGTTATCAAAACATTTACCACAAACGTCACAAGAATATGGTTTCTCGACTGTATGGATCCTGTGATGAACTGTCAAAGCCGTGGAGGTACGAAATCTTTTACCACAGACGTTTTCACCCGTGTGGATTCTTCTATGCTTAGCAAGGAGTGATGGATTATTAAATGTTTTGTGACAAATACGGCAAGAATACGGCCTCTCACCTGTGTGGATTCTTTTATGAACCGTCAACACTGACAGGTGACTAAAACCCTTACCACATATGTTGCACATGTACGGCCTTTCACCTGTGTGGGATCTTTTATGAACTGTGAGTCCTGATGACATGGCAAATCTTTTACTGCAGATGTTACAAGAATATGGCTTCTTCTCACCTGTGTGGATTCTCTGGTGTCTGACTAAGCTGAATTTATCAATAAATGCTTTCCCACAGCTATCACATTTGAACCAAGTGACACCTTTGTCAATATGCTTTGCATTTTGTGTATTTGTACTTGATACAGAGTCTGCTTTTTCTTCTTCTCTGTGGTCTTGTCTTTCAGGAAAATGAGAGCTGTGAGGTAGGAGCTGCTGGTCGCCGTTTTGCTCTGGTACATATGAACTTTCCACTGGTACCTTAGCTACAAATCCTTTCTGTGACTCTAAACACAGATTCTCATCTTCACTTTGGTCACCATCCTTAGCAAACATAAGGGCATCCGTCTCCTTCTTCAGTGCCAGCTGCTCTCTGTTTGGATGGGTGCAGAGATCCTCCTGTTCCTCTTGGTCCAAACTCCAGTCCTGGTTACAGACTTGGTGGTTGGAGAGAACCTCCTCCTCCTCCTTGTATGCATGTTCCTGTGGGAGCTCTGCAGACACACAAAAAAATATAAAAACAATATTTTTAAAGTAGAGACTAAACGCAAGTTGAATTCTAAACATTATGTACCCTCTATTGACTCCACTTGTTAATCCACATGTGCCACTGTAGTTGCTGCTTAGTGTTGTGCTACACTGTTCTTTTGCTTTTCACCCTGTGTTTTACCCTGTGTGTGCTTTCAGTAAATAAGCACCCATTCTGAATCATGACCACATACAGACCTATTCTGGTTAACTTCACATCAGTCAATCTGAACACCCAGACCCATATTAACAGTAAATCCGACAAGACACACACCATATGTACTTTATGTTTTATTTCTGCAGATCAAAGTAATAAAACGCTGACACAATCAACACCTGAATCCAAATTAGAATGCAGATCAAATCTGTGTCCACAACCAGAAATGAAAGAAAAATTTATGAGAAAAAGTTCAGCACAACATCATTATTTTAAAAACACATATAAGCATTGTTGTTTTTGTTCAGCTCTAAAATCCCTATTCATTAAAAGTCTTAAAGCTGGTGCAAATACATAATGAATACAATAGAATAATGTAAAAAAAAAGACACTGTAGTTGACAATCAGAAATCACAACCCTCTTCCACAACATAAGTAGATATAAGAGGCTACAAACAGAAATTAAAGCTGCAAGCAGCATTGCGGGCCCTTGCGCACCTTGCGATCCGCGGGGCCATCGCAGTCTTCTCTCCGATGCTGTCCTCTCCTATACTCTCCTGTCCTATGCTCTCCTCTCCTCTCATTTCCACAGATATACAACAAACACATGTTTACAACCAAACTTTCAGACTCAGGTCCATAGCAGTACTGTAAGATTTTGTCCACATTGCATAAAGTATATGGGTAGTACTGCATAAAATAGAGCGAGTTCCTTTGTAATGGCGAATGGTCAACTTTGAGGCCACGCCCCCGCCACACGGTAATACTTTTGAAAGAGTTTTGGAATGCGTCTATTTCCTATGGTGTCCTGAGTGGACACAGTGAATTACAGCTCAATTGCATGAAGTATGCCAGGCGTGAAAAGTTTTATAGCAGGGTCAGAAATCGCCAAAAATTACCAAAAAAATCAAAATGGCGGACTTCCTGTTGAGTTTGGAGGGGGGGGTCCAAGAGACTTTTTTGTGCATCTGGAGCTGATAAGTATGTGTGGCAATTTTCATGCTGCTGTGTCAAACTGGCCAGCGGGGCTACACGTTAGGGCAACAAATACAGCGAGTCCCTTTGTAATGGCGAATGGGCAACTTTGAGGCCACACGGTAATACTTTTGAAAGAGTTTTTGAATGCGTCTATTCCCAATGGTGTCCTGAGTGAACACAGTGAATTTCAGCTCAATTGGATGACGTATGCGAGGCGTGAAAAGTTTTGTAGCAGAGTCACACCAAAAATGGCCGCAAAAGTCAAAATGGCGGACTTCCTGTTGGGTTTGGAGTGGGGGGTCTTGGTCCTATGTCAAACTGCCAGAGGGGCTACACGTTAGGGGGCGCTATAAGGCCATTTTCCCATGTGTGTGTTTCAAAAGACAGCAAATTTCAAAATTTTTCAGGCGAATAAATTTTTCCACCAAGTTTTTTGGTGAGTTTTGGGGCATGTTAAGGCCTCTAAAGACGTGATCTTAGGGGGGGGGGGGGGGGGGGAAGAATCCCTAGGGTTTCATTAGGGCTCTCGCACCGTTCGGTGCTCGGGCCATAATGAGTGATTGATAAAATCTTAAATTTGTACATACAAGAAATTGTTACATTTACATTGTCATATGTCATATGCAGAAAAAGTACAGGTTGTTCACCTCTAACATTCTTATGTGTAGAATCCATACAGGCATTAAACGTATGTGAGGCATGATGAAACTCTTCCCATGATTTACAGACTATGACGGTTTCCCCACATGAGTGTGCAAGTGCTTGCTCAAGTGTGACAGTTGACGAAACATGAACCCACATTGGTTGCACGCATAAGGCCTCTCACCGGTGTGTACTCTTATATGTCTTTTCATAGCGGAGTGAGCTGCGAACCTTTTCCCACAAATGGTGCACTGGTACAGCTTTTCGCCTGTGTGTACTCTTTTGTGCCTGGTCAGAGCTGACAAGTCCTGAAATCTAGACCAACAAACGTTACAAAAATATGGCTTTTCACCCGTATGGATTCTTTCATGAATATTTCGTACACTCATATTACTAAATTGTTTACCACAATACTGGCAAGAATACGGCTTCTCACCGGTGTGGATCCTTTGATGAACTCTCAATGCTGAAATCTGAGCAAACGTATTACCGCAGACCTCACAAGAATATGGCCTCTCACCTGTGTGGATTCTCAGGTGTCTGGTGAGGTTGGACTTATCTTTAAACATTCTCCCACATGTGTCACATTTGAAAGGCTTTTCAGCCGTCTTACTACTGCAGGGAGAATCTGGTGAGTCAGTCACGCTGTTACTTTGAGTTGTGTCGGTCTGTTGTGTGCTCTCTGGATTTGTCTCGGCGTCATTTGTCGAGTCTCCGCGCTGTTCTCCACCATCATTTTGGCTCTCAGCTGAATGGGACTTTTTCTTTGGTACTTTTAATCTTTTAACTGGCACTTTGGCACCAGACTCCTTCTTTGCTGCACTCTGGGTTTTGTCAGGAGTCTGAGCTTCACTCCGGCTTCTTTTCTCCTGAGCAGGAGTCAACGTGGGGGTGTCACATTTCTGCTTCAGTGCGACTTTCTTTTTCTTCTTACTGGTACAGTGTTTCCTCGCTTCCTTTTCAGTCTGTGGATCATGTGGGTCCTCTTTGTCTGAACTTGAATTTTTCTCTTGGTCAGAGAGAACCTCCTCTTCTTCCTCCTCCCCCTTTACTTTTTTCTCCTCGTGTTCCTGACAACCATGTTGTTGTTGGGGCTCTGAAAAAAAATGTTATTAGATCTTTAAAAAAAGTTTTAAAATTGAACACTCAACCTTCCCACGCCCTTTCCTTCATTGTTAGGATTGTGTCCCACATTTATTTTTACCACTCTATCCATTAAATAATCTTTCCATAGTTTTAATTAAACATTGCCGTTTTTCACTTACCTGTCCTGTGTAGTATTAGGTCAGGTTGCAAAACGGTATCCAGGAGTCTGCGCTGACGGTTGATGACGCCTTCGTACTCTAAGACCGCTTTTTCAAATTCTCGGAATATTTCATCAGCGGCCGATTTCAGTCTGTGGTTGAGAAAATGTCTGAAACGCAAAACTGAAGGCATTATTGCTTCAAAAAACTTTTTGTACCCGATTCGTAAGTAACTAGTCACTTCCGCAGTTTGCTTCTGGAGTTTACTTCCGCTGAGTGTCACACAAATTATGTTCGACAGAGTGCAAGTGAAGTCACAACAAACTATTCCGCTTCCGGTTACCAGAGTTTTAATTGATGACAATTGTTTTGTTTTTGCGTATTTAAATATTAACGGTCAGTTATTTTGACCATGCTGCTACATTTAACTGTTTCGAAGACAATAGTGTTGTATAAACCACAAAACGGAGTATAAAGTAGTTAAAACGAAAATAAAATCACAATAAATGAGTATATAACAGCCTCAATGCTGTTAAACAGGCAGCATTTTTTACTTATTACCAAAGAGATTAAATATTTATGCATGTAATATTTTATTCTGTACAGGTATGAGGTAAATGCATGTAAGACTTCCATATGAGACATGAGAATACAAAAAACACCTGCCTCATATGACGACATTTAGTTTTGATACCATCCTTATATTTTATATTATTTTCTTGCCAAATCATTTTTTTTAAATTACACAACAAAGCTTTATTCTTAGATGAAACATGACATAATGAAAAAGTAGTGTTTTATTTAAATGATAGATTGCATTATTGTGATGTTACTGTTAAAATGACATCCATCCTATTTCATCCTATTTCAAACTTCAAAGTGTCAGTCTAACCAACAAGTCTAAGAAACAGCTCCCAAATATGAAAATGTTTATGTTACTGTTACAATTACAAAATACAGAAATAATATCAAAACAAAGGGCACGGTGCAGAAAATCTAGCTGTCAGTATGTTCAAGTCTTAATTCTTCTTCTATTAATGAGTTCAGCTGAAACCTCTTGCACATACAAGGTCATTCTCCTTTATGGGATGCGATATGTTTCTGATAGTGTGACGCGACAAAGTATCCCTTCCCACAGGTGTCACACTGGTATGGCATTGTGTCTGTGTGGGTTCTCAGGTGGACTGACAATCCACCGCGTGATCTGAAATCCTTCCCACACACTTTGCAAGATAATGACACTTCACTTGTATGAGTCCTTGTGTGTTTTTTCCAGTGTGACCACTGACAAAAGCTTTGCCCACACGTGGCACAAAGATAAGGCTTCTCACCTGTGTGTATCCTCATGTGCTTCTTCAGAGAAGCAGTGTCCGCAAATCTGTTTGCACATATGCTGCAGGAATACAGCTTCTCTCCTGTGTGTGTTCTCATGTGCCGGTTCAGAGCTGACAAGTCTGTGAATTTACTCACGCAGAATTTGCAAGAATACGGCTTCTCACCTGTGTGGATTCTTTTATGGACTTTCAATACCGTGGAGTTCCCAAAGCTTTTACCACAGATGATACAAGAATACGGCTTCTCACCGGTGTGCATTCTTTTATGAATTGTCATTGCGGATTTTTGGCTGAATCCTTTGCCACAGAAGTTACAAGAATATGGCTTCTCACCCGTGTGCATCCTCTGGTGTCTGATAAAGTTGTAATTATCCTTAAATATCTTCCCACACGTGTCACATTTTAAAGATTTTTTGCCTGTGTCAGAATTACAGGGCATATTGAGCATGGCATAGTTGACTGCACTAACACTCTGAGTCATGTTGGTGTGATGTGGATTTGTTTCAGTTGTTGTAGTGGGTTCCGAGTCTCCATGTGTTTCTTCACTGTGATCACAGCTGTTAGCTGAATGGGTGCTGTGAGGGAGGAGCTTGTGGTTACTGTCTGGTTCTGCCACCTCAGAGTTTTTACATGGTACATTGTCAACAAGCTCTTTCTCTGTTGCACTCTGAGTTTCTTCAGGAACAAAGTGCAGAGACTCATCTTCACTATGATCATCGTCGTCATATGCTATGGTCAGCATAACAACATCAGGCTCCTGCTTCAGTACAAGCTGCTCTCTGTCCTGACTGATGCAGAGTTCCTCTTGTTCATCTTTAATCTGTGGAGGATCTGGCTTCAAAAAGCAGTTCCTCTCCTGGTTACAGAGCTTTTGGTCAGAGTGATCGTCTTCCTTTCTCTCTGCTTTACATACTTGCTGCTGTGAAAGTTCTGGAGAGAGAAGGGAATCAAGAAACAAGTCTTACAGCACCGAAAACAGACAGCACATCTCTCACGCTGTTAAAATGAAGACGCCCCCACACCAGGATCAAATGTTCTTTTAAATGCCCACCTTTCAATTTAAAGAGATACCTACGTAATATTTACAAGTATCCACCATGAACATCATTCTCCATTAAACTTTTACAAACCTGTTAAGATTGACTTCACTCCTGGTTCCACAGGGCTGCGCTGACGGCTGATCTCTTCCTCGTACTCGATGAGTGTTTCTTCGAAAACTTTGAATATTTCTTCAGCAGCAGCTGTTAACCTCTCCCTGACAAACAGTCTGAAACATCCAACTGAAGGCATTGTTCAGAGTTTAAAATGTTTTTTGTTCGACGCTACCGACCAATTTCCTCTTTACTTTCTCATCTGGTGCCACACTGTTTTGGTCCCGTGGAGAACCAGATGATCTGATTTTTGTTTCCGCTTCCGTCGCGGTGCATTACCGCCACCTAGCTTGTATATAGAAAAGATTTAGTCATCATTTTAACATTTAAAAATGATAAATTAAAAAAAAAGATTTAAATGAATGAGTTTAAGGACATACACTGTTAAAGGATTTCTAACAGTTACAACGGATTAACTATGTGGCTAAATTCTTTAGGGCCAAATACAGTTACCTCAAAACTTTTGTCTGAAAACATTAATCCTGGCCTTTATGGAGACTGTCTCATGTTTGATTACTGACCTATTTCAGCTAGCGTCATGTAAAACGCAATACAAATAATGTGTTTCCTAATATGACACTGACTCAGAAGAAATACATGTGACTTAAGCATTTTATTTTTATACTCAAGTGGATCATATTTTTGATAATGATGATATTAAACAGATCATGAGTCATTTAATTGAGAAAGCAGGAAAGTGACATGCTACAGTCAGCACCACTAGAAGGGCAGCTTCAGCATAAACGTTTACAACTTGTGCAACAAATCTCTTCTTTGTACTTGAGCATTTTCAATTCTCTGAATATTTCTTTAGCAGCAGCAGCAGGTAGTCAAGCTTTAAAACACTCAACTGAAGGTGTTTTGTAGTCCAGAACATATACCAGAACAATTTTTATGTTTACAACCACTGGTGTCACAGTGTAAACATCCAGGGCTTGTAGATCAGCTGATGTTCAATAGACAGTCTCTATTAATGGTACTTTAACATATAACATCTTTGTTAAAGACTTCACAAGCCCGTGTTTGTAAAACTTGGAATTTTTACGTTATCATCTTACACTTTTATTCGTTGAAGAAATATATGACATCAAATAACAAAGCACAAATTTCATTGCCCTTGTTCATTTAGGCACAAATCATTGTGTGCATCACTATGATCATACTGTTGATAACTTTGCAGTCACACCGACCATCCAGTTTAAAAATAAGTTAATAATCTAAATAATCAGAACTGAAAGAACTTCTCTCATTAATAAAATAATGATAATGCATAAAAAAATATATGTTCTTTGACTCAGAAGCCAAAAAGCAAATTTAATTAATTAACCTATAAATAACAACATATTGAAAATGAAACACACATAAAAACAGTAACCAGTAACAGCCAACATGGTTGACCCAACACCGCTAGAACTGAGGTTCAACAACAGTTCAAATTCCAGTTGTAAAACTGAGGTAATGCGTAAAAAAGTAATCATTTCCATTTCCAGGATGTTCATATCTTTCCGATATTTTCAACACACATCTCTGTAAATTCTTACGTGTTTTGTCCATAAACCCCAACAACAATCTACCGGTAAATCCAATGTCATTTGCCTGTGTGTAGTGTTTTACACCTTTACTGCCTGAGAGCCAACAAAACACTGCATACTTTTCAAAACCTGTGTCAGACTGGTTGGGCTTCAGTGTGGGTTTTCATGTGGGCTGACAAATCACAGGAAAACTTGAAATCTTCCCCACATGTTTCACAGGAATATGAATGTTCACCTATATGAAGTCTTGTGTGTTTTTTTAAATGTGTCAGTTGACAAAACCTCCTGCCACACGTAGTGCACAGATAAGGCTTTTCACCTGTGTGTGTTCTCATATGTCTAGTCAAAGCAGATGAGTCTGTAAATGTGTACCCGCAGATGAGGCAGTGGTACTGTGCTTCACCTGTGTGTATTCTCTCGTGCCTTTTCAATGTTGATGAATATGAAAATCTACTCGAACAGATGTTGCAAGAATATGGCTTCTCACCTGTATGGGTTCTTTTATGACTTCTTAATCCTGATGAGTTAGTAAACAGTTTACCACAATCATTACAAGAATATGGCTTCTCATGTGTGTGGATTCTTTCATGCTTTATCAATATTGATTGGTGACTAAAACACCTTCCACAGAAGTCACAGGAATAGGGTTTTTCACCTGTGTGGACTCTTCTATGACCGATCAGCCCCGAGTTGTGAGCAAACTTTTTACCACATAATTTACAAGAATAGGGCTTCTCACCTGTGTGAAGTCTTTTATGAGTTTTCAGCGCACATGTCTGATTAAATCTTTTACCACAAACGTCACAAGCATATGGCTTGTCACCTGTGTGGATTATCTGGTGTCTATTCAAGTTATAACTATGTGTAAATACTTTGCCACAAATCTCACATTTATATTCAGCTGTGCGATTGTTGGAGGGGGTGTTTGGCATGGTTGTTGTGTAATGTGTACTTTGTAGACTTCTATTATTGTTTGGTTGTAGTACCTCAGAGCTTTTAACTGCTGTGTTGTCTGCAGATTCTTCCTGTGCATCACTCTGAGTTTCACCATTTTTCAAGTTCAGAGTCTGACCTTCAGCGTGGTCACCCTTCTCACAAGCAAGAGTTTGTTTATAGTCATCGCTCTGCTCCTTGTCCTGACTCATGCAGAGATCCTTTTGGTCCTCTTTAATCTGTGGACCCTCATGGTCCAAAGTGGAGTTCACTTCCTGGTTATACAGTCGCTGGTCAGTGAGCACCTTCTTCTCTTTACATCCATGTTGCAGTGGAAGCTCTAGAAGCAATCATTATTGAAATTGAATGTTTTCCGCCTTTTCTGACTTTCTGAATAACATATTCAGGTGATCATAGTTTACATACCCATCCTGGTTAACTTTACTTCAGGTTTAAAGATGCTCTCCAGCAGCTGCTCCAGACGGTTTATCTCTTCTTCGTATTCGAAGATGGTTTCTCCAAAAGTTATGAATATTTCTTCAACAGCAGCAGCAAGTCGATTGTAAACAAACTGTTTAAAATCTTCAAGGGAATGCATTGTTTTTTGTTTTGTTTTGTCTTTGTGGTGTATTAACTCATAAAGTCTACAGTAGTGAAGCTAATAGCCGCTTTTTCGTTTACTTCCGCTAGTGTCACATTATTATTGTCCGGTAGTGGAATTACGCTCAAATATATTTTTCCATCTTATTCGTCCTATCGCGGTACTTAGGCATATATATTTATATGTCCTGTAAAGCAGCAAATGATCGTATTTTATTACACATCAAACGGGCGACTGAAAATCTCATAATTATTATAATTGTTTTAATTCCAGGGAAGCATGGAACGCTGCCTGTTTCCAGAGGGAAGCATTTAGATGCGGCAAAGCAGTGTATAGCACGTTAGCTAACTAGGCTGCTAGCCACGGCTGTGTTTAGTGCGTAAGGAGTGGAAAACTTGTTTGGCTTTAACTTCTTTCTTGGGTCAAGTTAGCTCCAGTATACGTGCAAGTTTTACACAAAGTCTAAATGGGTGCATACTACTGCTCCATATGCAGACAAACTACATTCAACGGGAAGGGACATATCTTCGGGAAAAATCACCAAAGCAGACTCCGGGTAGTTCTTCTCAAATTCCTTGAAAAGGTAATATCGTGTAATATTTACTGAAATATATCATTTTGTGTTTTGCTCACGTTTCTTTCACCTTGCTGAACAAATTCAATTTGCTCAAGACATACTGTCCCTGATACTAACGTTGTGTGCAAACCATTGTCAAACAGTTATTGTTTGCTTTTATGCATTAACTAATTATAATGCTTATGCTAGTATGATGCTTTAAACACATTATCGTGTAGTAATTTCAACTGAAGTTGTACAAATCGGCCACTAGGCGGTGTAATATGGACATTTGACATTGACAGAACATTGACATAATTCAGATGAATTCAGTCTATTTGTATGACCTATGCTATTGTTAGGCTTTGTACCCCAGTCAGCCACAACATTAAAACTACTTGCTCACTACCATAAAGGTTCCGTTTCACCTACTGTGTTTCAGGTGAAGGAAGCTCGCAGAACACTAAAAAAGCCCCAGGTAGAAAAGTTTGATTGCACTCAGCACAAGCAGACCTTCTGGTGTTACTGCTGTGCACTTGAGATTGAAAGAAATGTTACAGACGGCAACATGACTGTGCTGTATGGAGGCTTGTTGGAACACATGGCCACGTAAGTTTTGTTAACATCACAAAGGTGACAGACTGCTCGTAAACTTACTGATAAAACTGGTTTTGTCCCCTTGTTGCTGGTTAACCTCTTGTTTTTTTTATTTCAGCCAGGAACATAGGAAAAATACACATACATTCTGGTGGGAAAATAAAGCAGACCCAAAGTTTAGAGACAAGGTCATCATTACAAAAGAAGAAACTGAAAAGTAGGCCCAGTGAGCCAAAACTGTATGTTCATGTTTTTTTTTGTAAAGATTATCTCCATTTATTATTGTTTATTTTTAGGTTTAAAACAGAAGTAGCAAATGTGTTGGAATCATTTGTGGAGAAGGAGGATGAATACATTAAACAGGTAATGCAAAAACATTTTACTCTTACTCTGATTGTAATTTAGCACAGCATGCTTTGAAAACATCTTTAGAAATACTGTTGACAGTGTAGTAGAGAGGATTGAAGCAAGGCGTCTGGACTTGTAGAGTTTTCTAGAAGACGTTTCGCTGCTCATCCAAGCAGCTTCATCAGTTCTAACTGTTTGGTGGGGAAACATGGTTTATATGTGGTTACAGACCTATGTGGGTGGGTCTGGGTAAAACATAAAAAAAACTTACAAACAATAGCACTAAATGTTTCCATACTTACCTGTGATGTTCTGGCTGACTGGGCCAGGTGTGTCTAACGACTATGAAACTGCCGGAGGGGGACTGATGGACAGCCCTTTGTTCTTACTGTGAGTATGTGTAAACTTCCTGGGAATGGATGGAATCACTGCATTGTATGTGGTAGAAAGATGATGTCTGAGGCCACCACCTCTGTTAAGGGAAGGTTTTTCCAGCTTAACATAGATGGCTTCCTTGACTCCTCTTTCATACCACCTTTCCTCCCTGTCTAAAATGTGAACATTGTTGTCCTCAAAGGAGTGTCCTTTGTCTCTGAGGTGGAGGTGAACAGCTGAGTCTTGTCCTGAGGAGGTGGCTCTCCTGTGCTGAGCCATTCTTCTGTGGAGTGGTTGTTTAGTTTCTCCAATGTACAGATCAGAGCATTCCTCACTGCACTGGACTGCATATATCACATTGCTGTGTTTCTCCCTGGGAATCTTATCCTTCGGGTGAACCAGTCTCTGTCTCAGTGTTGTCATAGGTTTGAAATGGACCGGGATGTCATGGTTGTTGAAGATCCTGCGGAGTTTCTCTGATACTCCTGACACATATGGAATGGAGATGTTCTTTTCCTTGCCGGGTGTTGTCCTTCTTCTTGTTGTTGGGGGGTCTTGTTTTTGTGGCTGCTTGGATGAGCAACGAAACGTCTTCTAGAAAACTCTACAAGTCCAGACACCTTGCTTCAATCCTCTCTACGTATGATGACCTGGATGACTGAGAATCTTCATCAACATGTTGACATTGTGACAATCTCAACTCTAGCTCACAATGTCTACCACGCCAGTGCTGCAGCATGCAGATGCTGCACATTTCTGCCATAAATCAGAGGCAAAAAGCGAATATTTCTTTTGCTTGAAAATCAAAGGTAACATTACAGTTGCATGGATTTTTTAGTAGAGAAATAAACCATGTGCCTATTTTAAACACATTAGGATGCCAGTCATTCGAGTTGTAGATATTGCATTCAGGAACATACTGGTGGGCTGACAGTGCCACTCACAGAACCACTGCACCGGCATGCATCTAAGTTCTCCTAATGAATATTTTAAACAGGCTAAAATCTATTTGTATGTTTGTTTGTTTTCTTCCTTTCATGACTGCAGGAAGCGGATCACATCCGGGCCCAGGAAAAGAATCGTCAAGAAGTCATCCAGTCTCTTTTAGAGGTTTGTTTTCCAAGGATGCAGTGGCAGTATCCATTACTGTGACCCTGGCTGTATGTAGTATGGTTAATCTCAGCATTCTTTTGCTAAATGCTTGTAAATACTACAGCAGGTAAATGTCAATCCACTGGCGATCCTGTTTAACTCTTAAGAATGGTCATAGCTGGTGAATTGTTACAGCATCTAGTGGGCAGGGTGGTTTTGGGATAAAAAGGTTTATTTTGACACAAGTGGTATCTAAGGATTATGATGATAAAAGATGAGATTAAGCATGATTAGATGTTAGACTTCCTCTGTGAACCCCTCTTGGCTTTCCTGAATCAACATCAGCGTGATGCAGAGCCAGAGTTGTTCAAAGGACCAAACGGCACAGACCCGTGTGCAGAAGATTCTGTCAGGTAATGGTGTGTCTAGCTACAGACTTTTATTTTATTTCATATTATTTCAACATCAGTCACACTTGGAATGACTTTTGTTTTGTGGAACAGTTCTCAGTTTATGGCTCAAGGATCAGGCCAGCAGAATGGAGGCAGTTTTGTGGACTCTGTAGTTGAAGTACCACGGACTGCAACCGGGCAAGGTCTCACTTTCATAGGCTATCAGGTAAACTAACAAGTATCAACAATGTGTTTATTAATGAGATCTCTCTTTTCTTGTTTACATCACTTGATAACTTGAGGGTTTTTTTTCTGTTACAGGATTCATCGAGCAGTGGAAATGTCCATACAGGTAGTGAAGTTTGACTGTTAACCAGAGGAAATCTGCACTTCGCTCGTTCACTTGGCTCTATTGTGTGTGTGTGTGTGTGTGTGTGCGTGATTGATGAAGAGTAAAAATAGTCTCTGCGTGTTGAAGGTGCTGTCCCTCCGTGGCTTCAGGATGATCCTCTGGAGGGGACCTCCGGGGGTGCTGTCCATCCAGAGATTGGTCCATCACTTCAAGACTTCCTCAAACAAAGTATGTAGATCAACAGTAATCACACTGCCATGCATGAAATCAACTTTGATCAGAGTGTAACTACCAGGACCTTGTCTGTGTTTTGCCAGAGGAGCAAGAGAAGCTGAGGAAGTTACCTCCAAACAGAGTTGGAGCCAACTTTGATCACAGCTCGCATACAGACGCCAACTGGCTTCCCTCTTTTGGTAGAGTGTGGAATAGTGGTCGACGCTGGCAGTCCAGGTGAGTTCACAAAACTCTTCGATACGCTGACTAATGTGGAATAATTATAAACATAGACTCATTCCCATAGACATTTGCAGACCTGAATGTAGGCATACTGTATGTGCAGAGGAACGTGGCTGATCTGTGTGTGATATATTTTCTCAACAGGCACCAGTTCAGACAAGAGGAAGGGCAGAAGAACAGACAGAAGAGAAAAAGGGAGCACAGCACAGAGGTCACGAAGAAAACAAAAACCTAAGAGCTGACAAGTTATGACAAAACTTCAAATTTGCTGTGTGAGAATTCAGAGTGATGTGATTTACAAGGTGCAAGCGTGGCTTTGTTTTTGAGGAGCTGCACTTGAATTGCTCATTCTGATCCTACTGTTGACCAAGTGTATATATGGGAAATTGTATGTAACTTTTTTTTACACAGTTGAATACTTGCAGTCATGCTGTGGCTTTTGAATATTTCTGTCAGAAAATTACATTCGATCTTTGCATTTTCATATTAAAATACTTGATATTAAACTCATGTACAGTACAAATACACAACTTCAAAATCAGAAGCTACAAGCTACACTGGTGTTGCCACTTAAATGGTCACCGAGCTTCTCCTTTTAATCCAAAATGAAAATTAGTGACTTTAAATTGAGGGTTGGTTTGTGATCAGTGTGTTACTTAGACCAAGATTTCAGGACATCTGGCTGTTTTGGCAAGTAAACAGAAGGGGGCGCTAGGCACTTAACTAACAAAGGCACCTTCTGCTGCCTGCCAGGTGTAGCCATAATGTTGGTAATAATATGATGAATATGATTCATGGAATGTGTGACTTTTTCTCTCATGTATCAGAAAAGGATGTGAATAATATTTTGCATATAGGGGATGATTTTATCCCTTCAAATGCTATCCTATAAATATTAATTTGTGAACAACCATGAATAGAGATGTACTAAGAGCGCAGCAGTTTTCTAGTACAACAAACCTTTTTTTTCCTGGCAGTGAACCTGTTCACCAGACAGTGGGCTTTCAGTTCCTTTTTTTTAGAGCACGGTATGTGATAAATTACTGGAAATAGCCTGAAGGCTGCATTATGCAAATATTGTCACTTTGTATGACGTTAAACCAGTTCTAAATGTTTAAAAAAGTGGCCTTAAATGTTTTGGTCTCAATAGAATGTGATACTTTTCCGCCCAGGCACACACATTGGAGGACAGGACATCTGTTACCTGTTCCTGTTGAGTACTTCTGCGTGAGTTGTGAGCAAAAGATTTACTACATGAGAAAGGGGCATAATACAAAGGACAAGGACCCTAAGAAGCTGGACAAAGTCAGCATGCATGCTTGTCCAGAATAGCCCTCAATCTTATCAGTTATTCTGACACAGCAGATTTTTCAGGTGTTTTAAATGATAAAGCATTCCTTAATGATTGGTTTTGTGGTTTTTGCCTTATCTGCACAATAGACTTGATACTAATCTCAAAGGGTGACTAAAGACACGGAGATGAATGAAAGGCCAGGAGCAGAGAATGAAAAATATTCCTCTCCCCAGTCTTGCAGGCCTCTCTCTCTCTCTCTATGCAGGCCTCCTCCTCCTCCTCTTCACAGCAGAGTATAATAACGGCCCAGTGTGCTCTCCACGGATGGGCGTGAAGCTCAGTGCAGCTGCAAAGCAGTACGAGGATAACGTCTATTCTTAGCTCCTGTTCAGGACACAGATGAAAAGAAGTGGGGGTATAATCTTAGTAAAGAACGTCAATAATTTTAGCAGATGGAGGTCACTTTATTGTAATTCTATAAAGTGTTACCTTCCATATCATAGTTTCTGTTAATTATTAAAGAATGCAGAGCTCCAACACAAAAGCCATCCTTGGCACTAAAGACTGGGAGGGGAGAAAAAGCACGTGTACTGGGCGGATCTTGAGTTAATCCGTGGGCCAATCATGGAGCAGGAATTTTTAATAAATCTGCATGTTTTAAAGGAAGCGTAATCTCCGAGCGCTGATTGGTCTGACTCAAAAGAAGCGACCAATCGCTTAAATGACAGGTGCTCAGCTGGGCACCAAGCCCCGCCTCATATATATATTACCAGCGAACCCCGGAAACGTTTTCATTTAAAGGGACAGAGGAGGAATTTCAGGCAAAGGTTGAAACAACGAAAACAGCTGCGAACACAAAAAAAAGAGAGAGACAGACACAGAGAGGAAGGGACGTAACCAGCAAGCGAGCTATGTGGCAAGACAGAGTGGGAGGACGAGTCTGAAAACTGTCCGAATCTTTTATTGTATGCAGCTAACGGGTTTTAGCTTCGAAGGCGATTTTCGCTCTGCTACGTTAGCCACCTGGAAAAGCAGCAACACCACCGAAAGATAACAAAAAGGCCAAACTCCCAGACGACAGGAACGCGTCACTTCAGACTGCCTGTCCTTTTATCTCCGCATTTGTTTTAGGTGAGTAGACTAACTAATAATCTTCATATTTATGACATCCTAGCTTTATCTACATTTGTGTATTGTAATGTATTGTGGTAAAAGGACAAAGGTCTGTTTAAAGATGGATTTCAGAATAATGTATAGTTCAATGTTTCCATTCTGACCACACATAGTCATAATTGTGTTATTTGTAAATCTGTGCAAAGAAGAAGTGCCACTGGAATCCAGCCTAAGCCAGCTGATGACCTGACAGTAGCTTTGCAGGGTGTAGGGGGCGTTCCCCTGCTTTGTCTGCCTTCCTCACACTTTATGTGTGTGCATGCAGTCTGCAGGGACAAAGTGCTGGAAATACCATCCTATAAATCGCCATAATCGGTGCGTGTGTGTGCGTATGTCACCAAAATGCACATGTAAATCCATTATTTTTGCTATAACTGCGCACCCCCATGCGCTTCTGGGATTGTGCATACATATGGGCTATGCAGGAGGGAGGGATCAACCAGCAGCAGTGGTATATATCTGTGAGATTATGACTGTAGGTCAGCGGGCTGAGTGATGATGATCAGTGTAAAGCTTACAGGAGATAGGATAGCACTCTGTGCAGTCGGTGTATTGTTCCCTTTGATTGCACTTGGGAGTTGCATTGCATCATGTAGTGAAGATCAGACAGAGTATTGTCCCTGAAACCTATTAGTGAATATGGAGGATCTATAGACTGTTAAGAGTGTGTAATTATAGTGTTATCACCCCCCTCCCCCTTGTCCTGAGAAGCAGGGCATGATGGCATTGACATACACATTAGGCACACGTGTACACAGTCTCACACTGCACCACCCATTCAGCACACATGCATATGGGAATCTACCAGCTGTCTCACATGCATGTAAATAGAAGACACACACATATACACACTGCAGCAGCAAATCCGTCTGCAACTCATTTCTATCCCTCTCTCTTTCTCTCTTGCTCACTCTTGATTGTCCATGCTTTGCTCTGACAGCCACCCCCACCTCTCTGTCTGGTAGAAAGCAGTGTGGGCTTTGTCCTCAGCTGAGTGTGACGTCATGCAGATCTTTGCTGTAACCAACCCTAAAGGCAAAGGTGCACGTTGTTCAGCAAGCCCAAGGTCTGGACTTGTCCCATTGACAAGCACTCTTTGACTTAAGTGTACAAAGGCTGACGCACTGGGCAAATTCAATCTGTTCAGGTGAGACAGGGGAATTGTTTCATATCAAAAAGAAAAGTAAGGGACACAGAAACAGGAAGAATTAGTGTGGGGCCCTTTTAGCCTGAAAGAAAACTGCTCCAGGAAACCCTAACGATTTCCTGCCTGAATGTTACCCAGCTGAGTACATTGAATTAAGTGGAAGTGTAGTAATGAGTAACTTTGTTTTGTAAAATAGAGAGGCACTACCATCTAATTAGACTGCAGGGGTGATTATACTACATTCAATATGACACCGTAACAGTTCAGTCTGCATTCATGGGTTTTTCATGTGCTGCTGATCATATTAATCAGTTTAAGTGACACCATTATTCTTTGGTCACATGCAGATAGTGGTTACACTCTCTGGTAGCAATTCCATTTCATACCTGAGTGGTGGCGGTTCTTTGTATGTGTATACAAACTAGGGGGTGGCTATTAAATGCTTTGAGCTGATGAGGGTTTGTTGTCAGCCCTCCAATGGGTCTCTGCAGGATTTGATGTCAGAGATTACAGATGATTATGTGGGTTAGACCCAGTACTCAACACTGCTCTGGGGCTATATTGATCTCTAACATGTAAGCGTGGCTGTGCGTACAAGCACCTATTGTACTTTTATCCATGTCAAAACTAAATTACCGCTAAGGGTACAAGAAGGGAGTGAATAAATATTTTTGTAGAAGTATAGAGGAGTCACATCTGCTAATTTTTTTCTCTCCATTGCACAAGTTGTGATTGATAAGTTTGCGGTTGAAGGTAGTGCATCACATTACAAGATGTTTTCACATTCCATACATCATCTCACACCCCCCTTGGGCTGTCCATTTTTTTGCATTGAAATAGAGAACTAGAGTGTTGCATTTCGTCTCATTTAGCCCAGGGACAAAGCAGAGGGCGGTTGAGATGACAGATAAAATAAAGTGGTAATCTTGAATCACATCCTCATACCCAGAGTAAGGAGATTGTTCTGATTATCTTCTTCTGCAGTGGTCTGTTTTCAAGAGATAAAAGCATTTAAGGAATTCCATTTTTAAATGCATGTGTTTATATATGACCTCTGTTAATATCAGGTTATTTCCAAGCTCCTAAATTAGCCTGTACACTGCTTTGACCAATACTGCTTTTACACTGAAACCCTTGCTGTCACCCCTGGTCACACACACACACACACACATTAACTAAACCTAGCTTCAGGCTTACCATTAAAGGTCACATAGTCCACTTAACAGTCTGCCAATAAGGGGACGTAGTTAGTCCTCTTATAAACCTGCATCCCTATGCTTGTAACTGTGTTGTCCTGGCACTGTAGTTAGTAGATTAACTTATTTATAGACAGGTTAACAAAATGCCAATGATTTGAAGGATTTTACAGCAGCATGACCATCACAAAGAAAGCCTACTCGCCTTTATTCAAACACAGCTGACAACTGAAGTCCAGAGGGAGAGAGAGAGTGTGGAGGATGGCAAGGTGACAGTACCACCTGCTGAATAAATCAACATGGTTTGACATTACAGGCTGTGAAACAAAGCACTGTGATGTCCAGATCTGTACCATTTTATCTCTGGCTGACAACAACATTCCTAGCTGTACAAATACTAGGACATAAATTGTGAAGCAAAACTGCCAAACATTTACCATTTAGCTTAAACTCAATTGGTTAAATATGAAAAGTTTATATCCCTGCCTTTCATTTGGCATTTTCATTTTTTTAACATTTTGATTAAACATTTAATCTGTTATTTGAGAAAACTGTTGCCAGATCAATCCTTTTTTCGCTGTTGTAGCCCTAGTTTACCTGTTCATGTATTAGTATTTTACACATTTGAATCCTCTGTGCATTTAATATAATTTTAAACGTAATATCTTTGGCTTTAGGCTTGTTGGTCGGCCTATTTCTAATGCAGGGTTTGAATGCTTATAACTGAACACATCAGTGTAGTCTGTTGATGCAGTTTCCAGCATCAATGGTGTTTGTCTGTAGATATACTGTATATCTACTGACTGGTGTGGTGCATACCAGTCTGCACAGATCTTATCATGCTAAGACCTGTTCACTGTCTGCCCCACTCCCACTCGTCCTGTTCCTTTCTCCTCTTGCTTAGCATCAGTCCTTTTTCTGTGCTGCTTATACCTGTATCCGATCTTGTGGATGCAGGGTGTGTGTATGAAAGGCCTGGGTCTTTGCATGCATCATTTGTCATTTAAATGGACTTTTGTACAGAGTGAAAAATGTTAGGGGCAGTAAAAAGTAATGACCTTCAGGATGAGAAAACCAAAATGGAGAAAATGATTTTTTTTTTGCATTGGTATATACACTTTTAACAGGAGATTTATTACACAAGGCTGCACTTAGCCTACAGAAACAAGTAGAGCAGTTTATTATTAGAAAACATCTTTATTTGTTTGTTACTGTGGTGCATTAGTGTGTAATTCTATAAATGTTTTGTGGTGTATGTCTTGACTGGTCATGTGCGTGCAACTCATAAAAGGCATGGAAGAGCTTTTTTTGTACAAACTGCAGCAGTCCAAGTCCTTGGCAGGATCCCTTTTGGTTTGCGGCCTGATGCAACATGCAGAAGGACAAGCAGTCAGTCAGTTGGGCTGAAGTAAAGAGAGACAGGAAATGTGGGGAAAGAGGGGAGAGGAATGACATGCAGCAAAGGTCCAGCCAGCAGGGAGTCAAGTCAACATCTGACTTATTACCACTCAGCCCATACTGTGCACATGATTGAGTATTCACTGACACGCTGTCTCAGAATATGTAGGAGTCATATGGCATTATGTGCCCTATTAATACTGTAAAGATGGAGGAACCTGTGCGTGAAGCTCAGTGAGGTGGTGCTGCCCGTCACCATCATCCCTCTGCCTAACAGCAGGTCATAAATTTAGTATGTATAGTTAACACCATAATGCTAAGTATTAACACGTGTCCATCCATCACAGGAGCTTTGCCGCAGCCTTTGCCAAATGTTCACTATGGCTCCTTATAGCACAATTTGGTCCATTTTGGATGAAAAAGGTATACAGTTAACCAGTTATTCTCTAAAAACTACAGTTTTATTTGCTGCCTTGTTAATGTGATTGCAAAAGTCAAGTTCTGTTCTGTTTTTGCATGAAAAATCTACACTACCGTTCTACACTACCGCTAGTTCTATAGCTTTTCTGATCAGCAGTTCTGCTGTGCTTTAATAATTGCACATGGGTTTTCTAATTATTAATAATGTACCATTAGAACATAGAAATGATGGTTGCTGGAAAAGCGCCTCTGTAGATATTCCATTAAAAATCAGCCTTTTCTAACTAGAATAGTCATTTACCACATTAACGATGTCTAGACTGTATGTCTGTGTACTTTAATGTTATCTTCATTGGAAAAAAACATTTAAAAAAATAAATAATTAAAACACAGAGAAGCTACTATTATGACATTAAAATTTCTTATTATTAAATGCTGCTTAACAGTGAGTGAGTGAGTGAGCAAGCAAGCGACTGATGCCAGACCTCTCTCCCCCTTTACTCTCAAGGCCGAAGTGGATGAGACATTCTGTGTTTGTGCATCTGAAAGCATGCACTTATGCAATTTGTGGAATGTTTTGGTTCATTTTTTTTCTTATTGTGCAGTTGTTCACACACCTCCCACAAATGTAGGTGTAAATTAATTTCCCTGAGGGACCTTCTCAGGTTTATTAAAGGGATTAATGAAGTTTATTCTATTCTATTCTATTCTATTCTATTCTATTCTGTGTAAATGAGCTCCAACTGCTATCATAATCTCCTCCATCATCTACTTTGGCTAGTAATCTCCACCATCCACTATAGTAACCAATCATCAGTCAGATTGGCGGGTTAAATGGTGACAGTATACTGGTTAGCAAAGAGAGTGCTTCTCTTTCACAATCCAGATGGTAGCCTGAGTAGCATTCAGCCAATACAAGCCTGTATGTGTTGCACCATGCTGTGCAAGTTTCCCAAGCATGAAAAAGAATAAAAGGGATTTCATTAAAACTGAAGGAAGATGGGCAAGAAGAGGTACCCAAAGGCCACGAGGAGAGAGGAGGGTGAGAGAGGAGTAGGTGCAAAGACCAGCATTCAAATTTAGTGTGAAGGATTGAGGGCTGAGAGGGAAAAGAGGAGAGGTGGAGTGAGAGAGCGAGTTTCATTTCCTATCCTCCATGAATAGGCAGCATATTTCTCTGGAACATTCCATCCTCTGAGCTGGCCCGGCCTGTCACCAAGACTCAGGGTGCCACACTCCTCCCCATCTCTGCAGTTCTTCCCACTGCACTCAGACTCTCTCCCCACTATTTTATCATCACCTCATAATTTTGTCCTTTCCTCAACAAAAAGTGAGAAAACAGGAGTGTTATGTCTGAACCTTTTTGACCACACCATAAAGCTGCAGGAAAACATTCTGACATATCATTATTAAGAGAAGTGGATCATTGGAATAATATACATAGTTGATTCTTAGAGATATGTGGATTGGTGTAGATCGGAGGACCTGAGTCAACTGAATTACACCAAAGTGTAATTACGTCTGTGAGGAAATTTAATCATTGGAGGATACACAAAGAATCAAATAATCTCACAGTGCCAGTGCTTATTAGATTAAGAAATGAATGGTGGAAATTATTCCAGAGGTAGATGCAAGACATTGGAATTTTGCTTAAACACACATGTATGCAGACAGTTTTTTCCAGTTATATTCCCATTTAAATTGACTCTCTCTTCTCAGCTTGGTGAGTTTATGTATTAATACACAGCTGGTCAAAGACACCCACTGAGAGAGAAAGAATTCATCTCACCACATCTATTCAATGCTCTAGAAATGCAAACATCTTGCTAACTTTTAGATAAATAAGAATCAGTTTTACATTTGTAGCTTAAACTTTGTGTGCTGCAGGAGTGAAATAAAGGCTCCTATTAATGTCAATGGTGGACAAAAGCTGTTCACTATTTGTGTCTTCTTATAAGATTTATCTAGATGTTATTGTGAAACTATAGACACAGAACTCAGTTTTATAGAATACAGTTTGGAACCAGCATTGATCTGCATTTGCTGTGAACATTGCCTCAAGTGTATTGCATCTAACGTGATGTTTACTGTCACTAAAAGAAACATATACATATGTTTAACATGCGAACACACTTGCATACATGCCAATAGAAACAGATGCCAACACACTCAGGGGTCCATGCCTCTTTAAATATACTCAGTATTACACAGATACTGCCCCCCTCCCTTTCTCACATGCAGACAAATACACACACTTTCCTTTCCCACCCTTCCTCCACCTCTCCTCATCCCGTCCTCCTTTTGTTCTGTGAGAAAAACGCTCCATGACTTGGACCTTGTTTTTTTGTGATATTTAAAAGTGGTTATTTCTCTCAGATTTTTTTTCAATGGGTTTTAGGACTGGTAGAGTCAAATTGAAGCCATTCACTTTACTTCTCTTTGGAGCTGATGCCCCACCTCGAAACACAGCTGGTGTCACTTTGAGAGGCCTACAAAAACAAGGCTTGTGCATGCCGCAGCTGAAAGACCAACCCCAACGTTGTCATACATACATCGCAAAAAACACTGCCATGCGTTCAAGTCAGGATTGCATCAGTGTTTAATGGAATGTGAGTGAGTGTTTTCAAAGCATCCATCTCTTTAGCTGCACTCAGAGTGCCCTTGAATGGGGGAGGGTCTTTATATATAAGGCACACCCCTTTGACCAAGTATGCATTGGCTCTTAAAGGGACACAAGGGTTCAAGTGTGCATGTGTGTGTGTGTGTGTGTGTGTGTGTGTGTGTATTCTGAAACACAGGAAGTCCCCATTCTTTAAACTTTTATTGTTGTTGTTTTTTACAAGCTTTTCTGTCAAATGCTGCGGTCAGCCCTGTTTGACAGAAACCTCACCTAATTTACATCCTTGCCTGTCAGTTCCTACTCCACCTTCTACAAACTACACCCCCCATCCCCACATCTCTATATTTGGAGGTATACCGCTGAAGACGTGTCTTGTTTTTCAAACCTCCCCACTGCTTCACACACTCAAGAAGGCAAGAGTGATGTGCTTTTATACTTTTTATTTATTTACGTGATATTTAATGTATATTTTGAAAGTGCCTGACTGTGGGAAGTTTGGACAGTCTGACATTTCAATTTGTTAAATTATCTATTCTATTTTAATGTGAACTTGCTAATATGAATGAGAAGGGAGACTTGTTGAGATAATATACCAGCTCAGGAACTGGTCAGAATGCATTTTCTTTCTTGTTTTGGAAACAAACACAGGGTGTCACGCAGATGGAAACTGAGCAGGGAGTGACATAGAAAGCCGGTGACAGACTGAAACATTAAGAGATAGGGTGCTCCCAATGATGTGTGTGTTCTCACGTGTCTCAACCAGCACACATCTGATAACAAGTCAGACATGTAGTGTACCCAGGTGTGTGTGTGTCTGAGTGTGTGTTTGTGGGCTGGACTGTGCTAACTATGTGTTAAATATCTGCTCTTGACAGTTTTGTTTTTCACCTCTGTGCTTTAACTTGTTGAGTCTCCACCCACCGTATGTGTGTGAGAGGGATGACAGTGTGATGCACTGTGTGTACTTTAACCACACCACACTGTTTGAAATAGTTCTTGCGTAGTCAACATGCTGTTCCTTATTAGCTCACAGATGCCAAAGCGTTCACGCACACACACGTGCATGCACACACACAGTGAGCTGACGGCTGCTCCTGGTACTCAGCTGATAAACTTTTTCACATGCAATTCACTCTCTGTCTGTACTCCAGCCACAGATAAGGTTTCTGCTTTTGTGTGTGTGTGCAGGCTATAGGCACTGTGAAGATTTCATATTACACACACACAGTGTGGTTGGGTATCTGTGTATAAGAAAGGGTAAGGGTGATTTGCATTGATGTTAATATCATCATTCTCTTGCAGATTATCTCCTTGATTTACTTTACTAGACACACAACCACACACGTCTGGGTTTAAATTTGTGCACAAAACATACTTAAAGCCAATCCAGACATATGACAAACACATTTTGGTGAAAGTACTCTTTCCTCTTATGCAGAACAGACCAAGCTGGAGCAGGTGGGTGGGCTTGTTACTCCCTGTACCTCCTTCCCTTTCTTTTCACTCCTTGCTCCCAGCCAATCAGGACATGAGCTAATACAGCTGACCGCCCCTTTTCTCTAGCCAATGAGTTTCCCGTGTGCACCCCCCACCACCACCTCCACCACTCTTCCATCCGCTGTATGCCTTCACTGCTGAGTGAGCAAAGCACGCCTCGCTCTATCAGCTGAGAGGAAACCAGCAGAAAGAAAACACACACCGAGAGGGTAGGAAAGCGAGAAAGCGCTGAAAGGAGGGGCCTAAAATGAGGTAGAGGAAGAGAAGTGAGAGTGAGGAAGAGGAGAAATGGGAGGAGAGAGGGAGCGATAGCATGTGAAGAAGCTATTGTACTCCAGATACTTTGGAGGTGTGCGACTGATGAAGGAAGAGTGGGGGCAGTTTGAAAGAGAAAAGAACAGGGGAGGGTAAGAGCGAGACAAATGGGGGCTGTGAGTTGTTGATGGGTTTTTGATTTGTGTGTGTGTGTAACTGTGAGTGAAGTGAGGCAGATAGAAAGAAAACAAGATACAGAGAGAGCAGCAGTGCAAGCTGTTAGAGATCCTGACAAAACGAGCAGAAGGAAGCAGAACAACTTCACTTGTCTGTCTTTCTCAACACCACCTATTCAGGAGGAAGGAAGCAAAGAGAGACAACAAAGCGGAGTGTCGGGAGACATGATGAAGGCAGACTGACCCAGTGGAAGCAGAAAAGCAGAAACACAGAGGAGGACAGAAAGAGTGTCAACCATCCAGCCACCAGACCAAAGTAAAAGGAAGGAAAGAGAGAGAGACAGAGTGAGACAGCGAGATAAGCCCAATCTTTTCTGAGAGGGTGAGTGTGACGGGTTTTGCTGCTGTCAAGTGTGTACTAATACTGCTCCTGTAGATTGCTGTCATATTGTCAGCTGGGCTCAGATGACTCAACGTCTCCAAAAATGGCCACATGAAAGGCAGACAGGCAGATAGGCAGGCAAACATACAGACAGAGGGAGGGAGGGATAGACAGAAAGAGACCCAGTGTCAAACAGCATTCTCAGCAACTATGCTACTGAGCCAGCTTAGTTTAGACTGCCACGGCCTGAGTGCTTGGTGCAACACTGTCTCGCTTAGAGGTTTATCAGTTTCAGTCAACTTCACCTATCTGCTTCTGCTGCTTTCTGTCTTTCTTTGCCACTTCCTGTCTTCTGTCTTTGCGTTACAAACTCACAGTCAGCTGTCATTCTATCCTCTCACAGACAGGGGCTCCTGTAATCTAGTCAACAGCTGATTGGAACATCTAGCAACTTTTTGTGTATGGGAAAGTGCAAATAAGTGTGCATGAGCATGTGTTCATCTATGCGTGTTTATCAGCCTCCAGGCACATTACAGGCCTGGGAGTAGCTCGGGTGGGGATCTGCTAAAACTTGATGAGACAATCGGGGCCTTTGGGAGGCTGCTAACATCATGCTGATGCTATCATGCCTCTGTTGTAGTCGGCTGCATGTGAAGGGGGGATTGAGGACACAAGGAGGGTAGAGGGCAGCTGAGCAACTAGAGCTATGTGTTTTTACAAAAGGCCCATTCAAGATGAGTGCTTAAGGAATGAGCACTTATGGAAAAGAAATTATTTCATATTTAACCCGATGGAGAGTTAATTCCAACTAAATGGCCCTTTTTCCTTAACTACAACTTCTAAGAAGTACTTTTACATAACACCGTCTTTATGTTTAGTGTGTAAATAAAAACTTCCTAAGTAACAGTTGTCAGGAGAACACAGAGAAACTAAAGTACGGATGCCTTTCTTTGTTGCATTTCAAGTCAAAAATCTAAATTCAGAATCAGTTAAATTGCTTGGTACTGCCTTTCCCTTTGTGATGTTTTTCTTAACTGCAGGAAGATGTAATTGGGCTGTAAATGGAGTGCTGTCTGTGAGTCTTGTGTTTTTGTGTGCATACATCCATGTGGCGTTTGGGTGTTGTGATGAATATACACGGGTCAAATGTCAGGCTATTTTCTGAGGATGGGTGCTGGCTGTGAACTCTGCCCTCATCACCTCCATACATTTTACTGAGAGTGTGTTTCTGGGTCAGAGTTGTCAGCTTCACACCAAATGACATGTTTCTGTACATTTTTGTGGGAGTGAAGTGTGTTTTATTCCACCCATGTGCAGCTTTTCAGCGTTTACAGGGAACAGGGACCTTAGTGTGCTTTTGCCTTAATTTACTGCAGGTTTTTTGTTATATAGATCAGGGCATTCTTTGCCTTACTGTCAGGCTTTCACCCCTGACACCTCCACTGTCATGATGATGAAATTATCCTAATGTGACCACAGTCTTTTTTGACCTGAGGGATGCTCACATTCTGGTGCTCATGCATAGACTGTTGTGCAAACGCTCACACATAAACAAATTTCAACAGACCTCTCCAGCTCAATATCCTGCATGACGTTTATCTTTCGAACAGGGTGTTTAACACCACAACGAGCCTGTCTCATGTCAAAGGTATTGAACCATTTGACCCAAGTCCACATGCAAGGTTGTAAATATTTGGTTCAGATACCCCTGTGAACTTGAATTTCTGTTGTGCAATTATTGAATCATTTTATTTGCAGTTCTCAAAAGACTCAAAACTCAAAAGAATGTTTTTTTGTCATATTTTTGTTGTAAAAAAACAGATTCGCAATAGTTTCCCACAGCTGCTTTTGTCAGTTGTTTAATAAAATATCTCAGAACTGCTGGTTTATGTTCAGCAGCCATGAACACCCTGAGTTGGCCCTGACACTGGGGGGGCTCTGCATGTTCCTGCTCTATTTATACCTTCCCTGGGGTCTTTGACTGGGCTGTAGTCTCTGTCTTTCACTCGTTCTCTATCTCACGTCTCTCTCTTTGCTTGTTGAATTCTGTCAGGTGTTTCTCATTCCTTTGCCTGTAATGTTGTCACTACCAACCTCACTCTGTCTCTTGGTGAAGGTCTATTGGCTGGTGCAGTTTCATCAAAGCTGCAGATGGATTGGCAAGATTGCACCTGGCCTGCTAATGATAAATAACACTTTAGTACTTAATTTCACTAATGTTCTGTCTGTGCAATGTGTAATAATTGCTGCACAACTGTAATAGACTGAATACATCCTATTTCTTTTTGGCTAAATTGGTCAACTGAAGCAACAAGAAGCAAGTTTGCAAACATAAAGTGTCTGTGTGTGTACAGTTGGTTTTTCATTGCCATGCCTTCTGTAAGTAGCACACTGTAGCTGTGCACTGATCGTGTGCACATTACACAGATCACAAATCAGATGCTGCAAGTAGATTAGAGAAGAATATGAGAACATATCGCAGGGGGAGGTGTGAGTGTAATAAAACCACAACAACATTCAGTGATGCAGGGATAGAGGTCCCAACTTCTTAAGCCTGAATTGGCACTCTTACCCAGCAACTTGAAACATTTGTGGGGGTAATGCCAGAGAAGTTACCCTCCTATGTTGGATCAAACTTGAAAATGGCCAGGCAGCCTTTACTAGCCTCCTGCTCGGCTGGCTCAAAATAAGGCCAGAAATCAAGTGGGACCTATCAGAGCACCTTTGGGTGATCCCAGTGAGCTCTGACATGGGCAATAACTATAAATACTACCTACCATTCTTGCACACACCCCACCACACAGAAAAGCGGAAGGAGGTGGTTCCTCGTAGCATGATGATACTGTATGTACTTCATGGTGCTTACCTTTTGACATTTTACTTGGTAATGACATTAACCAGACACCCCCAGGCACAGGTCTGGTTTGGCACTCCAAGAAAAAATTTAATTAAGTTTAATTAAGTTCTTAAATGTCAGTTTTTTGGTTGAAATATCTCATCACTACAGTCAACTACCTATGGTTGCTTTGGTTCATACATTGGACTTAACCACCATGTGCTGAAATTTTTTGGCTGTATGTCCACATCTCATGGAGGGCAGCCATTTTGATTTGTTTGATGGTATTTTTTTGGAGGAGCATCTTCGCTGGTCTCCCCCTTCTTCCACAGCCCCCCTACACTATCCAGCCACCCTCCCTCCCTTTTTGTTAGCTTTGCATCTCTCTCTCTCTCTCTTTCCCTCTTTGTGGCCAGGCACAAAGGAGCCGTTATCCTTGGACAACTGGTTGCCACGGTGACAGCTCGCTGCGACCCCCCTCCGCATTCTCAAATTCTGGTCCAAGTGGGTCGGGGAACGACCCACTTCTCTAGCACCACTTAGTGCCAAAATTAACTTCAGGAGTGACTCCTCCATGTTTGATCCTCAACTCAGATTGACAGAAAAGCAGAAATTCTGATTTATTAAATCTGATTTGGACTTTTTGACTTGCTAACTGCACGTGTGAGTGGTTTGCCAATGGCAATTCTGTGTCTGGTGAAAATAATTTAAGTGCAGCCAACTCTCTAAACCACTATTTTTGTTTTGTCTTTGTGTCTTTCTGCCTCCTTAGGGATTCCTGGGTGGAATGAAGCTGTCATGATGCCACAGTTATGCCACACCTCATGCCAAGGTGACCAAGGAGGGTGTGTCTGGCTACCGGCCAACCACAAATGGGGCCCCAGTAAAGTTACAACCAACTTGGATTCAGAGATATTTTTTCTCAAGAGCCTCCGGTGTCACTGACATTCTGCACCTCTGGTAGGCTTTAGTCCAGATGATGATTTGATCCACATTCCCATGGGCTGATCAGTCTCTATTATATGTATTATAATGTTTATTTCCTAAGAAAAAATGTCTACCAACTAGGCTTGTGCAAAATCGTATCGTGTGCAATTAATCGTCAGAAAAACTGTAATCGATTAATATTTGCCACTTATCGATTACGGCGATTAGTGCCTCGTCATGATGACGCATTTTTGTGTGCGGCGTACTCTCACCATCACCCGCGCACATGTGAGCCCACAATAACAATAAAAAGGCAGTGGTGTTCAGTTAAATAATGCGGAGCAGCACGTTTCTAACATAAGTTCAACGTCTGTCACCATAAGCCCGAGCACGAAGAAAGCCGAAGAAAGCCGAAGAAAGCGCAACGAGGACACAACACTACACTACAGCTGTATATAGTGCCGCGACATGCATTAGGTGAAGCGTGGCGCGTTGGTTGTTGCTATAGTAACTGAATTTTTGCTCGTATCAAAGGAATAAACTCCGATCTTTATTTACGGACTCCATAGCAACATAGGAAACATTACAACAGCGAAGTCTCCTCCAGCAGATATTGGAAAGAATTCCACTCAGCTGAGAATCCGCGATACGTTTAGTCATTGTGCTCCTTACGACCAAACGAAGCGCTGGAAGAACGTAACGTAGGTTGATTTGCACAGACACACATTTAAATGTGAAATTGTCCGGTTTGTTTATTTGTTTGTTTTTTCTTCCGCTGTTCTACAGTCTGAGTGAAAACATGCTCTAGTGTGGGACATATTCCAGTCACAGGTTCATTTGAAATAATCACTGATGTGACTTTTCTGAACTTTGTTTGTCTATTTGTCTGTTTAATTTTAATGTTGACATGCTTTGTGACCTTAAGATAAAAACATTTGAAGGACAAAGTTACTTTAAATGTTTGCTTCATTATTATTTTGAAGCAGTTTGTGCCTCAATATTATCAATACATATTTCCATGGCTGGTTGGTGCCTAATCACCAGCTTAGCCTGTTGTGAATGAAGTAGTTAACTTGACTGATGATTTGTCAGTATCATGCTAGAACACTGTGCCAATTTAGAGTCAAAAACATGTAAGTGCAACTGTCATCAATTAATCGTCAAATTAATCGTTATCGGCTAAATGCCACAATTAATCATGATTAATTTTTTTGCCAATATCGCCCAACCCTACTACCAACTAATTAAAGTTAACGTGCTAATTCGTGGAAGTGTGTCAGTGGTTTTCACCAAGAACATGCTTAAAATTCCTTTCTTAAAATCTTGTCTCCACAAGACAAAACCACCAAACCATTTTCCTTCTCCTCAGGTTATATAGCCAACGTCCTTCTCACCTGCTCCCTCTGGAGTTCTTGTTGTTTCCTGTTTACCTGTCTTGGGATGTTGCGGTTGTCTTGTGGCAGCTGCCATGGAGATAGAAGAGTTCATTTAGCAGGCCATTTTACATGCAGCCGTCAGATGCTGTGCCAGATACAGCTTGTCCACTTGGGCAGAATTAGACAAGGACAAGCACAGAGGTAAGATCCTGATCTTGGGTTTTGCATTATTTAATTAGTGAAATTAGGTTAATGCCTTGCCTATCTGATATTATTTATACTACAATATAAAAAGTGCTGTATTTTCATATTTAAACGCGCAGAGGTTAGAATAGTGTTTAGAATTTAACTAATCATAAGGTAACCTAGTTCCCCGTCTGCTTTAGTTGCAAGGATATTTTCCTAGGGGCAAAAAAAGTTTTACTGCCCGCAGCTTGTTCAGATAATACTAGGACATAGTAAAGTCATGACATGTCTTTAAAGTTAAGTGCAAAGTGAGTGTGTCAAACCCAATAATCAGAGAGATGCCATTCCTTTCCAGCACAATAAAGAAAAAAGCTTCAAGGGCATCATGCAGTGTGGATTTTTACGTGTTTTTCATAAAAGCTGGCATCTTTTTTTAATTACATATTTCTGCATTTATTATGAGATAAAAGGAGAATAGGTGTGACATCTGTGTAAAAGTAGTCTCATCATCAGAAGCAAGTGGAATTAAGTAATGCATTATATTGAACCTAAGATGTGTTTTGTGCTTCTCAGGTGCTGTGTGGCTCAGCTTCCTGATTCACACAGTGTGACATCACAGCAGGAACTATAGGACTTCCTGTTCCTGTGGAACATCTTGCTCTGCCTCCTGGCACTTGCGAGGACCTACTTGACCTTGTTGCACAAAAGATAGTTAAGACTCTTATTCTCTAGCAGCAAGACCATGCGGCACATTCACGTGGAGTTAGCCCACAAAAAGGCTCCACTTGAGCTTCCAGCACAGGAGGGGGACCTGCCTCCATCTACACCACCATCACAGGGCCTAGAGCCTGTAGTCAGACCAGGGGCACCCAGGCATTTTGACCAAGAGGACTTGAGGCTTCAAAAAGTCTACCAGCTCTCCATTTTCTCCCAGTTGGGGGGATTTTCTACCCCCACCGAATCCCACACTGATACCCAACAGAGGCCTGTACGGATGGGTGTGAAAAGGGGATTAGAGGAGCCTCAGCTGACTCATAAGCGACCACACCTAGATGACACCTCAGACAGAGAGGGGCTGGAGGGCGGGGTGCTCTGTGGGCCAGCCCCAGCTCAAGGCGTTGGAATGGGACTAGCAGTCGGCCCTACTGGGCCTGGTTCTTTGTACTCTTGTGTACAGATGGAGCACAGAGACTCTGAAGGGGGCCTGTCACCCAGATCTCCACCCCTCTCCCCAAACCACAACCCATCACGACGCCCAGCTCAGCACAATCATGATAGGCCCATTCCTGATGTATTTGCACCACTCTCACCTAAATCGCCCCCTATGTGTGACCCACATGGGCATCTTTGTGATCAGGGCCATTCCCTTGGGAGCTCAGGTAGGACCGAGCAACCTAATGGGGCCCGCACACCAACGCACTCTCTAGGTAGCCCTGGAAATGACAACTGTAGTAATGGCTCATCTGGAGGCCAGCCCAGCCAGTTGTCCACATATGAAAGTCCCAACCCTGCCAGCCCCACCAGTCCTCCAGGTCCTTTCTCGCCCCCACACCACACAGAGCTGCAGGAACCAGGGGAGGCCACTGAATGGGATGTTGGACTTGAGTCCTCCCCCCCTGAACGAAGTGCCACCCAGACTGCCTCCTCCTCTAACGGATTGGCTTCTTGGGAGAAAACACCCAGCAGTAATGGCCACCGTCTATTTTCTGGAGGCCACTGGCCAGCCAAAAAGAGGTTGCTGTCCCCAAATGATACGGGGGAGTCATGCTCAGAAGATGAGGGACCCTCCACATCTAAGAGAAGCAGGCTGTCATTGCTGGCTCCGGGGCTTGGGCCAGCTTCATGTCGTAGCACTGATGCTAAAGCTGCCCCTTACTGGAACCACCTGCTGCCCTCTGCATGGGACCGGCCTAAGGTTAGTACAGTCTTATGCATCAGTATCAAAATGTTTCTTTACGAAACCTATTTTTTCCCATTGTACATTAAAAAAAAGTATGCTGTGGCTTTTAAAAGTTTCAATACAGTCTACAGTCTAATACAGTAAAAGTGAAAGAATGAAATGATGGCTGCCTCATTATCACGCCACACTGGAACAGGCAGAGCAGCTCCAGAATAAAGCCCATTGAGGGAGGGTCCATTGTTCCCCCACATGCTGTGTCTCTCATACACATGCATGCACATAAACACACACACACACACACGTATGTACATCCTGCTTAAAATGGTTCTGGAAGTGAATTGCCCATTTTTGAACATTGGGAGGCCAGAAAGAGCTTTGAGTGTGTGACTTTTGTGGGACGGCGTGTGTGCTAATGGTGACAATAGGGTTCACTAGTTTGGTGGTGAGATCATTGTGGCTACAGGTGTTCAGTGTAGGTGTGAGGGAAGAACAGGAAGGGACAGATAGATGTAAGAAACAAGACAGAGACACAGAGGACAGTGGAAAGGAAGAGGTTAGGAAAAAGAGCAGGGAATACTTCAGGTAAATACTGAGGCCAGATTGTGCTAAAATGTCTTATGAAGATTTAACAGACTGTGACGACGAGGTGAAAAGCTGACAACGAACTTTAAGCTCTGTAGAGAGCCATGGTAACCAAGAGGTTCTAGCTAATATTATTAATAATTCAACCATGAGTGAAAGTTTTGCTGTGAGCCAGTGGCAAACAGCTAGTTTGGATTTAGCTAGCGAGCAGTTATTTGACAGTTGGGTCTCCTTTGCCATGAACGGAAGTCTGGAAATGGGAAATGTCAGTGCACGTGACACAGCGTCCAATAGTCCGTGCTCAGTAAGTAAAAGGACACTTCAGACACACAATTACACCTCCTCACAGCACCATGAAAACACAGGCATTTGTTCTATATCAGCTTGTCAGAGAGAGAATTGTGCGGATATTTAAGAGATGAAAACAAATGTTGTCTTCGTTTTTTCAGACTGCCACAGATTGTACAAGATCAGGGAGACGTCTAAAGAACGGGCTCCGATTAAAAAGGTGAGTCACCCATCATGCTTGCAATCCTGTAATCACTCATATTAATTTAAAATAGATATGCGAGAAAGGGATCATGAGAACTAAATTTAAACTGACTTGACTTCAGCAAACGTCAGTTAAAAAAAAAGAGGTGGAAGTGTTGTGTGTCTGGACTTAAATGTTTACGCATGTCAAATGCGGGTTAAGACCAAATTAGTGTAATTTTTACCACTAACCACTGGTCTGTTTTGTGTGTTTATTCATGGTCATATTTAGCCGGCAGCTGCGCAGTGGCAGGCATACAGACACTGCTCGCTCCACACGTTCCAGCCGGCCTTCATCCTCCATCAGCAGATCACTACTCGGCAACTTTGAGGTGCAATTTTATTTTAACTTAATTGCAGCACCCCAAATGTTAACACATTTCTAGGTGGAGTTGGTAGGGTCTCTTAAAAACATGCTTTTTTAGGCACTTCATTGTAATTGAATGCAACAGCTGGGCTATAATACCCATGTACCTCGGCAGCTTTAATGGGCTCCTGTTCTATGACAATGACTACAACCTCCTTCTCTGCCTCTTGTGTGTCACAGGAGTCGATGCTGAAGGGACGATTTTCCCCTTCAGGCCGCATCGAGGGCTTCACAGCAGAAATTGGTGCCAGCGGTTCCTATTGCCCGCAGCACGTCACCCTGCCTGTGCAGGTTACATACTACGACATCTCAGAGCACAGTGCACCCTCACCCTTCCTGGTCAGTCTGTGTGGCATGTGTAGGCATGTGATGCATTTCTCCCTTCAGTCCTGTATATATTTCAGCTTGATGCTATACATTCATGACATGTATAGAATAAGAATCAAGAACAGTATTATTATGGAGACAACTTTATTCTTATTTACCAGAAGTACCATTTGAAATCCAGCTGTTTTCGCTTTCTCAGATTCATGCCTCATGTTGTCTTTGAACGTTTCTGTATAAAAGTGAATGTTGGACTTCTTTGATTCACTTCTTTCACTTGTTAGCATTTTATAGAATATGACTTCCTTTGTAGCTGCCTTTGTAACCACAGCTATTTATGTTGTTTCATTTAGCAGTTTTTGTGTGTGTGTCTGTGTGTTTGTTGTTTTTGAAGATAAATCTGCCTTTTCTACAATAGATCAATCCAAAAAAAGAGGAAATTGCTTTTGTGGCACTGCCGTCATACTTCTGCTTCTTATAAGATTTATTTCAGTGCACATAATCCTGGTTTTGATGTAGAGAGTCACAGCTATTAAAATGTACCAAAAACTTGGAGATGTGGCTCCTCTGCAGTCATGAAATGTCTCTCTCCTCCTCACAGGGCGTGATATCCCTCGAGCCTCTTGGAAAGAAAGGATACAGCATACCCAAAGCAGGGACCATTCAAGTGGTACGTTGATTATTCATATATATATATATATATATATATATATATATATATATATATATATATATATATATATATATATATATATATATATATATTCTATGTGTTGTCTCATATCGATGCTAACACTGGTGTGATAAATCTCCTCAGACCTTATTTAACCCAAACAAAACTGTGGTGAAGATGTTCCTGGTGACCTACAACTTTAGCGATATGCCCGTCAATCACATGACCTTCCTGCGCCACCGCATCTTCCTGGTGCCAGTCGAGGATGGGGTTGAGGGTAAAGGAGAGGGGTCTCCAGGCTGTGGGGTTCTAGACAGAAAGAAGATTCTCTGCTACCTGATACATCTCAGGTATGAGGATATGGTTTTCCTCAGCTGCATGTCTTATGTGCTTCTTTTTTATATTTTATATTATTATATATAATATAATATAAATAATTTCTAAGCTTAGATAGGATTGCAAAAAAAAAGTCATTTTCTGACTTCCTTCTGTTCTAACTTCCTCAGATTCCAGAGCTCCAAATCTGGGAAGATCTACTTGCACAATGATATACGGCTGCTATTCTCCCGTAAATCCATTGAAGTGGACACAGGGATCCCGTATGAGTTGAAATCTTTCACCGAGGTGCCAAGAAACCCTAAATACTCCCCCCGTGTGTGACCCCAGCCCTGACTGTTTGATGCTCCCAAATGCCAACGCAGCCCCTTCCTGTTCTTCCTAAAGAGGAGGGAGGGAAACAGACAGACTGCTAAGAAGAAGAAAAAAAGGACACGAAACTTGATTAGACTTGATGAGACACGCCACAAGCACACAAAGACACACATGCACCTCTGATGCAGTGTTGGTCTTTGGAAAAGTCCACCTTTTTATGCATGTTTTCTCCATTGAAAAATAAGATATGGACAGAAAAATGGCATTCCTTGTGGTCATCTAAAAACATTAAATATAACAGATTATATTATGTGGCGGTCCAACATGCATTCAATCAAAAGAAGGACTTTTTCAACACCTTCATCTGTACAAAGAACTGCACACACACACCAAAACAGACAAGACTCATGCACATCACATACTACAAGTGTCACAGCAGAAACACTTCTGGTGGCAACTCTCTGAGTTCAGTGTTAACATGCATGCCTTGTGACTTAAACACCTGAATTTTCCTCTAGTGCCGTATCACACTGTCCTTCACTCTGCCTGCAGCTCCAACTGTCTGATCGGACCAACAGTTGTTGTTGCTGTTTGATTAGAAGCCACAGACAACAGATATCCCTCATTGTGTGTAGGTAGTATATGTGCTACACCTTCTGACAAGTAGAGAGGAGACACAAACACTAGTGAACGTGAAGGCTGACAAATAATTGACTGGATATCTTAAAATATGATATAAAACAGTGTGATTTGACCAAGCTCAGGACATCTGTTGAAGAAAAAAAAAAGTATTTTTGCCATTTCACTGTACAGACCACTGTGTACACATGTCATAAAAAAACATGGGAATCCAGTTCATCTTATGTAGCCAGACTGAGGGACACTGTGCTGTTTTCTTTTTTTTTTCACTTATTTTATAGATTTTGTTCAAAACAGATGTTGGAGCAGAAAGTGGGGGAAAAAAGACAAGCTGTAGTATTTTTAATTTATGTTTTTTCGCAAATGTCTTAATAAGCAATATGCTGCACAAAGTAGAGTGTGTTTCTCAGCCGGACAAGCTTTCTTTCTAGAGGGTGAAACAAAGAAAGCAGAGATTTGAAAGTAAGGGAAGAAGTGGGAAAAGGGAGGGATGATGCGGGAGGGGAGGGTGGTGGGGTATTTAATATGAGGGGAGGGGGGGAAAGTCTATGTATATTTAAAAGAATAAACTCTGCGACTGGCGAGTCAGCCCATCCTTGTTGTTGCCTTTGATTGACAGCTACATTGGACAAAATGAAAGTGGGTCAGGAGAAAAGTCATTTCATTTTCTTTCTGAAAAGATTATTGCAGAGCTGGAAATTATACATTCTCACCCTAATAACCAGATTAAATGCAGAGTTAATGTGTGACTAGCACTGCGAACGTGTACCAGCAGTCCTCTCTGAGAGGCTTGTGTTTACAGGAGAGCCTAAATAGGAAAAACATGTTTTACATTTGACATGATTAGCGTCTGACTTTAGCAGAATTATTGACAACCAGAATTTGGTTACAATGTTGCATAACACATGGGAATTATCTGCAATGATAAAGCATGATCAATAACATGACCGGTTCCCAAAGAAGGTAATGTTCCCACAAGCTTATGTAAGTTGTTTATTCACAGGCATCATCATCAGGCATGAGCTTTGATGATTATGTGCGCGTGTGTTGTAATGAAAGAAAATTTGTGTCATCCTGACAGTGGCCATGTGCATTCCTGGAAATTAACTCTGATTCTGATCAAATGTAGAATAAGCCGTATCATGCTGTAACACGGTTTTCCCTTTGGCCCTGTGCTGACCCACTGAAACCACTCGCCCTGCTGAAGAGCAGAAAATAAATCCAGGGTCTATAAGTGTTCCTCTACTAAAAATACTGAGAAGCATCTATGTGTGTGTGGCCAACAAAATACCCCATTATTCCTGAAATACACTGGTCATAAGGTCAGAACACCAAAATAAAAAGATACTAGTCTTGTGTCTACCATGGATTAGATCAGTGTACAGTATGTTTTGTCCATTCGACAGTTTGACAGTCAATTTCCATGTTTGGAAGGCGTCTGTTAAACCTTACAAAGACATGTAGCTCTACATATGCCCATGCTTTAGATGTTATTAGGACAAAAGGATTCCATCATCATGTGTCTAACCCTCCAACCCACACAAACAGACTGTTATTCATTTACACTGTCCTAAAGTTGTGTGTCTACAGGGCTCAGATGGGTGTGACACTGTAAACTTTAACCAGAGTAGAGGGGGATGGACAAAACCACCAGTCCCAGAGAGACCTGTGTTTACAAGACAACCTGAAAAGCAGACAGTACAGAACCAATAAAGCCAGAGAAGGACCGTTTTTCTTTCTTTCTTCACATTTTTTTTAAAAATAGGCTACAGGATTATGTTTTAGGAGGACAACAGGTACTATATTACATGTATTATTATTATTATTATTATTATTATTATTATGTGCCTAATTAACTGGGTTTATAGCTTCTGCTGTCACTCAGCTTTTGACACTTGAAATTCCAAATGCTAACTTTGTGTCAAAGTATTTTCTGACCCCTGGTGGCAGGAGAAAGTACTGCAGCTCCACCTGCAGGTCTGCAGAAAGGCACAACATGCAACGGAGGTTTATAAAGTACACACCGTTGGTCAGCCTTGTCACTGCTGTTAAAATCCTGAATGATCAACGTAGTGACAAATCAATACTGCTGATTTCCTTATATCTACACTCACCCAGCACATACACTCACTCACTTCATAATTAAACACAAACCAAACTTTAGCTGTGGAAACAATAACTCTTTAATGAAGTGCTTTAATAAAATAGATACACAATATTTAAATATTTTCACCTGTGACAAAGATAAAGACATGACTAGTTTTTATTGTTTGTTGAGGATTGTTTCCTTACTAGTAAATTATTACATACAGTTCACCAACATTATGATTAAATTGAGTTACTTCATCCTTATTTGTGCCTATATGACATCAACTAGTGTGCTGGCAGCACCGTCGATGGCTTGGCTGAGTACTGACAGGTGGTAGTGCACTTTGTTCCAGTCACTGTCCAGTCCTGATGTCTCAGCCCTGGCATAAGCATCAGCTAGACCTGGGAAAGTGGCCTTGCCTGCACTACTCGAAGCCCAGATCACATGCCTGTGTAGCACACACCAAAGCAACGGGTGAGACAACAATGACACAAGAAGCAGAGGGCTACAGGATGTCTCCCCTCATCCTATCCCTCTATTTACCCAGTCATTCCTGAAATGCACTGGTCGTAAAGTCAGAAGGCCAAAATAAAAATTACAAGATTCTTGACTTGTGTCTGCCACAGATGAGATCAGCGAAGACCACTATTAAACCTTACAATGCATGTAGCTCTACATATACCCATGCTTTACCTTGCTCACCTTTCTAACCCTCCAACCCACACACACAGACTGTTATTTATTTACACTGTCCTAAAGTTGTGTGTCTACAGGGCTCAGGTCTCCCCTCATCCTGTCCCTCTATTTACACTTTGATTTATGAGCCTGTAGTTGGGTGAATTTGTGGTGAGTAAACACCCAGAGATGACTGAGGGCCAACATGGCCATGCAGCTGAGACACCATCCTCTTACCTGTATGCATATTTTTCTGGGAAGGCCAGAGGGTTCAAGAAAGCTCTGTCCAGCAACATGAGTTGGTCATTGATCCTTCTGACCTTGAGCGGCCTAACAGAAGCCACATGATGAGTGAAAGACAGCAGCAGAGACAATAACACGTCTGTACATATAGCACGTGCACCTACGTTTCATTTGCCAGGTCAGAAGTGCGAATCATGTGGTCCAAATGACCAGCTACATTGCGAAATCTGGTCACAGCTTGTTTTAGAGGTTCTGATGAAAGATACAGATTATGGCAGCCACTCAGTGAAAGTCCTGCTTATGTTATGAGATCTGGATTAAAAACATCTCTTACCCATGGAGATTTTTCTGGCTTGAAGTTGGGTCTGATACAGGTTCACCGCTGTGTTGAGGTAGTCCTCCAGACTTTCAGCATAGTCACTGCAGTTTATTGGCAGCAGCAAACTGTCAGCCAGTCGTACCAGGACATTTCCTGCTGTCCTGGCGACGGCTTGGTGACTGACAAATCCTGCAAAAGGAGGAAGTCCTCTCAGTTTTACAACAAAAAACCAGCATGATATAAAGCATTGTGATAGATTTACTCAGCAAGAAATGCTAAAATGTGTGACAAATACAAAGGACAAGGACCATCATGTCTTACCAGGATCAATAAATGTTGAGGCGTAGTTAAAGGTGTCGTATGCAGTGTGATATGCAGGGTAAATCCGAGCATTCGTTTTAGTCTGTAAGAAGAAAAATATAGTTAGGTAGTTTTCTACTGTGCCACTATTCATTTAGCAACAATTAGGCCAGAAACTTCTCCATACTCTGTCATATGTGTATGAAATATCCATGGAGGTGATTCCCAGGTAATGGACAAAAGCAGCATAATCACTCCCTGCTCCTGACAGATATCCGACACTGTTGAAAGAAGACAAAACAGCTTCCATCACTGTATGCGTGCGTATTGTGATGTTTAAAGAGGTGTGAGTGTGGTTAATTACCTCGGAATGACTCCATGTGCCGGGCTGGTCCTGTTGGCAAACCGTATCCAGTTGTCGTACACAGACGTGGAGTCGAGTCCAGGTGCATCTACCTGGAGGTAGGTAACAGATGCTGGGTGTTGTATGGGCAGCCATTTTGGAGTGACAGGAGATGGTTTTTGTGAGTGACTCACCTGTTTTGTGGCTGTAAAGATGACGTCCTGCACTGATGGCATTCCTGAAGCTCGGAGAGTTGCATTGGCTGAGGAGTGCAGAAAAAAAGGGATTATGGTGAGAAAAGTTATTTTTGTCCATTATTTTTCGGTAAGTGTGTGAGACTTCTTACCAAAGACAGCTATGTCCACATTAATGTACGCAACGGTGCGTTCACTGAGCATGGTGAAGTATTGCTGAAGGAGACAGGATCAAGTTTGGCTAATATTAGTATGTATAAATGTAGCTTTTAATACAATGTCTTTGTCCCTGGACAGAGAAAAACATAACTTGATGCTAGAATAAGTGGATATTTAATATCACCTCTGTGTACTCTGCAGATCCGATGAGGCCGAACTCCTCAGCCCCCCAGCTTCCAAAGATGATGGACCTCCTGGGCCTCCATGTCCCTGCCATATAGACAGGTGCAGAGATGAACTCTTTCTCCAGCACTATGACTAAAACAATTACAAACTCATCCTCTCATTCCTGATCAGTTTCGTCTCACCCTGTTTCACCATTTTGCCCAGAACTCTGGTCAGTTCCAGCATGACTGATGTCCCGCTGCTCGGATCGATGGCACCATGAACCCAGCTGTCCCTGTGGTTCCCATAGATCACATACCTGTCTGTGCGCACACACACACACACACAGAATAAATACAAGCTAAATTGAATTACTGATTTGAACTGAACGAACAGTCTCACCTGGCTCAACACTTCCTCTGATAATCCCCATCACGTTGGAGGAGTTTTTCACCTCTTCAAAGTTGAAGATGTCCAGTTTCACATCACTGCAATAGAGAGTCAAGTTCCAATAAACTTAAAGAGATACAACTTCTGTTTTTGTAGCACCAAAATAAATAGATAAATAAATAGATGAGTAAAACAATGATCAATGATGAATTAAAGGTTTCATCATTCTTTGTCACTACCTGTTGTTGAAAGCAGATGTGTGCTTGAACCCCGGACCACCATAGTTGTAGGTACAGTTGAATCCTCCCTGCCACTGACTGGGAGCTGCAGCTCCGTCCAGCTCACTGAAAGGACCAATGAAAAAAAATGTGGACTAAAATCACGATCCACCATGTTGGTCCATACAAATCCTCACAAGCCGATTGGTGTCACCACAAACCAAATTAATATGTATGCATCCTCAAATCCGATTGGTTGGATTGGAATAGGAGGAATCCCTGTGATATCCTCGGTTGGGATTCTGTAGGTTTCCTCTGCAAAATATTTGATGAGTGTTAAAGCAAGATTAGTATTAGTCATAGAGTGTGGGCGTCACAGCTTACCTTTAGCAGCCAGGTAGGGTGTGAGCATGTCTCCAAAGTGAGTGTTAAAGGAACCTCTCTCCACACCAGAGGGCGGCAGGTACCAGGAGTGAGGATACGTCTCATTGATGTCTGACATGAGGCCGTCGTTGATGTCCAGAGGGTCGGTGTAGACCAGCACGCCAATCACACCGTAGGGTGCTGCATTTATGGCCTGAGCACAACAATGACACATGCACAATGAAGATGTGCCTTGTGCCACAATGGGTTATATGAGGGCTGTAACACCTAAGGCCCATCGTGAAGGTGTTACTGACCAAATTTGGGCTTTTATACATGTACATTTTGTACACCTGTGTCTGATATTAAGTGGAAAACATTCTACTTACATGGGTTATTTGTGAAGTATAAAAAGCTCTAGTCTTTTTATTGGGTTAAAAATTAACCTCTCTTGCAACAGAACAATTGCTCTGATTGGACAGTAATTGCACTGTAGCATGTTTGTCTTTCCTTTCACTATCTCTAAAAGGGGTGTGAGACAGATTAATATGAGCATAATGATGCTTATTGCCCTCACTTTTAGCAGTGATGTTTGATCTCTTCAGGACAAGATAACATAACAATGACAGTGTCAGTGCAACTTACCTTGGCTGCTCTTCCTGCTCCACCATATCTGGTGATAGCGATGGTTCCTCTGAGATCCATCGTCTCGTTCAAATGCTGGTAGTCACTGGGTTTCCCCTGATTGGCATAAACCAGTTTTCCCTGAAATCCATCAAAAAAATTAACACTGTCAATGACAGCAGCTAAAACAACATCAGGTGATGCCAAAGCTGATTCGATCTTTTTACAGCACCATTTTGAAAACAGATTTTTTTTTATTATACTTTAATAATCCCAGAAGGGAAATTGCTTAAGGCTGCCAGCAAGTAGCACCACACACCAATGAGTGCACTGGAGGCAATGCAGGTAAAGTGCCTTGCCCAAGGACACACAACAATGACTAGGGAGGGAACCACCAACCTTCTGGTCAACCCTGCTCTACCACTGAGCCAGATTACAGATTTGGATTGACACAGATTTTATTAAATAACATTAATCATTTGCTTTTCTTATCATTGCCTCCCCTTTATATCCAACTTTATTAAATAGATGGATTTATCACCAAGCCATTGTGAGTCTTAACAGATTGACTCATGTTGGTTTGTTAATCCACATGGCTTGTTATCTTATCAGTGCTTGATAAGACAATGGCCTTGAAGATGGCACCATTCTGGTCCTAAATAAGTGTGTTTGAGTGGTGGTAATCATACTTAATCATAGTTTGAAGGACGGGGTTGGAATTTCTCATCTTTCTGAAATTCTAAGATGATCGTTAGAGTCAAGTAGAAAGCTTCAAAGGTCAAATACATGCCATGCAATGAATGAATAACAGTCAGAATATGTAAGTGAGGACTTCAAAGGTCAGTAAGTCAGTGACCATCATGTGATCTTTATGGTTTCACTGAACCACTTCTATATCATAAAATTCCCATAAAAACAGACTTTAAAAACTCATCTGTGCACAATCATGCAATAAACTGGTGGATGTTTCTTCTAAAACACAATAAAGTCAAATTACATTTAAAGGAAGTTTAAACAGACTTTAGGAGAGTCCCTTACCTTTGTGTGTCCTGCAGGGCCATATGCTGCATATGGCTGCACCACCTCCGGATCCTCTTGGTCTGGATGATACGGCTTCTCTTTTTCTCTAACTGTGTACAGCACCGTGTCAGATGGGCTCACTGAAATGATCAATGTACGGTGACTTGAAACTCACAATGGCAGATTCAAGAAGTCCTCAGTGTTAGACACAATGATGCAATAATGGAGATTAGGCAAAATTTGTTTTGGATGCGATTATATTCTACAACCATTTGACTCACCTACAGTGACCTTATTGGGGTTCTTGGCGTCGGGAAAGGACAGGTAGACCATGTATTCCTCTCTCCAGGCCTCATCCAGGCCGGTTTCGGGGTCCTGCCACCTCTTTAGCATTAACTGCACCGTCTGCTCATCTCCAGGTGTGGTAGCCATGTGGGGCACTCTAGTCAACTCTCTGAGGATAGAGAACCATTGATTTTCAGGGGTCATGAGTGAAGCTCCACAATTATACATATGCAGTGATGTTATTGATGATCCCCTGTGATTCTATATGTGAAGATGTTCATTTTAATTAGACAATGGAGATGCTTCTTGCTGCATCAATCAACTGACCTTAGGTTTTCCTGAATCTGCATATTATCCACCTCGGACATGAACCTCTGAATGAGGCTCTCATCCACATCCTTCGTCACATCGTTCACCCAGGATGGTGCCGGATTGCTGCTTTTGGCGATACCATAGTGACCAATTAGGATACCTATGGTCAGTACACCACCACCGCACAGGATCCCAATTAACACCTGTTTCATCATCCTACTCCCTTAAAAGAGTTTTTAAATAAAACCGTCTGCCTTCTCTTTACACATGAATTCAGTGAGCTTCTCTAAAAAGTTCTGTAGATCCTGGGTTCTCTGTACGGCTTAAGAATAATGGAGGGGAAAATCCTCGCATCAAATGAAGAGCAGCTGCTGCTCGCCTCCTATTAAGAAACAGTCATTGTAAAGGTTACTCATTAATGTTTGCAGATAGGATGGACTTTATCCCGCTGAGTGTGAGGGGAGTGAAAATTTATTTGTCCTCTATTTTTTGAAAAAAAGAGAAAAACCAAAACAGACCTGCATGTCTAAAATAGAAAATGATGGCCTATTGATTTTTATACTAATTACATAAATGCAGGCAAAAACATGTAAGCATTAACAAAGCAAGCAAAGTAATATGATTCCATGGCCACTGGTGAAATGTATGACGATGTGTTTGATTATCCAGTAGCCACAGTTTTAGATTTAGATTTAGAAAAAGGGCAGGGAGATGTGATGGGTATAGTGTTCTAGGTATGTGTTGTTTTATAAACCCAAAGACACTCTAACATCCAGGTCATTGAAAGACACATACAAGCATGTAAAAAATCATTTGTGTGTCTATTTTGTGACATAAACTAAAGTGAGGGGAGGTTTCTGTTCAATGATTTGCAGATCCATCACACATAAATAGAGTGCAAATACATTTCTTTTATTTTCACTTGCCTGGCTGGGCAGCCGCATAATAACTTAATAATAATAGCATAATAAAACTTCATTTAACCACAGAATTTATTGACCCTGCAGGCAACCGTTGATGTCGAGCCCTGGCTAGTATTTAAATTGCTTTTTTAAAATCAAACAATTTTATTTTTTTGCCAAAACTGGTATCACTTAATGATGGTATTAAACATCTTTAGAGTTTATCGTTTTTTATCATAATATACCAGAAAGTTTAAATTTACCATTTTCATATACAATTCTATTGAATAAATTAAAAAAAAAACGTCTACACCAACATAATGTTGTTTGTCAGGCTCTCTACAGCGCAGAATTATACCTGAAGTTTAAAATGATAGAAGAAGAAGAAAGCGGAACCAAGTTGCCTAACCTCCACAACACCGGAACTTAGCAGTGGGACACATCGCGGAAATAAACAGATGTGCGGCGTGAAGCTACAACTACAGAACCGTAGAAACAGTTCTTGCTTTTGTTTTTTTTAATCATGCCTTCACTTGAGTGTTTCAGACAGTTTTTCAACGAGCGACTAACCGCTGCGGCTCAAGAAATATTCAGAGAGTTTGAAAAAAACATCGTCGAGTATGAAGAAGAGATAAACCGCCAGCGCAGACTGCTCGATGTCGCTTTGAAACCTGTAGTGCGGCTACACAAACTAGGTCAGTAAAATCTAAATACATACTCAAATGTTTGTGGTTTACAGTGACTTAAACGGTATAAAAAAAAGTTTAAAAAGTTGATAAAGGCAAAAGAAAATTTAGACGCTGAGTGATCGTTTAAAGCAAAAAAAGTTTTTCAGGACGCAAGATGGATCATTTCATCATGTGGCTGAGTCACACAGTGACTATTACACTAGCTGAATAGTGGGCAGAGGCTATACGCTGTGAATATACATTCAAGCTAAGTATTTGGGAGATGTGGTTGCTGTTCTATCAGTCCTCCAGACGTCCCAACAGCATTATTTTGTAAGACTTGTCTGTCTGCTGGAACAGAAAACAAACTACACACTGAACTTACTTAGATCGCCAGCACCACACAATACTGGAAAAAAGTAGATCAGAAGAACAGATGTGAAGATTCTTTACTATAGTCTTTTGCTTAAAAGACCATGTCAGAGTTTGAGGGGGAGGTGTATTATCAGCATGTTTCTTTAAGACATTGTGTTAATGAACCATTGTTGTGTTTCTTTTCTCGCCAGAGCACCCACAGCAACATGCCTGTAAGGAGGAGGAGGAGGTGGATGAGAAGGAGGAGGTTCTCTCTAACTGGCAACTCTGTAACCAGGAGAGAAACTCAGACAGTTTGGACCAAGGAGAACCAGATCCTCCACAGATTAAAGAGGAACAGGAAGGACTCTGCACAGACACAGAGGAGCTTGTCCTGAAGCAGGAGACTGATAACATTATGCTGACTTTTACATATGAGGAAGGTGATCGCAGTGAAGATCGGACTGTGTGCTTGAATACAGTTGAAGACTCTGAGGTTCCAGAACCAAGTACGGACCACCAGGGCGACCATCACACCTCAGACAATGGAGACTCAGTATCAGTTAGAAATAAGAAGCCAAAACGACAGCGGAGACGTCATTCCAGCACAGTTCCAAATGACAGGGTACTTAGCTCCACCGTGCCACAGATTTCCAGTAACAATGAGAAAGGTGAAAGTTCTTTAAAATGTGACACATGCGGGAAAATACTCAAGGATAAGTACAAACTGCTGAGACACCAGAGAATCCACACGGGTGTGAAGCCCTTTTCTTGCAACGACTGTAAAAAAACTTTCCGGGATGCGTTTGATTTGAGACGACATATCAAAACGCACACAGGGATGAAGCCCTATTGTTGTAACATGTGTGGAAAAAGATTTACAGAGCGGTCCCACTTGAAGGGGCACACTAGGATTCATACAGGGGAGAAGCCATATTCTTGCAAAGTGTGTAAAAAAGATTTCAGATTTCGCTGTGATTTCTCAGCCCACATAAAAACCCACCCCAAGGCACCATTAGCGTGACAAATGTGAAGAAATATACTCTGCAGGGACACTTTGCACATCGTTTGAAGAAACATAACATCACATGCAGGGAGGTGACCTTGCATTTGTACAATATGTATGTGATGTTTCAGTAGAGTGAAACACACACAGGCACCCACAGAGTTCTTTTTGTTCTTAAATTTGTGTGTTTTATTTTCTGTAATGATTGTAACTTTAACAGACTTTATTGTTATGTTTTGAACATGTACATGATGTGTTGCTGCCACTGCAATGTTATCAAAAACCTTTGAATAACCAGAATTGAAAAAGTCATTTAAAAAAGATGTACAATGCATTTTTTTGCACAATTTACAAATAAGATTTTGTATTCTTGTTGCCACCATGTGTTTGATTAAACCGCTGTGATGGTAACAATTACTTACTGTTTACTTTACTTACTGTTTGCTCTGTTTCCACTGTGTGTGTGTGTGTGTGTGTGTGTGTGTGTGTGTGAGCACCTGTCAGCACCTGTCTTCAAGGACACTAGATAAGGCTTCGCTAGCACGAAGCCTTTGTTAAAAAATGTAAGTTTGTTAGAGACGAGTTTTACTTTATGTTTAACCCCATTGGACCCAGCCTTGTACAGAGAGGTTCTACCACAACACTGAAGACAAATTATGCTGAACAACATTGTAATGGGACGCAGTGATCTTGGTATATAAACACTTTGTTTTTTTTTCTCTCTGGACATCCCCAGCCAGGGACTGGACTCTGTATGATCTCCCTCTTGTGCAAGATAATAAATCTTAACATAACTTTTCTCTTGAAGCTGAAACTTCTAGAAAGCCAAGAGGTCTATTAATGAAGTATCCTAAAATCACAGGGATATGAAATAGAATTTAGGTTTATAAAGTTTTTTTCTGTCGAATCTCCTGTCCACTCCAGTCCAGTAGGTGGCGGTAATGCACCTCTCAATTTGGCTGCCAACCGCTAATAAACTTAAAAGAAGCATATACCCCACTAGAATCTGTAGGTATTTCTTATTTTTGACACAACAATGCCTTCAGTCCAGTGTTTCAAAGATCGAATAACCGCTGCTGCTGAAGAAATAGTTAGAGAATTCGAAAAAACCATGTTAGAGTACTAAAGCATGTCTTTTAATATTTGTGTTTATTGAAATTTTGCCATCACATTTATCAACGGCTTTTGGTTCCATAACTGAAACTAAAATCAGAATCAGAAATACTTTATTAAATATATTTAATATTCTTTAAATTATTACCATGGTCACCATATCCCTAGAATAACTCTTTCAACTAACCAACAGTGTGAACTAATGCCTTTAAAGTGATGCATGTGTTGATCTTTATTAACGCTTAATAAACATTTCTCTAAATGTAATCTTTTATTTTGTCAATCCATTGTCTTAACCCACTTTATCCTCTAGGGGTAGAGCTTATCCCAGATGTTGGTTGGTCAGAGGCAGGGTAGGACAGGACAGGTGCTACTGGGTATTGTTATAAAGGTTTTTTTCTAAAAAATTGTTTTAAATCGTATGAGAAAAATCTAGATTCATGCTGTACACTGACAAATATATGTTGTCTTCATGGTTAATCCACTGCTTTTGCTATCACAATCTAGAAACTTTAATGTTTTATACCTTAATATATGTATATTTGCTGATTTACATTTTTAAGTTACTTCAGCTCACATATTTTCATTCACAATAATAAGCAAAGCGGATGATTGACCTCAAAGAAATGCGGAACGAAAAACGAATTATGTTGCACTGCCGGACCTTAAAAGTGTAACAGCGGAAGTAAACAAAACTGACAGAGGTCTCGTCACAGTTAAATCGTGGATAAATGCTTCACGTTTCTTGTAGCAATAATGCCTTCAGTTCAGTACTTTAAACATTTTGTCAACGAGCGGCTAACTGCAGCTGCTGAAGAAATATTTAAGATCTTTGAAGAAACTATCGGCGAGTACGAGGAAGAGATCAGCCGTCAGCGCAAGCTGCTGGATATCGCTCTGAAACCTGAAGTGAAGTTACACAGAATAGGTCCGTACAATCTTATCTGATCTTAAAATAACAGAAAATCATGTTTTTTTTGGAACCCATATTTGTTCAACGTGTAATTGATTACTCAAATAGATTTATCCCAAACTAAATCTTGTGTTGCTTTTCTGTCCAGAGCTTTCACAGCAAAATGACTGGAAGGAGGAGCAGGAGGTTATTTCTGACCAGCGACTCTGTAACCAGGAGAGGAGCTCCTGTGAGCACCAAGAGGACCTATATTCCCACATTAAAGAGGAACAGGAGGATCTCTACGTCAGTGTGGACAGAGAGCAGAGTGTACTGAAGCAGGACAACAACACCATTACATTTTCTGTTTCTTATGAGGAAGGTGCGCAGAGAGAAGCTCAGACTCCGTACGTGAATCTCGATGCAACTCAGAGTGCATCAGAGAATGAGTCTGTACACAACATATCATTTCCAAGTTCTGAGGTACCAGAACACAACAGTGATGATGGCCGGCTCATCTCTTACCATTCTTATTTATCTGAGAGCCAAGATTACAGAGGACAAACACATGGTGACACAGAATCAACAGGAAGCACACAGACAAACACACATCACACCAACACGGTGCACAGTAACAACGTGATCACTTCCACTGTGTTAAAACACACAGGCAAAAGGGGTTTTAAATGTGACACTTGTGGTAAAGTACTCAAGCAAAAATCCAAACTGATCAGACACCAGAGAATCCACTCGGGTGAAAAGCCGTATTCTTGTAACACGTGTGAGACCAGATTCAGAGACGCGTCCTCTTTGAAAAGGCACATCAGAACACACACAGGTGAGAGGCCTTACCTTTGCAACATGTGTGGGAGAAGATTTTTCCAGCTGACACACTTACAAAATCACACAAGAATTCACACCGGTGAAAAACCTTATTTTTGCAAATTGTGTGGGAAAGAGTTCAGATCTTGTAGTGGCGTTTCAGTCCACATGAGAACCCACGCTGTTAGGAAGCCGTATCGATGTGACACTTGTGGGAAAGGATTCATTGTCGCATATCGCTTGGCGAAACATATGACATTACATACAGGTGTATGACTTTGTATTTGTAAAACACATGTGAGAGAGTTCAGATGTATAGACTAAGACTCCGGTTGAGTTGAAATCACAATCTTACAACTAGAGTCTCAAAGATGTATTTTTTTTTCTTGCTTTATTTATTTTTTCAAAGACTTTCCATAAGAATATTTATGTCTGCTTATTGAGCTGTTTAACAATTCAATAAAGAGATTCACAGAAGAACTATGAAGTTAATCATCGCGGTAATGTGTCTACTGTAAATATAAATGACTGCAGAATATTTTCACATATCGTGATGTCATGTGTTTAAAACTGCATTGTTGTCATTTGTTTTTTTTTCTATCGTATAAACAGAATTTTTCATCATATTGCATCTATGATGTAGGTGTTAGACGTCTCTTCGTCGGTAGGTGGCAGCACTGAATTTTAATGCTCCTGCTCCGTCAAAAAATTAGTAGAAGAAGACGTAACCGGAAGTAAACGAAGAAGTCCTAAATATCAACGTCAACTCGTACATAAATCACTTGTAAAGAAGTAAGAATGCCTTCAGCTCAGTATTTCAGACATTTCCTCAATGAGAGGCTAACAGCTGCTGCTGAAGAAATATTCAGAGCTTTTGAGGAAACTATCTTCGAATACGAAGAAGAGTTAAACCGTCAGCGTAGACTGCTGGATATCGCTTCGACGCCTCAAGCAAAGGTGCACCGGACAGGTATGTAAAACCTCAATGGTCTAAAAATAAATTACCGTATATCTTGAGTCATGTTTGATTCTGATGGTTCCAATCTAGATTTAGCTGCTTAGATGAAAGCTCTTCCTAAAGCTGTGGTGGGAATACATATGCACTAGATTTCCTGGCGTCCCTGTCCTGGTGTCAATGGACCAGTGTCTAATTTTATGTCAAAGTATTTTCTGTCAGAGTTGGTTACAGTTCGTCCCTTTGCTGACACTGTTGTCACAGCCTCTCTGGAAATAGCACAGATTTATTTTTAATATCACGTTAGTAACTGATTTCTTGCATTGCTTTAACTTCCAGAGCTCCCACAGGAGCATGTATCCAAGAGGGACACGATTCTTCCTCACCAACAACCCAGTAACCAAAACAGGAACTCCAGATTGGGCCAACAGGGCCCGGAATCTTCACAGATTAAAGAAGAACAGGAGGAACTTTGTGTCAGTCAGATAAGACAGCAGGACAGTGATTCGGTTATTGTAGCTTTTACCTATGAGGGTGATGACAGCAGTGAAGAAAAGACGACATGCTCAAATCCAGATGAAACTCAGAGTGGATCAAAAAAACAGCCTGAAGATCGCAGAGAAGAAAAGCCTGGGGACTCAGCATCAGCTACAGCCACAGAGAAAAACCCACAGAGGATACATCAAACCAACACAAGTCACAGTGTGATCGTCTCTACCACATCAGAAAATCCCTCTAATACAGAAACAGGTAAAAACTTTTTCAAATGTGGCACCTGTGGGAAAGTATTTAAGGACAAGTCCAAAATTGTCAGACACCAGAGGATCCACACAGGCGAGAAGCCATATTCTTGTGAGGTGTGTGGCAAAAGATTCAATCAGACAACGGCCCTAAAAATCCATGAAAGAATCCACACAGGGGAGAAGCCGTATCTTTGCAACACTTGTGGAAACAGCTTTGGTGACCTATCAACTTTAAAAAGGCACATGAGAAGCCACACAGGAGAAAAACCTTACGTTTGCACAACGTGTGGGACAAGATTTTGTCAGCTGTCCAACTTGAAAAAACACACAAGAATTCATACTGGGGAAAAGCCGTATTCTTGTAATGTGTGTGGGAAAGACTTCAGGCTTCGTGTTGGCCTGTCAGTCCACATGAAGAGCCACACAGGAACCACATCAGTGTGACACATGTTTTAACACCACATACAGACACTGTTTGTAAAATAGGGTTTATTCTGGCCCCAAAGACTTTTTTGGGGTTGTAGAGGTGAAACAGAAAAACACTTTACATTGTATGTTTTTAAATTAATTATACTCCTTTTAGTTATATTTTATATTTAAACAGTGATGCCACTATTGTCTTTAACAGTAAAAATGCAATAATATTCACTGATGTAAATATACTGTAAATAAATGGTAATAAAATGTTGACCTCATACATTTTGTGACAGATGATAACAGTAAAAATGCCAGAATCACACAGAAATCTAAGGATGCAATATATTTCTTTTTAGACAAAGAAAAGCAGGAGTCCTCATGATGAAGTCCAGTTCTTTATAGTGTGGTATTCATTCATAGCATTTTATTTCAGAGCTACCGGCTCACCTACTGGAGGTGTTGATTATCCACAGATGAAACTCTGACACTGACGTGCATTTGTGAATTTGAATAAAAGAAAAGATATGATTTTCTGATGTTCAATTTTGTATCCATCCTATATTTTGGAAGATGTTTTACATTTATATATGTAATAAAATGACAATAAGGCTTATGTTCATGTTTCCTACTATCCTATCACAATATATAAGAAACTGTTCTTTACGTGCCTTAAGTTCATACACATTTCATTAAATACCACAGCTGAGTTTTAGCTGTTGAAGTACAGAGAAAGTACCTGAGTGTTCCTGTTTAGATAGATGCAGTTTTGTCTTCAAAATGAATGCGGACATGAAAGTGAGCTCACGTTCACCGCCGGACCTTAAAAGTGTGACACCCAGCGGAAGTAAACAAGGAAGCTGTTTGTCGCCTTCCTCCTCGCTGAATCCTGGATAAATATTTCGTTTTCACGGAGTAGCCATGCCTTCAGCTCAGTGTTTGCGACATTTTGTCAACGAGCGGCTAGCTGTTGCTGCTGAAGAAATATTCAGAGCTTTTGAAGACACCATCGTTGAGTACGAAGAAGAGATCAGCCGCCAGCGCAAACTGCTGGATATCGCTTTGAAACCTGAAATAAAAATACGCAGAATAGGTCTGTAAAATAAAAAAATAATAATGAAAAAATGTTAGAGGACTCATTTTCGATCTTAAAACTTACACAATTTATTTATTTATGTTCGTTCTGCTCATGACTGCACTCGTCAAAACGTAATAAAATACAACAGGTTTGGACATTATTAGTCCTCATGCAGTTACTGTGTGCACAGATTTCTGTACTGTAGCGGCACATTTAGCATCAATCTAAAGTGTTTGTATTGGCAGCTGTATTGGCAATGTGGACAATATCACATTCACTGTTGTTAAAATACAACATACTGCATTTTGACTCCCTTAGCCTCAGTGTTTCACAATCAGTTCAGGAGTCAGCCAATGGAGAAGCATATGAAAATACTCAGCTGTAAGTCTCACCTGCAGCAGCTGTGAATAGAAGCTATGAGCTGAACATCAAGCTTGGTAATTTATTCAGTTAATAACAGCACAATTGTAAAAGCAGCTTAAGTCATCATTAGGTACTTTGACAACAACAAGATAGCTGTCAAATGTGTATGTGTGTGTGCAATCAGAGAGGGTGTATAAATGTGATCTCAGTAGTTGAGAGATGGATGAACACATTTGTTCCCGTCATCACATTAGCAGTATTTTCTTTCTCCCTTTCTCACCAGAGCTCTCAGAGCAACATGACTTTAAAGAGGAGGAGGAGGAGGAAGAGGAAGATGATCTCTCCGGCCAGCAATTCTGTAACCAGGAAAGAACTTCCAGTTTCGAGGAAGAGGACCCGGAACCTCCTCAGATTAAAGAGGAACAGGAGGAGCTCTGCACCACTGAAGACAGAGAGCAGCTTGTGCTGAAGGAGGAGACTGATGACATTATGCTGACTCCTGCTTATGATGAAGGTGACCCCAGGGAAGATCAGACTCTGTGCTTGATTCTTGATGAAACTCAGAGAACAGCAGAGAAAGAGACTGCGTACAACACACCGGATAAAAGCTCTGAGGTATTGGCTTTGAACACTGACCACAATCTCCTCCCTCACAGCTCTCATCTAACTGAGAGTCAAGATCACAGAGGAGAAAAGCATCAAGATTCAGTAACAACGACAAACCCAGGGACAGATCACAGCAACACAATTCAAAGTAATGGGGTAATCAACTATGTCATGTTAAAGATTCCATGCAATACTGATCCAGTTAAAAGAGCCTTTAAATGTGACACTTGTGGAAAGGTTTTTAAGGAAAAGTCCAAATTGGTCAGACACCAGCGGATTCACACAGGTGAGAGACCATATTGTTGTGACATCTGTGGTAAAAGATTCACTCAGACATCCGGATTAAATGTTCATAAAAAAATCCACAAGTTTCACAGTAACAGTGCGATTAGCTCTGCCATTTCAAAGATGCAATGTAGTACCAGTACAGGTAAAAGGGTTTTCAAATGTGACACGTGTGGAAAAATATTTAAGGAAAAGTCCAAACTGATCAGACACCTGAGGATCCACACAGGTGAGAGGCCATATTGTTGTGACGTCTGTGGTAAAAAATTCACTCAGACATCAGGACTGAACGTTCATAAAAAAATCCACACAGGTGAGAAGCCATACTTTTGCAGCATCTGTGGGAACAGATTTACAGATGCATCGTCTTTGAAAAGGCACACAAGAAGACACACGGGTGAGAGACCTTACCTCTGCAGCACCTGTGGCAAAAGATTTTATGAAATTTCAGATCTTAGAAAGCACCAAAAAATCCATTCCTGTGAAAAGACATATTCATGTAAAACAAGTGGGTAAGACTTTGGTTCTGTTAGCCCACCCGAGTACCTACTCTAATTATTGATGGATGTATCTACAGAGACGTCAGTTCAAAAGAGCTCACCAGGTGTTTACCTGAACACTAACTTTTTACATTATGCCTTCAGAAATCTGTTTAATTTCACTGCTGTCAATTTTACATTTGTGTTTCTAACAATATTTGCTATTACACAATATTTAACTCTCACACATTGGTCTAACGTGAAGGCATACTGTAGTTTCTAAAAAAAGTATTTATTTATATGCACTTTCTGTACTGTTAGGTGTAAACTGTACATTTTAAGATGAGTAACGTTGAACACTCATGCTGGTATCCTAACGACTACAATATTGTTTTCATGTTATTTATTTTTGTGATTGTAGAATTTAGATAGATAGATACAATTTTTTGGGCTTTGGAGACACACTGTACATTATCTGTTTTGGACAACACACAGATTTTTGCTTTAATAAAAATATTTAATTTAGTTATTCAGATTAATATTGATACATATATAAGGTAAATGATTGCATAAGTATCCACAACTAAAGAATATAATGTAAAAAATATTAGTTTCACTCTGAAATCTAACTCAGCAAATTTATTCTGTTAATCAAGGTAGAGTTCATGTTGTTTGATACAATATGCACTCAGATTGCTAAGACTGCATCAGGCCTTAACACTCATGTGATGTATGTGAACAATAAAATATAATGTTTGAGATTTGTTTTCCTCAGAATGAGTTAAAACTTTATACACATGTGACATGCAATGCGGTGAACTCATAACATAAGACATCTCATTGAAATATACAACAACACAAATCTAGCATGGCTAAAAAGACACCTGTGAAAAGATGAGAAGGATAATTAGGGGTAAATATATTTTTGTGGAAAAGGTTTGTCCCAAATAAATAAAAAATGGTTAAAGAGGTGTGTGAGTGTGCTGCTGGCACACTGAAGAGGAGAGAGTGAATGTTCAGGTTTTTGAGTACAAGCAAATTTTATTTAGAGCCTCAAAATGTCTTTATTATCACTTTATAGAATAAACTGCACGATGTTAAAGGTGATTAAAGACAGAAGGAGGCAGTCGAGCAATTTTATAACTCTTAACTGCCGTACTTGTACTTTACCACAGTAATTACGAGCGGAACGATATATATTAACTCCTTTTCGCTACCGGACCTTAAACGGTGTGACTCCGGCGGAAGTAAACGAAAACGCTGCTAGAAACGTCGCTACCTTCCAGTCCTCGATAGATATTATACCTGCAACTACACAAGAATGGATTCCGTGGATTGTTTGAGACATTATGTAAATGAGCGACTGGCTGTTGCTGCTGAAGAAATATTCAAAGCTTTTGAAGAAACTATCGTCGAGTACGAGGAGGAGATCAGCCGTCAGCGCAGACTACTGGATATCTCTTGGAAATCCAAAATAAAGTTACGCAAAATAGGTCTGTTCAACCTCAATGAGTTTTAATTAACGGAGTATTGTGGCTTATATTTTATGTTTTTATAGCATATAAGAAGTGGTGAATGTTTTTTATGCCAGAAAACATATTTTTGTCATGTTTGTAATGATTGTGTTGCCTCCGCCTGCAGAATTCCATCAGCAGCATTATGATGATGATGATGATGGTGATGAGGAAGAGGAGGAAGAGATTCTTGAAGACCAACAACTCTACAACCAAGACACGGATTCCAGTTTGGACCAGGAGGAGCCAGAACCTGCACAGTTTAAAGAGGAACAGGAAGAACTCTGCATCAGTCAGAACGGAGCCCAGCTCGCACTGAAGCAGGAGCCTGAGTTCTTCATGCTGGCTCATGTACATAATGACCACGGTGATATCCAAGCTCTGTATCTGGGTGGCGCTCATGTTGCCGATTCAGCAGACAACACACCATTTAAAAGCTCTGAGTTTCCAGAGACAAACACTGACCACCAGGTCCTTCCTCACAACTCGTATTTAGCTGAAGCTGAAGACCACAGACAAGAAGAGCGCGAAGATTCAGCAACAAAACCACAGAGGAAACATCACACCAACAAAAGTCACAGTGTGATCAACTCTACCACCATACAGAATTCCAGCACTACGAACAAAAAGTCTTTAAAATGTGAATTTTGCGGGAAAGTATTTAAGGACAGGTCAAAAATTGTCAGACATCAGAGAATCCACACAGGTGAGAAGCCATACTCTTGTAACATCTGCGGCAAAAGATTCAATCAGTCATCAACTCTAAAAGTTCACAAAAGAATCCATACAGGAGAGAGGCCGTATTCCTGCGAGTTCTGTGAGCACAGATTTGCAGACACATCCACTATGAGACGGCATCTGAGAACGCACACAGGTGAGAAGCCGTATATTTGTAACATCTGTGGGAAACGATTTTGTGACTTGTCAAACTTGAAAAAACATTCTAGAATCCATGCAGGTGAGAAGAATTAGTCTCCTGAAACATGTGGGAGAGATGTGATGATTGGTTGGTCCAGCTAAAATCCCACACTGGAGCCACGTCACGTGCCGTCAGACAGCTTTTGTTGAATCACAGGATAAATCATGCCATACAGTGAAGTGAAACTGTGTTTGTAAAGTGTGCAAGAGGTTGCAGTTTATACTGGGAACACAAGAACCCACAGATACGTCTATTTTTTCTTCATATTACCAAGATGTCACAATAATGTAGTTTGTCATAGTAGTACATTAACAACTAATCAATAATTCTTACTCCCACATCTTAAAAAATGCATTTGATTATTGTGTAGTTACTACAGTAGAACTCAGCTCACGTCCTTGCTTGCTGTGAATTCTCTAGAAAGTCATGCTCTGTTTTCACACATCAAATGCACTTTAGAATCCACACTAGGAAGCTGGCAGGATAGTTTATTGTTCAGTGTGATTAAAATCATAGGACCACCAGCTGATGTCCAGAAAATGTAGTCCAGGTGTCGACGAGGCTAAAGTTTTTTGCGGCGCATTGACATTTTCTCTATATACACTTTTAGTCAGTAACAGTTGGTACAAATGTAAATAGGGCACCTCTTAAGTGAATATATATATTTTAGAAATTGTATGCACTACCTTTGATGTTGAAGATCCAGTGTTGTGGGAAAACTGATGTCACATTCTGAGAAACGTTTTTCAAAAACAAATTGTTTTTAATTTTTTTCTGTTGTTGTATATATTTTTTATCATAATTTTTTAACTTGGTTGGCGCAACATAAACACTAAATGAAGTGCCTTTGCAATCATGGAATGCAACTCAATACACTTTCTAAAGTTGAGCATTGATATTGTAAGAAATTGTGAGCACTTCATTAAAATAAAAAAAAAAAAAACAGATTGTGGTATTATTTATGTGTGCTTTATGATATTTCATGCATATGTGACTTAACATTTACTACTTAGCTACAGTAGGGGCATGATGAAGGAAAGAGATGTGTGGTGGTACAGAACAATAGTGATGCTGTTGTCTGCTGTGGCAGCAGTCTGAGGGTGCGGGACATCAACAGACTCAACAGAATCATCAGGAAGGCGGCCATGTTGTAGGAGAGGACCTGGACCTCTCTGACAGAGGTGTGTCAGAGGAGGATGTTGTCCAAAATAAAGACCATACGGGACTGTCCCTCTCACCCGCTCCACACTGTGCTGACCAGCTACAGGAGCTCGTTCAGCAACAGACTTGGACTCCCACAATGCACCACTGAGAGACACAGGAAGTCATTCCTGCCTGTCTCAATCAAACTACTGAACCCTGAACTGTAACAGTCACGCAGACACTGTACATTCATACTGGTACATGTCATGTTCTTTACTATGTAAAGGTTTTTATACAATAGTAAATATTTTCTTTTTTAGATACAACTCAGGGATTTAAGTGCTATCTAGGTATTTAGATATTTCAATTTAACTTTGATTTCTATTTGTCTGTAACAAAAAATAATTTCCCCTCGGGGATAAATAAAGTAATTCTGATTCTAATTCTGATGAGGCTCAAAGTAAATATAACATAAACACTTCAGGAGTCGGCTTTAGATGATGGCAGTGGGTCAACAAAGAAGAGGAACCATTGCAGTTGAGTGCCGAAAGAAAAGCCGTCTTTGTTTTTGCCGGACCGTAAATAATGTGACACTACCGGAAGTGAACAAATAAACTGTAGCTAACTACCGTTTTCGAATCGTAGATGGATGTTTCGTCTAGACAGACAAAAGAATGGCTTCAGTTCAACTTTTCAGTCGTTTTGTTAGCGAGCGGCTAAAAGCTGCTGCTGAAGAAATAGTCAAAGCTTTTGAAGAAACCGTCGCCGAGTACGAGGAAGAGATTAACCGTCAGCGCAGACTGCTGGATATCAGCTGTAAACCTGAAGTAAACATACAAACACCAGGTGTGTGAAACATTATTTGTCTGTAGAAAATATGAAACTGAATATTTTACATTACAATATTATATTAATATCTGCTTAGTTTTTCCTCATAGTTGCAGTAGTAACATAAAAGGTGGAACTATCTGGCTTCATTGATGGAAAAGGTGGAAAGATGCTAAAACGCAGCTAGTTTGAAGAAGCTAATAAGCAGCTAATAAGAAGAAAGAAAAAATGGACAGTCCTGCCAGAGCCAACTCAGAGGTTATGTTATGAGAGAGATGTGTTGCAAAGTTAACTGTAAAATCTCTTTTATGACTTTTCACTACAGAACAAAATGTCTGTAAGGAGGAAGAAGATCTCTCTAACCAGCAACACTGGAACGGGAACACCAGCTTGGACCAAGAGGACCCGGAACCTCCAAAGATCAAAGAAGAGCAGGACGAACTCTGCACCAGTCAGTACAGAGAGCAGCTTCCATTAAAGCAGGAGACTGATGTCTACATGCTGACGTTTACATATGAGGAAGGTGAGAGCAATGAAGAGCACAGTCAGCACGTCGGTGTCGATCCGCCTCCAAACACCCTCTGCCAGCTACTCCATCACAGCTCAGCTTTAACTGAAAGTCAAGATCAAAGAGGTAAAAAGCATGAAGACTCAGAATCAGCAGAGACAAATCCACTAAGGACTCATCACACTGAGACAATTCATAGTAACAGTGTAATTAACTCTGACTTGTTAAAGAATCCCTGCAATACCGACACAACTGAAAAGTCCTTCAAATGTGACACTTGTGAGAAAGTATTCAAATGTAAGTTCAGCTTGGTCAGACACCAGAGAATCCACACCGGTGAGAGGCCTCATCCTTGTGACATCTGCGGTAGAGGATTTCGAAATATGTCAGGATTAACAATTCATAAAAGGATCCACACAGGTGAGAAGCCATATTCCTGTCACATCTGTGGTAACAGATTCAGAGACACTCCGTATTTAAAAAGACACATGAGAACGCACACCGGGGAGAGGCCGTACTCCTGCAGCACTTGTGGGTATAGATTTGCAGATACATCGTCTTTGAGGAGGCACATAAGGACACACACAGGCGAGAAGCCTTACCTTTGCAAAACATGCGGAAAAGATTTCAGATCTCGTGGGAATTTGACAGCCCACATGAGAATCCACACTCAAGCTGTATCATCCAGTGACAAAGAGACACAGCCGCTGCCGATACATCACCCCTGGAAAATGAAGAGTAACACTGTGCCCAAGATTCCCTGTAATACTTTGAAAAACTCTTTGAAATGTCAAACCTGTGGTAAAGGGTTTAAAGATCAATACAGTTTGATCAGACACGAGAGAATCCACACAGGTGAGAAGCCATTTTCTTGTAACTTATGTGGTAAAGGATTCAATCAGGCATCGATTTTGAAAATTCATAAAAGAGTCCACACAGGGGAGAAGCCATATTCTTGTAACTTCTGTAGTAAAACATTTAGTCACCCATCAGTCTTAACCATTCATAAAAGAATCCACACAGGGGAGAAGCCACATTCTTGTGGCATCTGCGGTTATAGATGCAGAGACACTACCCTTTTGAAAAGACATATGAAAACACACACGGGGGAGAAGCTGTGTTCTTGTGACACTTGTGGGAAGAGATTTAGAGACAGGACAGAGCTGAAAAAACATACAAGAACACACACAGGTGAGAAGCCGTACACATGCGGCACTTGTGGAAATAGATTTGCACACACATTTACTCTGAAAAGGCACATGAGGAAGCACGCAGAAGGCACATCTGTGTGACTTCTGTGGAGGACTGGTACTTCTATATAATGCTTGTATACATTTCCTTAAAGTTATGTTGGTCATAGTGTGTTAGCGTGTCATATTTTTGTATCATGTGTAATATTATCAACTTGATATACACCTGTGCAAAACACACAATTATTTTTTACTAAATAAATTAAAAAAAATAAAAAAGTTCTGGTGACTAATTTAAACAGTTTCTTCTCTATACACTTATATGCACTGTATATATATCTCACTACTGGGATCTTATTGCTACCACCATTTATCAATACAGCTGAAAATGCCATTGTCTGCAGCCTGCACCTGCGCATGCTCAGTAGGTGGTAGTATCAGCTCAACACGTCGTTTAATGCGGAAGTAAAGAAACGTGTTAAGCAACCACAGAGAGTTCGTTCAGCCCCTAGTTTGTTTTCTCCCGACGTTTTAGTATTTTGACTCTTACAAAATGTATTCAGCCCAAACTATGCGCAAGCTTGTCTGTGACCGGCTAACTGTGGCTGCACAGGAAATACTGGGAGCGTTCGAGAAGAAAGTGCAAGAATACGAGACAGAAATCGCTCGTCAACGCACAATGCTGGATACCGTGTTTACACCTGAGATAAAGTTCTGTCGAGAAGGTAAGTGGAGTCACCACATTGTTCTCTGATTAAGTCTTTTCTGTAGTTGGAAGAAAATTGGGTCATTTGCATTAATTTTTTTTAAACGGTTTCCGGCTCCACCAGTTTGACAGGTGTAACGAATCCTCTGGCTTTCATGGAACATTGTCTTGTGCCTAAGACCTTGTCTAGGCCTGTGTAAAACACACAAAATATCCGGAAGTGTTGATTTTTAAAGGAGTAATAAAAATGCCTGATGTCTGATCACGTGCGAAGGGGACAAATACTCAGAAGGGGGCACAACAATTGGCAGAAGTTACACACACACAGTGAAAAATACAAAACATTACAGCAAATATAACATTGGTATGTTTTTAATGAGTGTTCCTATGTGTTTGGAGATACATGCTAACTCTACACTTTGCTTCTTTTTCCTGCTGTTTCCCTTTTTCCCACTAATTACTGTGACAGTGAGAACAAACATAAGACAAGATAAGACAAAACTTTATTAATCCCGAAGGAAATTCTTGTGCCAGAGGTATCAAGTTACATTAAATGCAGTTAAGTACAGAGTATAAGAGTATGTGAGTGTCACTTAAGTCCAAATCACAGTACAGTACGCTGTATGAGCACAATATATGATGCATGGATGCAAATAGAGACCAGTGGAGGGAATGACAGTGATGCATGACATGATCATCTAGCTCTTCTCCCTACAGAAAGGGGAGGAGTTATATAGTCTGATGGCCATGGGCAGGAAGGAACTCCTGTCGCTTTCTGTGCTGCTCCTCGGTAGTCTCAGTCTACTGCTGAATGTGCTCCTGTAGGACAGCAGTGTGTCATGCAGGGGGTGAGACGTGTTGTTACGAATACTGAGGAGTTTCCTCAGTATCCTCCTCTCCGTCACCTCCACCACAGACTCCAGCTCCACTCCCAGTACCGAGCCAGCATTCCTAATGAGCTTGTTGAGTTGAATAATTATTTCCAGAGCCAAACAAATATAAAAATTAATTCACAATGAATAATGAGGCATTATAATCACTCAAAGCTATATATAGTGTGGCATTTCCTCCACACATTATATAGTACAAAGTTCTGTTTCTTACAAACAAAGGCAGTCCATTTACTTAATATATATATTGTTATATAAAATATGTTCCAGTTAGGAGTTGGTTAAGCTTGGAAGAAAACACAGATTTTGGAACTACATTCTGTAACATTCTTCATCCCAGCTGTTTGATATTGGTTATAGTATTTCATCACTGTCCCCCTCCTTTGTCCTTTTCTTTAGACCTCCCACAGACATCTCTCAGTAAAGACGAGCAGGCCGTCTTAAACCGGCAGAGCCACGAGTCGAGCTTCAGTGTTAAACGCATTAAAGATGAAAATGAGGAAATGATCATCACTCAGGAGACTAGTGCCTCAAGGTCAACACCATCTTCTGATGGAAGTATCCGCAGTGATCAGTCTGAACAAACGCGGAGTGAAGTGAACATAGACCCTCAATCCAACCTCTGTGACAGTGCTGTGCTGTGTGAATCTGACAGGGAGAGATCAGCAGCATTAGCAGCGCTCAGTGATTACCCGGAAACCTGTCGCATCTCATTGGAAGAGGACATCCAGGATCGCATCATGTGTAGCCTTGGGAGTGAAACAGCAGCCAGACAAAGTACCGAGAACTGTAACAATGAGACGGCATCACCTACATGCCCCGTGCCAACGCCAAATACGACATCAACCAGGAGTTCAGTGCGAGCACAGGCTGAGAAACGTAAGAAGGCCACAACAGCAACAACAACCACTAAGCCAGCATCGAACAAAACATCAACCAGAACTACTGAGCCACCATCTAATACCAGACCTCATCGTGAGAAGGCATCTGCTAGAAGCAGTGAACCAACACAGACTAAGAGCAAGACCACAAAGTGCACTGACCTAACACCAAATAACAAATGTCATGATAAGAACCCACCATGTGAAGGAGACATAGAGCCATCACTAAATAGAAAAGGCCAAAGTGGGAGACGAACATCAGCTGGAAGGACTGAGTCAACTCCAAATAAGCAAAGCAGCTATAAAGACCTAACATCAGTAGGAAACACCAAGCTAACACCAAATGAGGAAGATGAAATATTGACAACCACCATTGAACCGATACTAAGTGATGCAGCCTCGATATCAAGTATGGATCTAGACCATATATGGGACCTTGATTGTTTTGATTGCATGTTATCTGAAAGCACTGAGACTAGAGATGGAACAGAGGGATATGTGGAGATGATAACACAGAATGGAAACGCAGTTCAGCCTGAGCTAAGACGAGATAGCACAGCATCAGCTAAAAGTACGGAGCTAACCGCAAACAAAAAAAAAAGAGGTGGGAAAACGGAAACTACAAGTTCTAAACTAAGACCAAAGGAAAAACACAGTGATCGGAGCACAGCATCAACAAAACAGAAGGGGTTAGCAACAAATGAGAAACCTGACAAAGCACAAACAAGATCTGCTAAAAGTAAGGAGGCAGTAAAGCTGAGGAGGCACAGTGATAGAAGTACTGACTCAACAGAGAAGAAGAGGCAGAATGATAGAAGTACTGGCCAAACAGAGAAGAGGAAGCACAGTGTTAGGAGTACTGACCCAACACAAAAAAAGAAGCACAATGATGGAAGTACTGACCAAACAGAGAAGAAGAGGCACAAGGAAGCAAATGCCACCTCAACCACAGAGAAAAATACCAAAGAGAGCTCGACACCAAGTGCTGAACCTCGGCTAAGTATGTGGGATGATGCTGAGAAAACCACACTGACCACAAGCAAAAGTGAGAATAGCACCAAAAAGACTTCAACATCAACATCAACTGGAACGACTGCTGTGCCACCACTAATTATGAGATATGGCAAAACATCAGGTGTTAATTCCAGGGACAATATAAATCCTTACAAGTGCGAAATATGCGGTAAAGAAACGAGTAATTTCATAAACTACAAATATCACATGAAATCCCACACCGTTGAAAAGACTTTCAAATGTGAGACTTGTGGGAAAATGTTCAGAGAGAGCTGGGATTTGAACAAACACGTAGTAATCCACTCTGCCAAGAAGCCTTTCACGTGCGAGATCTGCGGAAATGGATTCAACAGGCGTTACAATCTCGACCTGCATGTGAGGGTTCACACTGGGGAAAAGCCCTACAAATGCGAGACCTGTGGGAAGAACTTCAGTTCTTGTGTGAATATGAAGAAGCACATGAGAATCCATACCGGAGAAAAGCCGTACACCTGCATCGACTGCGGCAAAGAGTTTTCAGATTCGTCCTCATTTAAAAATCACCGGAGAGTGCACACGGGGGAGAAACCCTTCAAGTGTACGTACTGTAAGAGAAAATTTGCAACCAGGACGACCATGAAAAGGCACACCAGGACACACACTGGTGAAAAACCATACAAGTGTAACATCTGTGATAAACCGTTTGCTCACAAAACAGATCTGAAGGGACACGTAAGGATACATACGGGGGAGACGCCTTACAAATGCAATAGCTGTGAGAACCAGTTCGCCACCTGGTCGCAGCTCAACAAACACAAGCGCAGCCACACAGTCGACGCAGAAAGCTCCACTGCTTAACAGGGCTGCGTTTAAACACGTCATTTTTCTGTTTTGTTTTTTTCCATTACATTATGCTGAAGCACTAATATGCCTGTTTTATAAGCAGTAGTTTTAGTAGTTTATAAAACAACTGATTAAAACCTATGGATGCTCAAGCTACATTTAAAAGTTACAGGTTTTCTGCTGCTAGTGAGAATATGAAGATCAATCCAGGCCGACTGCTTCGAATAATGTAACCATGGTTATATCTGGAACATGTATTCCTTTGCTGGATCCATTTTGCATTTTCATATTGTTTTGTTTTGTTTGTTTGTTTGTTTGTTGTGTGTTGTTGGTTGGGGAGAAGCAGATTATGTACTGACGTTATGTAATTAGAATACAAAATATTAGTAACTGTATTCTGTGGTGTGGTGATGTACATGTGAATAGTCATTAGAGTGAGAGCTCTTAACCATCACCTGTAACAATCTGGGCATTTTTATTGAGTGTTTTATACCGTCCTTTGTACTAAGCAGGGGGTGATTGCTGCATTTGCTCACTTAAAATGTAACAGAATACATTACAAATGACATTTTAGGACATGTAATCTGTACTCTGTAACTGAATACTTTTTAAAAGTATCCTTCCCAGCACTGTTGGTAAATGTATTTCCATGTCTGGTATTTACCAAGCATCTTGGTCGTTGATTTTTTTTTAAATATGTATAATGAAAAACGTGTAATATTTTGGAACATCAGAACTGGAAGATTCTCAAAAGTAGTTTTGGATAGCTTCAAAAATCATGAAAATGTGCCTTATAATTTTTCTTGATCAGTTATTTAAATACACAGAATATTTTTTCACTTCATAAAATATCTTTATTGTCCGTCATTGGTGTCATTTAATGATGATATTGATAATAAAAAAGAATCGGGAAAAGAAAAAAAACACCTTTGCATTGTTTTCCTAACGTACTGTAAATAAATGATTTATTACATCATGCATTGTTCTTTTTCTAGTTAGATTCAACTGCTTCCTGGTTTTCCTCGATCGGTTATGGTCCTATTCTACCATCTAGTGGTCACTTAGTGCACCTGCACTGTATACAGTATGTGTCTTATAATGGGTGTCATGCATGCACACCACATGTATTGAGGTCTGCATGAGTTTGTAATTAAAAATCAAGTGATGACTGTGATATCCTCAGTCCAGTGTAAATATCTGAAGAAGCTATAATAAAATAATAATAATAAAAAAACCTGGAACTAAAAAAAACAGCAGCTGATAACAGAAAGAACCCACAAGCTGTGTGGCTGAAAATAAGATTTTATCATCAGTATAAAAATTAGAAGGTCTTGGACTGCATGTTGTCAGCTGTAAGGAAAATGAGGGCCTCTGCAGCAAAGGTCTAAAAAAAAAGCATCTCTGAGATGGATGCTAAATGTTTAGTCCTGGCTGGGGGGGGGGGCTGCGGACTCGATGTGTGGTCATAAATACCAAAGGCTTCATGGTTTGTGTTCCTCCCCTGCAGATCAGTTTATTCCAGGGAAGATAACTTGAACACATCTACATGTTCAGCTCCTGTAGTTTTTTTAGCTGTGGATTTTGAACGCCCACTGTTCTCTTTTTTTCCCCCTTTGTGTGCACCCCCTCACCGCCATGTCTTCATCTTCCTGTCTCTGTTTTATACACACACACAATCAAAGGTTTACTCAAAGCAAAAATATTACTTTAGTTTGCTTTGAGATATGCATATGTATCCGCAGTTGCATAAACAAAGTGATAAAAGTGGATAACAGATGATTAAAATGGGAAAAACCATCCCTCTGTCTCACTGTGAGACCACCTACCTGCCTCTTTGTACTGTCCATTTATCAGTCTGTGTAGCTGTGGTTAATCAGGGAGTGCAGGCTGCAGAGCTGCACTGGCTCCAGTGTCATTTTGCACCATTAGCAGCTCTCACAGGTGGTTTCATGAATCATCCAGATAGTGTTTGCACAGCTGGCTGCAACGCTCCACTCTCCCAACTCTAACCACAGCCACCATATCCATTTCAAACAGGCAAATATTTGTAATCACCTTGGATGAGTTGTTTCTTTGTAGTTTCATCATGTGATGGATGGAGTGGTGTGAATGGGCCAAATATGAAGGGCAGCTGAAAAACAGACCCTACAGTAAAACTCACTGTTGACCCGTCCACTCATGTTCACACGTGACAAACTCCATCCACCCCATCTGGATATCGAACGCACCCTCTCACCTGGCGGCCTTTCCTCCTCGTTATGTCGCTGCACCGCACCTGTGCAGACCCTGCAGGCCTGTAGCATTAGCATTTGATTAGCAGGATAATCTGTGGTGGACACTGTGATTATGGATTAAAGAAGGATTTACGCACGTTTCTCGCTCTGTTGTTGGAAAAAGAAGCAGCTTTACACCGCGCGTATGATCACCTGCTGCTACAAGGTAAGGATTTATTTGATGCTTGTTTAATTGTGTGTGTGTGTGTGTGTGTGTGTGTGTGTGTGTGTTGTGTTGCTGGCTTTCTCTAGGCCGTTTCTGTGTATTTGTTTGTGTTCTTGGCATGTGCAGGTTACAAACTGTGTGTTGTTATTAGTGACCTTCTTGCTTGTTGTGCAGAGTAAGTGTTGATCTTGTCACCTGCTGCTCACCACGTTGCACAGCATTAGCTGGGTTATATAATGTGCTGCATGTTTGTGCATGTTGACTTTTGTTTTTGCTGGATTATGTGAATGTTTTCTTATTATTGTTATCATACTTGGTGGTGTGCTGTTTGAAACCTGGTTTTGGTCATCTGGCCTTTGTGCATGTGTGATGATTATGAAGTGGAAGTACAGAGGAACTGCTGCTGTGTCTTAATAGTAGGTGCTGTTTACTTTGGAAAAGGTCAGAGTGTGAGAGATAGATGTTCCTTGTCTTTTTAATCCACAGTGAAAGTAAACCGGCTTCAGAGGACAGTGGATTGCGTTGTGATGGATAGTTTTTTTTAGCCTGTTGTTGTTATTCGATCACTTTATTTATCCACTCTCCTGTTCCAGCTGATGCTGTCTAAGTTGTGACGTAGCTGGGTCATGATCCTGCTAACTGACTTTAGGCTCAAGAGACCATAATTGCTAATCTGGCTCCATGGTGAACTCCCCCACTCAAACAGCTGTTGATTAAACCCCAAATACTCAGGAATCATCAGAAAACTTTGAGCTCATTCATAATTCTGCCTCTCTGTTGTGTTTCTCAGTGTGTTAGTCCTTGCCCACATTGTCTGGCTGACATTCTGTCTTTCAGTAAATCATTTTTGTTCTTGTTAACACTGTGGAAATTGGATGGGACAGTTGTCAGGAGTGGAAGCAGAGCTGGTTTCTTACCATGTTGCCAGCTGAGCTTCTTAAACAAAACACCACAGTTCAGCTTTAGCATCAGTCAGTCAGCATCACTCACATACACACAATGTAAAGTTTCCCAAAGGTAGTCCCCCCCCATCCTCCTATATCATACTTTCCAACAAGTGTACTGGATCCAAAGTGGACACATAAAAAGATAAAAAGGACTGTGTATATTTAACCGAATTATATAAAAGCTTAAATGGATTTGTGATGAAACCCCAAGCTCAGAATCCATGTCTGCAGAATCCATCATGGTTTTCACAAGCTTTCCCCAGCGATTAGCATTGGCTGGAGCGTTGGCATGTTCTCCAAATCAAAACCATATTCATTCTGGCCCGATGTGCTTGTGTGCTCTGTGAAAGTGTCTCTGCCGCTCACCCGGTGATTTATAAACATTTATCTCACCGCAGTGGCCGAATCAAAGGCCTGGGAAAAAGGAACAAATTAACAGAAAGGTATTTCGCTTTTCTAAGAGACCTAATTTTGAGTACCGCAGTATTCATAAACCCACGGTGCGTAATTATGTTTTTATAGCTGTATAAACTATAAAGTTACCTTGTAATTTCATGGTTACAAACATAGCAATTTTGAGACCCCAGTTTTGCTTTGGCTTTGTTTGTTTGCGTTTTTGTTGTGTTAGAAGTTTTGCATGTTTTTAAAGCGGAGCTCTAATTTTCACAGGATGTGGGATTTTTGTAAACGTTACATTTGGGTTTTTAAAAAGTGCACAGATCTCTGAGTGACAGGTGTGCAGGAAGTTGCTGGATGGAGGTTTGATGACTTCGTATGCAGGCCTGAAACTATTTATCATACACTGCTGGCTGTGTGTGGAGCCAGTGCCGAAAACTGTCAAACATTAACTTTTAGCAACAACATGGACGTGAATAATGTTATTTTCAGCACATTAAAGAACATGGTGGTGCAGTGTATGATGGGTGATTGATAAGTTTGTGTCCTTGAGGGGTGATACGATTCTAGACATTAACTGTAATAGCATTTGTAGTTTTCCTGCTTTTACAAAATGGAAAAGATGTTGCGCCCTCATCTTGTCTCCTACCTTTAGCCAAACACTTTGAGATATCCAAATATTTATTAAGGCACACACCTTGATATTCCTTTGTCCAAACCATATGTTTCAGTCAGTATCTAACATCTGAATACAATCATCAAACATCATTATAGGAGCCATTAATTATGACTCTTTACATACAGTAGGCCTGAAGCTTGTGGTCATTTGTAAGCACACCTACTGACATTTTTATGATATCCAGGCTATAGTGGTGTCACATGGTGCTTTTAGTGCACTCTTGCACTAGACACTAAGGCATATTCCTAGTAATGTGTTTCTCACTTACATAGCAATAAAGTCGATTCTGATTCTGATGACTGTAATAAAAATTCTAGCACTAGAAAGAGAAAGAAAAAAATAAAAGTTAATTTATTTAAACTGAAGAAATTTACCATTAACACCCAATAGGACACATATGTCATATTACAATTTTTGACACCAGTGGGCAGTGTTTTTGGGGTGGGGGAAAGTCAAATGCCACATGTCTATGTCAAATATATATGTTTTCTTAGGCGCTTAACGCCCAATGTGACATATATGTAACTTTTCAGATCTTTGACAATAGGGGGCGATATTTTGAAATAAATATCAGAAATGTGTTCTTTGGGGTCTATTTAGTCTGCGCTATCCCCCCATAATTTTCCTTTAAGGAAAAAGGGGTGTGGGTTCTTATGGGTTAAACTGAATTTTTACACCTTTTTTTGTCTGTATTATTAGTTATTTATTATAATCTGATGATGTAAGTATCCAGAGTCTGTTAGTCTGTTTCTATGTTACATAAAGTGCTTTTACAGGAAAACAAAGGGCTGCAAAAGCCAAAGATCTATTTCTCTTACAATATTCCCATGACCTCAGTGTAATCTTTTAGGAGCTCTGAAAATAAATAAAATGTAATGAAAGAAAGGAGCCAGGAGGTAAATGGAAAGTTCTGCGTGAGAACTAATTGTTTCAAGGTGACATAGCGTGGTAATAGTTGAAACGGTGTCTTTTGTTTTTTTTGTTTAGAGGGAAGCTTCTGTTGTTCGGCTCACAGTAGGACAGAGTTATTCCACCGCCGGAGATCTAAGGAAGAGCAGTAGACCTGTGTAATGGTGCGGTATCACTTCTTTGGGCTGGAGCTTCATTTCCCTTCTTGGCTGCAGGAGACAGGTGCTCTAGTTTCAACCTGGCTGCCTGAGCTCTAACATAAATAATGGCCTTTAAGTGCTGCTCAATTGTTGGAATAATTTAACCTGACTGTGGAGAGATTCAAAACAGAAATAATGGTGGGCTCTAAAAGGCCTTAAAAACAGGGTAGGTAGTGTTTCTGCAGAGAAGAAAGCAGCAGGGGGGGAGAAAGCATTAATCAGCCGACTGTTAAAGAATGCAGCTATCTGGATGTTTCAGTGTGTTTGTGGGTGTGTGGCACAGCACCAGAGATAAGGGATACGTTTGTTATGGATGCGTGCATAATGTTAGGAGAATGCGCATCGTTTCAGACGAGAAAAAAGGCCCAATGTCGAGTTTCCTCCTGTGATTATCTGACTGCTAACTGCAGACAAAGAAAGACATTTGATGACGTTATCCTGTCTTACTGACATTTTAGTCCAAACATATAATCAATTTATTGAGAAATCACAAATAAAACACAACAGAGTCTTCTTCTTGTTCATAACTACAAAGATTAAACAAAAAAGCGTCAATCATACTGCTCTTTAACACAACTATTTAATTGTAAAAATGAGTGTTATTGACACTAATTGCATGGATCAGGATTCAAGGGTTCAAGGACTTAGGGATCAGTCTCATTTAACAAGAATTTAACCAGCCAGCTCAAAGCTCAGTGTTTTTATGTAGCAAATAATAAGAAAATCATTGTTATATCTGTAGTTCTCATGGTTAATATTATCATAATAAATTTTTATTGATCATTCTCTTATCATCTACTTAAACCTGTGAAAATAATGAGTACAGGCGACCAGCAGGGGGCGGCAGTTCACTAGTTGTTTGGGCTGTAATCCTGAACGTAAATCTCCCTCTACCAATGGATGAGAGGTGGATGCAGGATGAGTTAATGAACAGAATCTGAAACAAATTTAATTCAGATTTACTATTAAAACCACACCTGTATTAATAAAGGACTTTGAACCTGAATTATAAAGAATAAAGTCAGCACATTTGAGCTGAAAGGTGTGTGTGTGTGGTGTGTGAGCCTCTATCAGTCCTCTGGCTGGGCAGTCAGCAGCAGATAGTGTTAAAGCAGCTGTGAGAGAACCGAGGTGAGCAGGAGAGCTCATAAATCTTCTTCAGCTCACAAAGGTGTTGGCTCACTGACCACTAGTGACACAGCTTCAAAGAGAAACCTGTCTTTAAATGAACTTGTTACAGGTTTAGCTTGCCCAGCTGTTTCAACTGTGTGTGTGAGAGTGGGGTGAAATTGACATCAGTGGGCCACCAACTAGGACCAGTGACTGACGTCTGTTTGGGGTACAGTTTGGTGTGTGTGGCCCTGGCCAAATGATACTAATATAAACACCAGCCCCTCTCCAAGGCAAGTTTATGTTTTTATACCTTCTAAAATGTTGCTGTTTCCTTTTATTTCCTTTACAATATGCAGTATGCAAGACTTTTCTGAAGCTTGCTGTTGCTGCTGTAGGAGCCGTTGGGTTGAAAGAAACCACGTTTTGTAAACTTTGGCCAAAGCTCTCCAAAAATGTAAAGTATATGTGATTTGCAGTAAATGAGTTTAAATAAAGGGAAAACACTGCTCGGGTTCTCAGGCAGAAACCAAATATGGATTCTTGAGGAGCAACATAAAATACATACAGTAATAAAATGTTGGGATAGAAGCACATTTTTGTACCATTTTGTCTCCATGTGAACTGGAAAAACAGAAAATCTTAAAAAGGGCTGCAGCACGAGGTCTGACATCTCATGGATGCCTGATTGGCTGCAGGAAAACATACGAGTTTGCATTTTTTTTTAGTGTCTTGAGAAACCTGAGGAAGAAATGATATTGCTCTGGAGATGGGCAGATTTGCCAAAGGATGCAGCTGCTTTGGAAATCCATTAAAATGTAGTTTTTTTTAGTATAATTCATCTCTGTTAATCAACAAAACAGCCATGCTTGTTCGTTTTCCTCTTAAGGGAACTATTACATGACAAATGCACAGTCTAGCTTCTACGTGTTGAAAAGCAATCCACCACCGTCTGTGTGTTGTTTTGCCTGCAGAGCATTCCAAGTAGCCACAATGTCCTTCCAATATCTTCCTGGTATTACTGCTTATTTATGGTATCTGACTTTGTTCTAACTTTGATCTGTAGCATCAGTCTTGTCTCACTCTTCTCCTTATCCCCCTCCCTCCCCGTCTCTCTCTCTCTCTCCCTCTCTTCCCATCTCTCGTGTTGGTTGTCTTTCCGTGTCAGAGACTAAGCAAACACAGTCGTGTGTGTGACTGGCCTCATAACTCCACGTTCCTCAGAGACTGGGAGCTCTCAGACGAGCGCAGCTGTGTCTTCATTTGTCCGCCATGTTCGGCATTCTCCAGATATCTGAAGGAGGCTCCTGGGCTTTTTCAGTGTTCTGGTTTGACCCTTTGCCCTCTGAAATGTTGTTTGGAAATTACGAGGGAGAGAGAGTGGATCAAATAAAGCACAATGTCAACATAAAGAAGTAGATTAAAACAATTGAACAAGAAGTTGTAGCTGCAAACTGGAGGAGGAAACAAGAGCAGGGGGACAAATGTTAAGTGAAGAGTAAAGACCGTAAATGAGGGGACCTGCTCAGGCTGGTCTTACAGCTAATACAGATATCAGCAGGAGGCCAGCATGTGTTTTCCTCAGCTTGGCCAAATGAGGTTTGCACCTTCTCCCTGCAGGCAGTCCCCTTGACCTCTCTTCCCCATTCCTTCACCATGCAGGCGTGAATCATCAAATACCCCCCCCCTTTCATCCACCTCCTTCTCTTTACTATTCAACTCCTCAGTGGTTTAACATCGGCATCTCCTCCTTTCTCTCTTTATGTCTTTGTCACTCTCTCTCATCTGTTTCCTGGTGCATCTGGAGGACATCAGCTGTGGAAAGACAACAGACGAGCAATGGGAGAAGTGTGTAGGCGAGAGCCTATTATGTGGGGGCGGCTGTGCGTGTGTGTGTGTGTATTCACACACAGGCAACTGCACATCTCTGTCAAAAATCCCATCTGAAAGTGTTTTGCTTTGAGCATTTGTTTCTATATCCACACTGTACCGATACCCACAAAACCCAAGCTGTCCAACAGTGACGGCTGAAATCTCTCAATATGCGTCCATTCGTCATGATATCTGGAACATGATCTGGAATCTGATCAGAGGATTGATCTCATTAGCAGTAGTCGGTTTGAACAGTAACAGGACAGATTGAGATGGGGTCACTGTAGTGGTGTGACAAAGTATTGATGCGGCATGTGCAGCTTCTTTTGTAGTGGTTTGGCATTGCAGCTACATCTGCTGCTGACTCAAGGGAGCAACAATACGCCTCTGTGACACACAGATCGGTGTGTAATTAGGCCAAAAAAAAATACCTAAATTAGTTTATTTGTAACAAACCCTAGATCTCCTCTGTCTCTCACTTCTCTGCCATTTTGACAGTACCAGTAGAAAAAGGCTTGTCACTCCACCGTAGTCCACCATACTCCACCTCAGACAACACTAGATAAGATAAGATAAGACTTTATTGATCCTCGAAGGGAAATTGAGTCGCTACAGCAGAACAAATATAAGAAGAGCGTGCTAATGGAGTACTGGTAGCATAAAAACTAGAAACGGATAATTAACAAATAACCTAGAAATAAAAATAATCTGGAATCTGGAGAGAAGTAATTATTTTACTTGTTTTACGCATTGTTTAAAGTAAATGTTTGCATTTTCTGTATTGTTAATCCACTGCCTGCCGTGATGTATGTACAGAGTGGATGCCTGATTTGAGCCTTTAAACTATGATGAAACTCTAAGGCTTATAATAAATTCCTAGATTAACTGGTCCAGAACATGTTAATACATTTGTATATTTAGTGTATATTTATTTAGTATATTTGTGTATTTAGTCATATGCATACATTTCAAATGTATGTATAGCTTAACAGTCCAAATACAATAAATATTACAAAAAAATAAAGATTAGATCACATTGATTTATGTTTAGCTTCACTGGTTTAAAGCCAGGGTTAGGGTTAGGGTTGTTCAGGAATCTCTTGTAAATATGAAACCTCAAGTACCATCATACCCTCAGTACATTATCAGGATGCCGTAGCAGATTGTCTGACAAGCCGTTACAAGTACAAACAGCTGAGACCATCGTGAAATCAGTGAATCTTACTCTCAGTGTAAATAGGTCTAAATAGGTCAAGGGCTCCAATGCTGCTTCTGAATGAGGATTCTGGATAGAAGGGAAAAAGTATGGACGTAATGTTTTCTTGATCAATAGATCATGTATCAGAAATGTCCCCAACGATATTGTTTACGTTCACAGAAGCTAAAAAAATGACTCATCTACCCCTTGTGACTTCAAACACAGCACCAACAATTTAAAAAAATAATCTCCCATAGTCTACCAGGGTTCTTGTAAAGATGTCTTTGTAGAGAAATCTGATGGATTTATTGTTAACTGATTAACAAGTGACATTTGGAAAGCAAGTATGCTTCAAATGAGGCATTTTAAAATGAATTCCTGTTGCATCTCTGATTGGATCTGAGCTCTACTCTGCATATAAACCTTCCAGGCCCATGTGCTGCTAATGAATGGTGGGTTTGTGGCTCAGACCACACAGATGCCAAGTTCTGCATGTGCAGAGCCTGCCACTGACCATCGGTTGCAAGCTTTAGCCAAACTGTGAGTAATATGATGACCTGCTGGTCTAATTCGCTAAAAAGCAACATCTGTCAAGCTAAAACAGAGTCGAAAACAGAGTGTAAACTGATGAACGTTGTATTAGGTTCTGTCGGAGGCAGTCTGGTGGTTTGTACTTTCAGCACACCTTAAAAAACAGCACAAACCATCGACCACATCTCTTCCATCGCTGGCCTCGCTCTCCCTGAGGTTTCCCCCCTTTAAGTACCTTTCCTAGCACCTTGCAAGCCGCAGAAACACCGGCTGACTTGGGAAAGTGACAAATTGAGGGGTTTTGGCAGTCTGCTGGCGGTAAAACATGCCTGTTTACATGGGAGGATCCCACAGAACCACAGACATGTCTCTGACAGCCAATAAGAGGAGAGGAGAGGCGGTTATGAATGGAGGGCTGCAGGGAGAAAGTAAATGAAGGAGAGGAGACTGCATGAACACATATTATTCACAGGCAGGTCAGAAGCTTAGACCTGACACATGTGCCTTTCACAAAATATGTAGTGTTTTAAGAACTTCAAAATTCATCCCATCCTCATCTGGGGAAAAAAAGAACTTGTTGGATTTTAAGGTGATTAAAATGCCTGCTTTGTCATAACATTTGGTACAGACCGTCCTGCTTCTCCGGTGATGAGTTTGATGACCCCCACCTTAATTAGTAAATGCTAACGTGCTAATCTATTGTAAAGCTTCTAGCTCCTAAACATCAGCATTTGTAGCTCAAAGTGCTGCTCTGACTAACTCCTTGTTATTGTAACTAATTAAATCCACATACTGGATACCGTTGGTGCCAAAATATGCCACATTTAAAAGCCAATTGCAACTGCTCCTCTTCCATTAGACTTTAATGTTTTTATGGCCTTTTACACCAGACCTCTTTGAACCAATAAATTACTAAAAAAGCATGGTCTTCAGTCGGTGTGTGGAGCTGCCTCTGGAGCTCAGCTCAGATTTCCTGGCCAAGACAAAACTTTTAAGACACTCTGACAGAAACGTCTGAGAGAGGGGAAACCCTACCCCGCACATGTCATTGTAATTCAGGAATATTATATGATTTAGAGGGTGGAGAGCACAGGGCTATGGAAACATAGAGCTCAGTGGCAGGGTGCACAAAGGACGTCTGTTCTTTCACAATGGAAACCTTGTTGGCATTTTCTTAGTCCCCTTGGAGAAAGCTTAAGAATAAACAACAGTTTGCTGTCCCTCATCTTTGACAGACCCTCCTCAATGGAAACAATGGGGGGTTCAGATTTATCTCAGCTGGATGTGTTATTAAATTTATTTGGTCCGCAGTTGTAGTGCTTCATTGTAAAACTGAATAGTATAAATCCACAAAAATCACCACAGTTATTGTCAAAAGCTGGAGTGCAATATAACAGACCAGTGTGTGTGGTTGAAGCTCAAATCTGTTTATGTGACCTCTAAATGAGAGTTAATCACTTAAGTACTTACTTTTAAATGTACTTAAAGTATTAAAAGTAAAAGTACTCACACAGTGAATATATATTATTGATTTCCATTGCAAAGGATCTGAACAGGTTAAAATGATCAAAGAAGTCATCTTAAAATAAAATTGACAATGTGTAGTTAATTTACATTATCAGTACAGACACCTTTGAAATGTACCCAGAAGCAGCTATGGACAGGTCTGTGTGTCATGAGGCAGGCTGCGGGCATCAAGTGAACAGAGAGGCTGCTAATAAAAAAAACAGGCATTCAGCATTTTTACTGTGTCAGTATTGCTGCTGTAGATTAATGTTATGATTAATGTTAATCAGACATTAATGGATGGACCTGTGTTAGCAGACAGTAGCTAACTAGTTAGCTAACTGAGCCAGTGCACCAGCATCATGACTGAGGCAAATTATAGAAACACAGCTGGCGGCGTGACACCATCTCCATGCAGAGTCTGACCTCACATCAGTCCAGCACTGTGTTCATCAGATGTAACAAGTAACTACAAACACTGTAGAAATGTAGTGGAGTAGAAAGTACAGATACTAGCTGCAACATGGAGTAAAAGTATGAACTATTATTTTCACTTAAGTAAAGTATAAATACATAAAAATGTACTTAAGTACAGTAACGAAGTACAAATACTTAGTTACTTTCCACCACTGGACACAAGCAGCCACTACCTTTACGTGCAAAGGGGAAGCTATTATTTGCAGTTACTCCTATGTCGGGTGGTGTAATCAGCACTACATGGAGTGTCATGCCTTTTCAGGAGGATTGGTGATCACTAGAACTCTCAGATTGGCTTTAATTTAATATGAAATGAATATTAGTATTGATGTATTTAAATAAGATTTGATTATACAAGATTTTTTTATGCAGTAGTCATAATGTCTTCGAACCTGAACTTTTTATTATGATTATTAATCACTAAAACAGTGTATGCTGACGGATATTGTGTTTGAAAGTTCTGATTTGGCCGCAGTAAACATTCACTAATCCACATTATTCCCTCTGCCAGAGGCAAATGAAGAGTTTCATATGATTCATCGGATATGAATTAAACATGATGGAGAATGTACAAAAGATTCGTATAGATGAGAATCAAAATGTGTTCCAGGAACACATACTAATACTGTACAACTTCAGCATCCCATTCATCATCATTAGAAGAGTTCAAAAGCATACAACAGTGTCACATTCAAAGCCCATGCTTTAAACAGCTGGACAAGCTAAACAGCTTCTCTTTGTAGAAGTGTCACTAAGCAAACAACACTTGAGCTGACGAGGATTTATGACTTCTGCTGCTCACCTCTGCTTTCCTGCAGCTGCCTGTAGGCGCTCACTCCAGCAGGAAAACCAGGAAGAGGGAGAGTTTACAGGCGTGCGCATGCATGCAGTGTTGCTGTAAAACTGATTCTCCCTCTGTGGTGGAGACAGTTTTAGGATTGTGTTGTTTTAAAATGTCTTTCTAATTGTTTATTAACTCTATTTACACACATGTATTTATTAGCAATGCAGCCATTTTTTTATATTTGAGCTCTGGGTCTTGACAGCAATGGGCTCAAATCTATCTGATATAACTTCTCACATTTGAGAGCAGGAGACATGGACCAGAAAGATGAGAGACATGATTTTCTTGAGACAATTTTGTTACCTTTCTTATTGCAGTTTTCCCTCCTTGATTTTAGCCATTTAGTTTTTGGAGAACAGGCCTTCATTTAAAGGACAGGCCAGGGTTTAATCAATTTGCTGCCATCTTGATTAGCCAGCTATCCAACAATCTCTCCACCAATCAGCAGCAATTAGCCTGGCCTGGAATAAAATCTCCTCCTTTAACCTCCAGTGTGCGTTTTTTTTGTGTCCAGCTTATCAGTCAGGTCCATGCCCCCAGTAGCCAGGGGTACATTCAAGTTCCTGCGATTACCTTTGGCGTCATCTGAGCTGCTATCTCCACTCCTGTGTAGCGAGGCCAAAAATGTGCAGGCATTGAAGGGGGACTAATGGGCCAAATCGTGAATGGTCCAGATGGCTGCGGAAGAAATCGCTCTAAGCTGACAGTTTATCCAGGCATCCGACAATTACAGCCTCCTACTGAAATAAAAGGCTACATTTGGATATTTCATTAAGATCTTAACAATACAGAGGAAATGTCAAAACACATTCCCACACACAAATGGAAACATGTGGCAGCCATCTTACCTGAGTTTGGTTCCAAAACTGCTCTTAGAGGCTGAAAAAAAAGCATCTGCAGAAACATTTTACCAAACCTGTCGAATAACTTCACCTCATGCATAGCAATGAATGTCCATTCATTGTTTTATGAACAAATCATAAACGTATAATATCTCAAAAAGGATATGCTCATGACGTTTTTTGAGCTATGGGTGTCCTTGATTTGTGCCGTGAAACACCTAAAAATTATGAAATCTGAACTGCTATGCATAACTTAGCGCCCCTATACCTTCATCTAAGGCCCCGTTCACACTGGACACAAGTCAATCCAGCTAGAGTGGGATTGAATCCAGATAGCCTTTAAGCTGGATACGTTCAGACATACAAGTCTGGCTATCACACATGTGTGTCTGCGCTCAATCCTGTTTAATCCGGCTTGTTTGTTGTCCTCCAAACCGCTAGGTGGCGCCTCGTAATATACAGAGTCCGTTCAGGCCGCGGTATGACTGCGCGTGTGCATGAGTTGTGTGTTTTTTTTTTGTCCCGTGTTGCTCGTTCTTTCGTTTTTCAGTTCAAAAGCAGTTTATTCCTTTGTAGCCCTGTCGAAAATAAACTCAGGGCAAAGCTGTCGTAGTTCGACGGTTGTTTACATACGGCTTTTGTACACGACCCGAACACTGTCCCCGTAACCGGAAGTATCACGCTAGCTGGATTCGCTAGCCGCATTTGCATTCAGACCTGAGCCACATTTGAGCCATACCTCCGAGAGGTGGATCGAGATCTATCCGGATATATCTGGATTTGCGTTGTTCAGACTCAGAAAAAAACTATCAGGATATATCGAGATATGGCCCAAATCCCTCTCTAGCCGGATTGATTTCCCCAGTGTGAACGGGGTCTAAGGGACTCATTTATCGACTAACTGCTGTGTTTTTCGTGAGCATGTGTGGAATTATTGGCTTGTGGCTTGTTGAACCAGTAGATGTATTTTTTTTTTACTCATACAGCTTTTTCTCACCCCAGAAAGTGAATAATTTTAGTTAATTCCAACACAGAATCCAAGAGATTTATATCTTGGTTTTTAATGGAAAGACTCTCATGGTTGTTATTTACATTCATGAATGCTGGTATGAAACTGTAAAAGTATATAGTACAGTGTATAAAAAAGTGCTACAAAGACATGTGGTTAAAGGCTCTGGTGCTCCGAAACATAAAGCTCAGCAGAAAGCTTTCATATCCCTCATTAGTTTGGTCAACTGGCAAGTGATAAAAGATTGCAAACATTCATTTTGAGTGTGTTCAATTCATAGAAAACCAAACAAGCAAAGAGTGGATGAATAGCACATGCTTTGGTGTATAATACAGAATCAATTCCCAAACATCTGCTGCAAATAAACCGGGGAGACATGGAGAGAAATAATAATGATGCGTGTAACTTGAATATAGACGAGACTGACGCCTGATCAAAGCTTTTCTTTTCTTCAACAATTATAATGATACAATAACATATTCAATGGCGGAATAACAACAGATCACAATGCCATATTTCACTTAATAAAGGAGGGAGTGGCTGTGTGTGTGTGTGTGTGTGTGTGTGTGTGTGTGTGTCCAGAGAAATGAGTGATGTTTGAAATAGTGGTTGTATCTGCAGGTACAGCTGCAGAGTCTGGAATATAACGCACAATGTGTGACTCACTATAAATATGTTAGTCACCACTAATTCAATCAAATGCCTTTTTGCAGATGAGTGGAAAGCAAAGCTCCTTGTTGTGAGCCAAAATAATCCTTGGAACCAAATGTAAGTAATGAAATTCATGGACAATTTGATACCAAGTACATGCTGATCCATAGCAAAAAGTGATTTTCATGGATGAACAATGCAACTGAGTGAGATAATCCCCATCCTAAAGTGATCCCTCTATCTGCACCGAGAGCTCTTCAAATCCTGGTAAAACGGGACCGAGAGCGAGATGAGCCCAAAGATAGAACGACAGATTTATTGCACCCCAGATGTGCCTGATTTACGACCATTGTTTAATCTCCAGATTCCAACCACATGAAGGCCTTATATTTGGAGCCTTAATTTATAGAGCTCAGAGAATGCAGGCTTAATGTTTTCTCTCTCTGTAGGAGATGAGCCAGCACTGTGACTCAGGCAGATAAACAGATGCTTGGATTAACATTGATCTTATAAACAGATGTGGAGAAAGGTTATCTCTTTAACAGGACACATTTGTTTTCGTCAAATATACAGAAAGCTAAGATTTGAACCTGCTAATTCTGAAAAGATGTTTCACTTGTACACTCAGTTGCTTCATCTTTAAATAAAAATCTCAATCAAGGTTAATTTTAATTGGTTCTATTTTGAGAAGAACACCAACATTTCTAGAGCTGCTAGGACTGTCATCATAATATGTGTCCCATTTTCTTATTCCCACCCACAGTGGCGTCATAGGCAGGTTCTCGTTACTAGAGTGGCTGAGCTGAGGGCCCCGAGCGGCCCGGTTTTTCCTTATGCGCTGGGGTTCCTGTGTTGTGGTGGGAGGGTCGGCGGAGGCGCCACAAGCAAATGTTGCTGTTTATTTCCATTCTGTCATGTGTGTGAATCTGATTACAGGTCGCTAAGTCAATATTTAGCTTCTGCGGACGGCATCATCGTCGGACGGTTTATTTTCTCTGGGCCCCGCCACATCTGCTGCCAATGTCATGCGCGGTAGCCAACGTGTGCCGCTAACAGGAAGGAAAGCAAACAATGAGTCTGCAGTCCTGGTCGAGTGAGTCAGGAGAAACATGGGTGAAACCATAATTTGCAGCGAGACGACAGAGTTTTTTTTTTTTTTTTTGAGGATGGTTGGTGCTCGGAGTGGTTTGAGGGACGCTTTAATTAATTTGATGAGGGGGAGGTCAGGGAAGTTCACACTTACAATACAACACAAGTGGCTAAAAAGCACAAACACGTTTACAGAAGAAGGTGTACACAACTCAGCAGTGTGCTTTCCTTTTAGATTGTAGAAACCACAGAGACAACAGTTACATTTCTTGCATTGTTTCATTTGACTCCCCTGTCTGCGAATGCTGCATTGGGGGCTGCCGCTTTATTCTGAGCCAAGTGGAACACTAGATCGTGGCTTCTTTTCATCTGGCTCTCAGGCAAGAAGGATTTGATATTTATTAAAAATGGAGAGCAGTATATTTCTTCCAGTCATGACTTCATTACCTCAGGTTATTCCAGTGAGGCGGACCACACACACAGTCGCTAGATCTGAAACACCTCCTCTGCTTGTTTGCCTGACCTACTCTGTGAATTTGAGGGCTCACAGAATTGTAGGAGTTTCTGTGCCAACGATGTGCAAGTCCGGACTTCATTAGGGTTGGAATGGTTTCTGTACTGGGTGTCATTTTAACTGAGTTGGCTGTGGTATGGTTTGTGTGGACTTGTTTGTGTGGCTCTGTGTTTGGCTGCATTGACTGTATAGAAATGTAAATTATGATGGCGTTCAAGAGGTTAGGAACACCTTTGAAGTCCTGCAGTGTATGATGGGCTCATGCTTGTGTTTTTAGGTCGGCAATATGCATACATACATTAAACATACTGTACAAAAACACTCCCGACAACTGCCAGAACACCTCCCCCCCACCCCTTAAAATTCACTTTCGTCTGCAAAACATCTGGAATTCATTGAGAGGAGGAGGTTTGGGGGGGAAATGAACTCCGACAAGAGTCTGTAGATTTGGGTACAGCCCTCTGCTTTAGGTTCTCTCAGATGTTGAAGATAGGCCTGCAGACAAAAACCTACTGGTTTATCTCACGTAGACTTTTTTCCGTTCCACCCTGAAAACAAAATAACACTTTGCTGTTATAATAGCGGTGCAAAGTACTGGAGTAAAATATCAGGAAACAAAAATAGATGATGAGAAGGAACCCTTCATTAAATCCTGTTTTAAAAACATCTAGAAGTCAAGTAAAGTTAACACAAATGTAATCCATGATGAGGCTGTTTCCTCTGTTCTCATGGAATGAGCTCATGGAAGTGGCTTGATTTGTTACGGTAACTCATGATTTTACAACATCATTGCCCATTAAAACTAATGGTGAGCCTCAAAGACCTGTTGAATTCACCCAATTAAAGTGTGAGTCATCATGTTAGTCACAGTGACCAAAAAGAAAATGGTTGGAAAAAAAACTGGCCTGTAACTCATCTGTGGATGTCACTGGTCATTTTTTGAGAGCTGTGCTTGTGTAAGTTTGGAACAGCAGCATAAAAGTGATCCAACAAAGTCAGAGAAATGTGATTATGAATCTAACGAATAATGTGAAGAATATACCCTGCATGAACTAATGTGTGCTGTCACATGAAATACCACGAGAAGAACTTTTTTTTCTAAATGCAGCAAGTCTTACCTGAAAGTTGAAAGTTAAAGTTGGACTTTAATACCATACCTGTGCTGTCTATAGCCTTTAAAGTAAATATATCACCTTTATCCATTGCTGGTGTCGTTTTCTATTCTTTGTGTTACCACTTAAACACAAGAGAATCCTGAGCTTAGAACTCCTTGTTAAAAGAAATATGTAGCAGTGCCTGAAGCGAATAGTTGTCTCAGTAATACATGAGTGGAGGCTGCATGGTGGCCTCTTTATGAACAGAATTACATCTGTTTTTTGTTGGTCTGAGACATTAATTATATCCTTCTGGAGTTGTCTGCACCACGTTGGTGTAATTGATAGTAAGACAACAGACTGCATGCAATACTCACTTTTACTTTTATGTTCTCCGTTCAAGTTGAGATTTATGTTGCATTTCTTTTTTAGCTCTTGGTGTGAGAGTCTCCTAGTCTCAGTTTTGTGATTCTAAACCTTTTCAGGCCTCAAGCCTTGTGCAGAGTAGTAGCTTTAGTAAAGTCAGCATTAGGCTCCATAGCTGCTGTGTCTCAATTCAGCATTAAAAAATTGATTGCATCCCTGTGGGTGACAAACTTGTCCTATTTTGAAGGCACCATTAAATGCTGGTGGTGAAAGATCAACCCAGTCCCATGAGTCACTGTGTGTTATAGCTGCTTAAACGCAGAAAGTCCAGTGTCAAACATCAAAGACCCTTTGGTCTGCCTTAGCTCTCTATCTGCTTGTTCACACAACAAAGCTGGATGCACACTTGTGCAATCAGCGGTGTATTAAATGTAGGGTAGGAGATTTTGAAAACTCAGTGAGAGTCAGCCAGATTTTGAAAGTAAAAACTCACCCCGAAGCCATGCCTCCAATCACATCGTTACCTGAAGATGAGCGGTCTGTGACTTCGGCCATCATGCACGTACCTCTCTGGTGCGGGCAGAGCAGGAAGAGAGTGACAACCAGCCAGTACTCCGCGCAGGGTCCACCTGGAGGATTGGCAGATGTTTTTAGAGTTTTATAGCTTCCACAGATGATTCATATTATTCGTTTTAATGCCAAACTGCCGAACTAATTGGTTGCTATCGGATTGTAAAGAGAAGTTACACTAATTTAACAAAAAGTGCATCAGAATGAAATCTCCTACCCTACCTTTAATATTTTTTTGTGCGCACCTCTGTGTCACACAGCACAACGAAGGACGAAGTTGCAGCAGAGCCGCAATGAACGAACTGTGTGAAGTGGGCTGTTGTCGTTCTTAGCAGAATACTGCTGACACCACAAATGGGACTTAGGCAGCCATCGAGGTTGTTAGGTTAAATGAAAGTTACATCATTGCGGCTTGTGATGCATATAGGAAAAATGCAAAGATATTAGCTAAAATGAGCTAGCATCAATGACCACAAACAGCTAGAACCAAACCAAGTACAGCTGCACCAGCAAAAACTGTTTGTGCAGCTAATAAATTCTGTTTGTGAAGCTACACACTCTTTGATATTTTCAGGAATCAAACACAAAATAAAGCAATTGAGCTTGTTGTTGCGCATGGGTCGTTCTAATAAGTGTTTATTGTTGGTGCTGACGTATTAGTCCTGCCCCAGTTTTATGTTCATAACTTCTCTTTTGGCTGGAAACACAGAAAACTACCTGGGTGGAAGAAAATGGCAAACAAGCTGATATATTAGTGATAGAAGTGAAAAGACCTTTTACTTTGTTTTTTTGGAAAGACGTAACATGCTACCTTTGGTTTTTAAGTGGTCCCAGCTGGTCTTTTCTTTTTACTTTAGGCCTCTCTCAGCGGGTCTGCAGCAGTAACAAAGGTGCCGCGCTGTCCCGGGGTCCTAAAACTTTATCATACACAGAGCTGAGGATCAACGTGCCAGCAGAGGCCACTAAGCCCCTGTTTTAATAACCTCAAATATGCAGCAATTCATATGGATATGGTTCACCCTATTTCTGATGGAAAAACTACACCCTAACGCAGGAACCAAAACACTGATTTCATCAGCGCAGGGCAGGGTGCACTGCCAGGATTTGAGGTTTGTTACTGCTCACCAGTGTGCTGCTTGCCTCAATGGGTGTTTCAGAGCGGATTTTTCAAAGTCATTTTCACATCAGGTTAAACTGCGGTGTCAGTTTGAGTTCATAAAACGTTTTGCACATGGAAGGAATGCTTTGTCAGCACGGAACACAGGTGGGATCCTCGAGGCCACACAAACTTTTCATCCGTGATGCTAAAAGGCGAGCGCCTCGCCAGAAAAAATCCTTCACATCTTTCCTCTCTGTCGTCTGTTCTTTCCACTCTCCCTCTGGAGATTCCTAAAAAAACGTCTGCTCATTACCTCCCAAAATGACAGAATCATCCTCTGCAGGCTGAAGAAACATCACTTTTCCTCAACTTGTTTAATCGGTTTTTCACTTCTGTTCCAGCCAGGTTGTAACTTTTAAACACTTTTCTGTGCTTCTGTTTCCAAAAGCAGCTGTTGTGAAAAGTTATGAAGCCGTCGTCAGTGTTCAGTAGCTCAGAGGGTGGAACTCTTTGGATTATCATCTAAGCCCTCAAACAAAGCTGATAGCTGTGTAAACAAACTTGCCTTTTTTCACACTTGTTCTGTCTATTTGCTTTACTTTTTGGCCATGATTCTAAAAATAAACAGCTCGGGGACTGCTGTTGCTCTGCTAAGGATTTGTGATTTATCTATCCATAAACTTTTGGCTCTACTGAAAAATAGTAAACAAGGAACAATTTTAGTCTGGTTGTCGGCCAAGGCAAATGGTTATATTATGATAACAGGCCTATTTCCTGTAGTTAAGATTTTTGTTTAACATTAGGCCCTATTCTCAGCCTGCAACTGGCAGGGAGCGGTGGCCCAGTTTCGACACTCTTAACCTCTGCCTCAGCCATCCGACCAGATGTGGGTTCCCTTAAGCAAATTATTAGCAGTTCCTAGTACACACAGGTTCCCTACTAAGTGTTTCCAGCTCAGATTTGGCAGGACACGGAGGAGACATTCCAATGCAGCAACATCATATTTTCCCTTCAGCAAAGCCATAGCAACTAATTATTTATTGTGAAAAAATCCATTTCTAAACCCGACTAATATGTTATGGTTGCTCATTATTTTCTGGATTGGGGGGAAAAAAACACTTTTTGCACATTGAAATTGTTTAAATGGTGCACACTATTCAAATGTGTGGGGAAAAAGAGAGACTGTCCTGTGATTATTCATTCTTGTACTTTTAGTACTTTAGTAGTTTTATTTCATTGTACCCTCATTACAAACAAACATGACAGAGGGAATTTGTTGTTTATTTTTCCATGTAATCATATGGTCTGTTCACATACTCCTCAGTATTGTTTAACATTTGATATTGTGTAAAATAAGTTATGTACCGTAGTAAAGCTGTTTATGGCTTTATTGTATAATCCATTTACCGTGTATTATTCAGGGACCATCTAGGGGACTATATAGGCCTTGTATAAACTACCGCAGCTTCCACAGAGTCTTGAGTTGAATACTGTCAGTATTGGAAGGACCCTAATCCTGCCTGGGCAAACTGACAAGTGCAGTATAAGGTATATTATACACTGCATAGCTTTATGGTTTTATTCACTGCACAAGGCCTGTGCATAGAAAAGCAAACTATGAAATCACTGCCATGAGTTGGGCTATGCTATATGCAGTAACTCCCTGCAGATGTCAGATTAATGACACAAATCTGTGGATCTGTTAAGTTTTAGCATCAGTTAGGTAGCTCACCAGGCTCTCATCTGACCAAGTTCTCAATCTGTGGTGTTACTTTGGTGTTGAGACCTCAGGAGCTCTACAGGATTAATCTGTCAGTCTACGTTGGAGGACGATAAAATCTCCTTAAAGGACCAGTGTTTAGGATTTAGTGACATCTACTGGGGAGGTTACAGATTGCACCTAACCCTGCATTGACCCCACATTTGGTGAATGTAGAAGTAGTAGAAGTAGAAGTAGAAACTTTAAGAATGATGTCATAGCTAAATAGCAACCTGTAGAACTGAGAAATTAAGCCCACATGTGAAATTGTCCAGTTCCTCCTGCAGCCTCTGGGGGCTGACTTCTAATGTGAGTCAATCCTATAGACTTCCATATTAAATTGTCTGTAAGGTTACATGAGAAATAAACATGTTTGCAGCCTAGTAACACAGCAGTGGAACTTAAACGTCCGCTCCTTTCATGCTCCACCTCTTTGGTTGAATATGAAGTGTAGGCTGTCTGTGATGCTGCAACTTGAAAATGGTAACCTATAGTGACATCGTGGATGCTTTGTCCATAGTTGTATACGGTCTACAGCCCCACTAAGCCTCACATTTAACCTTTTAAATACTTCAGAAAGTACTTCTTTAGGGTTGCAAAGTAAAATATTGACCAGGTTAGTTTACTAAGGGAAAACAAAAATGCTTATTTTTGACATATTTTAAAATAAACTATTAAATATTTGCATACTAACCAGGTGGACAAGGATTAAAACAACAAAAACAAACGGACAATAGTCTATAACATTATGTACAGAATGTGTTGCTGACACAGCACTTATTTCCTCCCTGCTGCACACAAAACATCTAAATCTGTCCGACCCCCCCTCCACCCCCTATTAAAATGTGAGCACTGGCAGGGAGGGCAGCCGACTAATGCACAGCTAAGGAAATATTTACAGTAAGAGAACACTCGCACATGGTGGTTGTGTCTCTCGCCTGAATTGATGTCAGTCGAAGGTGGTCGGTTTCCAGTATGAACATAAACAATGGGTCAGAGCAGGAGCTCGCCTGGTGCTAACGGCAAACTCTTCTATGTGTAAACACATCATTCCTCTTCGTAAGTAGTCGCAACTAAAGATATCATGCTCAGACTGAGACTTTTTTTTTTTTAAGCATAAAAGTAAAAAATGAGGGCTTTTATTTAGAAAAAGAGTGAGATGGTGCATCAAAGAGTAGAGAATTACAATTTTTTCTTTCTACTAAGCATCAAATTTGACAACCTAATAACAGAAAGAGACTCTAATACTATCTTCTGGATAGTAGAAGATTCCCAAAGCAAAAGCTGGGGCCTCCTCTCTCTAATTGCACTCTTAGCAATGACTTCCTGTGGGGACTCCATGAGGGATGTTTGGTCTTGACTCTTCAGATGACCCCAAACCAGAAACCTCAGTGCTCATTCTTCTGCCTCATGAAATATGCTTTGGACTCCAACCACTCCCTGTTGGATCATTAATACAGCGCTCCGTCTGTGCTGCCAGCATTTGCTTTCAGACATCGTCTTTTACAGGAAAACAGGCCGGGGTTAATGTAATCGCAGTACAGGAGGGTTTGTTCAGCTTGTTCTGCTTAAACAAGACCAAATGTTAGCTCTCTTCATGTTGTTGTTGGAATTATCCAATCAGCCTGTGTTTGCATAAAGGTGTATCTCACTTAAGAAATTGTCTGTTTTGCACAATATCCTGGTTTTGAGTTTTCAGAGCACCTGTCTATGTTTTAGGTTCAGAGAGCGACTCCTTGTGCAGTCAGTCATCTGGCTCCTGCTCCCCTGCTGCCCTCCTTTTCTCTGAGAACAGAGTGGAGCCCCAAAGCTGAAAGATAGATTTCCATAGTCAGGTTGTATTTACATTTGAAATTGTTCAGAGTGCAGCCTGTCTCTGAGGCTGTACACTGTTTAATCTAGAGACACCAGATAAATCACAGGCCGTCTAGACAACCACCCTGAACATTTTCTAGCAGGTTCAAAATCACATCTCTCAAATTGGCGGGTCAGGCTTGTTTATGCTCCTGTAAAGGAAAAAGTCACAGTGGTGTTAAAAAGTTAAATGACTGAAGGATCAATGAGTGAGGAGAGAAGACGGCTGTACTAACGGTTGTCTTTTAATAGATGAGGATTTAAAGAATAAAAGCATCAGGTAGCTGATAGGCTCCAGCCCCCCATGACCCTGCACTGCAGGACAGAGCAGGTTCAGGTGATGGATGGTGGAGTGTCCGTACTTTGTTTTATAGAGTAAAGCACTGTACCTCTGTAGGTTTATTTTATCAGGACTCTCGCTGTTTTCTTGCTTTTCTAACAACATTCACACAATCCAGTGCAATAACGCACGAAGAAGCTCGCGTGTGCTTTGTTTACTGTAGGGAACAGCTGATCGTGCTGCACAGTGCTGTAGTGTTCTGTAGGGACAGACACAAAATCCCCCTAGAGCTGCTTCGAAAGACCTGTCATGGATGCCATGCTGGGAAGAAATGCAGTGAAACCCTTTAGACCTGCTCTCTCCACTGTCACTATGGGAAACATGAGATCTCTCCCCAACAACATGGACGATGGTGCCGAGCACAGCCTCTGATACCCTGCTCTCGGTCACCAGCAGGCTGCAGACACAGCACCCACAGGCCCTCTTCCTCATCCCTGGAGACTTCAACCATGCGTCTTCCTCATCTGTTCTGCCCACATACACTCAGTATGTCACCTGTCCCACTTCTGTCCCAAGGAGGCATATTCTGCATCCCCCGCCCTCCCCTAAGAAGAGCTGACCACAACATAGTCCACCTGCATCTGTCAGTTTATCAGCTAGAGTTAAATCAAGTGTTGCACTGCTGGCGTCCTAAAGTTGACTCCTTTAATTTTCTGCTAATTAGCTAATTGCTAATTATCTCTGTGACTTTCTCTGTTGTTGACACTAGTCTGGTTGTTGCTCTGCTTCTGCCACATGCTCTGATTGGTTATGTGTTCATCCAAATGCATCCGGGGGGATTGTCGGTCAGTACTGACCCCTGGAAATCCTCAGACGCCAGACTTATTCTTTGTATAGAACAGAAAATGAATTGGCAAAGTCTTTTTTTGAGACTTTTCCGTTTCACAGACAGATATTTACAGTGACTAGTCGCAGAGAAAGGTCGAGTGAAGACAAATTGTCACTTTTTTTTTATCAAGGAAAACCTGAAGTTATTTCAGGCAGGGACATGGAAAGTAGTGATAATATATCAGTAACAGTTTTGACTAACAGACCAGACCACCCCTAAGTATTCAGTGCAACCACCATGTTGCTTGGCACTGTCCGACTGAACAGCAGAGCTTTATTTAAAGTGTTGCAGGTGGATTTGATAAGGTTTCTAAATCTAGTGTGTTGTTTGAGTTTCTACAGCGGTAAGCTGTCTGCTGTGGATTTCAGTGATTGGTTTCTGGAGTGACTTCAGGGTCTGCTGGCTGTCCTAGCAACCTAGCAAAGTGTTCTTTGGAACATTCACAATCCTAAAGCTGAATTTTTATGTGTTCTTTTTACTTAAGATGTCACATCGATCAGATTTGCAGAGCCTTTTTTATGGATTAATTAAGGTTAAATCAGTAAACTAATGGAAAAGTTAGTATTAAAATTGAAAACGGTCTTCATGATCAAAACGTTCCAGTCCATAAGCTGCTGTCTGCAGTCTACACCAAGAGAAATGAGAGGAAATAAGCATGAATAACATACATAATGAGCAAAACCTAAAAATAAATTGACATCTAAAGGGTTTTTTCCCTTTTTTCCTGATGTTCCATGTACATCATCATCATCAAAGAACACAGTTCTTGGTCCATATTTTCCATGACTGCAGTCCTCATCTCTGGGGAACTATTTTCATGTCTTCCCATAACCTTAAAACCAAAGGAATCAAATTATATGTAAAAAACAAAAGTGGTCAAAAAATAGAAATTTTGCCTCAATAAGAATCCATGTGTGCTTTTATATAGATTCTCTGCATGAGTCAAGGTGTTAATATCATCAAAACGTTGGGAAGGCTTCTTATTTATCTAACCTCTGCTTTTCTTTCTCTCTCTGACATTGTTGAGATTCCAAATAACCCCGGACCACCCGAACCCTGCTTCTCCCTCACAGGTGGGAATCTAGTGTTTCAGGCTTAAGTAAAAAGTGATTATTGTGTCTTGAAACAACCCTGTCTACACACTAGCATGTCAAATAAAGCTCCGAAGAGGGTGAAAATAGCCAGCGATGTAGCAATGCAGCGGATCCTGAGGGCCACAGCCGCCTGGCTGCCCGCCTGCCGCTTGATGTTTAACAAGCCGGTCATTTAAACACCACTAATAAAACATCTCCTGCTGGGGGGGATAGACTCTTCATAAACCCTCACTTCACAATGTGGAGTGTATGTTTCCCTCTCTCTCTCTCTCCCCTCCTCCTCTCCTCGTGAACAGTGAAAATTTCAAGCAGGCACTTGCGCAGGCGTCATGTTTTTAACTATAATTGGAGTAATAAAAGTGAAACAGCCAGCGCATTATAGCTGCTGTAACTCATGTCCAGACTAGGGCAACATATAGAGGGATTCACATACTGTGCATGGAGTTATGTTCCAGTGTGACGAGGTGAAGAAAACATTTAATGGAATTCTAAATGTTCAATCAACACATTAGATAGAACACAGAAGTACATAAATATGCAGGGTGATTTAGGAAATGGTTTAGATTGAAAATATACAACAATGTTAGACACAAGTTACAAGTTTCAACACATTTAATTGCTTAATAACAGATGAATACTGCCTTGACTGAAGTGTTTTTTGCATGTAATTGGACATCCTCACAAAAAAATGCCACATTTGGTCGATAATACTTCCAGCAGATACAACCCATGGCATTATGATCATATGTTCTGTTAGCATAAGAGATAAGATAATCCTTTATTAGTCCCTTTTCTCTGGCGTCATTTAAATATGGGTTTGGTACAACTACAAAAGTCTGTCTTAGAAGGTAGGTAGGGGGCGGTTGAGTCCTTTAACATGGCTCATGGTTCAAGTCCCTCCTGACACTGCGAGCTGTTCTGTTTTTGCCCGAGGTTCAATTTTTAATTGTGTTTGGTTAAGGTGTTTTCTTGAAGAGTTATTTACGTTTATATTTTCCTAATCCCTAATAAATTGTTATTATCTGTCAAAATGTGGGTAGAAATAAATAGTAGTTTTTATTGTGAGCCTGCAGGCATCACCTGCAGTTCTGCAACTGGATTTCAGTCCAGTCTAATTTTCTGTTTTCCTGAAGCTGTCACACAAGACAAACATTAGAAAAGTGGAAGCAATCAAACAGAAAACATTCTGTTAGGGGTTCAGGACTCATGGGGGCTGATCTCCTGGAGAGATAGCAGGCCTGGGTCACATCCAGGGCAGTGAGGCATCTCTCACATTTATCACTTAAGCCTGAAGTATAAGTTCCACCCAACAAAGTCTGGTAACAGAAATGTGGCAGATCTGAGTGACGTTCTCTGGATTATTGTGTTGACTTCATGGAAATGGTGCAATATTATACTGATATTAGGTTTCCTTTATATGAGATGCCAAAGTTCTGTCACTGCAAACCTTCAATCTTTGGACAAAGAGAGATTCCAATCCTAAACTGCAGGGCTCCATAGTCAGCTGATGTTTCTGGTCATGGGGGGGCTCGGTTTTCTTTAGAACAGGAAGTAAGTCTGTAAATACATGTAGCCCAATACAGTTACCTTTCCTTATTTCCCAACACAGGGCACAAGAAAAAGCAAGATTAAAAGCAGTTAAGTGATTTTATTTGTTTAAGAAAGGGGGAAAAAAAACTACCTATGTGGGCATTTCAAAATGGCTATCATGTTGCAGTGCAGTCTGAAACCTCCATCTGCTTCTGGACCCCTACCATCATGTAGGCAGGCTACAGCTGCATCCTCTCTCTCTCTTTCAATCACACACACAGACACACACAGACACACACACACACACACACACAGACACACACACACACACACACAGCTCCTCTTACTCTCTTTGACCAGCTGTCACCAGCAGAAGTGAAGGTATCCTGTTTCCCTTCAACTATTTGGGTCTTACTCAGAATTTGTGAATATTACTCAAGCTGTAAAAGCAGATTTTTATTCATGCTCCCACTCCCACGATAAATTAAGCTGATAAAGGATCAGTTCAACACTTGTTAGATTGTTTTGTGTGTGTCGGTCTTCTCATAAAATCAACACACAATTGATCCTTCTAACTTTAGCCAAATCCCAGTTTATTGCAGTGTATTGCTAAGTTCCTTTTATTATTATTTGTAAAAATACACTAATTGACATGTTTCTTCATTACAGAGTACATCAGCACTGATGCTGCTACCATAAATACTAAATAGGTATTGATCCGCCATGCTCTGAAAATTAACCCCAGCAATCCTTTTACTGCAGCTGTAATGAATATTTCTATTAGTGAAAGCAGGTGTCTCAGTTCATGTTAGGGATCCCATATATCTCTTCTGATTAATATGTGAATGTGAAACTTAAGCTTGCCAGCAGCCTGCACTGCATCCTCTGTCCCTGTGATGGATGCAGGCAGTGGATCTCTGATGGAGGCAGCTCCATGCGGGTGTGCAGCTGCTGGTAGACTGAGGTTTCAGGTTGAAAGACTCATGGGCCGCAGCAGAAGAAGCTCCAGTGTGATTTCTGACTGTTCAAAGAAGACGCCTCCTTTTGTGGTTGCATAAAATAAAGAATGGCAGATGCTTCCTTGCTTTGAATCTGTTTGAATCTGAATTTAGCTGAGGTGAAAAATTCTGGCAGGCTTTACCACTGCTCTTTTGTACTGTATCACTTAGACCCTGTTGATTGAGAGAGAAAAAAATCAATCTGAGCAACGCAAATCCAGTTAAAGCCAGATTGATTTCAATCCAGTCAGAATCACTGAAATCTGGGTAAGGTCTAATTGCAAATGCATCCAACGAATCCGGCTAGTGATGTCATAATTCTGGGTTGCATACAAAAGCCGTGTGTAAACATCCGTCAAAGTACGAAAGCTTTGCACCCTGCCCTACCCCTGTCTGAACAGAGTCTGAATTTCATGATGCGACACCTAGCGGGTTGGGGGACAGCAAAGAAGAAAAGAAAAGATTGAGTTGAAAAATACTAGCTGGATTGACTTTCCCCAGTCTGAACGGGGTCCTAAAAAGCATTCTCAAATGTTCTGCTCCAAAGTCTTCATTAATTACATTGGCTGTTTATGACATGGATTTGAGGCTTGCTTTAATGTGATAAAAGTGCTGTTTTGGGGGTAAAATCTTCAGTAAGACCTGGTTTGGATTTGAACAGACTTGCGAATCTGCCCTTTAATAAACAGTTTGAGCAACCCATTTCAAGAAAACCCACAAGTTTAAAGTGCTTAAGTTTCCATCTGCCAGGAAACCACCAATGCTTAAAGGTAGTTTTGACCTGCCTTAGACTCAAGGACCTTCCAGAGCTTCTGCTGTGTCTGTCAGCTTTGAAACACCAAGAATCTGGACTGAAAAACTAAGACTAGTTCAGTTCATAATCTTGCTTTCCCCTGCCGTGTCCTATGTCAGTGTCCTGTAGGTAGGTATGTAATGGTGCCACTGTGTCTGCAGCATGTTACTATGAGCATGTGTGCCTTTTGTTTTTCTTTGCAATTTGCCACAACTCTAAAGCGCATGGCGTAGCTGCTCAGATTGTAATCTTAGCATGGCTAAAATGGTGAGGGCGTCACTCAGCGCACCAGATTTATATGCGGCGCTGTTGTCGAATAGCAGCGTTATTTGACTGATTGTGATAATCAGATGCAATTTCAGTAGATTTCGTTTGTGTGGGAGTTTCACTGGGCAGCAACTAAATTTGGTTGCTCTGGGGACCCATTCTTGACACTGCACTTTTGTTTTCATCGTGAGAACCTTGCTGAAAAAGCACCATGAGATATTTTTGTCATTATTTCTTATCAACTTTGAGGACCTTTGGGGAAAACTGATACTGGGTGTGTGTCTTAAAAAGTTCCTAAAAACAATGAGGTATCTATATCATATAACAGAAAGTAGCTTATGACTAAAACAAGTGACCTCTCATTGTCTTTTGAGTGAGGTCACAGGGTCTTTCAGACTCCTTGTTTCCATCATTTCAGAGAATCTGTTGCAACAAAGGGGTTTTTGAGTTGAACCTTGTATTGGTCCCTGCTGTAGCTGAAGTTCTCCCCAAACAGGCCCCTCAGCTAATTTGATCCAAGCAGGAGAGAAAAGCAGACACAAATCTGCCTGTTAAAGTCGAACTGAGAAACGCTCACTGTAACTTTATAGACACAATTGTTTTAAAAAATGGGCTCCAATGACTGGAATATCTCGCCATAAAAAAGCTGTTCTCAGCTTTATAGAGAAAGAAATATTGAAACTGATGTTTGTTTTTTTATAGATGTAGCATGAACGGATTAGAAAATATGGAACAAGCTAATTTCCCACATTTCTGTTGACGTCTGGGGGAAAAAAAAGAAAGAAATAAAACTAATTGTAATGTGTGCAGGGGTTTAGGTTTTGGAATTTTCCTCACTATTACAATGACAGCGACACATTTATCATGGAATAGTTTCATGTTGACCGAAATGTGTACCGTGCCTATCTGCACATCAAAACCAGGCCCTGAAATCGATGCCAGAAGTTCCCTTTGCAAATGATTCCCACATGGCTTCAACCAAAACAGCTCCTTGGCCTTGTCTGAATTTATACAAAACGGCTGTATCTTTGCGGAGTACACAGTAGTTTGACTACATGCTTGTTTAAACGTGTTTGTCTTAGAGTTAACACTCCTCAACAAAGTCATCTTTCACTACATATTGTTTCCCCTATGAAAAATGCTACACATTCCGGGGTAATTCTAATTCTCTGTGGAGAGTCTTGCAGTTTGACATGTGTGTGATAATCAGCGCTCAGCATGTGTCTGCATACCGAGTCTCTAAAATAATGTCCAATACATAAAAGGGAAGGTGAGGGAGCACACTGGATTAACAGAGCCAGCTCACACTTGTATATGGAGTTATGATGTGGTTTACCAAGCCCTGAACCAGAAACTCAATCTGTGTTCCTCCAAAAATTATAATTGACTCAGTTGTGCTAACTTTCTCAGGCTCATGTTTTATGCATCAGTGCCTGCTGCCTGTCTGCTTTTGTCATTGATACTGAGCATGGCCTGCTGTGCTCTGCCTGGAATGGCAAGAAGGCTTGGGTTTCCTTCCAGCACATCCTCAGCCCATTACCCAGAGGGCTGTACAGCTCATTCCATGGCCTTAACAAGACCTTGAAGGGCTGTGTTTGTTTGTGCATGGCTATGCAGTGGATGTTGCATGTGGTTGATACCAAGGAAGAGTGAGAAAGTGTATGGTGGGACATAAATTAGTGTCAACAGGAAGTCATGTTGTTTTTTCCCCCCCTCTCTGTTCATTCTGGTTGTAGTTTGTATGTGACAATGAAAACATGTTCATCCTTTGCTGCTCCATTACAAGCATGACTAATGTATTTACTTGGAGATTACTACATGTTTTAGCAAAATGTGTTGTGTACATCCAAAGTACTCATTAGAGGGGATGAATGGCTCCTGTTAGTTATTGTTTTTGTAAGATAATGTAATATTTTGCACATGCACCATTTACATTATCTTTGAAATGTCTTGGATTTGAGGCATAAAGCATCTTTGAATGCATAGAGATTAGATACAGTACCTCAGAATTGTGCCGCTGTACTGGAGCATATCTTTATAATTGAGCCAATGGGTGTGAATGCTCAGTGTGCACAGGCATGGCAGCCTTGGTAAAATTAGAACGTCATATTGAGTGTTGACAGAAATGCTGAGAGCAGGGCAGTGCTGAAGGAATTTTGGAAATGACATGGCCTATATGTCATGAGGTGCAGCTGCTCCTGTCAGGTAGGAGTGGTGGTCAGTAGGGGAAGTGGAAGATGTGTAAATCAGGTCTTGCTAGTCTCCAAACTCCGAACATAATTCTGATGGGGAAAAATCAGGTTCATGCAGAAGAGTTTATCTGGATGTCCATGAATCTGGAATGAATATCGGGTTAACAGGAGCATTATAATCAAGAGGACTGAAAGGCAGATCAGTTTTTTGTGTCTGTGTCAAACATCTCTAGTTGCACAAATTAAAATTCCTTGATTCTTGGATTAGAAGTTCCAAATGTGAATACATGCACACACACACACACACACACACACACACAGAACACTTCCTTAGCACGCACCATGTGGAGACCATGTTATCTCAAGTTCAAAGCATAGCCTGGGTGTCTTTCTTCCTCAGGCTTACTAAACTCTAGAAAATGCTTTAATGATAAGACCTGAGTGTGCTGGAAAGTTTGATATCAAGTACCAGCTGTGGCTGACCTTTCACTGTGTGAGGAGAAAATGTCTGTACTGTTCAGCTGAAATCGACCACTCGTAATTTTTTTACCTACTCACCGTCTAGTTTTTGGGCTTCAAAATATGAGGGATAAGCCTTCCATTGTTTGTTCCTGCTATTAAAAAGAGCCACCATAAGGACTGTTCCACAGTAACAGTTTTCTTTAGCCTGCTTCTTTAAGAAGATTGCAGCGATTACACACTTATCAGAGTCTGCATACTTTAAAAAAATCAAAACAAAAACGATCGCTTCATGCCAGATTTGTCAAAACATGTTTGAGGTTAAAGGGATTTCAGATGTTACATTACAACGCCTCTAGAAAGAGCATTTGATGCCAGTACAACAGATAATATCACTCCAGGTTATTTATCATGTGTTTGTGGGTTGAGTAGCGCTGACAGACGAGAAAAGCATTTTAGCTCAATGTGACCAGCAGAGCTTTTACTGTGACAGGAGAACAGAGGAGAGAACAGAGGAGCTGAGAAGATGATGAAACGGACAGATACTCTGTCATTTTAGCTTTTGTGTGAAAATTATATATTTTTTAAACCCATCCAAATGATGCCATGACTTACATATGTTCGTCAGTCTGACAGATCAGATTGTGAGTCCAGAAAGTTGCACCATAGAGTGCAACAGAGTCTATATTTGGAGTCAATTTGGCCTACCAATAATCTACCTTTCTATTGGTCTGTATTTCCTGTATTTCCTGTTGTAATAGTAGGTCTGTAAAACTAAGAAATCTCTTGTCAAAACTACAGCTATATTTAAAACTGCCAACAAAGAGTCTACCCCACCATTCCCCTTAGTCCTGTGGTCAATGTAAGTTAATGACTTGTTGGTGGACATAGTGCAGCCTAAAAAGGAGAGTGTTTTATAAGGTGGTGCAGTAATAAATGTTAATGTTTGCTAGATGCAAGTGAAGAAATGTCCCTTGTTTAATTTAAAAAAAGGTAGTAATGCTTGAAGTGTCATTGTTCAGCCATGCTGACAAGTCAGAATTGATTTTTTAACTGGAGCCTATAGCCCCGCTTCTGTCCCTTTCTAATTTTACCACCTTGGCTCTGGAGTGCCTGACATTCTTGACCTTAGGATCACCTCCGGCATCCCCTAAGAGGAAGCTGTCAGCTTATTTTTACAGTTATGATCACAGCTTCTACTCCAGTCATCTAAAGTGTGTGGTTAGCCTTGTTGCTGTGGTAACAAGAGACACTTGTTGAGACACACTTTTTCAATCCTTGAGTCCTAACTTTGAAACTGTGAGCTTATCATTAGTGCTCTTGAGTATTCTCAGGAATATGTCTAGAGGAGGTAGATAAAAAGGAATCAGAATGGGGGTGGGGGGTGTCTTCAAGTGGACATTATCCAGCCATCTGTGTGAGGGGAACATTCAGATAGTTTGCTGTTGACTGATAAATCAGGCTGTAGTGTTCTCCTTTATCTTCATTTGGGGCGGACAGAAAGTATGTCTGGACAGGGAAGGCCAGAAGAAGGAGCAGATTGTTCGGCTGGTGTTGCAGATGGATCAGAGGTCTGCTGTGTGCTGGATGGATGAGTGTGCTCCCTGTGTGTTTGCACTGTCTATACAGGCCCAGACTCCCTGACTCCATACATAGAGACAGCCAGGGTGCAGGGCTAGATCCAGGAAATGAGCATGATTATGCCAAATGTCCCCTTTGCCTCAGTGTCCCATTGCAGTGATGGATATGGTATGTAGAGATTAAGGCCTCACAGCTAGAAGTCTGCTCCCGACCATCAGTCAGCCTCTCTGGTAAATGTCAGATGTTAGACACATCTCTCATACTTGTATGTTTGTTTGGGCAACATTTAACAGCTATATCATCTGCAGTGCTACAGATGAGTCTCCCCAACAAAGGATTTCCAGCTGAGAACGTAGGCGGTTGACTGTTTTGCAGGCATCCAAGGGTCGTGAGAGGCGTCCTGAACAAGCCACTGCACATCCACACTCACATTCCTGCCAGCTCAGAGGACGACCAAGGGCTAATAGTGTGAGGCAAACGCACAAGGTCATAAACCTCCGGCTGCCTCAGCAGGACACACCTGCACTTTCACATAGAGGCACAGGGTGCACACCTGGACTAGAAATGGCACACTAAAAAGGCAAAGCAGCACATTCATAAGCAATGTTGTGATTGATTGACAAGTTTTCAGTTCTTATTGATTAAGTCTGTCATGTTACATAATCCATGAGTGACCTCCAATTACTTACCACTACCCCACTAATTTTATATAGTAAAACATGCCTCCAAGTCGTCCTGTTTTATGTTCTCTCAGCTTAAATCTCACAAATTGAGCATCAATGATAAAAAGAAAAAAAGGATTTTGGCTCAGTTCTGACAGAAACCGCCTCTCTGTGATGATACTAATGCGCCGCCATTAAATGAAATGGTTGTATAATCAGCAGAGAGATTAAAGAGTTCCCACATACTGTGTAGATTCAGCACATACTGATGCACCATCATCCTCTTCTCCTGTTTCTGTTAACAAGCCAGGCCAGGACAGTTCCTGAGTGTTTCCATGTTTTTCTAAGTGAAACTAAACACATTCCACTGGACCTTATTGCTCCTAATTTAGCTTTTATGTGGTGTTTGATTTACTTTTAATAGTTTAAAGTAGTAATTTTAACGGTTTGCTGGCTTAATTTTAAGACCTAGGCTAAAGCTTAAGCTTTTACCATGTAAGGTATTCGTTGTAATTGAACATGCCTGGATGTTACTGAGGCTGAATAATCAAATTATCAGCAACATTAATGCTCTCAGGCAGCACATACTTGTTCCTGATCTATATACAAACTAAGCCACTATTATGCACATTAAAAAAAATGATGCCAAGGAGGACCAAGGATGGCCCGCTGCAACATAAACACCACCCCCCCTTATGTTTGACTTAAAAATCTGGCCACTACGGTTGTTTTTCTGCTGAAGACTGCAAACCTGAAAATTGCTGATTATAGCTTAATTATCATCATCATCATGACTGGATCCAAAAATATGCATAATACCTAAGCCTCTCCTTTTCCACAGCTTGACATTAAATTAGCTCTGCTTGAGTTATAACTTGTTTATATGGCATTAAACTAACAAACACAACATTTCTAATGAGAATCTTTAAGCAATCCAAAATTGGAAATGAATCCATTCATTTCCAGATGTTTTGTAAAAAGCATAATGAGCCACATGTTATGTTTATGCTAATGACACATATCTGTAATGTGGCAATTTAAGCAGTTTATTTGCCATCAGCGTAAAGACCCAGGAAGTTGTTTTTCTCGGGATTGGACTGCGGTCTAATTCTTTGTAATAATGATTGTAGGCTGTGTGATTTGTTTGTTAGCTACGAACAGCCAAGACGCCTGAGAGCGTGGGATCGTCTTCAACTCGTATGTCTCCCTTTGCTGCCATGTTTGGAGTGTCCCTGAATGCTGAGTAATGACGCGGTCGACTGGTTTATTATTATTGTCAGTTGCTCCTATAATTTAAGTTGAATAAGGAGCGAGAACTTTTCCTGGAGCTTGTAAGAGAATAATGAGAAACATCTCATTGTTTGTGTGTGTGTGTGTGTGTGTATAAACTCTTCTTGACAACACACACTTTTAGATTTAGTTGCTCCCTGTTTTATCGGAGCACAACCTGTGTACAGTGCTTGAAAGAAGCCATAAACCGTGTCAGTAAAGAAATACCCTCTGCCTGAACTGAGTGTATTTTGCTCCTACCTGACACCACTGAATTAGCTCAGCACGCTGATGGATTACCTGCGGCTGACCTGGGGTGTTAGTTGTGATGAATCTGTCCAGAGCCATCTGGGGCCCAGCTAGAGTTATTGCCTGGCTGTTATCGGCTGAAAGCAGACACTGACGGGGTATGTGGTGACAAAACATCAGCGCAAAGGTGTTTTTTTGTTTAACATTTGCACGTCTGGATACTGACTCAGACAAAAAAATGCTGGAAAACTTTGGAGTGAGTCTTTGGAGTATAAAAATGGTCATGGTGATGTACTGCTTTTGAATCCTCCTTATCTTAGATATTCGTGATTGCACAATAAGGATGATTAAATTGTCTGTGAAATAATTTAATGAGCTGATCTGGAAAGACTGTGGTAAACATGTGAGTGGATCATTTAAAAAAAAAAATCAGTTTGACGAGAACATTACATTTTGTAGAAAGAATTTTGCACAATGTCTTCTTTAAACAACAATCATTGCATCCCAGATGTTGATGTGCCAGCCATCTGTCTAGCCATACTAGACAGGAAATTGATTCTCTGCCTGGCTGATTCAGTTAAGATTATGGAGCTTATGCCTCTTTGCTGTTTCAGAATCTAAAATATGACTTGTCTTGTACCAGAGATTCTGCCTCTTATTTGCCTTTTGGTTCAGAAAAGTGTATTGTTAATCCTGCTCTCCTCCTTCCCACGATGCTCGTCTGAGCCGCGTCAGTCATCTTGAAGTGATGTCCCCATGAAGTAGCCAGAGGCTGAAAGAAACGGAGGGTGAAGGCAAAAACAAAATGCCACATTTGTTTGATAGTGCATCAGCCAGGTATGACGCATGGTGTCGGACCATATGCCTGACATCATCCGATCATAGGACCGATACAGCCCCAAAAGTCCATGTTAGGAAGCAGCAGTGGTGGACTGGGTTTGTGACTCTTAGTTGTTTAGTTTAGTTTTGGCATAAAAACTACTGGTATGGTTAGGCATTAAAAACAGGGTGCAGATTTAGGTAAAGATCATCTTAAAACCTATGAATTCATAATATTTTCTTTCCCTCATCGCCATTCTCAGCTACCATCTCCATCAGTCCCCGTCCCCATGAGCACGCACAGATGCGTCCAGAGAAATATGCAAACGTTCTGTTTTGAAGGACCTCGTGTTTTCCTGGTGAGCACAGGCTGCAGATAAGCACAAATAAACGCAGCACAAGACCACACTAAACAGCGTGCATAAATTCACTCAGTAATTCGGTCCTCAACAGAAACAGAAGCAGCCATTAAGCCCCTAATGTAAATAAAACATTCAAATGTATGCTTTATACAAACACATTTTCTGAACACTGGACCCCGAGTATGCAACGTATGGACTGGTCACATCATTCTTATCCACAGTAATCCCCTCGGAGTCAAAAGTTCACAGAGGATTGATGCATCTCCGATGCTATGTCAGACATATGCTTTTTATTTGGTCACCAGGCAGCCGCGCTGCCTTATCAACATAGCAAAACCAGCTGGGAATGCACTCTTGCACGACTTCACGGGGACACTGGCAAGGAGCGGTGGAAATGTTTTCAACTTTTAAAACCTTCTCACAGTTTAGGTTTAACTTATCTTCGTAATCTTTGCAGTTGTTCTAAAGCTCACAGTGATGTGTTTCTGCGTGGAAGTTCAGGGAAAATTCCAAAACAAAACAAAACAACCTCATAAAGTTTTCATCTTTCTTTTTTTTCCATTGGAGGAACCATGGTTTTAATTTCTTTTCCTTAGTTTGTTCTCCCTCTCAAAGGGGATGCAGCAGGACTAATAGTTTTCCACTGATCACAAACTACTACTGCAGAAATGATATCTGAATCTCACACAGCCAAACTGTACAAAAAACTGTACAAAATACAGATTTCTAGCATTTGTAGGAGGTCAAAGGAATTAAGAATTATGCATTTGTTCAACTCTTAAGTTGATTTTAATTATAAGGTAAGCTGCTTTTCATTAGCGATCCACAGAACTTATGAATTATTATTATTCAGGCTGACCTCAAGTCTTTTTGAAATACCGCTGTAATCTTTCATTGAGAATTAGATTTGATAGGAGTCCAGTGCCAGCAGGATTGTGGTGAGTTCATTTCCTCCATGTGCAGCGTGGGAGGAGGAATGAGGAGTGGGGGGTGGTGCTATGAGGGGCTACAGAGGGGCGGCGGTCTTGCAGGAGTTAAGAATGACATGCAATTAATCAGCCTGAGCAGACGACCAGTATCACTTCACTGTGGAGGCTGGAATAGAGGCCTGCCTGTGCTGAACAGCTGCAGGAGGAAAGCGGCCTCTTTGCCTTTCTTAGACATGTGGATGGAGGGAGGAAGAGAGAGAGAGGGAGTGAAGAAATGAGAGTGAAAGAGTGTGTGTGTGTGTGTGTGTGTGCGGCTACTTACAGATGGGCTGAATAAAGAGGGGGAGGAGGAGCTGAATAAGAGAAAAAAAATGAAAGTTTTAACAGCCTGCCCACATCTGTTTATTTAGAAAAGAAACTATTGTGTCATTCAGTTATTCTAACAACCTACACCGGGGCCAATGTTAGTCCCACAATGACGGCTTTTTAAATACACAGTTTACACTCCTATGAAGTGGCCTCATAACAGTGTTGGAGCCTCAGGAACGTGCCAAATGGGGAACATGCTAGGGTTTCACATTCCCTCCCTCACTATTGACGTCTCTATAGCAGACCGTGATGCCAGAGGTTTGAGCTGGGGTGGGGGGGGGGGGATGTTGTGGGGGTCATTTGTCTTGGTCTTGTGTGCTTTTTTAGGGTCTAATCTCTTAAATTGGTCTGTGAGGTTTGGAAGCCCGCCAGAAGATTGCAGGGGGATCTGGGACAGAAGTTTGAAAACCATACGAGGTGGTAGTCTGCTGTGTGTTCTCTTTTTCACAGATGTGATCAGTTGTGGAGAGAATAAGTGTGACATATAAAGTTTAGTGGCATTTTTCAAAAATATTCTCAAGAAGCTGTGGTTCTTTATTTTCAATGTTCAGTTGTCATTTCCTCTTATTAATTCTGAAAGCCCTGTTTGGCTAGATTTAAATAAGGAATTATTGTGGTCAAATACAGTCATGGTATGGAGAGGGTTAAAGTCATTTTTCTGTGTATTAAATGACCAAAATCTGCGTCTTTGTTCATTAACAATAAACAAAATTGAGATAATGTTGCCCCAGTGTGCACATTTAGAAAGAATACCAGCATTTTCTACCATACAAACGCTACTGATTCAACTCTGTGGCTGCCTCAGCTGCACCTGCTGGCTTGAAGGCACAAAAACAATGTCCAACAACTTTTCCCTGATAATGCCAAGCTGAAATAAAGATGTTAAGCAGGTGCTAAAAGAGATTTACATGTCAACCCATAAACAGCAACAGTGGATTTCGCTTGGCTTCTATTCTTGTAATGGGTTAGACAGGTTTAGGCCTCAAATCTACTTGGTTAGGTGAAAGAAAAGATGATGGTTTCTCTATCAATCTCCAACTTACAACAAGCTTTTAAGCCATTTTCTTGACTTTAATGGTGACAAGTCAACATATATGTATTCATGGTGCCTAGTTGGCATGTTAGCTAAAACCTAAGTTTAAATTCTGTGTAGTTATACAGATAAACGTGTGGGCTGTCACAGTCTTTATCACTCTCCAATAAACCTGATCCTTTCATCCACAGCAGATCAGGAATGTTCTGCACTTGTGGTTGTGGTGACTGCATGTGCGACTGCTTTGTTGTGTTTTTACATTGTTAAATTCTTTCTTGCTGCGCTCTGTGTTTGGGAGATTAAGGTCATATGTCTGTGTCGGAGGTTAGTCCTTTTATTGGTTGGTCCATATGTGCTGGTGTTTGTCTGCAGTGATATGAAAGGCCTTCAGGCCTGTATAAACAGCCGCTCATACAGGCCGACGGCTGAGTAGCATGTGTTGCAACAGCTGCTCGTGTGATATGTGGCGTGTGTTTGTGTGTCTGTATGTGGAGATTCATAGAGGTCTTTCAGGGTAAATACTGCCAGACGTTACCTGGCTGTAATTACAGATCGAGATGTAATGACACGCTCAGACGTGTCGGCGCACGCGTCGTCCAAGGTGTCATCACTGGCCAGGATGATTTTGTCTATTTGTTTAAGGGGGATCAAATGGTGGGCCTAAAAACGTGTTAGGAGTCTTTTTCAGGTGCTGTCATCTGACAGTGATGGCCACTAATCCATAGTTGACATATCACAACATTTGTAAGCACAAACTTTCCAGTGATGTGATCAGGTTGCAGCTTTTCCTCTTAATATGGATTAATCTATTTTCTTAACCCGCTTTGTCCTGTACTGTAGGATCACATGGGGGCTGGAGCCTGTCCTAGCTGTCAATAGGCAATAGGGTACACCCCGGAGAGGTTGCCAGTCTGTCGCAGGGATATCAAAGAGAGACAAGCAACTATTCACGTTTATAGTGTCCCCAGTTAACCTAACATGCACATCTGTATGTGGGGGGAAGCTGGAGTGCAGAAAATCCTGACAGGCAGAGGGAGAATGTAATTTACCTCCATTGTAATTAGAGATGCACAATATTACTGGGTTATTAATGGGTTATCCGCCAATATTGGCTTTTAAATGATATGTGCCATTAACATGTAGAGCTAGGCAGATAAGTGGACACTGACTAATGCTCACTGTGTTGTCAGTGGATGCCAAAATTTAGCCAAAATTGAACACTGGTGACTTAATGGGCAGTGTTACCTGACACATCATCTAGTCATGGAATGATATAGCAACAAAAAGTCTATGTTAGGAGCGAGGGTCGTCAAGAGTCTGGGCTTCAACAATTAACTGTTTATTTTTCATGACATTAAATACATTTTAAAAGGAAAACCTTCCCATTCTGCCACCATGAAATTAGTGACACACAAAATGCTTAATGTGAAGTATTAACAAGCAAAATGACTTTGCTATTGTAGTGTTGTTCATACACCTTTTGGTTGATACCAAGCTAAATTAGGAGGAAAATATATGTGCATATTGATCAAAGGTAGGTCAAAACAACACTAGCATATTGAATATTGCACAAAAAACAACGTTGTGCATCTTTAATGTACTTTTTCCATGCATCTGTACATTCTGTCCGTGGTTTTGGCATGTTTTGTGTCTCCTGTAGAGATGATCGTGCAGTGGACTGTGTTAGAAGGGTCAGAAGGATCTCTGCCTATTTGACATGATGGATGACTTCAATCTTACTGATTAAAGGAACACACCCCTCATAACACTTCATTTAACATTTTACCCATTTAGTAAGATTATGAAGAGGGGATCCACCGACTCCACTACTACTTGTAGAGGCTTTAAAGCAGAGGAAAGGAAGTTCCCACACATTTCAGTGGGTGGTGTGAGGCTGATTTTGTTTTTAGGAACATTAATTCCCTTAAAATAGAAATATATACATATATATATATGTTTTAAGTTGTGCTGTTGAGGGATTTTCTTATCTTGTAAAAAAAGCAATTTCCAGGGATTCACAGCTTTTATATCTATTTTAGAAGTGCTAAAAATAGGTGGTCTACAGCCATTAACTGCCATTTTTAATCACTTTTGCATCACTCTGCTGTTCCAAACCGAACAAATCAACACAAATCCCCTGGAAGAGGATGGACGAAACAGAGGCGAATTAATAGACAGACGTAAGGAAGGAAATTAATACTTAATCTTGTTTGGTTCTGTTCCAAATAACTTATCTCTCGCCATTATCGCTTCTCCGAAATCCAAAAGAGGAAGCAATTTGAATGGATAGTTCCTGCCAACTCATTTCCTGGATTCTAATATTTCCCTTTTCAGACAGAGCAGTGAAGGCCCCACTGCTGCTGACCCACTCTTCTGGGATTCAGGTCTTTCAATAACTAAGGAAATCCTCACAACACAACTCTCTGTACACTTCAACAACAGCCATCCTTTGTCCGCTAATGAGCTCAGATCTGGCAGCTCAAAAATATCCTAAATATCAGATATGCCTTTTTTTAGAGCAAATATAAGCACAAGAAGAAGCAAAATTGGACACTAGACCTGCTGGCCTACGAGAGTTAACGTCATACATATGTAGAACAGGTATGATGTTCTTCACAAAACTCTACTGAGCTGTGGATGGTTTTGATATCATTTAGTTTGTCACTTAATTGGACTGTTGCGCCAGGAATTTGGGTTTAATTGATCCTTCAAAGAAATAACACTCAGCTTTTAGTGCAGCACATCTGGTTTAAGCACATTGCAGCACATCTGTTGGCAGAGAGGAAAGTGTTGCATGATTCACTCTTTTTTTTCTACTTCTGTAAGTGTTTAGGATGAAGGATTTTTATGTGGCTGATTTTTTTTTAAGGGGCATTTTCTTCTAGAAATCTTAAAATCTTTATGACTGAAAAGTGAAGTAGTTATTTTATTTACACGAACGCTGCATAAATGAAAGAACAAGTCATTTGCTTGGATGGCGCTGCCTCTGGTTTGTGTTACAGTTGTGCTAAAAGCACTTGAAACAATGAAGACACTGGTGTTTGAACATCTTTTGTTGGAACACACAGTGTTTCCGTTCTTGTAGTGCTGCAGGGGGAAAGCGGGAGAGGGGACTCCTAAAGGTATTGAGTTCCCTGTATCCATCATTTTTCGACGAGTTGGGACCTTGGAGTAGCGCCAGCAGCGTCTGTGCTAGCCAGCCGTAACTGACATTGAGTGCATTGTTTGCAGTGGGAAGCTCACGGCTGTGGCCTAAAGGTACATTCCTGAGATCAGAACGCTGTTTGAAACACAAACAGCCTTTGTGCCCTCACTGCTCTCCTTCCCTGACTCCCTCATCCACATCAAGCCTCAAGACCTAAACTGCCTCCTCTCGCTCATGTGTCAACATGTGGGCTATCATTTTACTCACACCCACACAAGTTTCTCTCACACACACACACCACATACACTCATGTAGTGGATGAGGTCCAGCCATTTTTTTTTTTTTTCAGAAAAAGTTGTAATGTCAAAAGTGTGTTTTGCAATATTTGTTTTTGCTTTAGTTTTCATACTAATCAGCTATTTTAAGAGATTAATTTGAATGTAAACAAACACCCATTTTTGTTAATAAGGACATTTACATGTACAAATCTATGAATCTATTTAATCTAATTAGATTGTTAATATAACCAAATCCTTTATTCTGTACTTTATGGTGTCAGTTATGAAATAAAAATCCTCTAATCCTCAAAATATTTTACTGTGGAAATTAAAACTATTGAAAGCAGAAATTCAAGATAATTTAATCACACACACACAAACAGAACTGGACAAGCGAAGTAAAATTGCATATTTTGCTGACATCCATCAATTATGTCAAAAGATATTTGCAGCAAGAAGATTATAAACAGAAATATTTAAATGGCTAACCTCAATTTTTGGTCGGCTTCCCTCACAATTAAGCAGCCACAGACACTCTTGACTCTTATTAAGCCATTATGAAATGAAGACTTCATTGCTGAGGATGTGTGGTGTGAAGTTGAATTAAAAAAAAAAATCACAGCAGCTGCAGCGAAAGCACAAAACATGATCAAGTAATCGCCAAAACACTGACATCAATCATTCATTGAAGTTGAATGGATATGGCAATTAACCAGCAATTCACCAGCTTAACATATGACAGCATACAGTCTATAGTGCAGTGAGGACATTTCACTGTAATGAGTGATTATAATGAATGATGTTCTCTGAATGCCCTATTATACCTCTGGTTAATCTGCACTCAACCGCTCTGCTGAGGAAGAGTTAATAGGATGATTAAATCAGTGAGGATGCTGCACAGATCATTAGCACCACAGGCATGGTGATGTGGAGTTCAGTTTATTATTGTGCAGCAGTGCTGTCACACTGTTGTTATCTGTTATCTGCAGAATATGATAGTGTTTACAGGGCTGTCATGATGGGCTGCTGTAGAAACTACATGAGACTACATCCCACCCTCTCTCCTCTCACATCCTGTCACTTGGATTTTTACCAGTGGTGGAGGAAGTACTGAAGCTTGGTACTTAAGTAAAAGTACAAATAACCAGCAAAATACATACTTAAGTAAAAGTAGAAGTGCTACTTCAACAATCCTACTTAAGTAAAAGTCTTAAGTACTTTTAAATGTACCTAAAGTATTTAAAGTAAAAGTACTCACGCACCGAATATATATTACTGATTTCCATTACAAAGGATATATGAAGAGGTTAAAATAATCAAAGAAATCATCTTAAAATTAAAATTGACATTGTGTAGTTAATTTACATTTTCAGTATCTTTGAAACGTACCCAGAACCAGCTATGGACAGGTCTGTGTGTCATGAGGCAGGCTGTGGGCATCAAGTGAACAGAGAGACTGCTAACTAAACAGGCATTCACCATTTTTACTGTGTAAGTATTCCTGCTGTAGATTCATGTTATGATTCATGTTAATCAGACAATGGATGGAGTTGTTAGTAAAGTACAAATAGGCCTACATAAAAATGTATTCAAATACTGTTACGAAGTACAAATACTTAGTTACATTCCACCACTGATTTGTACATAATAAATACTTTAATATATTTTAAAAATAAAAAAAACTGTGCTTATAGGTGATAAAAGTAGAATGCCTTTTATTGTCACTATACACACGTACAATGAGATTAAAGTGAGAGTTGTAGATCTGTAAATTAAAATATGTCAGAAGCCATCTCGCTTGTGGGCAGTATTTGTGTCTATGTAATGTAGATGGGATAAAATAATCCACACTAAAACGGATATTAAAGTGGAAATATAAATATCTTCAGATTATCACTGTCCAGGGTCATTTAAAAAAGTGATAAAAGTGAAAAAGGAGCACTTAAAACTCTCACACACACTTTTTTTTTAAAAAAAATATATCATTTTACACGGAGTCATGTCCCTGGTTACTTCTGAGAAGTGTTTTCTTTACTCTTCATCCCTCCTCATCACCTTGCATTTCTCTACTCCGTAGCCCTCCCACCCCAAACTCCCGCCCATCACTACGTAGAACCCCTCAACAAGTGGCCAGCCAATGAGAGGCTCTTCTCCAATGTATGGAGAGGGGGGCTGAAGAACAGAGACACAAATGCTCAAAGGGGAGAGAGTCGAGGACCACTTTGCGACCCACAGGGCTCGTTGTTTTCCCCATGTCCTATTTGTTTGCACTCCGGTGCGCACAAGGAGGACTGTTTAATGATCCAGCGCAGTCCACCAAAGGGCTCTCAGGACTTGTCCGGTGCAGATCCGCTTGGAGAGGGGAACACAACAAGGGGGATCGCTGAACTGGAGGCAGTTGTTTCATGAACTCAGAATCACTGCGATGGAATAAGACGCTGCAGAAACTCCGCTGCTACAGTCGTGGGGAACTTTTGCTTTTTGCTGTGCCTTCTACTCCTTTAAGTTTTTTTAGTTTTCACTCCAATCATGTACGGATAACGGCGGGTTCGCGCAAAAAAATCCGGCTCAAATGGATCAGCACTGACGGGGTTTATATGGAGCCGGGATTACACAGCGCAGTGCCAGCCTGTTGAACGCCCACACACGGGCCTATCACACACACACCATCTGCCTCGGAATAAATAACACTCCACAGAGAAGACATCATCCATGGAAGTGGTGGACATATGATCACTGCTGTGAGTTGAAGGGTTTGTTGCAGCCGTTAACAATGGCAAACTCTGGCGCAGTGGTTCGGAGCGTCTGCGGAGCTGTTTGGCCTCTCGGTTGCGTGCTTTTGTTTTTTGGCTACTTCTCCTTGGCTTCGCCGCCCCACGGTCGGCGGCTGATATGCTGGCAAGCCATCATGAACTGCCAAGCCGAACCCGAGTGCAATTACGCATATGAACACTACACTCGCGCATGTGGCCCCGTCCTGAGTGGGGAGAGGAAGAAGTGCCCGAGTCACTGCATCTCCTCGCTTGTTCAGCTGAATATGACTAAAAACGGGCCGGCTCTGGAGGACTGCAGCTGCGGACACGATTCGTTGTGTAAAAACACCAAACGGGCCATCGAGCCCTGTCTACCCAGGACTACCAGCACCGGCTGCACGGAAGCCCGGCAGCAGTGCGAGAGAGACCGTCAGTGCAGCTCCGCGATGGACGATTATTTGAACTACTGCGGGAAACTTTTCAGCGGAGCAGTGTGCACTAACGCGTGCCGGAACGTCATAGCGAATATGCGTAAAATACCGAAAGGTCAGCAGCTGGACACTTGCATGTGTGACGGGACGGAAAGGCCCATCTGTGAGTTTGTGAAGAACAGCATGAAGGCGCTGTGCTTCGACAACCCTTACATTGATGAAGAGTACAGCGGGTCCGACGAAGATTACGGAGACCAGGATCCGGACTATCCAGAGGAGCTGGAGAGCGGAGCCTTAGCTCTCACAGCGGCGCACGGTGTTTTGACCCTGCTGGCATCCATTTTGGCTCTGTTACCCCTCTTTTAATCCCCAGGTTCATAAACTGCCCTGACCATTGTCCGGATAAAAGGCAGTCTAAACTTTTGTCACCCATTGAACCGGTACTATTGTGAAAGGTTGGACCCTTAGAGGACTAAAGGAAAGGGTGTTTGACGCACGCAGGCCTTCTTTGAACTGAGCTTTCCACCCTGAAGGATATCAAAACAGGATACATCTATGCAAATGACACCATAAAGAAACTCTCTGAGCTCCATGCTGCTCTCTTATCCTACCACTCTCTGCAGATGCTTTGCTTATATGTGATAAGCTCAATAGGATTGTCTGCTTTCTCTGTCACACACAGAGACACTTGTTTTGGTAACAATTTAATCAGTATAATCAGTATATGCTGTGCACTGCCAATCTGTGTTTTCTTTTTTTTTTAAAAAAAGGTATGGACTGTTTTATAATGCCTGACAGGCCTTTTGCCTTTTGGCACCAGGCTCTCTGATTTACAAGTATTTAAGGTTGGAAATTCATGAACTTGTAAATAGATTAGGAGTTAAAGTGAAACAGTAATTTATTATGTGCCACCTATAGTTACATCCAAATCGCCATCATGTGAATAAAGACTGAGAATTCCAGCTTTAAAGGGAAGTTATTGAAGATAGTGTACATTCATTGTATATATGTTTATAGCCTATATATAGATGTTTTTTTTCCCAGAGAATCTTCTATGTTTTAGGCTATGAGATGATTTATTCACTGCCTAGAGAAAGAAATGTCTAAATCCACTGTATGATTGCCTTATTGATATACCTTTATAGAAGGCATAAAGGAAACTTGAAGATATTAAATGGAGTTTGAGTACTTTGTTGACTGTGCGTCCTTGACGGTGTTGTGCCTCAATTCAGATGGAAAGCAAAAATGTCTTTAACACATTTTTTGTCTCTCTCATTTTAAGGTTCAGTGAAAGGTAAATAATACTCTTTGCTTTAATTAGATGGATGTTGGGTTAATCATGACGAGCCAGTTTCTTTACGTCTGCATCTATACGAGTTAATAAATGTAAATCTGATCATAAGTTGACACACCTTTAGTGTTTTGCATGATACAAAAGGTCAAAGTGAGGCAGTGTTGCGTTTTATTTTACTATCAAAACAAACTCATTGATAATACAGGACAGCTTCTTCTGCTGACTGATAGCCTAATGACCTGCAATGTCTTGATTTAGCAGCCTGTTGTCAAAAGCAACTGTCACCATAAATCAACAAACCCCCCACCCCCCCACCCCGCCCCGTGCTGTACAACAATTTACAGTCTGTTAAAAGCTCAGCCCGTACATATGTTTTTTAAATGAATATTTATGTTTCCTTTAGCCAGTCAGAGTGTTTAGAGTGTTTTTTTAAATTATAATTTGCATAAAAGAGGCTTTATTATGCTACAGGTTTAATGTTATGGATGAAATTCTATTTATTTCCATATATTTGTTCAGCTGGTGGGGTTATAACATATTTACATGCTGTACAGAAACTCTTGTTTATAATTCAGACTGTGGATTATATTGTGGTAATGGACTTATTTAGTCCTTTATTTACACACTAATTTATGCAGGAATTTAATGGTATGTAATATGGTGTTAGAATAAGTATGTGCAGAATTACAATTGGCAGGAGATACTGCCGATCCCTTCTCTCTTTGGTCGGCTTCAGGAGGCTTTAAATCATTGATTTGCTGCAAAATGTTTTATTAGATGAGGGAGGGGGGGCAAGGGCCCTTCAGCTGAATGGATGGAGGAGAAGTCGAGTGGTATCTTTGTCATGTTAATGTTAAGCACATAATAGTTGGGTAGCACAATGGGGAGGCACTTCATTCTTTCAGGCCGGTGACACCTCTGGAGAGCCGAGCGGTGGGGAAGCATGTGGGAACGATCTGCTGCTGCTTGGGTCTCAATCCTCCTCTGTAAGAAAAGGAGAAGAAGAAAACGCATGACAGGCTTGGTGAGGGGTGAATGTGGACTTACACTCCCCTCTGTTTGTGTTACATTATCTTTTTTGTTTTCTTTAGTGCTTTTATGCTTCAGGAAATTAAAAAAACGGGCAACTTTAGTCACATTTATTTTATTTTACCACACATAACAGTAAAAAAAACTATAATATACAGTTTGTAAAACTTTTGATCATTTAAAGCTTAACGCTGCATATTTGCCGAAGGTAAAAAAGTCCTCTTAATCCTGTGGCTCCTAAATAAAATACCTCGTCAGTTTCTTGCAGTGCCGGTAATGCGATCCACCGTGCATAAAGCTTTCCAAGCAGGAGAATAGCTCTGCAGCCGGGCCTGTCCTCTTCCCCCCTCCTCTTCCTTCTCCTGCTTCTTCTCCTGCTTCTTCTCCTCCTCCTTGTCTTTCTTTTTGCCTCATGCATTTGTTCAGGCAGTGTTCAGTACTTATAGAAAGAGCACAGCGTGCGTTGATTAGGTTATAATAATGCCCAGTGTGTAAATGGATGAATGAAAAAAATAAATCTCACAAAACTGGCGTGCTTGTCATAAAATGAGGGCCTCAATACATCTCATGGTGTTGTGCTCACACTGTGACTATATTTGGGAGGTATTAAAGTAATATTAAATATATAGAAACCACCATAAAACATGCTCAGACTACAGCTGATTTTGTTTTAAAAAGCCTCCACTCTCACAGAGAGAGTGTGTGTGTGTGTAGTGGTGAGGGTGGCTTTGGGTTTGATTTACAAACTGTGGCTGTTTGTGTTCCAGCTCTTTGAGCGTGTGTAAGGTATCTCTGCCATCAACTTTGCTTCAGTGAGCTCAGTTCACTTCCAAGCTCCGTTTCTTTGGCCTCCTGAACAAAACGGCCCACACTTCACCCCATGCAGATCACTTCACCCCTTCACCCCATGCTTATCACAGCACAACGTTTACAAAGGTGCAGCTCTCTGAAGTAATGATACTGGTGGTTTGACGCTCAGGCAAAGCAGCTTGTAATGAGATCTGTGAAAAAAAAACCTTCATTCCTGTATGTTAAAGCAGCAACAGATAAGTTAGATAAGTTTCCATACTTAAAATGTAGAACTCTTTTATTACCCTCAGGGATACATGGAATATTTCACCTTAGCCCTACTTTTCCTTGCTGTGTTTTCAGTTAAGTCCTGGCATGAGTTGGGGTTGTGTTTTTTTCATAGAGAGGTGAATACAGAACCTGTATGGAGCCTATTCAGCTGCAGCTAAAACAAGGTGCTTCAGTGGAATTTAAAACATATATGTTGTTATTTATATATGTTTAACCTTTTTAAAGGTTTAAATCTCTATATATTGTATGTCTAATACTGGAACCTCCTCCCCTTTAATGCACACGCTGACCATATTTCTCACAGGCATTTGTTTTGGCCTTGGCTCCATGCGAGGTTGTGCAAAAAGTGATGTAGAAATGGCTGGACAGTTGGAATGGCTGAGACGGAGGAGGAGGCACTGAGATTGAAAGTTCATTTGAAAGGATTTGGAAATAATCCCCTGAAGTTACCACAAGGTATTTGATGGAATGGGCTGCACCTCGACTCCCCTCTGTGCTCTTTCCCCCTATAGCTTAGGCGCACATTTGTTTAAAGGTATATGTGTATGTGTGCTGCTGGTCTAGTTGTTCCCTTGTCATTTTTACTTAAAATATGTTTGTTGCATTGTGAATTATTTCAGTTCCTTAGATGATGTGCTTCTCCTCCTTGCCCGTGCTCAGGGATATAGGGCTCTGAATTCATGTGCCACTTGCAGGAGACGCCACTGACACACCATATAGCAGTGATCATTGATTTTGCATCTCTCTCATTAGCAGCTTTGCTGATGCCAGGAGACTTTCAAGAAACCCTTGTTGTTTTTCTCCTTTCGATTTCAGCTGCCACTTTGATTTCATCATGCAAGACCTCTGCTGAGTTCACAACCCTTTGAAATGAGAAAAAGGCCTGTAATCCAGTTACTCAAGCTGCAGCGCGACTCCTCGGGTCCTGAGAGAAAACCTGCAGCACTAATCCCACTGTCACCAAGAGAACGCTTTGCTACCTGACTGTTTGTGGCAGCCATTTGATATATTCGCTGTTTAAAATGTTGCTGTTGAGTGTCTCATAAAGAGGGTCACAAAGTGTTGAACACTGGTTTTGTTAGTGGTGCTGCAGTGCTTATTTAGCCGGTGTAGTGCTGGAAAAATCAAAAAGGCGGTGCAAAAGGAAAAAAAAAAAACACACACACTCATAGTAGTTTAGCTGCAGAAGAATAGATTGTCTTTGGTTTCCTAAAGGATAAGCCTGCAAATACAGTTTTCCTGTTTTATTTATGACCTGAAGGTGTTTTAACAACAAAACAATGAATATTGAAAAAAGATTAGATTTATTTTTTAGCTTGTTACCAAAGGTGGTGTGTGTGTGCTGCTATCTGTGGCTGTGAAATGTGGACGAATTTGTGCAGTGTTGATAACACACTTGAAGGGATGAAAACACGTCTCAGGAGAAACATTTGCTGTATGATGAAATTTTCGTGCTAGCTGCAGGAAAAAAGTGTCTCATTGTGAGAGAAATTGGATGCAGTTGCCAGTAACATAGGAGAGAATAAACAAATATAAAAAGAGACTTGTACTGTGAGACACTGCAAAACTGTAGAAATGAGGACAATTTTTGAATTTACAAAGACAACATTGGACTTGTCGTTTCAGCCAGTGCTCCATAATGAGATTCGTTAAATATAGGGTAGGAGATTTTGAAAACTCAGTGAGAGTCAGCCAGATTTCTAAAGTACCTGAAGACGAGCTGCGGTCTGTGACTTCGGCCATCATGCACGTTCCTCTCTGGTGCGCGCAGAGCAGGAAGAGAGTGAGAACCAGCCAATCCTCCATGCAGGGTCCACCCGGAGGATTGGCTGATGTTTTCAGCATTTTATAGCTTCCACAGATGATTCATATTCTTCGTTTTAATGCAAAACTGCCGAACTAATTGGTTGCTATCGGATTGTAAAGAGAAGTTACACCAATTTAACAAAAAGTGCATCAGAATGAAATCTCCTACCCTACCTTTAAGACAATGACCTAAAATAGTCAGTTATTTCAGGAGCAGTGAAAGTGAAATGATGAATTAGGCTTATATGTCTTGACGAGTGGTTCATTCTTGTGTTTACATGTGTGGCAATAGTCAGTGCTTGATGTCAGACCTGTAAATGGGATACTCCAATTCCAAATTGGGAGCATTGGAAGTTCGGTTGGGCTTTTCAGTGTAGAGTTTGATCATTGGATGTGTTTTCTCTGACTGCTTGTACTTCCTCCTATGGCCTAAGGATGTGCATGTCGGGTTATTTACTGAATGTTACTAAATGTTAAGCTCGGGATGAACTTGCATCCTGTGCAGGAAGTAAACCACCTCCTGCCATGTCAGCCAGGATGAGGAATGAGGCGCTTCGAGCTGTCCTATGGACAGATAACTTATTCAAGCTAGGCATTTTTCCATGTGGGATCTGCCAGAATTAGGCAGCTGTTCAAGAGTTTATACATGTATACATGCATCTCAATTGATTTTATGACAGAGGCTGTTTTACAGTTTACTCTAGGCTGCAGTTTTCAAGCCTGCAGTAGAGATGCATGCCCAAAAGGTGCAAGATTTTAAAATATGCAAATGTCACACCAATACTGACCTTAATTATCAGAGTCGAGATATTTCTATGCATGTAAACATTTTCAGCAGTTTAGAGCTCTTTATCTTTGCTGTCAGGAGCAGAGTTTGTATATATGGTAACTTCTGGCATAACTGGAAATACATAAACAGAACCCAACAACATAATTAACTGTGAAAGTACAATAAATGTCTGAGTACTTGGCAGCATCAGGAGGTATCGATCAGCCCTAACTCTCCACGGACATACTATGGTTATTTTGTGCAGGAAATTGCTGATTTATGGCTCTTTAATTGAGGTGTTTAACAGTTTATTATGCTCCGTCTGCTGGGCTGCAGCAGCCCTTCAGCTGCTTTGCGGGCATCGGAGGGGGTGGGTGGGGGCATTCCCAGCATGTTCACACATCGCTGGAGGAGCAGGAGTGTTTGCCTTTCACTTTGACCACAACACAAACAACTTCACCCACAAATAAACAAAACACGAGGAAGGGGCCACAAGTGCAGCAGGACCCAGTCCAAGAAGCGCTCAGACAACGAGCTGGGGCCGTCCAAGCTTGTGTGCTTGTGTTTGTGTTGATATGCATGTAGGTTTGGTGTGTATGCAAATGTGCAAGTGGAAGGAATGTAGAGGAATGCAGGTCAGTTTCATAGCAATGTGACTGGTGAGATTTTTTTTTTTTTATGTTTTCTCCTGGCATGATTACCCACACCCTGAAAAGCTGTGCAGTTTGGAGGGGCCTCCACAATTTGAGGAAGAAGAGGAGACAGGCAGAGGAAAGGGGGGAGGGGCAGGGACTAGAGACAGAGAGAGAGGAAAATACAAAACTTGCTGACACGGGGCATAACTTAATTTCCACGGTAGGGGGACAGCTGTGCAGTGTAATCTGCCATGGCAGCCCATTCAGACTTCAATGGCAGGCTTGACCCGCCAAGGAAAACTCCAACTGCAGCCAGCCCCTTCTGAGTGAAGGAGGTGGTGACCGGGCCACCATTTATGGGCTTGTCTTAAAGAAACATAGCCCTCTCACTTGTTATTGATAACACCCCTCAAACACACACACACAGACACACACACACACATCCAATGCAGTGGGCGTCTTAGCTGCTGCAACATCTCAAGAGGCTACATGAATTTTTAGAAGGATCGTATTGCAGTCGTTTTCCTGCAAATCAATCCCATATTCCTCATAGTCTGTCTGTGTAAAAGACACCAACAAGCACAAGGCAGCCTATAGTACCATAGCTGCACCACAGTAAGAAATTAACTGTTTATTTTGCCGTTTATTCTGTGAAAATCACTGTAGAAGACTGAATCATATCTTCATTTCTGCAGCGCAAACATGACAAAGGTGTCAGCCTCCATCTTGTTTTATTTGAATACATTACCAAAATTGCAACAATATGTATTAATTAGTAAAATTACAGAAAATTTAGATTACATTTTTATTTTGTTTTGGACCAAATGAGAATAACTGTTGGCTGTAACCACTTTAGTTCTGTAATAATTGTTTAAAACTATCATACTGATTAACTTTAATGGCTGTGCCATGGTACTAAAAACCAATTGTTACACTGATCTTACACAAATTAAAAAATACTCCTGCACAACAAAATGGCTTATCTATTAACCAAACAGCTAAACAACACAAAATATAAGAACAGGATATGTGCTTTCACCCTGAAATGAATAATGAGGCCGTAGCTTGGGAGTTGTGGGGAGTTAATAGTTTGGCAGTGGAAGTCAATAGGGGCCGGGGTCTCACTCCATTAAGCTGACCCCCAGGGCCACGTATTCATCCCTCACACATTCATTTCCTCTTTTATGCTCCCTCTCTTTTCACAGCAGAGGGCAGGCAGCAGTGCAGGCCTATGCAGAACAGCCTCAGTACAGACTGTAGGTCATAAATATGTTGTTCAGTGTGTGAGTTGATGTGGCTTTGTTAACCAGAAACACAAATCTGGGCCTTGAAAGTAATGAATTAAATGGAGGCATGGGACAGAAGGAGCTGTGAAAGGTGCTGAGTTCTGTCCCTCGACGTGAACTTTGTCTTTACTCGTCTTTTTGTGTATATGAGTGTGTTTTTATCCCGTCTATTTTTTTCCTGTCTAGTTTTTATCCGAGGCTATCTCTGTATAAACTCCTGGTTTACACACAGATTCCTAAACAACAATAAAACTTTATGTATTCAACAGATTAGTAAATGATCCATATAAGCTCAGTGTGTCATTCCAAACACTGCTTCAGATCTCCTTTCTTCCTGTTGTGCTTCCTGCAGGGGCATTTGTAAACATCTTGAAGAGAAATCCCTAGAGCAAACACATCCGAAAGCCTTCAGCAGGCTGCACTTCACCCCCTTGGCTGAAAGAGGTTCAGAGCAGGGGACGTCTCTGTTTGAAGTCCAACAAGTGGCAGTAAAACAAGTGCTGAGTGCAACTTGGAACAGAAACCAATTACTTGATTTAAAGGGCCACAGTTAAAGTAAACAAACATCAGACTTTTGTTTCTTTAGGTAATACTGGTACCATTTTCTCTACACAACAACCACTCATCTGATCTCCTATAAAGCAATAAATAACCATTAAAAGTATGAGCATTGAGAGTTATAATTCAAAGTCAAATCGTGTCCTAAAGCACAAAACACGATGAATCTGTAATAAACTGGGCTGACATGAGCTAAACACATAATGAATAATCCCATTTGGGCTGCAAAGGAGCTCCACACAATGGTCCAGTTTACCAAAGCTACTGAGAGCAGCACTGGTGATTCAGGGTCATTAATAAAGCTCTCTTTGTGCTGCAGTTCAGGATGGAGCAGGAAGGTTTTCAGATGCATCTGCATTGTTTGGGGGCGACAGATCGAATCAGGAAAAAAAATGAGGAGGGGAGACATTTCCCTTTTTTCTTCTGTAGTTGTTTGTCAGCTTGGTTGGAAATAATACTGCTCGTATGCCTGTAAACAAGTGATGATGCGAAGTGAGTCACGCATGCACCTGAACGTTTAAGAAAGAATGAACAACCAAGAGTCAGGACTATGCAGGCCAAAGTAACAGTGTAAACATCCAAAGCTATTCTGCTCCTTTCCTGGATCATATTCAGACCCCTCCACACACACACACACACATACACATGGAAATCCAGATTAGCAGCTCTCTAGTAAAGACAGAAAGCTGAGCGAGTCTTTTCCTGAGCTGCTCGTATGTCATGTTAAGGACACTGCAGGAACAGCAGAGGAAGGCGGGGCGTGCAACGGGGAGTTGGTAATGTCTGGAGAAAGAAACAGATGAGTGTGTGTGTGTGTGTGTGTGTGCTCTGGGGGGAGGGTACTGCTCCAGAAGCAAGACTTGAGAGTGAAAGTTTGGTATGAAAGTGGGGGAGCGAGTGCGTACAAAACACACAAGAGAGAAGAAGAGAGCCAAGAAACAGTCTTGGACATTGACTCACAAAACCACAATTTGGTTTTATACTTTTTCAGGTGATATGATTTATAGATGAAATATAACATGCTGAATAGTGAGCTGTTAGACTGATATGTGATACACTGCAGGAAAAAGCAGTTTAATGTAAAATAAGTTGTGTGTATTTATTTGGCTATGAGCTCTGCCTGTCTATGTTGTGAGGGATTCTTGAGAGATGTGCGATATTTCTAGTAAATAATGCAGATTACATTTCCTCTGGACAATGGCTTTATTTTTATTTAAATTAAGTCAGGATTATAGAGTTATTGCACATTCAAACAGCGGCACATTTTTCAGGGTTGCAGATAGCCAGACAGGTAAACCTCTGGAGACAGCTGCTTCCACTCAGCCTCTCTAACCCACAACCTCTCTAACTCACACACACACACACACACACAAAGTGAAAAAACGGATTCAGCTCTAAAAGCTAGAATGCAGTGATGGCTGCCCTTTAAAGGAACAATTTGACACTCAGATTGATGTCATGTCTGTCATATATAGAACTATATCTAGCACATGGTTAGCTTAGCATTACATGAAGACTGTACAAACTCAGACACATTGTGCAGTTGTCTCTTTTTGTGGTTTTTCACCATTGAAGACAACTATTGCAACACTCTGCGGTCGTTCTCCAGAAATGAATTTAGCCGGCGTGGTCCGAGATGGCGACAGAGCAGAGAATTATGGACTTCTGTTTGACTTTGAGCCGTGCGATTATTTACGGAGACAGTCAAAACATAAAACCCCCAAAGCAAGATTTGTAGAGAGAAGGGCGTAAACATTTAGATCAGTGTCTGACCTGCGGCTGCACCTCAGACAGCAGGCAAAGAAACGGCGTCATACACAGGGCTGGGATTATATTTTTTTTCCACTTTTTTTGACTAATGTATAAAGTCAATGCAGTGTTAGAGTCATAGTAATTGTACAACATCTTGCTTAATGCTTTGTGACAAGGGCTACAGTGGGATTTATGAACCAGGCAATCATTTCCAGATTTACAAAACCAACTGTTGAAAACAATGTTTGTGCTTTTGCAGAGTGAAACTGGCACCGTCGGGTTTGGAAATATACGACTCCCCTTCCTTCAAATGATTATCAGTGAGGTGTGAGCATGAGAGTTGAGAAAGAGTCTCACTTTGCGTGATTTTCTTCAGTCGCTTCTTTGGCACCTCCATGCTGGCAGCTGAGCTGAATAAATGAATCGTCTGGATTACACACGCTAACTTGAATTTTTCCTCTTCACTTATGGGCACAGATTTTTTTGAAAAATGTTGCCACTAGACTTTCCCTTCTTGACTGTCTTTGCCTGAAGCGACAAATTGTCATGGATTTGGGAAGAACTGACTCATTCCTCTGAGCCCGTTTCATTTTACAGCCGCCCCTGAATGGCGTATCAGCTTCCAGTGGGTCTTTGGCCTTTGTTTGGAGAAAAGGGAAACAACAGCTGTTGCTTTCACAGGATTTTCTAACCCCGGGGTCTTTGGAAAGAAAAAAAAATCCCTTTTTTTTCTCTTTAAAACAAAACAGCAAAAAGAGTCCCCTGGCCAAGAGAACAGCTCCAAACTGACACCACCAGTAGACCTTTCTCTCTGTTTCTGACACCTACACACTTTCTTTCTTCATAGCATGCAAACACACACAGACCATTCCTTTCTCTGTGTCCAGGGGAAGGAGGAGGAGGAGGAGGAGGGGTACAAACTCACCTGTCTCATTATTAGCAGTGATGAAGGACACAGTCAGAATTCCCTCCAATTATTCTGTCTGTGAGTCGCCTCTCTCCCTGCGTCCACCTGTTGACAGAGCTGTTAAATGAGTCCAGGGCAGGAATGTTAATCATACAATCTGACATGTTGCTGGAGATTTGGCCTTCAGCCTCTCGACGGGCCTCTCGGACAGGTGGCTCTGTCTCTGGGGAGCAGATCTAATAACAGGAGTGGGAGGCATCACAAGCCTCTAAGTTACAAACCTGAAGGAAGCATAATTCAGTTTATAATCCAGAAGGAAGTACGTTCAGGTTTGTTTCTCCCATGTTTCAACATGGCTCAGAGGCCACAGAAGTTATATCCACCCAACTGTTAACAATAACAATACCATTTCTGCACATCAGAGATGTCAGTTGTACCTGTTCTTATTAAAGACAAAGGCCAGAATGCAGTGTGTCTGTTGTCCCAGGTTTGTCTACAAGTTTGACTTTATCTCCAGCTGACAGTGTCATCTGAATATGTCTCACATAGATGGCAGGTTACAGATAAAGTAGGTCTCCAAGAACCCGTTCACACTGGGGAAATCAATCCGGCTAGAGCGGGATTCGGGCTGTATCTGGATATATCCAGATACACACAGATATTTTTTTCCGAGTCTGAACAACGCAAATTGACTTTAATCCACCTCTCTCCTCTCCACCTCTCCACCACATCTGGCTCAGGTCTAAACACAAATGCGGCTAACGAATCCCGCTAGCGACATGATACTTCTGGTTCATGGGGACAGTGTCTGGGTTATGTACAAAAACCGTATGTAAACAACTGTCTAACTACGACAGCTTTGCCCCGAGTTTATTTTCGACAGGTCAACAAAGGAATAAACTGCTTTTGAACCGAAAAAAACCCTGACAGAACAAGCGACACAGGACAAAAGAAACATACGACGCATGCGCACACGCGGTCCTACTGCAGCCTGAATGGACTCTGTATATTACGAGGTGCCACCTAGCGTTTGGAGGACAAAAAACAAGCCGGATTAAGCCGGAGTGTGTGATTTAAAAATAGGTCTGAACGTGTCCAGTTTAAAGGCTGGATAGAATCCTACTCTAGCTGGATTGACTTTCTCCAGTGTAAACAGGGCCCAAATCTCATTAACTGCAATCAGAAACAATAGATTGTTGACTGATTTATTTGGATTCCTCTGATTCATCCGACTGTGCTTTGACTGTTAGAGACTGTTTGATGATGTTTTGCTGAACTCTTTCTTTAACATGTATACGAGACAGTATTGATTTCGCAGCGCCACTTATAAGACAGTTGTGGCGTCAGGCAGACAGAGCTGCAGCTGGAAGCTGGAGGATTGTATGATGAGGTTAGTTGGACATGTTCATCATGTTCCTCAGGGAGCCTCGGGGTAGACGAGATCCTCATCAAACAAAACACAAACTAATTGCAGAGCATTATGGCGCAGGTTCAGCAGCCGAGCCGTTTGAAGTGAGTGTGTGTACGTGGGTTGTGTGCGTGTGTTTTGTCCTCATTTTAGGGGGAAACCGCAATGTTTAATCTTGACATTAGTACGCTTTTAGTGGGCGTGAAGCCAAGCTGTGTATGTTTGGTGGTGGTTAACCAGCTGAAGAAAAGATCCTAATGAGATACCTGTGTACGGCTGAGCTTAGCCAAAACATGTATTCAGCCTGAGGGCAAAGAAACCATACAGTAACTTAACGATACTGTAAAAATACACTAACTGCTGTGTTTGATAATACAGAGAATTCTGTCTTAAAATATAAAGGGGCAATTTTCCTGAAGCAAAGCCCACATTTATTGATGCCATATGTATTTCAGTTAAGTGATTTTCAAGTTGATTTGGCTACATTTCGTGCCTCATAAAACCTTTGTGAATTGAATTTCCATTTCTGTCTCAGCGCTTTATATTTTCTTTGCTGTTTTGCAGCTTTGCAAAGTAACTATTTTCCTTTTCTGTTATCAACATCAAGGCTTGTTAATTCAATGGTAGCATATTCTCTGGTCCCAAAAAATCTTTGATTGTAAATCTATATTTGAAGAGAATAAAACAAAAATAAGTGTGACATGCAGTCTTAATTATTGTGTCCGAATTGTTTAGTTTTGTGCGACTTATCCTGGGACTTAAGGTGCTGATACATCTTGTGACTGAATACAGGCTATTCAGCACCAGATGAAGCTAAAACTGAGCAAATGAGGACCATAATTCAATGTGTCTTCAGTTTAATAGATGTGAGACATTCCTGAAAAGCATTTTTAAATTCTCACTCGGTTTGTGTGTAAATGGGCCAGCTGGCAGCGCTCAGCTGTTCTGGTCGGTTCCTCTCTCTCTCTCTCTCTCTCTGTAAGGTGGAGACATGCTGCGTTTGCTGAGAGATGAGGTGTGCAGCCGCCATTTGGCCACAACAGAAACACTTCTCAGTGTTGGTCTTTGTCTGACACGGTTCAGTTTGTATTATGAGACGGATAGGAAGTGGAGCACTGACAGCTGCCTTCACTGTCTCTCTTCCTGAACCTGTTCTTTTTTTTTACCACCACTGTTCCTTAACCTCAGTGTTTACTAAATGTAAAAGGACACATGGTTCATCATGTTGTCATCATTCACTGCATCCATGAAACGCTTTAAAAGCAGATGTTTGTTTTATGATGAATTGTGGTGCGATGGATCGTTGGAAAATATGTTTTTTCTTGTTGACGTTGGACTGAAATTGACAGTGATATTCACACAAACTTACCCTCATTGTTCACGTATTTTGTCCCGTGATTCTGCAGCAGTCAGTCGGCTTTATTATTTGTTCATTTATCCCTGGAAAGAAAAACAGCCTCAGAATGTCCATGACATTTCCAAATGCTGCTTGTTTTACAGAGAAAAGTGCCAGATCTTTCTACAGCTTCAGCCCCTTTCTGTCTGTGGTGTAACAAATGTCACCTTTTGGTTTTGGGAAGTGGAACATCCTCCTGACACCCGGCCTGCCCTCCCTCTTTAGCACCTCAAGAGCCTCCAGAATTTAACACTGTTAAACAAACAAAAACTCGAGGAGAGGAGCAAAGGGCACGGAGCCACGTTTAACTTTCTCACCCCTTTGCTTGTATAATCTCAGCCCCTGTCAGATAAGACCTTTTGTTGCTGTATTTGTCTTTTCATTCACGTATAATTGTTTCTGTGGTGGTTTGGATCAAGCACTTCAGTCAAGCCTGACTCACGCAGCATAATGTGGATTAGAAACTTTGAAATACCTTCACTCAGCAGCCACTATTATCTAATGATCTGCCTTTGTGTGCTTTTTGTCACTCACAGTTAATCAAACAAAGGAAAGCATGTTAGCGGCACTCAGAGGTAATAAGCCCAATCAAACAAAGTGACCACAATGTGAAACCTTGTGATCTCCCGTCAAATCTCTGCCTCACAGAGCTCTGCTCAGCAGCAGCTAAAGTACACTACCTCTCTTAAGGGCACCTTGAATGTGAGCAGCACTGATATCCCTGCAAAGCTCCTTTGTTTGTGAAGCACCTTTAACTAGAGATTTTACCGTAAAAGATCCATGATTATCCAAAGCTGGCTCATTAAGAGAGGAAATGCTTTGTAGCAGGTGACCCTGGAGGCTAGTTAGTGGATAAAAGGTTGCGCACGCTTCGTAACCAGGTGTGTTTGGCTACCTGTAGCAGCGCAACACTTCAACACTTCATCATTTTGTTCTTGAAGAGGTGTGTGGGTCAGGGCTGTCTTTGTGTTTCATACACAAGTGCTCCATTATTGCATTGCTGCAGAGGGGTAGTAAGAACAGATTACGACAACAGTTTCTATCAGCAGATTATTATAATCTAAACTCACAGAGAAGTAGTGGGGTAGGAGATTTTGAAAACTCAGTGACAGTCAGCCAGATTTCAAAAGTAAACACACGGCCCTTTCTCTCGGAGCTCACCCCGAAGCCACGCCTCCACATGGAGGCACATGGACACGCATTACCTGAAGATGAGCTGCGGTCTGTGACTTCGGCCATCATGCACGTACCTCTCTGGTGCGTGCAGAGCAGGAAGAGAGTGACAACCAACCAATACTCTGCGCAGGGTCCACCCGGAGGATTGGCTGATGTTTTTAGAGTTTTATAGCTTCCACAGATGATTCATATTCCTCGTTTTAATGTGAAACTGCCAAACTAATTTGTTGCTATCGGATTGTAAAGAGAAGTTACACTAATTTAACAAAAAGAATGAAATCTCCTACCCTACCTTTAATATTACAACCAAGAAAGAAGTCCTGGCATCAGCGGGCTTTACGAGAACATGTGTGAGCTTTTCATGTGCTGCTGAGAGCTCATACGTCGGCCTTTTAAATCATGCATCATTACCTGACATTTTCACAACAGCTAATAGCTTATTATTCAGCCTGCCGACACAGAGGCCAGCAGTGTACACCCTGCTTTAATTGGTTTGAGGGTTGCAGGGTTGTGGTGACTGAGGGGTTGAACGTCTTTGCACTGTAGTGCACTGTTTGTGTGCGTAAAGTGATTCATAAACAGTCAGGCAGCATAGAAAACCTATGAATCTACGCATCTAGTGACCACTAAAAAAAGTTTTTCTTTGGAGAAATAACAAAACAGGAGATGGCTTCATAATCTCTGATAACACCTGAATATTACACCACACTTTCATCCCATTACATGAAGTAATCACATCCACACAAACTTTGCTGGATATGATGTGTGTCATCTGTGAGAATCTTGTTTGAAACTGTAGAACCAATCTTTTGGAAATCCTTCTGTGCCTTTTCACTGCTGGTCAGAAACCCAAATAGGTCAGAATCTTTCTTCTGGTGGTGTCTCCACATAACCAGAACTGAAATATGTTTTCATCGGCTGCGAGTCGGATTTCTCTTCTGGTTTCTTTGGCTGAAAAACTCTCAGGACCTTGCCTGTCTTAATATTTGTTTTCATACAGCAAATGGACTTTCCTGCGGCCCGGTTTTCCCACAAAATTAACACTGGTCACAGAAACGATAAACCGCTGATTAACCGCAGCTTCAAATCCACTTAGAATTCATGTTTCATGAAGCTGAAATATTGAAGTCCCTTCAGAGCAGGACAGGAAGTTAAGACGGCAGGCAAGGAGGAGGTGAAGGAGCACAGAGAAGAGAGCAGATCAAAGTGAAATGAGAGGACTGGTCACAGATTCTCATAGTGCAGAGTCCCATGGCGATTCATCCCAGGTCACCATGCAGCTCCACAGGAAGTGACCATGGCTGTAAGTCTGGCTGGGGTATGGCTCTGTATTCCATCTCTGTGTCGGCCTTAAGCCGTGGACTGAAATGGGAAACATTGGACCGATTGTGCGCTGCAAAGTTGTTGAAGACGGGGGGAAAAAACATGCTGGCATACAGCACTGCTTAAGGCTATACACAGATTCACAGCACACCAGGCCTGAAAGATTTACACACCCAGTGAAGAGAGAGACAGTAACATGTTCTAGCCAAGGCAAACCCACACTCGTGTTTATGGACATTTTTTCTCTGGCAGACCACAGGCTTTCCGGTGGTGGCTTGGACGGGTCTACGAGAGTGTGTGTGTGCGATTTCCAACAGGATTTTTTCCACCCTAAATCTCACTGTAATCAGTATTTTAATTCTAATTGTGTGTTTAGATTTTTTTTTGGAGGGCTTTGATGTTTAAGTATGGCGCGCTTTGGGAGAACAAGCTAATTAGAAATTTACGATTAGCTAGTAATCAGAGCAGATCTTTTTCTTGTGGTGCTTTCTGATGAGTTAAATTGTCACCTGCGGGGACAGAGATGTTTCCCTTTTACTGTACATCACACATAATGGACACATCACCATGCTGCTATTCAGTTTGGCATATGTTTTTGGAATGTATTAACTGTAAGGTAAGAAAAAAAACACATTTGGTCAGTAATACATTCAGAAGCTACAACACATGGTTACGTTTATGCTAATAGGTCATGTTGATGTATTGCTACACGTACAACATTATGTTATGTGATTGCATTACCTAATCTGATCATGTAAGCAAAAAACTCTGAGTAAGGAGGTAGGGTCGCCATTAGTACTCGAGTAATATTCAAGGGCAAAATTCATTGACAGCTAATTTAGTATTTGATGACTCGTTAATGACGTCATCAAGAATGAGTCTCTCGTGGCGCAGTGGGTTTTGGCGCTGGGCATGGAGGCAGTCGCGGTCCTGAGTAGGCGTCCACTAGGGAAGTAGCTATTAGTTGCAGCCGTATTTACTGGAAAACTATGACATTTACTCGAATAATCGCAAAAATAACTGTCGAGTATGCGAGTGTCAAAATACTTGTGTGTTGCAGCCTTAGTCGCCATAGCAACAGGGTAGAGTTTCACTCAGGAGTCTGAGGTTTGAGTCCCTCTGCCACAAACTGTTTTTCACCCGTGGCAAGTTTTTAATTTGGCATAAAAAACTGCTTGTTTTTTCAGGCATTAAAACTGAGTAAGGAGTTAGGTAAAGATCATCTGGCACATTTTCCTGTGTAGTCGCCATTTTTGGCTGGAGAAATACACCTGCACGTTCTGTTTTTAAGGACTGACATATCAAGCTAATGTTCTGTTTTTTGAGGATAGGCTGACAAATCTTGCCCCAAATGAGCAGCTCCTCTGCATGTTTTCTCCCCTATCTTTATAAGCAGAAGCTTTTTAACATCTTGTTCACACCATGGTAGAATGGAATACATAAAATCAAGCCAAAAATAGGTTAAATTGCTCTGCATCTTTTTCAATCTACAGCCTTTTCACACAAAATATTTTGACTTTGAAACCAGTGAGTGCTGAGATAAATGTGGAATAATTTGACTCATTTTTTTTCCAGATTAAGACAAGGTTTCTTCTGAAGTCTCTTGGCTAAACCTGTAATTTTAACTCAAACCACAACAGAAATTGTGTGACAAACATGTAATGCTACATGCTGTTCTTTGCAGCCCAAAGCCATATAATTTCAAAACTATGAAAATGCTTTAAAATTGTGAATCTGATCTTGATGATGGTCTAAGCTTGTTGGGAATATCATGTTTTTGTGCTTTGTAGTGTTTTCGCAGAGGGCCAGCTGCTAGTGGTTTTGGCCAGCCATGGGAAATCTCCCTCCCATTAGCTTGTCTCCTGCCCTTAGTCATCTCTCTTATCTTCTGGCTCAGCCCACTGAGAGAGCAGCCCTCTGCCAAATGGACAGAAATATTTCCCCATGAATGGAGCTATAGATAAAATCTTCCCCCATGATACCCTAGAGCACAGTCTCCCTCTCTCCCTCTCTCTCTGGGTGCTACCCTGAACTATCAGAGCTACATTCAGGCCTTCAAGCTACTAAACCATTTTAATGAACGCACAATTAGAGCAGCTCTGGGTCAACTGAGGCCTCGGGGTCCAGATCCCATCAATGTAAGACCATGCACTTGTTTGACGTCATTTCAGCCTTTGCACTTTTATCACAATTAGCTGTGCAGGAAATGATTTCTGAATACATGGTGGTGGGGAACAAACAAGTCACAATATGCAGCTTGTCTTGTTACATCTGCGAATACTAAGACACAGACAAACACACATCAACATGTCTGAAGCTTATTTTAGCGACATGAAAGATTAGCATCGGTGCTAGTGTAATAACAAATATTACAAAATCTCACAAATCTCATAGAAATGCTAACACATTAACGTCGAAGCTTTTTTTCTCAACATTTTTACAAATAAATTAGGAACTATGTCCCAGTGGGAATCACATATGACCTCAGCAATCACCAGTGAACAGCTATGGAAAGCCCACATGGACAAACAACGCGTCAGCAGAGAGCCACTCACACCTTTCATAATTGGGCAGTACAGTTACTGCTTTACTTTTTCCCTAGAGATAATTTATGGCTCTTTAGTTAGTTTTATCACAATGATCTGTGTTTAGGTTTTCATTTTTTGATAAGTTTGTAATTAATTAGTTTAAATGGCTATAAAAAGGAGGAAGTGACATCACAGGTAGCAGCCAATTAAATCAGCTAAGCTATGCAAAAAGTTGCTCAAGGAAGAAGTGCTTTAAAAAGCATGAGCGGAACAACAATGATGAGGCTCCAACTCTGGGATTTTACTGCACAGATTGGAGTATTTTTCAAACATGGCCTGTGAGTGCAATAAATTGGCCTCACTTTTATACAATAGGTGGAGGCAGAGCTGCACCATCCATCCACAAAATCTAATTTTACATACATAACCATGACATACAGAGCGCTATGCTTCATGGTATTTTTCTGGAAGGCTTCTGAAGTATTCTTTATTTGAAAGTCCTTTTAGCTAAGGTCAATTAGAGTTTGATAATTATCACACTAATCATTTCTCCAATAACATAAAAAAAAATTATCTGAAGGTAGTTGTCTGGTCAGTTGTGAAGCTGTGAACAATCATACCTCAGGCACATCTCTGCTTAACTCGCACAGCCTCCTCCTGCACTCTCTGACACAGCAGCAGACATTCTTTGCCAGAAGTGGAAGATAGCACAAGCAAGAGATGGAAAGATAAGGAAAAAACTGTCATGACATGCATGTTGACTTGAACAGTGCAAATGAGAAGCAGAAAGTCACTGAAGGAATTCCATCATTCAGCATTTTTAAGGACTAAACTAAACTGGTGATGTCTCAATCAGAGCGAGAGCTTACAGAATGTGTTTTTTTTTACAACTAGGACCATGTTTCACATTGTTTACTGCTATCAAAACCAACACCAAAAGGCGTGCACACAGCTGAACTATTTGCCACATGCGCTGTATGGTGATGAAAGCGCGGCATGCGAAGAAACCAAAGTGCGGTCAGAAAACAAAACAGAGATGGAGAGGGTTGTCGTGGTCCATTTCAAGCATGTTTTGCCTCAGGGACTGCCAGCTGCACTTTATAAGCGTTCCTCCAACCAAAGACACAGGTTAATAAAAAAGTCTCAGAACAAACTCCTTCAGGTTTTGAAAGAAGGCCTCCGAACGCTTGAGTTCATTATTTTAATTTCCGCCCCTCTGACCTGTATGAGTACGTTTTCAATTTCCTACTGTGAACATTCCTGTGCACTAAGCACGCTGTACAGGGACTGTGGCATGTTGGGGAGGTTGTCCATATGAAATGACTGTTCTAAGTTATCATAATCCAAATAAATTAGATATGAACAGACTGGATTGTGAACATACAGTCATGGCCAAAAGTTTTGGCAGTGGCACAAATTTTGCATTTTACAAACTTAGCCTGCTTAAGCTGCTTGTGATTGTTTTTATACACGTTTCCATGGTAAATTGAAGAAGAACTATAATAATTTCTTAACTTTCAAAGATGCACGAAGAGTCAATATTTACAGTGTTGAACTTTTTTCTTCATAACTTCTGCAGTTCGTTGTGGCATGCTCTCCAACTTGGTTATCACTTCTGCCTTGTGACATGGTGCTCCATCATGCTGGAAAACACAGAGTTCTCCACCAAACTGCTCCTGGATTATTGGCAGAAGTTGCTCTTGCAGGACCTTTTGGTACCATTCTTTATTCATGGCAAGGTTTTTGGGCAGAAATGTGAGTGAGCCCAATCCCTTGGATGAGAAGCAACCCCCACACATGCATAGTTTCAGGATGTTTCACTGTTGGCACAACACAGGAAGCACGGTAGCATTCTCCTTTTCTTCTCCGAACATCTGATCTTCCAGGGATCCGAAGGGAGCTTCGTCAGAAAAAATGACTTTGGACCAGTCCTCTGCTGTCCAATCCTTGTACATTCTACAGAATTTCAGTCTGTCCTTGATATTTTTCTGCTACAGAAATGGCTTTTTTGCTGCCCTCCTTCACACCAGACCATTTTCAAAAAGTCTTTGCCTCACTGTGCTCGTAGATGCACTCACACCTGCTTGTTGCCACTCCTGAATAAGCTCTGTACTGGTGGCTACACAATTCTGTAGTTGAGTCAGCAAAAGAAAGTGGTCCTGGCACTTGCTGGACAATCTTGGACATCCTGAAGCCTTCCTTACAGCAGTTGAACCTCTCTCCTGATGATCCTGTAAATAGTTCTTTCAGGTGCAATACTCTTAGCATCACTTTCCTAGTATGTGAGGCCACTGATGAAAAGAAAGGTTTCTTTGGAGGTAGCCATTGTTAAATAATGGTTAAAACACAGAATTTGTGCCACTGCCAAAACTTGTGGCCATGACTGTACATGGTAGATCAATGCTTAGAGGGCCATTGCATGCTTTTTCTTGCATATCTTGATTTGAGTACTGACAAATCAGTCTCATGTGAGTAGTGACAAATCTCACATCCTCTCACCTGTTTTTCTGTGTGTGTGTGGTTGCTTGCTTTGTAGCTTTTTTTGACTATTGTCACAATCCTAACAACATTTCTCGTCTAAAATATTTGCACGTCTACATTTCACTGCAAGCAACAGGCAGCCATTGTTGCTATGGTTTACAATTATGAGCAGAGAGCTCACAGTGTCCAATCAGGTATTGCTGATTTGTATGTTGATCTATCAGAAATTGTCACTGCAGTGATGTAGATATGTGGATTTGCGCCTTCTCACCAATCTGCTGTCTAAAGATGCAAATAGGCAAATAGGAGCCATTGTACAGTATGTTCTTTCTTCCAACAACATGGCATATCGAATGATGTCATGTAAATTCCTTTGTCGGTGTATCATTTACTTGTGTCAACTCTTATAATTCGGAGGAGGTAAACCCGCCTGATATCACAAGTGACAACCTGTTGATGTGTTTTTGCTGCATGGCGAAGGAGTTGCTAGGCGCTTTTTTAGTCAGCAATTAATTTCAGTCCCGGCCAAGGGTGGGTGTGACGGTCCAAATGGCTCAGAGGGTTTGACAGCCAGCCAAGAGAGAGTGTGTGAGTGAGTGTGTGTGTGTGAGAGAGAGAGAGAGAGAGAGAGAGAGGGAGTGAGAGAGAAAAACACAGGGAGAGAAGGAACGTGAGCGAGAGAGAGATTCCTTCAGCTGACTTTATTTTTATGGCCAGCAAACCACAGTAAACAAACAAAAAAGCACATAAATTGTTCATGGACTACCCTCTAAAACCCCAAACCCTACAAGCAGCTATGTAGCAAAGAAACAAGCCTCTTACATGACAAACTGATTTTATTAGAATCTTTTTTTAATTGAACCACAGCAGATTTATAGATCATGCTACGAGATGCATTCTCTGATGTTCTGTTTCGAGGCCTTAAAGTCACATGTTCATGCTTATACATTGACTGTATCCAGACACCCTACAGGAGTCATAACACAACTTACTGCATCACTGTGGAACAAATGATGACTAAAATGTCATCTGCACAGCCCAGAATGAATGTGTCTGCAGCGGCGCCTTCTTTAAAAAAAAAAAAAAAAAAAAAAAAATGTTTTAAATATACAAACTTGAAAATGTGATGTTTGTTTAGACAGCTAGAAGACAGATGGAGACGTTTTCTCCTCTCTCTTCCTGTCAGCTTGGAGAGGTGTTTGAAGAATACAATAATCACTTTCCACTAAATTCAGCAGCGAAGTTTAATTTACATTGTTCATTTGCTTTCATTTACAGTCACATCTTGGTCAGCTTGAGTTTCAGTTGTATGTAATAAATACAGCATAAACAATATGTAAATAAAGGTTTTGTTTTGAGTCAAGTTCACTTTGCTGTGCAGTGACTTCGATTAATGGAGGCCAACAAACATCTGGACTCACTAAAGCACTATTAGCAGCTAGCTTATAATTGGCCCTGACCCCTTATTCTGAGAGGTTATTGGTCAGAAAAGGTTGGGTAGTTTAGGAACAGGAAAATTACCTTCCTATTCAACCTTCCATTCAATGATAATGACCACATTAGGTGCAAAGTTAACAAAGGGTTGTTGGAAAGAATGCTGTACAGACGGCTGCTTAGAGTTTATAATGAAGAAATAATCCAATGTTAAATGAGTTTGTGGGTATTTGCATGTCTATAGTGGTGATTTGTTGCCTGCAGAAATGGTCTGACATTTGTTGGTATTTGACCAAAGTCGTCTAAAAATACAATGAGTGTATTTACGCAGTTATGAGCCCTCATATACGATGCATCAGCCGCAAGTTAAACCTGTGTATTAACCTCCATCCCGGTTTCATTGCACTCCTCAGGAGTCCTTTCATCATTATGAGATGCCAGCGTTTTGTTCTCATGTCCAAAAAACATAAACTTTGACTGTAATCTTTGAAGCTTTATGCCGCCTGCAGCGATTGGAAAATGTCTCAGTGAGGCGACTGCTCGCTGCTGGGTCCCGTACGGAGACAGAAAGGGCCCGAGGCCCGCTCCTAACCAGCTCCATATGCTGCAGGTCTGGACGTCCAGCTGATTTCTAAGACTGTTGCAGACTGGTTCAACGTAAACTTAGCATCTCATCTGAGAGCGGGGGCCACAGGCAAACCCCTCTCCCATGCTCTAAGGAGAAGCATCTGTACGCCATCATTCTCAATATCCACCTCACCCATCGCCGAAGGCTCTAACAGTGATGTGGCTTTCATTTGAAATCTTACACAGCTTTGACAATCCTGTTAATTTGTTTAATTTTATATAGATCAAATCATCGTAAAGAAGAAGAAAGGTTGGAAGTTTTAATAACTAATACTTAAGAGTTTAAACAAGCAGCACAGAGAGGCTCCTTTTTCTCGTTAGTGTGAAGGTCTGAGACACTCTGATCCTCCTTTCTGTGAGGAACTTTTGTCGAGAACTCATTACTGAAAAGGACTGCTGGCACTGAGAGAGGATTGGTGAATGGGCAGGGTAAGAAAGAGTACAACAGGTAACAAGGACCTACTGCTGAGAGACAGATGGCTAAGCTGCACAATGAGAGGCCCATATACTATCTGTGTGTGTGTGTGTAAGACCCTCTTTTTATTTGCTGTATATCAATTTGTCCAATGAGCAATCAAAGAATGTCTCATGAATGACTGTTTCACAGAGAGAGCTCCTGACATTTCTTTGGGGTTTGCTCACTCCCTGGACTCTACATGTGGCCTCTGCACAAAAAATACTCGACCGCAGGATTTCAGGATTATTTTCTTGTTTGTTATGCTGAAAGATTATTTAAACACTGTAATTATAATCTAAGGGCAAATGTTGCACTGTATTTAGTAAAAAATGTGCCTGAGAATGGAGACCCATAACACACCCATTAAGAGCACTTGTACTCTAAAATACTTATTTTACCTCTGTCTAATATGTACCCACATCTGCTTTTGGAGCAGATCAGGCCTGTTGCTCTCTAAGCCCTCTTATCAAAGGAGTGCAGGTTAGATGTGTTGCTTGCAACCAACGCAAAGGATCGGACAAGTTTTGGTTGAGCAGAGGGGCCTCTCCCTGTTTCTGGGGCCTCTTCATCACTCAAATTGCTTCATGTCATGTGGCTGCATTTCAATCTGACCTGGTGAGGCTCAGGATGATGCTCTTACTGAATGTTTGTGCAGAATTGTGACTCTTTGCAGTCTCTACTTGATATTTAATGCAGATGTTTCAGGTTGCTGAAAAATTCCCTACGATCTAAGTCCAACAGACCTGCACTGGAAAATGTTCACGTCATCTTACTTCTTACTATCTCTGGGAAAATACTCAGTAAATGCAAAGTACATTACAAACAGCTGTATTTAAACAGTTGCAGGCCTAAAAGTACCTTTTACAGTAAGAAACTGACCATGCTTCTCTGCCGTTCTAAACCTGCAGCTGCTCATGGATGCCATCAGTTATACAGAAAATGCAGTGAAATGACAGATTTTTTTTTTTTTTGAACACTGATTATTACAAGTGAACATGAGTATCAGTCAGGCATGCAGGCACACCATGGTTGAATCACGGAGGATCTCAGATTGCAGGGCTCCAGCCACTGTAATTGATCCCCAAACCGCCACCCCCCTCCCTCACCCTCACCCCCACCACCTCCCTCCCTTTGGGATGAAATCTACAGCAGAGAGTCAAACCACATCCAGTTTGGACCTCTGCCAGAGAATTATTCATCGCTTCAGCTATCTGGGCCAATGCAGAATCGTATAGATTACACACTCTCCCTCCCTCACACACACACACACACACACACACACACACACACACACACTGGCGACTTATCAGGGGTAGACTGAGCTATTTTGTGGAAGTGAAGTTGTTGGCTGCGGTGGCTCTCCGCACTAAATAGCGAGGCTAACCAGTGTTTGCTTTGTGGAAATCCCTTTGGCGTTTGCAGAGTGAGATGGGACGGATGGCTCACACAAGCCAGTTGCCCTCCTCTCTCTCTCTCTCCCTCTCCCTCTCTCTCCCTCTCCCTCTCTCTCCCTCTCTCTCGCTTAGTGATTGCTTATAGTATGGAGTAATTGTATTGGTCAGGCAAGATGTAGATTCCATTATTACACAGGCAACAGCCTAGGAAATGCAGACTATGTGGAGTAAATGTGCTTAACAAAGTATTTAATAAAAGTGGAATAAAAGTGGTTTCTTGTAGTCCAAGTGAAATTGGTTTATCCTACAAATGTGAAGGTGTTACACAAGTAGGAATGAACAAATTAATTAAAAAGGGAAGTAATTAATTAAAACAAATGGCATGATGGCAATGATTGATGACTTGGACATTTTAACATAGAGGTTGTTATGTGGATTGACTCTAGGTAGCCTCAAGTGGTCATATCTGGAACTACAACTAGCTTGAGAGATTGTTTTGTTAAACCTCATGATCCGGAGAGTAGAGGGGGGGGGGGGTTCTCCCCTATCAGGATTCAACCTACAATCTCCAGGTCTAAAGTGAAAGCTCTGCCATAGTTGGGGCCCAGACCTCATATCATCTGGTTTCTATTCTCTCTGCCCTGTCCAATGAAATCTGACCTGCTTTAGAGGAGAATTGAATTATGGGCCCATCAATAAATACCATATTTCCCCCTTTGAAGTTTCATACGTGATGCAAGTACTAGCCGTCATGTGTTAAAGTTATTACCTAATTCCTTAGCGCTAATCTGCTGTTGTGGCTTTATCTATTCTGACAGCATCCAGACTGAGCATTTTTTTCTCACTTTGCCAAAATGTCAGAACTACTTTCAATCTCCTTGTTGACTTCTGTAACCCCTACAGAGGGGTAGCATGGCTTCAAGACGACAGAGAAATGGTTGCGTTGCTGGGGAAAGACTGACTTTGAATGTTTCGTGACAATGGTGGATAATTTTACCAGCTGGTGAATAGTCTGCTCTTGAGTCATTTGGAGGTGCCTATAAAGCCTGTGTGTAATCTTCCTGCCTCCCACTCTTTAATTGTGGCTCTCACGGAACAAGTTGCTTTTGTTAAATAAAGAGATCGCCTAAGGTCCTACCAATCCAACCGGCAACAAAGACGAGGGTAGGATGTGGAGTCGTGACATATAATGACCTGCGGGATTTTATTTATTTATTTGTTAAAGTTATAATGTTGTAAGTGGTTGTGGTTATATGTTTATTGATCTGACCGGAGTAGAGCCTGCTTAACCGCAGTGATTCTTGGAGCATATTTTGTGATACAGATGTTTCTAAAAGTAGCAACAAAGCATAAAAACGTCAATAAAAGGGAAAAGTATCCATGGTGCTTTTCACAGCCCCATAAGAACCATAACAAGTGTCAGTGGAGGAGGGCGACCCCGCAATGAAGACCTCAAGTTAAGAAGCTGCCCTCTCTGACAGGTCAGTGAGATGTGGGGTTATCTCTGTAGAAACAGCTGCCTGCATGCCATAACGAGGAACAGCACTCTCAGTACAAAATGAAGTGAGTGCAACATCTGCAATTACAGCTGTAAAAAAAACAAAAAAAACAGCAGGAATGTAGGCAGAGCCAACAAACTGGAGCAGTGTGTTTGGATGTTACTGTGAGAGACACCAAGCAGCAACCTCAGCAACTTTAACCAACTGTTCTATGGGTCACATCAGGGATGATTCATCCATAGTAACAATCAATGCTGCCACACTGCCACTGCATAGAAATCATACAACAACCAACCTCAGTGTCAGCTGATCACGATGGCTGGATCACAGGATGAAAACGTAAAAGAACGAAAAGATCAATATTTCAATCCGTAAAATGGATGCACATAGCGACTGTAGAAGTTTTCCTTGCAAATTTTATTCTTATGAATTTGTGTCTTTTAATATCATCTAATCTAACCTCTTACTCTGTTTTTCAATGTCTAAACTTAACCGGTAGTTTTTTGTTTAATGCCAAATCCAACCACAGGTGAAAACAAAACAGTTTTCGGTGTGAGGGGGACTCAAACCCCAGAATGAGTGAAAGGTGTTGGCTCCTAACATGGACTTTTGTGGCGGTGTTGGTCCTATGATTGGATAACACAATATGTTCTGTCAGCATAAACATAACCATGTGTCACATGTGGTGGATGCATTATTAAAGAAATGTGTCTGTTCTTGTTGGTTAGAAAGTAGAAGCACAGGATGTGTTCATGCTAGGCAACAAACAAGCCCTTTCCAATCAGCTTTCACACTTACTCTGGTCTCCAGTGGTCACTGTTGCCTTTACAGTTTTATTCACTGACCTTTTACCTTTCATGTTGGACTGAGGTCAGACAGTGATACAAAGGACTATTATTGGCTTATCAGCATATTATTTTTTTAACATCTGAAACAGAAAAATTGAACTGCTAACTTTTATTATTTTAGAAAACGTAACGTGTCTTTGTTTTGAGTGGTTATGTTGTTGTAGGGCTTACGCATGCCACATGGAGAAGCAGCTCACTACTTCCAGAATTGCTTTTATACTACAGAGAATCTGCTGACAGAGTCATTGTGTGCTTTCAGTGGTGTGTAGGAGGAGGTGTGAAGATGTTGTCAGTGATATTCATTACAAGCTGGCGCATCAGCCCATCAAAGCTCTCCTTTGTGGAGGGGATCAACCCAGAGGCAGGTTAAAGCTTCTCACAGAGACGCCTGTGGTTTGCTCTTCCTCCAGGTTTCCTTCTACTGCTGCATCCATGAGAATCTCGTCAACAGGACTGCGCAGTCTGATCTAAACTTTTCTAAACCTTTTCTTTGCACAAGGCGAAGAATATTTAGACAAGTGATATTTGCCCAGCACAGACTGATATGGAGGAAAAGATCCAGGGAAAGATAGCTTTCAGTCAGAAGGTCTCCTGTCCAGCACAGGTTGTGACCCTGCAGGGCGGAGCAGCTGCTGCAGAATGATCTGTCTGTTGAGAGAAACTGCTGAGCCATCAGAGCCATTAGAGACCAGAAGAAGCGGCCTCAGGACCTTTGACAGGCACAGATCAATCAGGCAACACCACCTCAGCCTAAAGGGCCTTCACCACTAAGATCCCCCCCATCATGGCCAAAAAAGGTCACAGTTTAAATGTCAGATTTCCTCGCTAAATTGAATGCCTTGTTTATGGCTATGTTCAGACTGCAGGCTACAGTGACCCAAATCCGATTTTTTTGCCCATGTGACCTGTATCTGATATTTTCATGATGTCTGAACAGTTCAATTCTGATTTTTTTTATATCCGACCCAGGCCACTGGTCTAAATCAGATACATATCCAATTTTTTGCAATGCGACCTCAGTCGGAACGGCTATGTGGAATATATCCGACTTTTGCATCAGTGAAAGGCGACAGACGTCACAATTGTGCGGCACAGGAGCGGGCAGACAAGCGCTGTTGTTAGCAACGAGTGCCTGTTGCCAGGAAGTAGAGCCCAACTCCAACACGCTTGCTCACAGATGAGGGAGATGCCGACTCTCTTGCCGTGAAAGTGATACAGAAAGATGCTCGCAGACATATTCAAAGTTTGACGTCGTGTCCTCTTCTGCGCATGCGGGTAACTTTGGGGCCACAGTCCGTTCACACAGGAGAGTGGTAGCAGTCGCATATTATTTTGTAAACACCAAAAAAATCTGATTTGGGCATTAAGACCTGCAGTCTGAACGTAGCCTAACACACAGACAGGAAACAGTCAAAGTCAAATGGCCTTTCAATCAAGTCCTTGATACTGTTTTGTTTTTGTTTTTATACCCAACAGTGTAAGCCTGTTAAAAGCTATTTGTTTATTTCAGTTTTATAAAATGCTGAATTAAGAATATCTAAACTCAAGTTCCTGTAAATAAAGGAGAGTTAGCAGGAGTTTTGTTTTGGACTCCGTGTCGTCACTCCATTCCTTCCAGCTCAGCTATCCGTCCTTTTCCCTCCTCCAGGCATGAACACCAAACAGCAGCAGGCTTCAACTTGTGTAGGGGTCTTGAAACTCTGGTTGAGCCAGAAGAAAAATGGTGTCTGTAAAGTTTCTCCACCTTTTGTGTCAGATTGTTTGAGTCTTGTTTGTTTGAGGTGTGGTGTGACTTACAAAGAGTCAAAAAGAAAGTCAAAGCAAAGAAAAAAGTGTCCTTAAATATTATATTTCAACATGTTGCAGAAAACAGAGAAGCAAGAGACAGAAGAAATACCATCCATCTCTCTCTTCCCTCCTGTCCGCCCCAGACAGTGTCCTTCTGTACTTTGCAGGGAAAGTATCGAATACCGTAGACAGATTTGTCTTTCCTAAAAGACCGCTGACACCTGTCTAGTGCTCATTTAAAACTTTTACTAGCCCGTTTCTGCAGGGCACACGCAGACGCTCAGACTGTGCAGAATGTTCATGATGTAAAATTTGTCTGATTAGATTGAAGCACACTGAACGTTAAAGCAACTTACATTGATCTGAGGTGTATTCCTCAGTTTATTTAAGTCACTCACGTACAGTGTAAAATCACATAAAAGTACAATTTCAGCTGTAAGCCGGGACAATAAAACACCACCACAAAGACACATTCATACATTAAAAGCTGCACATACATGCAGGCGTCAGAGGTTTAAAGAGGATAAAATACAGGTACAAAGCTGGAAAATCAAATCTATAAATACCACGACATGACTTGACAAGCGAGACATGAGGGCAGGAGGCTGTTTTGCCAAAGGATATCGGAAACATGCATTCCAAAGTGTGGCAATTAGGTTTCGTGTTCTTGCTGAATTGCTTGTCTGTTTAAACCCAACACATAAAATTTGGTTTTGCATTTCAGTTAAAACGTTAAAGTGTGTGTGTGACTTCATGCAAGTGGTGCGTGATTTGCATTGAAGCAAAACTCCTTAAATATAAATCGAGTGTTTTGTGTGAGTATGGGGACCCCTGTGGCTCCTTAATACTGTCGACAATTCCTTTTTTTTTTTGTAATCTAATCAAAGTTCCCAACTCACCAGGGCTCAGGGGGTAGGGGAGAGAAGGGGGGATAGGGTGGAGGGGGGGTGGTCTCTTGTGTTAGACAGCTTACTGCAATTAAAATTTATTTAAGGCTTACAAGGAATCCTTTCACTCTTGAATAAATCAGAGTGAATTCCTGTGACTCTGACGAGGTTTTCCCTCCATATAATTATCCTTGCTCTACAAGAGCTGAGAGTGCAGCAGCGCTCCTTTAACCCTCCCACCCCATGCAATACCTCAGAGCCTTACACATGTAATTAAATCATAAAATAACAACAACTGCAAATTCAGTTTTCCAAAGGAGCCCCGTAAAACTGTGATTTGAGGAAATGTGTGCAAGCCAGATGACTTCATTGATGTCAGTTTTTAAACGTGTGTCGTATATCATGCTTTTATTTGCGCCTGGCCGTGGGGGCCTTCGGCTCCAAAGTTTGACAGACCCGCACCGGCATCCTGAGGAGTGTCACTGAGTAATGTGACACACTTCAGGAGATTACAAGCTCCAACAGGTTAACATACAGACTGATTCTCCCAGTGCAGCTACAGAATGCCCAACCGACTCAGCCTTTGACATTTGTTGATGTTGAGCTTCGCAGAAAGTGTTGGCTCGGACCCTGGCTCTGGTCTTTTCTGTTGTTCTGAACTGTGGTTCTAATTTTACCGTTGACCCAGAGCAGTGGGAGCAGATATCTATAAATATGGAAGGCAGCCTCACTGTCTGATGTGCTGAGAATAATTCTAAGCCTGAAATGCTTGACAAATGCATCTTCTCATCATAGCTGGGTTATAGTTTGGGATTTTTTTCCACAGCACACAGTTGTCTTTTGTTTTCAAACTTCTTCTTTGTCTAACCGAAGTCATTCCGGGGGTCTGACACTATGTCTCTTCGTGTCCTCTTAATATGTTTTTACGATTTCCCTGTGATTGCTTTGCCCTTGTGACCGAGTGTTGAATTAAATGCCTAATTTAACATGGGCCTTTTGTTGGCAACCTCTTTGTTGAAAAGTTCTTTCTAATCGTCCAGCGGGGGCCGTGGTGTTGGTGACGGCCGGGGGGGGGGGGCCTCTCAGTCCTTTCCCATTGTGCCTCTGTGACAGCGTGTCCTTGGGCAAGGCAGCAGAGCTGTCAAGTCTCTCTGTCACACTTCTCTACAGGCAGGACATGGCCAGCCCACGGCACAGTCAGGGGTCCTAAACACCAAGGGCAGTGCTGCTCATCTCCAAAGATGCCTACCTTGGTTGTTTAGCAACCGACTCTGGCTGACAGCGTTTGTTCATTTGTGTTTGGCTGCTGCGTGCTGGAGCGGTGGATGTGGGGTTACATTGAAACTAACCAAACAACACGATGGGTGCTTTTGTTGCGCCGCTAAAGAGGAGGAGCTATCAGGAGATCCCACTATGTGTCCTTTGGTGCTCCCGAGTTATGGGAAGAGCAAGCACACACATGCAAACACGTGCAATATGAGTCACCAAATCATTTCTCTTTAATCACTTATTTCACTGGTTAAATTAACTAAAACATTGTTTTTTTCTAGTTTCTATACTTGAGTATTTTATTTTAATTTTTTTCTGCGTAAAGTCTCAAATTCACTTTGGCCTTAAAGCCCAATAAGAATATTTTTTAGGCCACGTATTTTTATTTATTTATAATATATATGTTATTTATTAAGTGCCAAAATATATTATAATATAATAGAAATATATTTTGCGTATTTCTCTAGCCGTATGTGTCGATGGGGGCAGGGACTCAGCCTGATGGCAGCTGAAAATGGTGACCATATGACGGGAGTGGTTTTCTTTGTAAAATATGTCTAATGTTCTCTCTTCGTGTGGAGGAATATAATGTGTTGTATCTGGTGTGGGTATTACTGGTTCAAATTGCATCTCGTTTGCTGCGTTGTCTGTCTGATTTTATTGGAGCAGATTTTGGATATGTTGATAATGTATGATTTGCAGGCGAGGGTTTGTTCTGAGGCCTGTGGATGGACCTCCACCTCCTTCAGCCATCTGCATCAGATGGGAACGAGGAATGGACACGTGCCCGTGTAGACAGCTGAGATCATGTAGCCTATCGGTGGCTGGCTGAAGTTTAGAGACGTGAACACTGTCATCAATTTTTTTTTATCCTAAAGTGATGATATAAACTGAAATATGTTCACAAAACAGATGTAATCCTGCCACAATGGGAACCAGAAGAAAGAAGCGTGGATATGTAGGCTATCATAAAAAAGCAAACTGATAACAAACTGATATAGTTCCACTGCTTTTATTATAAATTAAAGAAAAAACGAATAAAAGCGGTTTATCACATGATTTTAGATTCTGGATTCCAGTAAGTTTAGGTTACAGAACCCTTCACTGAATACAGTAGCAAAAAAGCCATAGACAGCTGGCAGCAGCTGACTGAACCAGCTTCCTCTTTCTTTCATCTCCCCTCTAATCTTCTGTTTGCACAGCTCTCCGTCTTGTCAGCGTAGTTTGTTTAGGTTTTATGCCCGTCAATACAGCCGTACTCTTCCTGTCTCGAGGCATCACCCACATCTGAAAAGATCATCGGTGATAGATTTGCAGGCAGAACATTTCCTCGGATGCAGTCCCAGGCTTTGTCTGGAAAATGATTAAGGTTAACGGTGTGTTTCATCCTTAAACGGGAGCAAAGAAAACATCCTCGCACTGCTGAAAGTCTGCAGATTCACTTTCATTTTTTCAACACACAAGGATCCAGGAGGCGTTCAGGGTCACGAGAGGCGACTACAGCAATAATAGATTGTTATTCCTCGGACTTCCTGGTTCACATGCACATCAGCTGCTAATCGTTATTCAAGCAACACATTTGAAAAAGATTTGCTTTCTTGCTGCTAGGTTTGATGAGGAGATAGTGAAAAGGTAGCTGAAGCTGCTTAGCTTAGCTTAGCATGAAGATACAGAACTGGAGTAAGTGTAGGTGGAGAAAAATGAACCATGAGCACTCAGGTACAAGAAGCATAAAGGTGCCCTCTTTTCATCCTCACTGACCAGCCCCGCTCAGCAGAAAGAACGTGTTGTTTTCCTGTGGCCTCGGCAGGCAATGACTCACGCTGGAGCGTGTTGCCAACAGACAGAGTTTGACAGTTTAATATTTATGCTGTCAATTCCAAAGACTAACTTTGGTAATTAGGGGAGGTGATTTTGGACAGATGTGGACGGAGAGACAAAGTCTCTTTGTGAATGCAGTCACTGCTCCCATGACAACATTCAAACGACCCAAAGTCACTGGCAGCCCCATGGATTCGCCACTCAGCGTGCTGGATGAGGTCACATTTCCTCATGGCATGATGTCACTCCTGGGTGGGACGTCACGTCAAATAGTAGCAGAGCGAGACAGCCTGCAGACTGTGAAGAAGTGAGCAGCATTTCGTTGCTTTAGGAGCTGAATAAGAGTTAACTGAGGAGATTTTTTTTTGATGCAGCAGCTCAGTGTTTTGCCAACAGAGTAATGTAAATACAAGCAGGTGTGCAGCTTACAGAGGCAGGTCTGTGAGCAGGTGTGAGTCTGTCAACAGTAATATTACCTGTGTGCAGACAGGACACTGATCTACTGTAAATGCAGCATAGTGAACAGCAACAACAACTTTTTTTTTTATTTTTGTGGTATATGAGTCCATCATGTACCACAAAGAGCCCATAAAGATTTACATATTATCTTTACTCTGTGATTTGTACACCTCCATGGCTCCATAACTTGCTGTCATCAGCATGAAAGCCCACTTGTGTAGATGTGATACATAAAAAGATAAATCATCATAATCAGGGATGCACTCTCGGCCCCAACAATAATAATATCAACAGATACCTGATAGCAATATGAATTCCTCATCGAAGAGACTGAAGCAGGCTTAACTTTGTAAAACGAAATCACACAGATACGAATGTTTGGTGAATAATAAATAATTGTGGACTGGCAGAAGTTAAAAGAGTATTTAAAATAAGAAGCAAACAAACTTTCTTTCTTTTCTCCAAACTGTGACTCAAAAAACAACAAAAATCATTTAGTAGCTTTCTTATTATTTAGAGATATTTACGCTATTTTGAGAAACTTTTTATAAAAAGGTTACAGTTACAGCAACTGTGTCTTGTAATAAAATTATTAGAATCCAATTTTTTGATAAGACACACATGACTCCTTAGCCCTAATTTAAAATAAATCAGACAGAACTGACAAAGTTATGAATCATATCTTCAATGTTCAGAAGTTGAAGTAATCACACCTGAACAAAAGCTGAGCAAGTCAGGAGACTATTTATGTCTGTTTAAGCAATCTGCTTTAGATACAGTCTTTTTGCTAAAGATAAAATAGTAAAAGTTGGGAAAGCAGGTTTAAAATGTCTAAAGGTTGTACAGGAGGTAGCTGCAGTCACCGCTTCTCACCCTTCCACTGAGCTGTGGTCATCGGTCAGCCTGACAGCTGCGGCTTGGCCTCTCCTCTGTGTGACCACTGACTGTAACTCTGTTTTCCCTCCTAGCTGCTGCAGCCCACAGGAACACATCATTTCACACAAAGTTTCAATTTCTGTAATTTCAATGTGAGAGTTACCACTAGAACATTTCAAGGTTATGTAGTATTTACATAATTAAACAAATAAACCACAGATTCGGAAAAAGAGTGAGAAGAGTGTCACCTTTTTACGAATGCTCTTACTTCACTGGTGACATTATCCAGTGACACAGTGTATCCAAACACAAACATGATTTATTTTCCTTTCCCTCCATCAGCCCACCTGGACATAGAGTTAGTGTGTGTGTGTGTGTGTGTGTGTGTGTGTGTGTGTGTGTGTGGAGTGCAGGTAGCTGCCATAAACACTCAGGCTTTATCGTCAGCAGCCAGGACTCGGTTTGTGGAACACTTGAGTTTAATAGCAGATGACCTCAAGCTCATTTCTAGGCTGTAAAGGACAGCCTGTTGCAGCTGAAGTGCATCAGACACAGAGGTCAGAGGCTGTGGCTGTAGAGACAGTAGAGCAGATGAGTTAAAGGGGTTGGAGCATAATGCTTATTATTATCTTATAATGGTGTGAATGTGCCAAACCAGTTCTCATTGCTGATTATTCTTGAGCTTTTGTAAGAACCTCCAGCCTTCCTTGTCGCTGTGGCAACCAAGAAAAATGCTTTTTTTTGCTGCCTGGAGAAGTTTGTGTAGTAGTGTCCATACAGATGTGCACTCATCATGTGTTAAAAACTCAGGAAACCCAACAGACATGGGGGTCTATATTCAGTCTGATCCGAATGCATTGGGGCTTCTAGCCCAAGGTAAGACTCTGTTGTGCTACACCCGGGGGATCCAGGCTTTGTTATTGAGCAATATGCTCCGGTTTGTGTGGGGAGGGTCCGCCCCCTCGTGCTCTGCTTGTGTTTTATCTGCCCTTTCACAAAGAAAGAGGCCCTGCAAACAGCCACCTTCACACCTCTCTGTGCAGCTCCACTGACTGAGCTTCAGCACTTCTTCATTCACATGTGAAAGTATACCACACACATGCACACAGAAAAAAATGGCTGGTCGAGTGTGCAGCCCTCTCTTCTCACTGAGTCGATATAGACGCGGATCTCTGTATGAAAGAGGAAAAAGCGCAGGCTCCCGTTCAGTCACTGGCCTTGAAATGTTTATAGGTTTTTTCCGTGGAGTAAAACGTTCGACAATAGGCCTGAAAAAACTGCAGCAGCTTGGAACCTTTATGAAAGTGCCAAATATGAATCACTGCACTGCGGATGCCAGACGGGCCTTTCCTGTGTTGCTAAGAGAGCCCCTTGGACTGGAACAGGCTGGGCGGCCAAAGGGGGGGGGGGGGGTTAAGTGTTTCGGATGGCTGTACAGTGTTGCACGGTAGATATGACTTGATGCTCCGCAGCATGGGTGGTCCGCATTTGATTTTATACTACCACCTATTAGCACCATGAGCCGGTGATTTATGCAGCTGTCGGCTTCAGCTTCATCAGCTCTGTCAGCCACTGGTGAATTGTGGGTATGCTGGCAAAGCCTACCCTCCTGCACCTCCTACTCTGGGGCTAAAGTAAAAACCACCCCTGAGAGCAGAAAGGAAGAGGAAAAAAAATACGCTGTTAAAGAGAAAAATAGAATTTAGATAAATAACAACCACACCGACCACTGAGGTCTCCTCTGTGGAGAACTTCCAGGCTAAACATCTGGCTGGAGGCATATAAGGAAGAGACTGTGTTTGGGTAAAAGCAAGGTGAGAAAGGAGGGATTCATGGCTGAAACCAACAGTTAATCTACTCGGGAATCAGTCAGAGGCTGCACAAGTGTTACCAGGAAAAAGTCTGTGTGGAAGGAATAGTTCTGTAAATGTTGTAAAAAATGCATGCTAGGCTCATTTACTTGAAAATTTTGCAGGAAAATCTGTTGAAAATTAGTAAATTGAGTGCGAGGTGAGTTATTTTGCGTCAGGTTGTACAGTACAAAGTAATGGAAACTGTGGCTAACAGCTTTTTTCGCTGTTTGATGAAGAAGAAGGTGTTATCCCCTGTGGGCAGAGCAGAGTAATGGCTTTTTGCTTGGTCGTAATGAGGTTGCTAGATTCAAGCTGGACCGGTGCTCCGAGCCAATTTCAACAAACACGGGAATGAAAAGAAGGTGGACTGTGCATATGGCTGATTTACAGAATTCTTTACCACACGGAGCATATTAGCAACTTGGGCTGCTACTGTGATGCTGAGGGCGCAGATTCTGATTTGTGGAAAAGACGTCAAAATTTGAAAGTGTCAGGAGTTAATTGCTTTTACGGCAGTTGCAACTCAAGAATGTCAAACTTTATTAAACATCTGTTAAAATAAGACTTGTCAGGGTGAGATTGTGGGAAACATTTTGCAGGAGAGGTCCTAAAGGAAATAGGATGCAGTGATTAGCAGGTAGGTTCTTCTACAGAACTACATTTCTGTCCATGCTAAATGTGGCAAGCCAGCTAGGTATCCAAACCTCACTGAGCATAGACTGTATATAACGATGGACAGGGTGTCCATGACATCACTCATGTTTCTGTAGCACTATAGGGCTATTGGCAGCATCATACTCCTAAACTCCAAATACAGGCAAAGAGGTGGAGCTGAGGCAGGCAGCCAGTCAGAGAAGCAGGACACTCGTGCAGTGAGTAAGCATCCTTCTCTCACAGTGAGCACTGTAATTATGCAAATTTCTTAATAGTCTTAATATCATTAAAATGATTGAGTTGAAATGTTTTTTTGTACCATCCATGTTTTTGCAGCCAGCCCCTAGAGGCCGTGTGGGGAACTGAAGTTTTCTGCAGCTTGGTTTCTCCATGCCAGAGTTTGTTGTTGGTCACTTAGACAGTTTTCTGTGAAAACATCTTTGATCTCCTGAAGACAAATATCCTCCAATTTATTTTCTAGGGAGCAGACATTTAATACCCCGTTCACACTGGGGAAATCAATCCGGTTAGAGCGAGATTCGGGCCGTATCTGGATATATCCTGAGTGTGAACACTGCGCATCCGGCTATATCCAGCTTGATTTCAATCCACCTCTCAAAGATGGATCTAGCCAGATTGGCTCAAATGTGGCTCAGGTCTGAACGCAAATGCAGCTAGCGAATTCGGCTAGCGACGTGATACTTCCAGTTCATGGGGACAGTGTCCGGGTTGCGTACAAAAGCCGTAAGCCCTGAGTTTATTTTCCACAGGGCTACAAAGGAATAAATTGCATTTTAAACCGGAAAACGAAGGAATGAGCGACACGGGACAAAAAAAAAAAAAAACGCACAACGCATGCTGTCCTACCGCGGCCTGAACAGACTCTGTATACTACGAGGCGCCACCTAGCGGTTTGGAGGACCGCAAACAAGCCAGATTAAGCCGGATTGAGTGCGGACACGCGTGTGTGATAGCCAGATTTGAAAATAAGTCTGAACGTATCCAGTTTAAAGACTATCCAGATACAATCCTACTCTAGCTGGATTAACTTTCTCCAGTGTGAACAGAGCCGTATAAGAGTTTTAGGGGGACCCTGCATAGTCACCACAGTGAGCTGTGCTATCCCTCAGATTATGCAGGTTGTTAGTCGTTGGATGATTTCTATACTAGACACAAAGACTTAAATGTGCACTGAAGTACAGCCTTTGCCTGAGTATCACTGCTTTCTAATCTGATGAGTGAGGGCAGCTAGCTGGTTAGCATGCTAAATGCCATGTTTATGAAAAGTATGAAAAAACTAAAGCTACATTTATTTTAGTAGTCTGCTGCTAAAAGACACGTATAAGCAGTAATTACATAAAATTAACTGGTAAAAGTGAATTTGTGAGGCAACATAATGAGATATATAAGCATACTTCTACAAACTCTGAACTGAAAGAGAACTGCTACCACAAATCTTTATAATCTTTTGGGTTTGTTTGTTTTTCTTTCTCACTTTTTACTGTAGAACTGACTAACCCCGGCCCTGCTGCTGCTGACGTGCAGCTGTCTTGTGTTTGCAGATCCTTCAGACCTACATCACAGATACTCGTGGTGAATTGTTGCTGTTGGCTACATGCAGGGTGTGACCGGTGGTGAAGGCCTCTCCTCGGTGTAAAGTGGTTTACTTAATTTATGCTGGGTCAGAAACAGAGGTCATACTTTTGAGATGAGAAAAAAAAGCCCGCTAAGGTCACACGCTAGCTTTCCAGCTGCCAGAAAGTGTGATCAAACAGTTCCCAATTAGAACCATATAATTTGGTAACATTATGATATTAAAGCTGGCAGCTTGGTTTTCCCAAGCAAAACTAACTTCACGAGCGGCTGACCATAATTTTGGGTTCTGTTACATTTATGCAGAGGGATAATGGTGCAGGGGGAGGATGTGTGTGTGTGTGTGTGTGTGTGGCAGGGGTGATAGGAGTTGCTCCAGAGAGACAGAGAAGTATTCTGGAAAAGAAAATGGTTGGTAAGCATTCAAATATGCATTTATTTGTTTGTCCCAGAAGCAACATGACTGCTGGAGGATGAACGGGCAGAGCGGAGGCAGGAACATGAGTGTCACAGGGGAGGTTGTTTGGCTTTTGATCGTCACTGTCTGAGAGAGTAGAGGAAAAAAAAAAAAGTTGAGGGAAAAACCTTTTACATACATCATACTGCTGGAGTGTCAGTTGTCATGGTGACAAAAGAAAACATGAAAACAAGGACAACAAGTTGTTATTGGAGAGAGAAAACCCAGAATATGCGATGCAGTTTGAACATTTTGAGAACTAATGTTTGGCTTCTTGTTGCTTGATGAGAAAATTGATTACATGTAAACACTGACTCGACCCCTTTTTTTTAATCTGTTGGAATTGTTTTATTCTTTACACATGTTGTGTTTTGTCAATCTTTACTCCCAGTCGTCATGCTAAGACAAGTGTGCAAAATGTATTAATTTCCTCCTCTGTCTCTTGATAAAATGTAAATATCAAGAGTACCGTAGTTAGTTAGTGAGCTCACTCCGAAGGGTTTCATGTCTCATCGCAGCATCATCTGCAGCACTGGAACCCTTTTAACGTGCGAATCACTATCCTAGTATGCATGTGTGGTGGAGACAGAGAAGTTTGCTCAGTTCAGTGGAGCGTTGTGACCCTTCGTGGCCAGGTCGTCACTGGAGCTTACAGGAAGGATCCAACGAGACAACAGGGAGCGAGGATCCACAGTCAGAGAGGGCCGAGAGGCAACAGCCAAGCCGAATCCCCCAGAGGTTTCTGGCTGTCTCGCTCTGTCTGTTGACACTCTCCTACTCCATTGACTTTTTCATTAACCCCTTATCACAATGTTTTTCTCTCCCACACTCCACTGAAATTAGCCCCATTCCCTTTCCACCCACCCCCCCCTCTCACATGATCCTGGTTCAGATGTTCCCCCTTGTGGTCAGATTTGATATGAGGGTGACAGATTAGTTTGGTTGTTTGTTCTGGCCATTAGTACGTGAACTGTTAAGGCTGAGTCAGCACTTTTGTAGAAAAATTAGGTCAGTGTTTGGTTAAAGAAACATCCCTTTGAAACATTTTTACCAAACTAAAACCGAGACAGTCGATACAATAGAGATCCAGGCTGTTTAAAGTTGCAGACTTGTGACTCAGTAAATGTAAAATATGGACTTCTTCAAGTAACCAAACCTGTGAACATATTTTATTCAGTGCTGAAAGGTTCAAATTTGCCAAAATAACTGATGGCATCTCACAGTTTTAATTACATGCAAGTTGTGAAGCAGCCAAAATCAATGTTTTCATTGGCCTGTGCTCAGAGTTCGGTGCTTACAGACTCCTCTGCAGCTCACTCACTTGTACTTTAACCTCTGTTAAATTAATGGAAGACCTTTTGCATAATTTCAATGGTTCATTTCCAAATAAAACTTGATGCCACCTCTTGCAGCAAAAAAAGAAGAATGTTAAACCTCGAACCTGTTAAGTACTGCATAAATACTAAAGCTGAGTGTGCAAAGAGTGACTGAATAAATGCAGCAGTTTGTGGTGTGTTCTCCTGGCACTGGCCTGAGCCGGGCCACTTCTCGTAGCTGTTAAACTGCTAAAACATATGGCTTCTTTGTTTGAGTTTTCCAGCTGTGTATGTGAAGCAGGGACACAGACACAGCACCCACTAGTGGCTGGAAAAATAACATGTAACTAAACAGGCATGCAAATTTTGTGCTGTTTGTATGTTTTATCCAACTTGACAAGTTATTAGAAACTTTTTTTTTTTATCCCTGTAATGATCTGATATAATGGTGCAGGCAGGGATAGGAACAGTCTGAGCTGAGTAAGCATGTAATAATGAGGAGCATCAGGTGTTTGTCTGCCAGCACATTGCTGGGTTCTTTCCTAAGTGCAGGAGCATTAGAGGAGAAAGCTGATTAGGATGCACTTCACGGATACACTTCCTCTTTATTCTACCTCTGCCTTTGTGGAAAATTAGAGGTTTTCAGCCCTGAACTATCTCCTTATTTACACTTTGAGCTAAATATGTAAATGTTTTACAGTTGTAAATTAACATAATGTAACATAGATGTTATATATCGACTTTTTCAGAATGACAGCTGCAGAGAGGTTTGCCATAAGAAGACTTTGGTCCTGGATGGACGACATGGGTGAGTCTTGTCTTGTGTCTGACAAAAAAAAAAAAAAACACAGTGCACATCCATCAAAGAATAGATTGTTTTTTATTTATCAAAACTTCATGTCAAGTACAGTTTCCTGAAGAAGTGATTGACACAAACCCCTCTGCTGTTTGAGAAGGTGTTTTGAAAGAGCTGTCCTTCTCATGTTACAGTCTTACAAGCAGAAGGGATATGGACAGTTATATTTAATTCTATAGATTACAGAGACCATATGATTTGATGACAAAGAGGCAACCGAAAAAACAAGAAAAACTGGATGAAAAATGTGAATTATCCAAGAAGCAAAGACTAGGCAACATTAGAAGGCAAAAACTGATTTTAACCACATGACCCTTTAGAGCAACTCAAGGTACAGTTGAGAAGTTGTTTGCTCAGAATTCCTCTTCTGCGTTCCGACTCCTGGAGGTCTTGAGCTGTTTCATACGCTCGACGCACTCCTCCACACTGCGCTCACCGTGCACTTTGTTATCCCTTGTGCGTACATTCACAGTGTTGCTCGTCTTCTCCTTCTCTCCCACCACTTTTTCCCAAACAGGGTAAGATGCAAAAAGAGAAAGGGAAGAAAAAAAAAATCAATATCTGGATTGAAAGCAGGCAAGAGATAAGGAGAGGAAGTGACAGACAGGAGTGAAAGAACTGTGTGCTGCCACTGACCTAGGATGAAGTTGTACTGTGCCAACTGTGCGTTTCTGATCTTTTTGTTCAGAGTGCAGCCTGGGTCCAGATCAACGTCAGCCATGAGGCCGTTGTTGTGGAAGTCCTGCCTGACCTGTGAAACGAACCAACAGTTAACTTTGTGCCAGAATACTCAGTAAGTCAAGTTTTAACAGCACTGACAGGTTTCTGTGCAAAATTCAAATCCTCTAAACACATTTTAAAGATTAAGAAATGTGACAATTTGACTACAAGTACTAACACTATACTTGCTAAAACAAGGTGCCGTGGGAAAACTTTAACAACCAGAAAGATTGTAAATAAGTCAGCCAAGTGTGTTAAGTAATTATTTGCCTGTTTTACCAGCAGGTTAAGTGGTTTTAGTTGTGTAACCAGAGAGAGACAGAGTGAGCGAGAGAGTGAGTGAGAGTCAGAGAGAGACACAGACAGTGAGAGTGAGAGTCAGAGTGAGTGAGACAGACAGAGAGTGACAGAGAGAGAGACTAACTATAGAGTAAAAGCAGCTGAAGTCAGAGCTTACTTTCTCAGCATACTGGTCACAGGTTGGTCCCACAGGCACAACCATCACTTGACGAGGAGAGAGCCACAGTGGCCTGAAACAGAACAGGATATATTTGTGTTTTGCTGATTGGTATAAAAAAAAAAAAAAGCAGGACAGACGTAACATGTGCAAATTTTTACAGCCCTACTGATACACAGTGCCTCCATTTCTATCCAATAGGTCTAAAAAGTATCAACAATCAGAATCCATACAGTGTCAGGTCCTGCTTGACTTGAACCTTTTGAAAATAGACAATTTACAAACCATTTTCCTCCGTAGTTTTCAGTCAGAATAGCGATCATCCTCTCCACTGATCCCAAGATGGCTCTGTGGATAATCACTGGTCTCTTCTTGTCATCACCATCATGGCTACAAAATTATGGAGGGAAAAAAATATCAGAAACTTGTATAAAGACAGGAACTCTCTCCACTTACTCAAATGTTTTTTTTTAATATAAAGTTATGCTGCGGCTGCACAGCTGTTCAAATAGTTTTCTTTACTAATAACCTTGAAAGTAGAGCTTTTCTTTTTGTATTACACATTTGAAATTTTACTTCAATAAAGATTTTGGTTTGAATCATCCTTATGTATGTTTTTTTTCATTGCACAGCTTTATTTAAATGCTGGCTATTTTCTGGCTTTATTTTATCCCATATTCCATCATATGGCTCTAGATGACTTACCTGACAAAGGTGAGGTTAAAGCGGATTGGCAGCTGGAAATCAAGCTGTATTGTGGCACACTGATGGTATCTACCGATGGCATCCTTGATCTGAATGTCAATCTGCAGACAAAAGGATATGTGTGATCAGCGGCCATGTTCTGCTGTTTAACAGTAAACTACATCATTCTTAGTGCTGCACAGCTCACCTTGGGTCCATAGAAAGCTCCATCGCCTGGATTGAGAATCCATTTCTCCCCAAAGTCATTCAAGCTGTTCTCCAGTTGCTGTTGAAATAAGTAAATAAATAAAAAATTACAGCTTTGCCACAACATCAATAGCTGACTGACATGTAGGTAAACAGTGTTGTTAAGCAGCTCTGTTTATTTGGACCTGACATTTTCTTCATCTGGAACTAATCACTGAAGTGAGAAATGCTAACTCTCAATAATATTTTATGGTTGCTTGTGGGAATAAATGAGGTGAGGGGAAACATACAGCAAGTTCTGTTCCAGTCACTATGCCAAGTTTACAAGTCACTTTTTTGTGTATCTAATTTTCCACCTTTCTGCGTGCACACATTAATCATAAAAAGCCAGTGCAATGTTTTAAAGAAAGCGCCCTGAAAGGTCAAGCATTACAGCTGTGCAACTTGGAATCCATTCAAATTTACTGAAAGACAGAAGCACACAATTAACACCAAGACAGAGCATAATCCATCTCTGTGCTGTAGTGTAGCTCAAAAGTGCTTAATATTAAGTTTCTGTGACCACTCGATTGATTAATGATGGTATGTTAAAAATAACTGTAAAGCCCTTCTTCCAGAAATGAAACTAAAGCACTGAGGACAGAACAATGACACTGCTGACTGTAAACCACCAGCAGAAATTGAAACAAATACCCATACGTACATAAAATGCAGCGGCAAATACAGCCAGTAATAAGGAGTAACATAATAAGGAGCCTTTTACTTATCTAATCTATTAAAGTATAAATGTGACTAGAATTCACCCCTTAACCCCCAAAATAACCCTTCTTAGAAGGTTGTGGATAAGAAAACAAAACATCAATTTCTGTGCAAACAGAAAAGGCGGCTTCCAACTCCAGAGCATCTGACATCAAATCAAGCCGCCTGCAGTAGATTAAGATGACAAACCCTACACCGCCAACAAAAAAACAAGACAATCAATATGATAAAAATCAATGAAGTGGGGACAGCCAGGCACAAAAGCCATCAGCTTATTCTGTGAGGAGTTTCCAGCAGCGCAAGAAAAACAAAACAATCTTTGTGGCATAAACCAGAGTATGTGTGCTGAAAAGGTGAAATAAATTACCTCTACTATCAGATAAAGAAGATGGATGCAATGTGAAAAATAATCTCAACCTATTGTAAAATTCAACACATTTAGTGTCTGTCAATAACCTTTCTGTCTCTTTAGAGCCTGCCAGTAAAAAGAGCTACTAATAAAAAATAACAATGCAGTACACACAGCTGTCTTTTAACTCTGATTCTACAGATTCACATTCTCCTGAGAGTTCCTTGTTGTGGTTCATGTAATGCTGAAGGCACCAAGCAATAAAAGGATCATTATCACTGACTCTTATCATTATTTGTTCATGTTTTAAACACAAGCTAAGCAAATTAGAGCAGAACCACAGATGTAAAATGTGGAACTCGTCTACAGAGAGTCAACTGGATATGACAGCAAAGGCAGACGGTGAACTGATGTGCGTTTGGATTCTCCTGAGGAGAACAAGCATTTCCCTCTTAAGAACTGATGGCAGGTCGACAGAAAAAAAAAACTCATTAAAATATAAATGTTCTCTGGGTCGACCAAGTCTCAGTCCTCCATTCGCTATCTGCTAGAGTGGCACAGCAACACCAGCACCTTAAATCTCCAGTGAGGCTTTGTGTGAGTGGTGTTCATATTTTCTAATATATGAGAGAAACAAGAGGATTCTGATTACCTTCTCTGCTTGGTCCCAGACCTGTGGGTCTCCCAGGAACTTCTCTGGTCTTGTGGAAAGGTTGAGTTTGAAAGTGAAGCCAAACACGTCATACACAGTCCGCAGGAAGTCCAGGCACCCCTTGATCTCCTCCTCAATCTGAAGTCAAACATAACATGTAACAGAATTTTTATCATCCATCTGGACATGGCTACAAGTTTAATTTGTGGCCTAATCACTACACCAAATTTTAGGTCAATTAATCTAACAATAACTGTTAAAACATGTTTGAATATAATCTGTGACTTTCTTTGTCGGCTCTTTGTAGCTTAGCCAGCTGCAGCAATTAGAGAGACAAATTAAAAGTGAAATAATTTGTGTACAAAGTGCAATCAAATAATTGACTGTCCAATCCAATGCTATTAAAAGACAAAATCAGTGGGCTTCTGGCTGCAAATTGCTGCATCACTACATTTGCACAAACTAATTAAGAAATCTACTTGCTCTCCTAAAATACTGTTTCCATGCATCAGTATTGGCTCTTTGGTCAAAGGATTTTTCGTGAAATTGCTAAATAAGACTGGAGCAGCCTGTGGACTTTCACACCACCTGAGAATGTGCCTGGTTGTTCATTGACAACATTACCCGACTTTATTCAATAAACTGTGCCAGCAGGACACTGATGTACAGAGAGCCTCCAAACATGTGCTTCCACCAAACAGGTATAAACAATTCTCCACAGAAAGCCACTTCTCTGTGAACTGTGAAACTGTGTTCTCCCTGAATTCTTCTCTGTGGTGTGAAACAAGGCAGAAGCCCCATCTTTAAAATAAATATAAAATCATTCATAAAACTGTGTGCAGTCTGGTACATGTGGCTACATTTGTTTAGGTCTCACCTGGTCCATGGTGCAGAAGATATGAGCATCGTCCTGTTGAAAGCGGCGGACACGGGTGAGACCAGTCAGAGCGCCTGACAGCTCGTTCCTGTGCAAGACCCCAAAGTCGGCCATGCGAATGGGCAGCTCTCTCCATGAGCGAGGCCGGTGATCAAACATCAGGCTGATGACAAACAAAGCAAAGTGTGAGAAAAAAAAAAAACATATAAAACAATTGCCGACTTCCTCTTGGTGTTTTTACAACACTAGAAAATTGCTCTGCTGCTTTAAGTACTGCTGTGAAAACCCAAATTCAACATCTGATTTAACCGATTTTCAACTCTTTGACAAAATGTCTTTGCAAGCTCAATTTGGATTCCTGTGTAATCTGCAGAGAGGCTGACTGTGTGGAACAATAAAAATGAGATAAAAGATTTGAATACACAGAGCTGCAGTCTGGCTCTTTACACTGCAATGCAGCATTCAGCAGTAAAATGAACTGGGTCATTCAACATCTGAAAAGATGGCAAGAGCATCAGTCCATTACAAGTGGAGCCGAACTAGCTGATAAATGCCTGTAGCAGGGAAATTGCCTCACCTTTGAACAAACCCCTTCTGGAAAATCGTATAAAACTGTTCAGGTGTGATAACACACTGCTTAATAATGGCCCCTATTTGTCCCGGTACTATGGAAAGAGCCAGTATTGGTATGGTATGCTATGGTTCACCAGTATTGTGACAACCTTTAATGACACAAATGAAGTACAAGCAGCTCTGCCACCACCAAACTAATATTTCTCTTATTACAGACAGACACAGACTGCAAATATATATTTCACGCTACAATAAGACTAGGCCCTCGTTATTTAAAAATCAAATTTTACTTTAAAACAGTTGTAAATACAAGTAAAAGAACGCCTCACCAGTGGCCAGGGCAGTTCATGGGTTTGAGGGCAAAGGTCTCCTTTTCAGCCTCGAAGGAGAACATGTTCTCGCTGTAGTGCTGCCAATGCCCAGAGGTCTGCCAGAGTTTGCTGTTGTAGATGTTGGGTGTCACTACCTCCTGGAAGCCCCTCCTCCTGTACTCACTCTATCAAATACAAAACAAAAAACAGACTTTCAAACTCGGCTCCATAGTTTTGTGCACGCAGACACAACTACCAATAATTAAAACAGGTTCTGCCAACACACTGATAAGCAGTGTACGCATACATAAAATAGTAAACAAGACAGAAAACAGCCTCTAAAGTGTTTATTCTGTAGCTTATTCACATTGTTTATACATTTTGAGGACTGGAATTAAAAGTAGTAATTTTAAAGTGCTTTAATGCACCTTTGGAAATTTACAATTCAGAACAAACAAAAAGCAGGTGATAAAAGTTGATCAAATCAAAAACACTGTATTTTTAAATATTAAATTAATTTTATGCAGTTAATATTTTGATGATTTGTTACTTGTACAGGCAGCTTTTTCTTTCCCAAGCAAACCCTATTACAGACACTCGGCTCAGTCAGAAATCTATTCTACCCAATTTAAGAGAAATTGCTTCCAAGGTATTCCATTATGACTGAACCGATGTATAACCAAGAGAGTGGGTGTTTTAAAAAAATTTATTTTGTGCCTCTGTGTAAAAGAGCTGGTGCAACAGAGCTTTTCTCAACTCTCTGTTGACACGTCAATCAGAGCTGTCTTATATGTTTCAGTTTAGTGACACTGACATCTGTTATAATTAAAGCGTTTAATTTTCCTGTAAAAACACAGTACATAACCATTACTTTATAATACTGAAGGTAGAAATCTACTCATTTCTCTCCCTGCATATTTAAACTTGCAGCTTCATAACCTTTGTCTTCAAAACTTTATTATCCGCTGTAGGTCTAACGGCACCGACTTACTCTGATGAACTCAATCAGGGCGTTGTAGATGAAGGCCCCCTTAGGCAGGAAGAAGCAGCTCCCTGGACTCAGGTCATGGAAGAAGAACAGGTCCTGCTCCTGAATAAAATAAGGAAAGGGTTGTTAGTGTGATGGAAAATTAAAAAGTTGGTCCACTCTGCTAACACTGGTTTTAATTCAATATAACACAACAGCTCACATATGGAATCTAACGAGGCTTTGTTTCCTGCACAGCTTGTTTTCCCACACCTGGCAATACAGTGAGCAACACACACCCTAAACCATCAACTCCCTGTCAACAATGAACTCAAAACTGTTACCTGGAGTGTGAATGAAACTGAATGCTGCAGGATTCCTCTGTTTATGGAAATAGGTACATTTTAAGTAAAGCTACAATGTATAAATGATTTATAATTTTTTTTTGCCAACTGAGCTTTCTTACTGTATGATAATTAGGTTCTTTAATGCTGCTCCCAGTGAGCAACTGTTAGAAAGGAATAGCCTAACACCAGCCATTAAACACAAACTTGGCTCTTACATCATTGAGTACCATTGCTTCAACAAACTGCCTCTGCAACAATCTAAACTTGTATGCGACCACTTCAAGCTCTTCTTTCTGACAGCTGGTGCTTCAGTTCCTACCCGGCCTAGTTTGCGATGATCTCTGTTCTTGGCCTCCTCCTGAAACTTCTCCCATTCTTTGAGCATTTTGGGGTCAGGGAAGGAGATCCCGTAGATCCTCTGGAGGGTTTCCATGTCCGCCTTTCCTTCCCAGTATGTAGAAGAATTCTAGCACACCACAAAGGGAGTTTGTTAGCTTTCATTACTCTTTTGGGTCCTCCAAATCCCTTAAGAATAAAACATAGGGTAACTTTGCTCTAGAAACGGGGACAAATGTGCTTACAGACAGACATTCAGGGCACAGACTACAATGCTTTAAATCTTACCTGGTAACAGATTAACAATATATAATGCACAGCTGATAAATTAAAAAACTTACCTTATGGATCTTTAGTGCCTTAATTTTTCCAGTGTGTCTTACATGAGGCCCTCTACACAAGTCAATAAGTGGACCACATCTGAAAAGCAGAAAATGCATTTTCAATTGTGTGTGGTTTTCTGGGAGCAGTATGAGATTTACTCCACATCGGCTACAGAGCCCCAGGTCATCAGAAAGGGAAAGGTAGGGGCAATGCTGACATTAATAGTGTTTTTGACAGATTTGGGACAATAGTATCGGATGATTAGACAGGCTAATAAGGTTTATCTGTATTTTGTTGCACAGTGGTGTTCTCACAGGATGTGGTGATAGAATAAATCTCTTAAAAAGAACAACACCAGTCACAGACTCACCTGTAAACTGTGGTAGTGGGAGTGGTGACTTTCTCATTCAGAATGCGGCACTTGAACTTGTTGTACTGTAAAGAACAGAGTGGTTTATGAGTTTTATACATCGGTTTATGTTGTTGTTGTTGTATACACACACATACACACACACACCTTGAACATTTCCAATAGAGTTTCCTTCTTTATCTCCAGCCTCTCAAATGGCTGCTTCTCCTTGATAATTTTCTTGCACAAGGTCTCCAGACCGGGGAAGTCATTGCTCGATACACCTCTGTCCAAAACATCAAAAGATAAACACAACAAGAACAGTACATCCAACAATAACTCAGCACAACTGTTGAAATGTGGTTTCCAAAGTCACAAGTGCGACCACATATTTAACCATGTGAGGGGCTCTTTTGTCCACCAATGTAATTCTTTGACTTCCAGAAACCGATAACCTCTGCCAAGGATGGGCAAATACTTTTAAGTCCTTGGCTTTAGGGCTTAAGCAATGTCAAAATATCCTTGTAAAAAGCACTCTGCAAGAATTCCATTAGCATAAAATGACTTCATTAAGGAGGTTTTAGAATTAATTAGACAGCACTCCTCAAGCTCTACTGCAGCCTGAAGCCGGGTGAAATGCATCTGGTACAGGGAAAGGTCAAGTGGAAAAGTTGTTTACCAGGAAAAAGTGTTAAAATGTTCTCAGGGCGTCTCAACACTTTCAAACCCTCACTCCCTCACTTGAGTAATCTCCATTTCTGTGATTTGCCCAGATTTACTTCTAGGATTCCAGTCTTGTGGGCACATATAGGAAGAAGTCATTTCAAGTCCACACCCAAATAAACATCCAGCCACACCATATTATTGTTATAATAATCTGCTTGTTTTGTGTCAGGTAAACCAGACTGACAGCTGCTAAGGCCTGAAGAACACACCAAAAATAACACTGAATGTTAATTGCATAGACAAATATGACCCAGAACTGGTGTGACTCACTCATTGCTCTCCAGGAACATATCATAATAGAAGCCGTTCTCGATGGGGGGACCGTAGCATAGGCAGCCTCCATACACCCTCTCCATGGCTTCTCCCATGATGTGGGCACTGGAGTGCCAGTAAACCTACAGAATATACAAAAAGAATTGTCCAATTAGCCAACAGAAGCAAATCATTTCTTATTAAGACAGTATTACTCTGATGCCAGCAGTCAATGGACAGATCACTTAGTGGAAGCCTCTAAGAACATTCAACACAATGTGCATCATCTTTTCTGAACACAGAATACTTTAAATTATGCAAACAACTTGGCAACCCACAAAGCTTTCAACGTTATTGACCGTAAACCTCTCATTGATTGATTACACCTTGCACATACGTTAGCTTGCCCTCAATACCTAACAGCATGGCTTGAGGTAAACCTCCTACAGTACTAATTTAACGTAAACTGTAAGCCTAGGGGAAACACTGCTTGGGGTAAATAAATAATAATAAATCACGACAAAAGCTTACGGCTTGAGCTTCCTCATCATCAAACTTGAGCAGCTGAAGGCTGCAGTCATCTTCCAAAGGTCTGTCGAGGTCCCACACATTGTTGTTAACTTTGGCAATCACTGTGTTGTCAGCAAGACCTTGACTGGACAAAGAAACATTCATGTCAAAATATGCGTAATGCGTAACAAGAGAAACTGTTTCAACTAATGATTTGGCAAATGTGTCCAAAGCACTCTACACAACAGTTAAAATGCAGCCTATACATAAAATACTATAATATTACTCTACAATAAGTACATGTCTTTATACATTCCAGCCACACCCTGCATCTAGATTCTATTTGCCACCATGGACACTAACAAGACCAACCTTACAGCGTTCTGCTTGCAGTTAGGCTGGTCAAACAAGGTGCACTTGCATTTCACAGAAAACAACAGGATGTTACTTACAATAGAATTTGTCTTATTGCTTCATATAGAAATTGCAGAGGTGTGGCTGGTGCTGTCTAAAACAACTCTTATTAATGATAGTAATGGATTTGCTGATATTTCCTCAAGCTTTACACATTGTTCACTGTGTGGTCTCTTCATGCATCATGTGCTTATCAACATTTAATTTCCAACTCTTGGCACCTAGTGTAGCCTGGACTGTGCTGATATTCTCAGACAATACCATCTATTTTTAGGCTAATGAGGTTAGTGTTTTTTTTTCTGAGAATGGACAGTTAAAGCCTTTTGAAACACACACAAACTGTAAATAAGTAGCACTGTGAGCATTGTTGCATTCTTGTACTCACCTGATTCCACAGGCAACCTGGTAAGGTGTGGTCTTCCAGGACTCAGCCTCCACCACCTTTCCATCAGGCAGGGTCACCTTGATAGGTTTGCTGTCCTTGGTGGCTCTCTCTGCCATCAGAGCATCATGCTCAGCTTTCAGCTTTGTGTACAAATTAAGACGCTCATCAATGTAAGAAGGTGGTGGTGACAGCTGGATGGGGGAAAAAACAAGTATATGTGAATGAGGAGGTACATAAGGCTGTCACTGTGGGTAAATTACACTCTGTTAATCTAATCATGCCTAGACATTATATTAAATCCATGATTGTCAGCTGATTTAGCATCTCACCTCAGTCTTTCCTCCAGAGTCCCCTGCAGCGTTTTTACCCTTCTTCTTTCCTCCATCTTTACCAACTTCGGTTCCTCCCTGTTCAAAAATCACACCATTAGAATAATGCTTCTATGCTTTAACTAAAATGTACAAATCTAATAAAGCTTGGCTTGCATTAACGACATGCACAGCATGGTCTGAAATATCTTATTTCATACATTGTATGGTTAAAGCTTATAAATTGGCATTACAACACTATAGGAGGTGCAACTGAGAGACAAACCTCAAAAGATTAAAGCCATGTCACAGCGCCCTTTAAAATGGGTTATTATTAGAAACTGGTACAACTATATACTAGAAAAGCATTTCCTGAAGAAAATGCAAGTTTGATTGCTGCAGCTGAAGCATTGCTTTGCATGCTGATGTGAAGGATTGCTCTGAATTGCTGGAGAATCTGCAATCTGAATTTATTTTGCTGAAACACAGTTAAGAATTTGAAAAGTTTATAAAACCTTAAAGTTTATCAGAGGCGTGTGTGTCCACTGACTGGTAGATAATCATTAAATTGTCAAGATTCTGTATTGAATTTGGTTTGTGGCTTAATGTACGTGTAGCAGCGTTAGCTAAACCACATTAGCCGACTGGGCTCACTTAATTGCAACGTGGCACAATTTACACACAAATGAAAGGAAACATGTTTATTACATTTACAACAACAACAACACAAGTAAAGCTAACATAACGTTACTTATAAAAACAAACTAGTTGAAGTATTAGCACCGCGTTGCAGGTGGCTAAAGGACAGCATGCACGCAGGTCAATACAGGCTAGCTGCTAGTGGCTAATGCGACTTGAGCAGAGGTTTAAATGTTACCTTTTTGCCTTCGCCCACTTGCAGTTCGCTCATTTTCTCCACGACAGTCGGTTCGGCCATAACAAGTAAGAAGCTACCCCGCTTCTGGAGATAACTTTATTTAAATCTGAGATGTTCTGTGAGCAGCAGACACGGTGCCGGTGGAAGGCTGGTGACGTATCCCGGATATTCTGATGCAACATTGCAGTAGGCGGAGCTCTGACTGACAGCACAGTCACTCAGAGCAGTGGGCAGAGTGTAGTTTCACTTTGATGGAACATTGCTAATGAAAACAAAAGTGCTAATATTATATACAATAAGAAGTTATAATATTATAAACCCCTTTTATTTAATATTACTTCCTGTTTTTGATTCTGTGTACTTTTGATAATGACAACAAGTTTACCATTTAAGAAAAGAGAGAGATAAGATAATACTAATTTCTTTAATTTGTTACTCTAATAAGTACACAACATAAGGCTAAAAATTACAGTCTATAGATACAGTCTGTGGCTATTTATGCCCCTAATTAACAATATTAACAACACTGCAGGAATTTTTTTAACATTATTTGTGTGTGTGAGTGAGTGACTTCTGGTGACATTTGGATGCTGTTTGCACAACATACTTACTGACAGCAGGGTTATCAAGCTCTGAATTGGTGGAGCTGCCAGTTTTCATTACAAGCATCTCATTTTGCAGCTCAACACACCAACCAGCAGAAAGCTATGGCTTCAAGTGCTCAGTGCTGTCATGTTGGGCTTAAGCAAAACCTGAACACACACACACACACACACACCGCTCAGTGGCACTCCACAGCATGACTACCAGTTTGTATATTAGAATTTCTAAATTGAATCCAACTGTTATTTCTGGGTTTGTCATAAAATGTTCTGAAATCACTGCAGCATTTGAAATTCGGGGAAATTAGTGGTGACATGACTGACAAGCTGCACAGAGTGCACTCACTGCTACAGTTCTGACAGAACTGCCTTTAAAAATAAGATAATCTGTGAGGAAAGTTAAAAAAAAAACTGAGGGGGGGAATGCTCACTGTTCTGCCACCAGTAGTTGGATCCGGTTGAACATTCAGTTGCCAGTAGCAACCACTACCCCACTAGTTGCAGTTTAATCTGATGCTGTCACATTGAGCCTTTTGTTGGTTCTTTGAGGAAGCAAATATCGACTAAAACATTTATTATCTGCTGCTCAGGAGCCCCGTTGGGACATTATCTGTGGGTGTTTGATGACTGCAGGTCAGCAAGTGATCAGTTTACTAAAAAAGACAGTATTCTTTCTTATAAAAGACGGTTTATTATAATAAACTGCTTTCATAGAGGATTCATATGAGTGTCTCCAAAGCTATAGAACTGCATATGCTGTATGCACAACAATAGCTAGATATTTACATACAGTATAAAGAAAGCTTCCTGACATATAGATGAAGTCACCTAGAAGCTGAAGGCAAATGATATTGTTTCTGTCAGAGGCTGTTGTAGTGGGTTGAGTTTACTGTGGTGCAGATGCTTAATATAAATACATTTTCACTATGGCAAAATATGTGTAATGCGTAACAAGAGAAACTGTTTGTACTAATGATTTGGCAAATGTGTCCAAAGCACTCTACACAACAGTTAAAATGCAGCCTATACATAAAATACTATAATATTACTCTACAATAAGTACATGTCTTTATACATTCCAGCCACACCCTGCATCTAGGTTCTATTTGCCACCATGGACACTAACAAGCCCAACCTTACAGCGTTCTGCTTGCAGTTAGGCTGGTCAAAGAAGGTGCACTTGCATTTCACAGAAAACAACAGGATGTTACTTACAATAGAATTTGTCTTATTGCTTCATATAGAAATTGCAGAGGTGTGGCTGGTGCTGTCTAAAACAACTCTTATTAATGATAGTAATGGATTTGCTGATATTTCCTCAAGCTTTACACATTGTTCACTGTGTGGTCTCTTCATGCATCATGTGCTTATCAACATTTAATTTCCAACTCTTGGCACCTAGTGTAACCTGGACTGTGCTGATATTCTCAGACAATACCATCTATTTTTAGGCTAATGAGGTTTTCCCCATCAATAGTGTTTTTTTTTCTGAGAATGGACAGTTAAAGCCTTTTGAAACATAAATGCACACATAAACTGTAAATAAGTAGCACTGTGAGCATTGTTGCATTCTTGTACTCACCTAATTCCACAGGCAACCTGGTAAGGTGTGGTCTTCCAGGACTCAGCCTCCACCACCTTTCCATCACAACAATAGCTAGATATTTACATACAGTATAAAGAACGCTTCCTGGCATATAGATGAAGTCACCTAGAAGCTGAAGGCAAATGATATTGTTTCTGTCAGAGGCTGTTGTAGTGTGTTGAGTTGGCTGTGGTGCAGATGCTTAATATAAATACATTTTCACTATGGCTGTGCCTGAAATGATCATCTCATTAACAGCTGCCTACACACCATATTGGGAAGTACTATGCAGTGAGGTCAAAACATACAGACATACTAACCAATTAATTCATTGCCAGAGGCTAAATACATATGGAGCACAATGCATGACACTAATGCTTATATATTGGTTGTAAACTGGTCTGCTATATAGAGTTTAATGTTCCTCTCTGCATGCTCAGACCGCATTACAAAATAGTGATATATAGCTATATAGCTGCTCTGACAGCCATTGGTTCCATGTACTTTTCTTACTAAAATATTCTGTGTTGCGTCATCGAACTCTGACAGCCAGAGACAAAGACAAAGAGCCGGTAAATAAGGTAAAAGTCGTACTATACTGTTAGCCTAGATGAGGTTTGTCTCCATGGTGAGTCTATATATATGTAATGTGCTGCTCATATTGAAGTCTTTCTGAAATGATCATGTAATTTTAGGTTGATAATTAAATTGTGGTGCCATTTGTTGACTTTGTAAGTTGTTAGAAATCTCAGTGAATACAGCTGCGAAACAGTCCACAGAGTCTGAAGCAGGGGTGATGATCGAGGTCTGGGCTATAATACATCTTTTCCTCTTGCTGCATGCTTTAATGATGAGAAAAGAAAATTTCACAAATTGCGATGAAGACAGACAAAAGTGAACGTCTCCTCTCTGCCTCCACTTTTACACATTTCTTTCATTTCCATGCAGTACTTTGTGTCCTTATGTCGACTTTAATAGTTCTTAAACTGAATGTAAAAACCTTCATCTTTTGTGTTGCTGCTTTTCTGTTCGACACATTCATTATGGAGTGCCGGTATGTGTTTTTAATCTTCAGACAGATCAGCCAGCTAATCTATGTACACCGTTTACACTCACAATGCATAATCAAAATAACAAAGAGCAGATTAGTCTTGTTGCTGATTAGAATCATATTGCTGATTGCTCTGCTTACTGGAGGAGTATCTGAGGTTATGTTTGTCCTACATTTTTTTTTCTTCTCTCTTCAGCCTTGCTTGAAGGCGGCAGACTTCAGACAACGTGTGCATTTCAATTACAGTCGAACAGTGGGTTTAAACTTGTGACACTCTCTGAGGGAATAAAGAAGGAGCTGTAGCTCACCGTGCTATCCTGCTGTTCTCGGCTTGTTGTGAGGAGAGGGAAGTCTTGAATAATTAACCTTCAAGCACTTGAAAAGTCAGGCACCATGTTCTATGTCTTGGCTCTGTTTTGTGCTTTGAACACTCTTCCTGTTCTCACTCAGGCTCATACTGCAGTTGATGTGTAAGATATACAAGCAAGGAAGACACAGAAATTATTTTTTTAATGTGTCTGTTTGTGACAGGTGCATAATAATAATCAACATATTTGCATAGATTTATTGCATATTTTAATGTAATTTTCTGTCATTTTATTTGTTAGATTGGCTCAGATTTAATCATATAAAGCAAACAGATAGGTTACTTTAATTTAATATTTTATCATGTGAACCGGTAACTGGTAAAATGCCACCACTCTCATTCTCCATAAATAAAACAGTGCACTGGAGGGGGTAGAGGTGTAAATGGGGAAAATGTAATTTTTTCATCAGTTACATCTAGAAAGTGAGAAAAGAGACAGAGGCAAAGACCCTGTAAAAGTGGATTTATTTAGGGAGTCTCTGCTGTAGTAAGGATAAGATTTATGTGCCATGTCTGAAGTCATTCTCTAATTATTTAGAGATATTGTTAATATTTTATATGACTAGCCATTAGGTGTCAGTAGAGAAACCTTGCAAAGACCAGCTTCTGTCTCTACTCTGCCTACAGTTTGCACTCCCCCACAATTCAGCAGCTGACATTGTCACCTCCCCTCACTGAAGTTTAGCTGCAGCCAGCATTTGTCTACACAGGCACCTCTGGAGATAGCAGCTCTGAGCGCCCGCCTCTTTCACTCTGTCTCACATTCAAAGGAAATTGCAGAGGCGAGTACATGATGGGATTTGTTCCAAATGAATCATAAATATTTTATTCTGCCATGATTTTTTTTTTCAAACACAGACGATGAAATCATCATTTGCTGCTATTGTCTGTCATACAATTTAACAATACTGGGGAATACCTCTATTCATAAAAGGATTTATAAATGTTAGAGAAGCCCTCACTGATTCTTACCCAAGGCCAACATCCACAAAACAAAGCGTCGCCTCTCTGATGCAACAAAGATGTAAAAAGCTGGGGTTGTAAAGAATGAATGGAGAGACATGATACGAGTACCTGCGGGAGCTGGAAGATGGTTTCAAGCTCAGAGTGGATAAGACCTCTTAATTCTACTTAATGAGGGCCATCAGCACCTCTGAATGAATCCCAATTTAATAATACAGGTAGGAGAGTGACATTATGATTCCACATAAGCCTGCTGTGTCGCTCCTCCTCCAAGGGCAAGCACCAGTATGAAAAAAATCACAGGCCTTCAGCTGCTGGAACAACACCACACCAGGTCAGAGACAAGGGACAAGGGTAGGGACGTTCGCTGCTCACCCCGACCAGGCAGACAACCATCTGCTGCAAAATCCTTCATAGCATGGTCCGATCCTCCCCATGCTCTTCCTCTGAGCATGTCGCACGTCTCCCACCAGCAGTCCTAACACTCACCCACTTCTTACAAGTGTCACTTCAGAGGACATTACATTGACTCATTTCATGGAGAACCAGAGCTGCTTCTTTCCTTATAAAAACCTGAAACTGCTTTAAAAACAAATCCTCACCTAAAAATGAGAACCATGTGGGGACTTTCTCACATGGTTCCTTAGAAACAGATTTTTTTTTTAGTTCCCCATGAAAGCCGACTGCCACCACTCTTCTCACATCTCAGTATGTTTGAGTGTGAAACCTGCTACCATTTATTATTATTATTCTGTTTATTTTTGCCAAAGGAAGGCCTGTACTATCCTAATGCATGTACTTTATTACCTTTTCAATTATGACTTTTGTTTTAAAATAATGTTATATTTATTCTATGCACTGTAGTAAAAGGCATTTTAAAACAATGGGTTTAAAGGGTTTAAAACTCTTCTGGCGACTGCTCTTGGCAAATAAGTGGCACAATATAAATTGTGATGTCTTTGACTACCTCTCTCCTTATGAATATGGAAATGGCTCCTCTTACTTCCTCTACATCACCCCATTGTTACGCGCTCCTTTCCTCCTTTCCATGCATCCACAGAGACACACAGACACACACACACACGTAGGTCTGTTTCTGGGTCGCTTGCCTTCCTCTTCTGAGCTTCCTGCAGACTTTCTGGTTCAGACAGAGGTGCTCCCCTTCAGTGGAAATTCAAATGCTGATGCACATGAAACAGCTCTGACAGCAGTCAAATGAAGCACAATAAACAAGGAGGGGAAGAAAACAGAAGAACAGAAGAGACAGAAAAAAAAAAAACTATTCTTAAGCACTGAGCACCTCGACTTGTTTTTATTCCAGGTGAAATGCTCTGATAACAGGTTTCTCTTTTTACAGTGAAACAGGATGAAGATGTGAAATGTGCCAGTCTGCTCATGTATGACCAAAAATGTATAAATAAATCATACAGAACAGCATTAAAAATGTAGTCACATTTCTGGTGGGGGGGTTTAGATTATGATGCTTAGACTGTCATCTCTGACACATACTGTCAAATACACCAAGGGAACACTACAGTTTCCAAATCCTGTGCACTGCCAGGACAGAGGCTAAAAAACAGGAGCAGATATTTTTTAAAGCTCCTTTTCTCAGCTTGCATTTTAGCACAAAACAAGTCAATGTGGAAAACAAATCAAATGTACATCACATCACACCCAGCGAAACATTTATTGGCTTCTTCCCGCAGCCAGAGGTGATGGCAGATCAACCAAGTAGCGGTTAGTTGGAAGGGGAGAGCCACAGAAAGAGCGTGATAGAAGGATTAGGTGCCTTATCATTCAGTTCAGTCTGCTGGCTCAGCAGCAGTAAGCAAATTGAAACTAACAGGATCGGCTGTAGCAACTACCTCTTCACAGTAATATGTGAGCCGAGCCAGGCCTTACTGTCATTAGAGGATTACACTTTATGTCCTCAGCTACTGCCAAAAAATCCTGATGTACTTATAGGAGCAACCTTCCCTGAAACAAAAATCTCATTATACATTTGTTAATATGAGGATGCCTCTCCTGAGAGGAGCCAGGAATCTTGATAGTGATATTTTTCAGAAGCCTATCAAGCTCAAAGCAATTATTTATCACAGCAGTACAGTAGACCTGGAGATACACTAGTCACCCAGGTAATGCTTCTGGCAATCAGGGACATTCATCGAGTGCTGGCATCCATCCATCCATCCATCCATCCATCCATCCATCCATCCATCCATCCATCCAGCCAGCCAGCCAGCCAGTTATCTATCTATCCATCCATCCAGCCATCTATCCATCCATCCATCCAGCCAGCCAGCCAGCCAGCCAGCCAGCCAGTTATCCATCCATCCATCCATCCATCCATCCATCCATCCATCCAGCCAGCCAGCCAGTTAGCCAGCCAGCCAGCCAGCCAATCGATCCATCGTGGGGTACACCCCGCACACATGATCTGTCGAATTATACATGTGTTTGAACCTGTTTGTATGTTTTAATGTGGAGCTGCCAGCAACAGAAACGCCTACTTGACTCCTGCTTCTTCTGAATATTTTGACATCTTGGCTGTGCAGGTTAGACCAAAATAGATCCCCTAACAAAAGGTACTGCATTATACAGCAGTAAAAAAAGTAGTTCAACTCGATTTGAATTCCAAACATATATTACACTAGGTTTATTCACTTCAACAACCAGCTAAGCCTCTTGAGATGAAATAGCTCATTAGAAGCATAAAAACAAGAGAAAAAAAATCTTAATCGACCTAGGCTTCAGTGTGATGACTTCCTCTGAGTCATTCCCACATCTTAGGTAGCAAAGCCTCAGTGATCCACAAAGGTAAGCTGAATTAATCTCACGAGTTCTCATTTTATTTCACAAATTGAAAAGCGCCCCACAAAATCCAGAAAGCTCATATATTCATATAGGGAGCATGAAATGGAATATTTTATTTTCTGTTTTGAAAGAGCAGCAAAACAAAGCTAAATGTCATCCACGGCTCCCCCTTGGCTTTGAATGGCACCGTGATGGTACAGATCTCATGTTCGTCTTGCTGTTTAAAGTGGCAATAATAAATTTTTCTGTTGTGTAAGGTGTGGCCCATAGCCATTACATTTGTCAGGGAGTCACAAACATGACCTTATTGTGACCTACGGTACGTTAATATTCACCCATATTTCACAGAATAGAGTTTTAAATGTGGTTTCTGCATGCCATTTTTTGTCATTGTTTTGGTGAAAAATAACTAACTGCCACAGTTTTATTAGCCGTATTTGTGTAATTACTCTCACTGCCAAAAGGAGGAGACAAATGTCACCGGCCGCAGCTTTAATTATCATTATTGTAAATTATCTTTGGCTTGTTTACCACTCACTAAGCCACTTCTAGAATTAGAAACATCTAATGATGTTGATGATGCCAGAAAAGATGCTTTTCAAATCAGCTTGATCCCAGTGCCCGCATCCAATCAGTGCTTTTATCTCAAGGCATATTTACCCTGCGCCAAAAAAAAGGTTCATCACCCTGTCTGACCTCCTGTATCAAAGGAAGCGCTTTCTTTCTGATGTATGAGAGGGTCTGCGTTTTGTTTGATGTCAATCACTTGTCTTCTTGGCCTTACATATTCTTAAAAAAATCAAAATAGCATTCATTCTATGTTAGCTATGGGTTTACAGCAGTGAAGATTCTGGAGCAACATATAGAGTTCAGTTGTACTTGTGCAGCCAGTGATGTTATTTTTGCAGCAGATTGGGGTTAAAAGTTCAATTTTAATCCTATTAGATCCTAATGCACCATTTGACAACATAAAATTTAATGGGCTGCCTCAATTTTGTGGGTTGACATCAAAGGCAAAACACTAAACTACCTTCATCATAACACTACGTCCTTCCCACTCACTCAGCCTATAGCTTTTTTCAGCACACATTACCATGAAGTTCCTCAAGGTTCAATCCAGGGTCCTTCTTTATCCCTCATACCCGCATTGGTCTTAAAATGTAAAAGCTGGAATAAATTCCGCCTTCCTGGAGATTATGATATTTGTTTGCCGGTTGAATCTTTAATACAGTAATTCTTGAGACGTTGCCTCTGAGCTTGTGGAGCTCCCTGGATCACAGTCCATCTCTTTAAACTATGGTCCCACACCTCCAGACTGCAAGGGATCAGTTTTTCTTTCTCTGGCCACAGAGGCAGCATCTCTGTATCTCTGGATTTTCACATCCTGATAACAGCTAATGACAGTGCTTAGTATCTACACCAACAGCTAGATCACTATGGCCCCGTTCACACTGGAACAAGACATTCAAGCTACAGTGGGATTAAATCTGGATAGCCTTTAAGATGGATACGTTCAGACGTATTTTCAAATCTGAAAGTGTGTCCACACTCAATCCAGATTAACCCGGCATGTTTGTTTTCCTCCAAACCACATACAGAGTCTGTTCAGGTCGCGGTAGGACTGCGTGCCTGCATGCGTCATGCATTTTTTTAGTCCTGTGTCGCTCGTTCTTTCATTTTTTTTTTGGTTCAAAAAGCAGTTTATTCCTTTGTAGCCCTGTCGAAAATAAACTCGGGGCAAAGCGGTCATAGTTCCACAGTTGTTCGCACATGGCTTTTGTACGCGGCTCGGACACTGTCCCTGTGAACCGGCAGTATCATGTTGCTAGCGATTTGCTAGCTGCTTTTGCGTTCAGACCTGAGCCAGATTTAAGCCAGTCCGGATAGATCCACCTCCGAAAGGTGGATTGAAAACTATCCGGATATATCCAGATATGGCCTGAAGCCCACTGAATTTCACTTGGAGCAAAAATAATGAAAAAACTCTTTAATTTCATCAAGCAAGCTGCTCTATTGTCACACTACTCTGTCATGCAGTGAAACATCTCTTTCTTTTCTATCTTGCTCTGCATGATCCTAATTTGCAAAGGCAGACCAAATCACACTGTTCCAATTCAGGCACCTCCACATGGTTTATCCATTTAGAATTGATTGATTGATGATTAAATGATTTAATGCAGGTCAAATCTAGTCATGGCTCGAACACTAACTCTACAACCTTATAAGAAGAGGTTCTAAGAGCTTCTCTTTATGCACATAATGCCCCACATTGTAGAGACCATTGTGTGGTTGCATTTATAATCTTTACAACAAAAGTCCCAACACCTTTACAAGATTAATGATACACAATCGTAGTCAACAAATAAATGATGATGTATTAAAATAAGACTTCACTGATCCATGGGGGCAACTTCCCAAGCAGTGAAAGTGCATTAAGTAATTAGTGTGACCTTTACCAACTGCAACATAAAAGTGATTAACATTTTAAAATCTTTTTATACCAAAACATATATAACTTTGTAGACAAACACTTAAAGAAATACAACAAATACAAATAGTAATGTCTAAAATTGAGATTTTGCAAGCTTCACATCTATGGAAATGTTTAATATTTAACACTGATGCATCATTATTGTTACTTCCTTTTTGTGTTCATCATGTCTTTTATTTAAAACTGTGAATTTATTAAGAAAAACAATGGAAACGGCAGCTGCTGTGGTCTTTGTGTAACTGTAGAGAAAAAAAATCTTTTCAAATTGAACATTTAACTCTATTTTTACCATCTAAAAATGACTTGATAGACAATAATCTTTCCAAGCACAATCATCCATACACAAAAGAGCAGCCAGGAAGGTATTGTGGAACATATAATAAGACATGCACAATTCACCAGCACCTGCTGTGGAATCCAAGTAATGGAGAGGAAACACGAAGCAAGAGCCAGTGAAGCAGATAGCACATGAATAAAGCAGGAGGAGGAGATGGATGGAGCAGGGGGCCCGAGTCCTCCCTCCCCTCTCATTTCCTTCGGAGCAGGTCGAGAGGCATCCTTGGCTTTAATCAGGCTCACCTAAGCATACCTCAGCACTGCTGTGCCACGATGATGGATGGCCTGGAGAAATACCTGTAATGGCAAAGCTCCATGCTTTGTGTTTGGCAAAGCAGGTGCTCAAGCTCAAAAAGCAATGGAGGACTGATAAAGACAACTGAGGCATGTACTTTTATAGCATTCTCAACATTTTCACCTAATTATTGCATTCCCCCTCTGCGCCTTATTTGTATCTGAGGGAGATAATCAACTTTAATGCTCCAACCTGCTGCAGCTGAAGTGTGGACGCAGCTGAGCAGCCTTTCAGGGCGTCCTCTGACATTTAGTGTGATACACCGGCACAGAACTCGCGTTTTTGCCCCTAGTCTGACATCATGTAGCACTGATAGAAAGATGTCTTTTTGCTGGGTCCTGAACGTTACATTTTGTTCTTTGAAGAGTGCCGAAGGTTCAGTTTAATCTATTCACACACAGTCTTTTTTTCATGCTGTTGCCTTCAAGGACTGAGGCTACTGCTGCACACAGAGCAGCTCTAGTAATTGTAATAAATAATGTATGATTAATATGGCTGATTAAACAGTCTGGGAATCCTCTCCCTGTGGGCAACACTACTTCCAGCAGAATAACAAAGATTACCTTGGAGCTTTCCGCTCTTGTCAAACTATTGTCTGATAAGAAGTCAGACAGCCGCTCCAGATCAAAGAACACCTCAATGCAAGTTACCTTTGTACAGTTTTAGTCACTGATGATTGAAAGTCTAGGTGTGTTATACAAAGTGCACAGTTTAGGAAAGTGAAAGTTTTCAGGCAGGCTCTGCTCTTCTAAAATATAAAAGATATCAACGTTTCCTCACGTCCAGATCAGATATGATTTACAAAGACATGGAATTTCACCATAGAAATCCACAAAGAGACATTTAAATAAGATATATTTTTCAAAAGAAAATGAATGAATAAACAAAGTATGTTTCACATTCATTCAGTCAAGTCAATACATTAAAGAGGCAAACAACATAACAACATAAAAATAGAATAATATGCAGCACTGCAGAGACCTCATGCTAACAAGTTAGAGCCTGATGATACCACTGCATAGCACAAGACTAGCGGGATTTATTTAACACTTCTCGTTCCACAAACACACTCCAATTTGCATCTTGCATAGAGAGATAAACAGCATTAAACAGAGACAACGACCACCTTAAAGCTGCAATTTATGTTTGGATTGTGGTGAAACATTTACATTCTGTTGTAACCTGAACTGAACTCAGCTGATTAAACCGGCCCGTCCTCACCAGGAAACACGTAACATGAGGTTGATTTTTCAGTCCTTGAAAACAGAACATGAGAGCACATTTTTCCAGGCTGCATCTCTACATGTTCATGTAGTGACTCATCCCGATGGTGGGTGAAACTGGTGACCATGCAGGAGGAATTTGTGTGCTTTAAAATGATCCTAACCTAATCCCTTATTCTGTTTTTAACTAGTTTTTAACAGCAAATCTGCAAAATTGAACCGTGTTTTTTTTTGTGAGATTAAAATCTCATCAGTCAAATATTATTGATGGTGTTTTATTGTAAAGAAGAAAGACATTGTTTGTCTTTCTTAGGTGCAGAAATTAAAGTGCCCTTAGCATTTTAATGTGTCTAAATCTAATGTTCCACCTTAACCACCAAAGGATATCATTATGATTATGACTGAACTGTAATACTGTCATTTGCTTTTTACAATGCCATTTTCTGATCTAAAATTTGGAAAATGATTCCACGCTTCTTTTACCATAGTTTTGTTAGAAAAAAGATGTTCAATGGCCGACAGATTTTATCCACTTTACATGTTCTCTCTATCATTTGTGCTTCCCTATCAGCACTAGAAATCCTTTTTATTCTCTCAACGTTAAAATCACCTTTTGGAAAATTGCATTTAGCCACTGAACTCTAAAGCCCTCTGCCTCCGGTCCACGCTTGAATCTCACCCTTTGCTCTACTTCAGCCTTCTTCTGAAACCGGTAACACATCATCATTACTTGCTTTGATTGAAAAATTTGGACCTTCATTTCTCATTTTGAGGTATTTTCTGTTTCTTTTTTTGTAGGACTGTGGAGTGCCCTTCTCTAAAGACCCTTCATATCAGACACAAAGTATGAAAAATTACATTTCCTTTCCGCTCTACCTGATGGAGACAGCACTAAAACTTTCTTGCCATAAATTCTCTTTAAATGTCAGGTTTCCACAGACTTGAGACAAGGTCAGAATCTTTGTCCACAATGGTCCCTTGATGTATGGAGGGAAAATGCTATTACAAACTCAGCTGCTTTTGAGGGACATGCTCTGTCCCTGTACTTTGGCTAATATACCTGATGGGACCACTACCACAGGCGGTCAACCGAGTGAGAGAACGGCGTATTTCTAATTCAAAAGCTATTGTCTCTGACAGACTCTGACCTTTAGCAGACAGAGGTCCTTAAATACTGTTATACGGTTCGGGGGGAAATAGAAGTTGTTTAGCCTAATCCCTGGCACAGCCACTCACAGAATTCAATAAAGCACAAGGTTACAGGCTGTCTGTTCAACTCTACAACAAAGCAGTCAGAGAACACTTGAAAGTTTTGTGTGTTACAGTTGCGACCTCAAGGTACTGAAGCCAAAAGAAGATGATTTACAAGGCCTACACTAAACTAAAAACTACTGACAAGGACTCCAGGAGCAAACAGAAGCAACTAAAGACTAGCACAGCTAATGCACACCCAAGACAGCCACACTATACCGTTCAGATTTGACTTTTGTCAGAGCAAGTTTCCTGTATCAGACTGTGAACATCACTGACGATGTGTTGCGTTCACATGCTACCTGTGTCATCAACAATGGAAATGTGTAAGACCGGCCCCACTGTTCCTGCAGTTTGACGATGACAGCCACACTTTTAATCAATTTTTTTGACCAGATCCTGAAACGACTAAAGTCTGGTTGATGAAGAATCATATTTAAGCAGCTTTATCCTGGCAGTCTGAATGTATCCTAAGTAACTGAATCACATCCCTGCAGCAGTTTCAAACTTCCACGTTGTTAGGTGTATGTAGTTCAGTTTATTGTTCCAAGGGAAGACACTAGCCTGGCCAGCCATACCCTTAAACTTCACAAAAACACCCTCTGTGAATGAGTGTGGAATCCCTCAGCTTCACGGCTAGTTCCACCTTAGGTACCATGAATACCAATCACAACAGTTTATCTGAAATGGGGCAGGCAGAGACCAGACTTGTGTAGAATAGAAAAAGGATGAAGATGGCCGGCCATGATGGGAAGACACTGGTGAGCAGGTCTATGAGAGGCAGCCACTACCTTGACTCATGATCACATCACATGCTCAGTAAAATAGTTCCGGGTTAGCTGGTTAGCATGCTGAAATCAGTATATACACAGTACAATACAGTAATAGGCATTGATTAAACGACTGTCTATGAAAGTCTGAGTCTGAGTGTGTGACTAAATGAAACAAATCTTGCCCACATGTTGGCATTTCATAACAATACACCATTACAAGTGAAGATTAAGACAGGCTGTGATGATATTTAGCCAACCCCGGTGGTGTGACTGAAGTATCCATCCTTTGAATTATTCCTTGTCTTTGTTTGCAGGAGCCTGAAGTATATCCTAACATGCACTGGGCAGGAATCCAATTAATAACAGAGCTGGCACAGACAGTCACTCACAGCCTCACTTATGGCTGAAATGATGTTTCAGGCACAAAAGACTCGCATGTGTTTGGACATCATTCAAAAGATATCACAGAAGCGTGTTAAAAAAAATATGCAAATGTACTCATAACTGAGCCACCGTGTCACCTTTCTTCATATGCACACACTCAAAGTGGTTTGTTGTTTTTTTTTAACCACCACAAATCCAGTCAGAATTATTAAAATATATCAAATAAAGATGAAGGACAGTAAGAAGGTTATTGGTGTGGGCTGTTTTATTACTTCGGAGGATGATTAGGCTATTTTTTATTGTGGTAATTTGCTATTTATATGAATAGAAAAGCCCATAAATAGCACAGCATTGCAGAGTGACAATGTGATTAGGGCTTTGGCAACTCAAGATAAGCAAATTGTGTTGCTCTAAGTAAAAGCTTTCCTGGGATTCACTTTGCTTGACCTAGAAAGTCCCGTCACTCCCACTCATCCACGCACTTATTTCCTCTCAACAGGGTTTAAGAAGTCAGTTACGCTCCAAGGTAGCAGGTGCTACGCTGTCCACAGAAAAACCTAACCAGGTAGCTACGTTTATCCCCCCCACACAGTAAAACTTTCATAAATATCCGAAGCATTGGATTTGTTCATGGCTGTCATACAGTGTTCGCCCAACCAGCTGTCTGGACAGAACCACTGTGGGTTCACTTCTGATTGTCAGAGAGGATTAACAGTCTGATTTCTGGTTTGACAGACAGCACCTAAAGCAGTGAAAGAGCTTGATAGCTTTGCATAAAAATATAGCCGCCTGGCTAGCAGCATGACAGGATGGATCACCGGACCAAAATACCTCAACAGCATGACTAGAGATAAAAGTTTGTGAATAATTGCTGCTTTACTGAGAATGTATGGGAGTATGTTCTGGATAACACTCAAAGACTGCTGCCAGGAGCATCACTCCAGACTCAGATTAACAGGGAGCAAAGGCTATATCTTTACATGGTCATGAGGACAAAGGCTTGTCGTGATGGCCACCAACAGTGACCATGTAACAGGAACAGTTTTCTAAAATGTGTATTTTATGTTATTAATTTGTGTGTTTTAAGACGATCTTTTCCTAACCCCTTACCTTAAGGCAAGCGAAAACAAAACAGCTTGCAGTGTCAGGGGGACTTAACCCTCAAACTCTGAGTGAAAGTCTGCCATGTTGTATGTATGTATGTATTCCCACCGTTTCTGCTTTATCCTGATAGCCTCACCAACTGCACCTGGTCATCTGGTGAGGATGACCAGGATGCCCTTTTAATTAATTTGTAAATAAATTCCAATTTTGTTAATTTCACTGGCTTTTCTGTCATGTTGCTACACACTGAGCCGGGGGGGGGGGCCTTTTGTTGTTACTTTCTTGGACATTGCAAGTGCTTCTAAGTTTACTTTTACCGTGGTGTGGTGTGTATTTTGTTCCTCCCTTTGGTTTTTGCGGTAAACCCCTGGTAAGGTAGGCACCGAGCGAACCAGCTGAACTGATCCTTCACTTCTTCCATCAGCTCACTGCTTTAATATTTTGCCTTTTTTGTTTTGAGGTAACCCTGGGTGGGGACATTAGTTCCTGTTGGGGGTGTGTTGCACAGAGTAGCTGATTAAAACTAGCTGGTCACACTGTGAAGCACTTCTGCATTGAGCCAGGGTCATAACACCACCATGCCCAAGCTACCTCCTTTATCGGACTTTGGTGGCTGTATCACACACACATGATCAGACGACTTTGGGCAATACGATCATATGTTCTATTAGGACAAACTTGACCGTGTCATACATCTGACTAAATGTGACATTTTTTTTTGTGAGGACATGTTGAATAACCACCAAGCTTCACTTGTTTATACAGGCAGGACGCACACAAAAAATTTTAAACAGTTACTAATTAATCCCTAGTCTGTGCATTTTGCAGTGCATATGTACAACCCGCCCCACAGAGCTGCTGGCATGGCTGTGGATGCTTGTTAAATAATTAGTCGACTATAATTTCACTAATGTAAATGTAAGTACCTGCTGCAGCTATTATTTCACTCAAGAAAGTACTTGACCTAAAGGACACACAGAGGAGATTTAAATGCTTCAGATGGACAGAGTCCTGATTGGATCTGCCACATTGAATAATAAATGTATGTAATTATGCTACTCTTAAGAAAGCTTAACCGTGGCACACCTTTTAACTTTTCAAGACTTTAGAAAAGTTTAGTCAGAAATTTAGAAACAGCTATTTTAAAAGCTGTGATGCCTTTTTACCAATTTATTTATGACACAGTGGAGCCGCAATGTGACTCAGGCCTCCTTTTGTGAAGCAGCTCCCTCTTTGCATAGCAGCAATATATGTTTGCTAAAATCCTGTGTGACTCAGGAAAGGTTCGATGCGATTATCTGTCAAATAACAGTTAAATATTCTGCATAAATTGCACGCTTAAATTGCCATTTAACCAGTGATTGCATCAGGATGGTAGCACAAGCCGCATAGACTCCGACGTCCTGTTTCCTAATCGCAGATATCTAGTGCTGTGAAATGGTTCTTATCATGGGGATTTGTCTGTGATCTTTCTCTGCTCATTCTGTGCAGGGTTGCAGGGGCAGTGGAGTCTATCTGAGCTTAGTACATGGAGTATTACAAAAAAGGAGGCTGACCATGGCTCAGGTTTTTTTTTTTTTTTTTTACAATCAACTCGGCACCTTAGGCGAGAAACACATTAAAAATCTGCTCACAGTGAAGAGAATCTATTCACTCAGCAAAAGTGAACCTTTGTACATGAATGCTATTAAATGTTTTCTTTATCCATTAAATTGCTGTTTAAATTGGCGATGTGCAGCGCCTCATCACCACTTCGCTGCTTTTCTACGTCATATGAATAGAGCCTTGTTAGCCTGCCTCATGTCATTGCAAGAATCATGAAATAAACCACGGTCCATCTTTACTATTTGAAGGTCAGCCAGAGAGGGAAAAAATTTCAGGAACTTTGAAAGTGCAGTCCTGATGAAACTGCCTCTCACAGGACCTGCCCGAGGACAGGAAGACCAAGTGTTACCTCTGCTGCAATGAGGATGAGCTCATTAGAGGTACCGGCATTAGAAATTACCCACTAACGGCGGCCGAAATTAGAGCCCGCATCAATGCTTCCTAGGAAGCAGACACATTTCAGACACATTAACTGTTCAGAATCAGTGCAAAAGAGAAGAGAGGGCATTAAGAAGAGGCAGACATCTTTGGTCTGATGAGTCCAAATTTGCCATTTCAAAAAAAAAAAAAACAGAGAAGGTGAGTGGATGTTTGAGGAGGCACTCATTCCCTAATTCCTTTCCAGCTCTTCATCACCAAGAAAACATCACTTGAGGCTGATATTTCCAGCTCTGTTGTCTGCCGCCTGCATGTCGTATGTGTTGTAAGGGGCAGCCTTGTTACCATGGTAGCGGAGATTTACTTGTAAAATGATCTTTACATAAATCTAACCTTTTTCAATGTCTGACATTACCTCTGTGTGAAAGAAGAACACTTCATCGCCACTGTTAGTCCATTCTGTTCCTTTGTATTATCTATTATATGCACATTTTACTCATACAACACACTGTTTCTTTTTATTTCATATATGTGATAGCTGCCATTTGTCCATATTGGCCTATATATAACATACCGTGGCGTGTCTGGGGTATGTAATTATGCGTTGTTTGTTAATGAGGATGTGTTCTTTGCTTTAGCTTTGTGTCAAAGTTTGAGCAGCAGATCAGCCGCACATATGCCTGAAACTCAGATAATAATATTTTTCAGACAAACTGCACCATATGAAGGTAATAAGAGGGGACAGATACCTGTCAACAAAGTGAAGTGTAGCTTGTAGTAGTCAAGTGAAGCGGTGTAACAAAATCACCACCTGCACAGTGTGGGAGTGTTTTTAAGTGTTTTGGTGCAAAATACTCAGATTTGTGTCTGAATGGCTCTTCCACTATACAACATCTACCTGATGAGAGCAGAGTGATCAGTCTGATGTTGTGGCAGTTGTTATGCATCTGTGACATCTGTCTCCCAATCATGGTACCTAAATGACACCCACAGTTGTGTTCCAAAGCTGTTTAAAGTGCTGTTTGTACAGCCTTGTCAATAAAACTCCAGTGCCTCATCTGTGATATAGAAGTTATAGAATGTTAGAACAGGCTTTTTTTTAAACTTTTTGCCGGTGTCTGCACACTGGCGACATTTGAGATCCTTTTTTATATTGGAACAATGTGAACACCGACACCACCCTCATCACAGGCTCTAATACGAGTGCGGTTTGCCTTTAAGTCAGGGCTGATTTGCTTCTTCATGGTGGCATTAAAATCAACTTTAGTTTCACTCTGCTCACTCTCAGTCACACAAACTCCTCTCTGTGAAAGGGACTCATCATTATTCTGAATTCCCTCTATCAGTTTTGCAGCTTGCAAATTTAATGATGCGATGCCGATCACATTTTGCAATGCAGTCATGAGTGAAATGTGAATATAGAAAAGTGAAGTAAGGATGCATCTCTGGGGTACACCTGCGTTCATTAGGACTGCAGATGAAGTGATATTATCTATTCTCACCGCTTGTTCTCTCCCAGTACGCTCAGGGTAACACAATACCTGCATGATGCCCTGTACTAGTTGGTCTTTAATGTATACACTAGCAGCAGTTAATTAGAAAAATATGTGTGTGTGTGTTTGACCCCTCACTGTCAACAAAAAGCTGTTCGTGCATCTGCATAAAACAAGAAAATATATGTTACCCTTCTCTCTATTAAAGAAGAGTCCAGGTTTCTAAAATGTAGAAACCAGATCTTGTTCCAGCTCTATAGCTCTCACTATATGAAAATTGGATGAAGCTTTTATCAGCTTGACAACAAAATAAAGATAAAATGACTCTTGTAGCTTCAGAAAAATTACATATCATTTCAAAACATCCCTCCACAGTAAATCTGAAAGGTTACATTTTTTAAAGGTGTTTCCATGGCATGACATGTTATTAATCCAGCCTTTTCCAGAGCAGGTGATGTTCAGCACCACCTCATTTAAAACAACCACTACCACAGGCCAGTTTTTTCTCTTATACATGGCATCAATATCCCTGGAAGGTCCTGTCTAGAAGCACATATCCTTAAGTGTCCCTTTAGGAAATTATGCTTTAGAGCATTTATCAATTAATTTAAATGCATCCAATATTCAGATCCTTATCCCACTGTGTGGGGTTAAACTTTAATGTAAGTCTTCGTGTCCTTATGACACTGTGAGGGGGTTGCAGCTAGAAGAATCAGGCTAATGCTGTTATATATGCCATATAGGAGACACATTAGTTTAATGAAATAAGCCTATAGAAATGTAATTATAGTCAGATCTATTCCTGCAGTGACATTATAAGCCTATTAACATGCACGTTACCACCACGGGCAGCTGTTCATCTGTTTGGCAGCTGCAGTTTGGATGTATTGTGTTTGTATGAGATTATAGTTTACAATACGTCACCATGTTTAAGTTTGTTTTGATATATATAGTATACAGTATATATACAGATATATTCCTTTCCATTAACTTTATTTAACCATGAAGAGACCTTCATGGTTATCCTTATCCTAGCTTCTTAAAGGTAGGGTAGGAGATTTCATTCTGATGCACTTTTTGTTAAATTAGTGTAACTTCTCTTTACAATCTGATAGCAACCAATTAGTTTTGGCAGTTTGGCATTAAAACGAAGAATATGAATCATCTGTGGAAGCTATAAAACGCTCAAAACATCAGCCAATCCTCCGGGACGACCCTGCGCGGAGTATTGGCTGGTTGTCACTCTCTTCCTGCTCTGTGTGCACCAGAGAGGTACGTGCATGATGGCCGAAGTCACAGACCGCAGCTCGCCTTCAGGTAATGTGATCGGGAGGCGTGGCTTTGGGATGAGCTCAGAAAAAAAGGGGCGTGTGTTTACTTTCGAAATCTGGCTGACCCTCACTGAGTGTTCAAAATCTCCTACCCTACCTTCAAGCAAACCTGACCTTGTTTTTAAAAGATACAATTTGGAGGAATAATATTATTAAACATACATATTAAATTATCTTATTACATATTATGTCTTTAGACAATATTGTCTATTTTTGACAATGGAAGACCTAACAAAAAGTGAGACAAACTTTCCTCAGAAGTCTGGACTCTTCACTTAGATAATCCTGGGTTGTAACAGAAGAAGGGAGTCTATAATAATAACAATAACTTCTTACAGCTTCTTCTGTCACCTTCTATAGTGTCATGTTGGTGATTACATCACCTCAGAAAGGTGTTAATGAACATGTTTTCATTTCATTTTTATCTCTTCCACCCACTTCACTTTTCTTTTTTTTCCCCTTTCTGGCTCGTTTCCGACATAATTTCCACCTGCTCATCCTTACCAGATGTCACACCCTCAGCAAATGTCTCTGCTGCAAATCATTATCAATATCACTGAGTGCCAATTTCAGGTGAACACAGAGCAGGCCTACGTGTGATGATACTCTGGAATGAAGCCAGATTTTTATATGTTGCTATTTTAATGCCAAAAAAACAAGATCCATATTGTAGTTAAAGCAAATGTTGCTACTGGCTCAGAGTTGGCATGTGTCCACTGATTTCTCTACTGTCAAAAATAAATCAGCTTCAAAAAAACTCTGTAGATTTTTAGTTTAATGACAGGATCTCCTCCAGTGAGGAGCTGCAGCAAGCTGTTTGTATGCCGACCGGACTCAGCCCTGTGATTGACCCAACTTTCCTGACTCCCTGTCCCTCACCTCCCACAGCAATATTCTGAGCCCCCTAATTGGGAAGACTGTGGGCTCACGGCAGAGAGTCAGCCAATCAGGATGTCTCCTTCTCCACGGGAGTGGAACTGCACGCTGGCTGTGGAGCTTGTTAAGGCATAGTTACTGGTAGTATCATGGGAGCAGCAGCCCACAAACACACAGACACGCACCGGACACACAGCACAGCCACTCAAATCAGCCATGTCTACAGCTCTGAGTGGAAGATTTAAGATGGTACAGGCAGCCTCCAAACCTCACAAATTAAAACCATTTGGCCCGATGATGCTGACAGTTATGAACGCTGGGATTAAGTTGTGTGTCTCAACACCTTTGGCAATAACAATTAACACAACAATAAAACACATCATCTCCATTTAGTCATGCTTCATCATAGGAAATGGTGGCAACACTACTTAATCCTGGGTTTTGATGGCTATAAACAGAAGCAGTAAACAGTGTACACTGTTTACTTGATGATGAACCACTGTTTCAAATTACACACAGCATGTCGTGCATTCACTGGAAATATAGCAACATTTCACCAGCGAACCTCTATCATTACAGATTGCATACACTGCTAAATTAATCCAATAAACACTGTGACGTGTTCACGCACACCATATATTGATTATGGGATATTCTTGTTTACATGTTCTAATAACAGCAATCAACACCAGCGGTGGTAGCATGTCATGAATTCTGATTTCTTTTCGTTAAAGTGTTATTTACACTTACACTTTAGTTACATGCTGCAATAATGTAAGGAAGATCAGCAGTGTGGTTTGAAATTAGACCCAAAGACAGACAACAAAAAACTGAAAAACCAACCCACAAAATCCAAAAAACTAACGCTCAAAAACAAAGTTTAAACAGAAGATCCCAAAACAGAACAGAAACCAACCAGGAGCAAAGAACTCAGGAGAAAACACTGGAACCACCAAAGCACGCTCTGAAGCAACACACAGAGTGGCAACACAGACAAATGGGAGCATAGGGCTTAAATACACAAGGGTAAAGAGACACAACAATCAGAGACACCGAGGAAAAGCTAGACTTTCAAAATAAAACAGGAAGCAAAATACACATGGAGGAATAACCAACGCAAAAACAGACGATGCTTTTCAGACAAAGAAGCCAGACAAACAGAAGAGGCTGTTTGCAAGGTGGCAAAATGGCAGATGGCACAAATTAAAGGACCTTTGTTCATTCTCGATTTTGTAGATATTGTGATTATATTGTTAGTGTAAACTGTTTTGGCCGCACCTAAATCCTTCCACCTCCAGCATCAAAATGAAGACCTGAGGCCATGAATGAAGCCTCAGTGACCGAGACAAGAACACTGACATGACTGACACTCTGTGAAAGGATCACAACACGGGTCACATCAGACTCTGATGTCCGAGAGAACGCAGTGAGTGATGAGAGCCAGAAAACACGCACACAAACACACACACACTTGTCTGTCACATCAACTCTAATCTTCTGGGGTTTTTGGATTTCTGTTTCCTGTAAGAGGCAGCAGGCATCGCAAAAACACACAGGACGACTCTTCAATGTAACATTTTAATGACGTGTCTGTTAAAGGCAGATTAGCAGGCATAGGTGAAAAGGTTGAAAGGGTGACGAATAATAATACCACATGTTGTATGTAAAATATGTGACACATACCCTGGTGAATGACTCTCTCACAGATACAAAGTTTATTAACAAAGTTTGTACTGTGCTGTTTTAATCATGTCATTCAGAGTGATTTTCATGATTTCATAACACTCAGCAGCTGGCACAGGATTGCATGTGCTATGCTGATAGGTTTGACTGCTTAGCATAATGAATGAGCACCCCTGGAAGCAACAGGGAGGCCAGATGTCTCTCATGATATGAAATAACTACCAAAGACCAGGGGCCCACCACAAATTATAATGCAGGAGAAGTTGTTTTTTGGGTAAGCCACAGTCTAACAGGGACACACTTTTAAAAAGATGGAAATGAAGGCAGTGGGTTTGAATGTTGTCACAGTGTAGGACAGGATGCATAGCGATGCAGCTGAGGGCAGGTTAGTGCATTTGGCCAATTTATGGATCACGTACAACAAAGCAGTCAAAGCTCAGACATCCATTTACTGCTGGAGCTTTGCGGATGTAAACACATTAAAAACACTTTTACATATGCAACAGTGTCAGGCCTATTTGAATAAGGTATTCAGAGCAGCTACATTTGATGAGATGTTCATTAGAAGCACTCCCTTCAGTCTCCATTTTGGCTCATAAAAGTCTCAGTAAAGTTTAAATCTGTTGACTTTGTGAGTGTAAGACCTTCCAGTTTTTCCACTGATAAAAGCTCTGGTTGTGCAGGCGGTGAGTTCAGGCTCAGGCCCCGATGCTTCCTTCTCTAATTTTTCCAATAGCAACCAATTAGTTAGACAGTTTTGCATTAAAACGAAGAATATGAATCATCTGTGCAATCCTCCGGGTGGACCCTGCACAGAGTATTGGCTGGTTGTCGCTCTCTTCCTGCTCTGCGCGCACCAGAGAGGTACGTGCATGATGGCCGAAGTCACAGACTGCAGCTCGTCTTCAGGTAATGCGCGTCCATGTGATTGGGAGGCGTGGCTTCGGGGTGATCTCCGAGAGAAAGGGGCGTGTTTTTACTTTCAAAATCTGGCTGACTCTCACTGAGTTTTTAAAATCTCCTACCCTACCTTTAAGGGTTCATTTTTCAGTCTCTGTCCACAGAACTTTGCTACACTCATGTTTGAAAGGACTAAAATGTGGATAATCCATGCACGCTATGTTTCTAAACTGCTAGACTAAGATTGTTAATGGGAGCACAGATTTTAGGTATACTGTCTTGAACGCTTGTTAAAGTTAAATTAGAGGATTTTAAGAAAAAGTTTTTAACAAAAATAAACATAAAAAGTAATATGAGTTTAAATGATTATTATAAGCTGTGCAAACATAATTTTCCATTTTCTAAAGGCTCTGGCTACATCATAGTTGTACAGAAAATTGTTGCAGAAAATCTGACATCTCCACAGTAACTATAGAGCGCTGATGTTGAGGAGTGATAATTACAGCCATCATCCCTCTGACCAGCAGCAGTCAAATCTGACACGGCACTACAAGGACAAGGCAGGCCTTTAATCCACAAGTCGCACCATGATTGCATCTTAAACTGTGAGCATCATTAGCACCCTCCAAACCCCGGCCGGGCCTTTTTTTACTCCTTCAAAAGCCAGTCATCACTGAGTCCTGTAACGACAGATGCCTGTGTGGGGGCAACACGCTGCATCTATATGCCCACGACAGACTTTATTAAATCTCACAGCAGCTCCAACATTCAGCCCATCCCTCTCTACACAGCATCTGAAATGTAGCATGACCTTTCTGGTCCCATCAGACTGGCATCAGACTGCCAGGCTGTCTGCTTGATGTGTTTGGGTCCAGCATGTGCTGACAGGAATCCGGAGGAGGAGGAGCAGAGCGGAGCCAAATCAGAGGAGTGAAGCTACTTATTCACATCGACCCTGTTTTTGACAGTTTTTGCCCCCCCTCCGTCTCTGCTCCTCTCTTTAGGACTGGACTCCTTGCTTCAAATTTCAAGTGACATTGAATGATCAGTTTGTAAAAGATTCAGACTGGTCTGAACCGCAGTGTTCTGTGAAGAAGTCAGATGCCTGTGATGATCTATGAGTTGCCAGCAATAAGTCTGAAATAGGCGTCTCATTTTGATCTCAGGGTAACACGACCATGACCAACAGGCTCATGGGACAGGGAACTTCAACATCATCAGATCATCAACATGCAGCAAGCACACAAGTCAGAAAATACAACATAATTCGACCCCTGCTTTCCTTTTATGTGTGAATGTAAGTGATGAGAGCACAGACTTTCATGCGTGTTCCATTTAAGTAATTTCAGTTGGCTGATGGCTCACAGGCTATTTCCACATCTTGGGTAACAGACTAATCATGGATTATGTAAAAAAAAAAAAAAATCCTACAGGTCGTTGCTTTTACAAGCATTTGAGCTCTGTGGTTTGATGTCAAACTGACTTTTTCCACTCTAATCTAATGTAATTGTCTTCGATGTGAAGCTGCTCAGCTGCTCATGGTTTTAATAAACAAAATCCACAAGCCATATCTGAATTATTAATATCAGCACCAAATGATGTTATTTTGGATGCAGCTGCATACAAAATATTTGTTGCTTCTGTTTTTAGTCATGATTGGTTGAAATTTCAATGAATCTTGCTGGCTTATTTGTTATGGAGGCCTAATTTTAAAAGTCTAAAAGGTGATATATGATGCTGTAGTTTGTTGTTTTTTCTACTTAATTTATCTACAGTGATCAGGATGTCAGTAAAAATCACATCTTATTTTAGGTTATAGCAAAATATTTTAAATCTATGGATGTATTTGTGCTTCTGCACCAACATCATGAGGCAAAAAGCAACAAACTTACAAGAAAATCAGAGTATAACATCTTCTAGAGGAGCAGTAAGACGCCTGGAGAGACAACAGGACTGTGACACAGCCTGGGGGTTTCTATATGTGTTATTGATTGGCTGTGCAGGGAGTACAAGTGACCAGCAGGCAGTGTCTGTACAGTGTGAACAAGCTGCCATTAGAGATAACTAGGACAGCACAGACTCTGGATAAACAATGTTCTGCTGAGACGCTTGATACTCAGACGTCTTTCCTTCTGCTATTAACTGTTATTGTTCACTGCTGGCCTTGTTCCCCCAGCACGGTATTTAACCTGCAGCCCTGAGCTCAGTAGCTATAAGACAAAACTCAAGAGTCCCCACCTCCACTTGGCTCTTAGTGCCGTTTACTGTTGCAGTTAAAGTCGAGCGTCTCTGCCGCTGATAGCACATGACAGCAGCTGGAACTAATTCAGCCCTGTTTTTTTGTCTCTCTCTCTCTCTTTCCAAACTTCTAATCTCCCTCATGGACATGCACTAATCTCTCATTTATATTTAAATCACAACTTTATGCAGAATGTCTGACTCATGAGGCAAATGAGGCTTGTTACTGTTTCAAGTTATATTTGAGTGAGTGATACAATGATGAGGATGCAGGAATTAAGTCAGTGGTTGGCCCCCTGATGTTTTCATTACTCCGTCGTCTCTGTGAAAAAGTTAATAAGTTAAGTTAAAATGATGAAAAATGTCTTTCTCTATTTTCCTGAATTTAATTTGTCTGCTCCGGGTAAAATGGATTCATATATTAGCCTAACTGCAGTATCATTATGGAGCAAATATTTTGCACCCTAGAGTGCATCTGGTCATGTAAAATGACCACATATTTCCTGGTTGCTATACAAACATGCAGAACAAACACTGGACTCTCACCAGATGGGCGCCTAAAGTGCTGCTGATTGGCTGAATAATGGGAACAACACATTGTTGGGTTCAATGCATCCTTTGACTTTCCACAAATTCAACCCCGTCTGAATAAAAAGATAAGCTCCCAATCTGCACGTCCTTCAGAACTCCTGCTCCTCAGGACAAATGATGCATCTTTGTGTTGACCTTGGTGCTCAAACTGTATTTCTGTTGCGGTACAGAAGAAGAATAAGGCGGCAGGTAAACTGTAATACCTTCTAGGGGCAGATTTGCAAAACAACAACAACAACAACAGATTCTTATTTAGAGTCCAACGTACTTAGCAAGGTTTTTTTAAAAAAACCTGATCAACCCAGATTTTCTAGCACAATATTTACATGGCCACAGGAGGGCGCTAGGTTCAACTGCCTTGATAATTCTACCACTGTCTGACGTTGGTCTCAAAGGAGGCCATGTTGAAAAAAGTCCTCTCTTGGAACCAGAGTAAAACACTCTTAGCTCTATTTGAAATTTGAAGACCTCATCATTTAGCTCTAATTTGTCTCGTTGAGTACAGTCAGAGGCCTTTTATTACTGCCAACAGGTGCACTCCACTCAGAATATTGAGTTCTTATTTCAAGAATGTCCATTATGTGTCCGGGGAGCGACTGAGAATGTCCCAAAATAAATACAGATTCACAAACTTCTGCATTGATTTAACCAACGTTTCCAAAGAATAGGACTTATTAAATTGAAGACAAGCATTTTTTCTCTGATGAGATGAAGACAACAACAAAGAGGGCTGCGTGGGATATACCTTGTTTAATAATCCTAATGTTATGAAGGATATACATGAGAGGATGATTCAATACGTATTTGACAGAAGTACAAAGAACGTCGAATTAGTCAGACTGCTCCAGTTTTGTATTTAGTAACACGACTAACACGTCTCTGCCGACATTGTTTTTTCTGTGTTTAATTTCCTTTTTGAACAAATAGAGAAAAGAGTTTGAGTGAGTGAGGTCTTCATGGCCTCCGCTGACCTCATTCTATCATGTTTTTGGAGACATTCTGGGTAAAGAATAGAGGCTTAATTAGCAGCAGCAGTAGCAGTGGTAGTAAAATCCTCAAAGAGGTACAAACTGTTTTAAAGCATTAAAAATTATCGACAAAATGTGAAGCATTAACTCCTTTAACATTTAAAAAAAAATGCTAGCATGCTAACCAACTAGCTGTGGACCATGCAATACCACTTTGTACCTTTAGATAGGCTAGTGAGTCAGTCCTCAGTCAAATATTTAAAGGAAAACCTGCAACATGACCTGTTAGACCTGTTAGATAAGCAGCTAGCTTTCTAAAGGGTTAAAGCCTTCATTCACTTACTGGGATTAAAGGTCTCCAGTTGAATCTGTTTGCTGTACAATGAATTGAAGTATATTTGACTTGACGTCTATGGAATGTTGCATCTTTAATACATCACAAGGATGTTGTAATACATGTAATAATTGTTCCTTACTGCATCAAACAACCACAAGCATGAGTACATTCCAACACACAGCACGATAAATGTGACTTCAGCATCTCAATTAAGTTAGAAGCTATAGCAACCCTAAACCTCTATGGATTTCCATTTGATTAATCTGAAGCCGAGCCTGGCTAGCAGCGTTCCCGGTCGTTATGTCTGTGGCCCAAGCAGCAAACTCAGGGGCTGAGAAATGAGTCTATCCCCATGTTGAAACATCCAGCCCTGAATTAGTTTACAGTCTGGTATAAAAAAAAATCTAGAGGGGGTTACATTTTGTTATAAACTCGTTTAGAATTTTGAATGATTGTTGGTGTGATCACTGTGAGGTAGTGACAGACAGGTGCCGACCTTTAAACCCAGCTCTGCCACTTTTCCCGTATTGGACGTTTAGGTGGACTGTAAGCATGACGATGGCCGGGGACACAAAAAAGCTTTATAACTAAGTCTATGCTGTAGCCTCTAAGGAGTAGAGCAGTATCTCAAAACAATGAAGTGAATAATCTTCAAGTATTCCTTAAAAAGATGCTCTTATATATGTGCTGTAAAGGGCAGGTACAGTTGTACACATGCCAAAACAATAAAGTCTTTCTGAAATAATCTGGCACGCACAGAGAAGGATAAAAATGAGGAGCTGCTGATGGATCACACCAAAAAAAAAAAAAAAAATATAGCAAAGAGTCATAAAACTCTCTCAGCTCTGCTTTTCCTCACATAACAAGAGAGAGGCTACATATCGACAGTACGCTGTGAAGCTGCCTTCGTGCCGCCGCTCTGTAGGAGAATTATTTATCTCCATTTCTATTCCTGGGAGGATGCTGTTGACAGCGTCTCATCTCACTGTCTGAGAACCACTGGCTTCCATTAGGGTCTGGAATTGAAATGTGATGTCTTCGTGTGAGATTTCACCAGTTGCACTACATTTAAAAGCTTGGAATGCAGCAAAGCAACACTGAGGCAAAGAAAGAAAACATTTATTGTTCATGAATGTGATGTCACACAGATCCTGCCAGAAAAGAACAGGGAGGTGAGGTCTTGGTTTGAGGTCTCTGAAGTAAATCCTGCCTCCCCCTTTGCCTTACTACTTCTTCTACTTCTTCTTCTTCTTCCCATTCAACAGGCAGCTGGACTTTGGAATTGTTCTCTAGAAGAACATTCAGCACATTCGTGTAAAAGCGATACATTGCAATTGCAAAAAAGACAAAGTCTAACATTCCACACATGACAACTAGGATTTTACATTTGTGATGCCATCTACGTTGTTATAAAAATTTACAGAATAACATTTTTGTGTCTCAGTGCAAAAGATATATTTCAAAAGAATTTCAGTAAAAGCCGTGCCCCTGATAAACGTCCGCCCCTCCCCCACCCCGTCACCCGTGCCCCCCTACAGTATAATAACTGGCCTGTCTACAAGACCACCAATAAATAACCCACAGAAGCAGTTTTACAGTCACCGTCAGATAGCAGCAGTGTTTCAGCTTTGACTTTAAATACATATTCACAAACAACAGTGTGCCACTGTACACCCACGATTCATCAGAACTGTAACTATAGATAATTATAATTACATTTGTATTGATAGTAATTACGATGACAATAACAAGAAGGGGGAAAAAAAGAATCCAGTGTCACATCAGCTTTAAAGTATTTACATTGCTTGTTCAAGTTCTGTGGCTTAATTTCCCAAGAGTGAATTTCCCAAGTAAAAGAAGGCAATGAAGTGTCTCTAAGGTAAAAGGCTGGGAGTGTGGAGTTTATCAGCTGGTGCAGATGCTGTTGATGGAGATGATGGCTGGGTCCACCAGGCCCAGCTCCTCGTGCTCGTTCACACAGAGCTGATAGCCGCAACCCCGCCTGCGCTTCAGCGGGGTCACCTTGGCGTCTGGCTTGGCGCGAGGCGGCAGGAGGAAGCCCACGCTCCCCGCAATCAGCATGTGCCAGATGCTGTGAATGTAGAAGTAGTTCTCCTCCGTCTCCACAAAGGCGTAGAGCGCCACGGCTGAAGTGGCGATCATGGTGCCCGGGAAGAGGAAGAACACCCAGCGCTTCCAGGTGGGAGGGTAGCAACGGCGGCGGCGGATGGTGCGAACTGTCTGTTAGGTCAACAGACACATGAAAAAAATGTTTAAGCCTAATTTCTTAAAATAAACCTTAAAGGGACAGTTCACCAAAAAATCTAATATTCATATTTTCTGCAGTGCTATTTGTCCATTTTGATTGTTTATAGTTGGAAAAATAGTGCCTACATGTAAAGACATCAGAAGTTTTCTTTAACTAAACCTGGGAGCCACAGAACAAAGACACTGACTGTGCTGCAAATGATCTATCCATACCCAACCAATCAGAGCGGAGCAGCGCTCCCACTGATCCAATCAAGTACCAGCTGTTTTATTTTCTGTAATTTGTATTCATGCCTAATGCTGCAGCAACAGTCCATCGGTCTGATCATAATCAGCTGATGGATAAGTGATTGGCCGGTAGCTGCCTTATCCATTTGGTTATTGATGCTCATGTTCTGTTCGGCAGCAGCTGGGTGTGCCGTCTCTGTTTGTTTAATTACAGAACACATGCTCATTCTTTCTGTAAGTGTCTCAGAAGTGACACAAAAAGAGACTTGAACATTTCATTTCAACTAAAAAGCATTTACAAAGAAGTACTGTTATTAAATTCTCTGTTTTTGTAAGCTCATAATCATGGATTGCTTGAATCATAAAGAATTCTTACACTGTCTGGGGAAATGTAAGCTGTTCACGACAAAAATAATTACACATGTTCTGGCCAGAAAATCCTACTCTGATTAAATTATCATGCTGCTAAGACAAATAAAAAGAAAAAAAAACATGAAGTGTGTTTTTACAGTTTTAAAAGCTGCATATTTTTCTGGCGAAGACAAACAATTGGAGAGCAGGACTGTCTGTTTGTGCATTTGTCAGGGACTTCATTTAAATTTAGAGAATTATGAATATTTGGCATTGACAGATTTAAACTTCTCCCCCTTTCCTCTTACTGCTAATGACACCCCTGCATGGCAGCAGATGCTCTGTGCCCTCCGCTCGACTGATCTAATTCGGTTGTGTCTGGGAACATTCAGAATGCCGAGCTTTGCAGAAACATGACAAGCTGAAATGAAAGAGGGCTCTTGTAGAAAATGTGCAGCGCTCAAACCGAGAGGAGCAGCGTTGGAGGAAAAGGATGTTGAAACGCAGACATACGCCACTGAGCAGCTGATAAATTATGAAGTGTCAAGTATTCAAAGCATGTGCTCAGGTTTATCTTTGAAAACTGCACACATTAGCATGAGATTCCAAGATGCTTTTTTTTTTGGGAAAGTTGCTGTGCGGAGTTCATCCTTGTGGCTAGTTGGTGTGAGCTTTAATTTGCAACAGAAGCACTGGGTATTATGTCTCAGTGTTTACACTGAGCGCTGATGTTTGCATTATATATTTGTCTAATAACACATTTTCACAAACAATCTATAATTGAATTTTAAAACCGTCAAATCCTAAACAAACCACCGGCTTTATGTAAATCTAACTACAACAGCATATCGTTAATCAGAGGAGAAAGGATTTCAAACTACAGTAAAATATACCATCTCCTACTTTTTGGTGGAAAAGCCGGAGGGTTTACATGGTGGAATTAAACAGTCCACATCTTCCACAGTTTCTTTAGGATCCTCCGGCTCACAGTGAGATAACTCTGAGAGCTGCAACTCCCACACGTTATTCAACGCAAAGCTTTCTCCAAGGAAACCTTGTTTTCAAACTCATGTCAGAGGTTTGGTGTTAAAGGCTTTTTTTTTTTTTTTTTTCTCCAAGAACCTTGCCTGAAAGACTATTATTTTTTATCTTCTCAGTTCAGGGAGCACATTATGACTCGAAGAAGAGTCAGTGAAAGAACAAGCTGAGTTATAATGGAACTACAACCCATGACTAATACCCACAAGCTGCAAAACTTTTAAAGCCCCTGCCATGTTAATGTAAAATAGCTTCATTGGTCAGAAAGCCACAGTTTTTTAAGCATGTTCTACAGCTGTGTTTGCTGAAATGACAGATTAAGTCCTTTTCACTTACCAGCATATGGAACAATAGAGGGACAAGACACATTCCATCTGTTTGAACAAGCTTGTTCATGAACATAATGATGTTTTATCCTGCATGCAGAACATCTCTCTAGGCTTCTTATGTATAAATATCAACAAGGAATACACAGTTGTATGGTTTTAAATGTCATACCTCTAACAATCCAATTTTTTATGTCATTTGTATCAATACTCTTCCTTATCTCCAACATTGGAAGGTCACCTTATGTTTGTCTTTCAAATACAGTTATATTATAGATGATATGAAAATGTATTTGTTGCTATAAACTACTTTTTTTTTTTGCAGTAAAGTAAATATATAAAATAATTCCTCTTACCCATGCCACGGCCATGATGCCCAGGGCAAACAGACTGGGTCCCAGCAGGTTCCACAGACCGTGACGGTCCAACTGCAGAGCCATAGACAGAGACATCGCCCCCAGCAGATACAGCACCTTGACAAAAAAAAAAAAACCACATGGATCAATAACCGCCCTCCAAACACTGTCAACATTGCTGCAGCCACCGCAAATAGCAGGATGTTTGTGTGGTCGAGCGATGGCACGTCGCTGCTTTTGGGAGAGAATGGTGTAATCCTTCCCAAATCTCTCGTTAATGATGGATGGATACTAAACCCCCAGGTGATGAGTCCTGAGTGTGGACTGCATTTTTATCTAGGAAGACCAGTGACAAACTGTGAAAGTAAATACAGAGGAAGGAAGACACAGCTCTTAGGTTACTAACATATTGTTTTAGCCTCAATAGCGAACCACCCAAAAAAACAATAGACTCCATCCAGAGAACATTTAATGGTGTCTAGTTTGGTGTGTTTATGCCATTTGTTGACAATAACGATGGTGTAATTACAGCTTTATCGGTACAACAGTAGAAAATGCATCTATAGCCGACTTTCACAAACAGCATGTTCGTCTGTGCTACAAAAAGTAAAAGCCTCTCATTATGTAAATAAGCTCCCAGTTTAATGTTACCAGTGGGGAAACGGTCAGTACAGAAAATAACTGCCTGTACCGGGCTCAGGTGGTTTAGAAATGGGTATTTTAAAGCACTTCTAAGGTCACAAACATAACAATAAAAACAAATTCTAACAAGTGAGCCGAGCGCTATAAATAATAGCAGTTGTTTTTCATTCACATATTTATGTTTGCCAAGCTCACAATAGGACATAAAGCCACAGGATATAAAAGAGATAAAGTGAGACTGAGGAAAATCAATAAGCTGTGCTACACATGCTTTGGGAGAATTTAAGCCAGGATGCCTGGGGTCTGCATTCTTCTGTCTGCTAGGCAGCATCAGGAGGAATTGGGGAGATTTTTTTATTTTTTTTTTTGAGCGGGGACGGGATGGTCTGCTGCAAGAAGAAACAGGACTAATTGGCACAGACCAAAAGAGGAAAGGAGCAGCCCGAAGACTCTGTGCAGCAATAGTCATCAGTCATGCTGCGCTGCTGGATCATGTAGCACCCAAACATGCATGCCCTGCGAGCAGACGTGAATGCACTGACGGGTCACAGGCAGCGGTGTTGCTGTAATGAATCATTATATGTCACTGTGATGGACGAGCTTGTATAAATTCTGGTAGGAAATTCTATTTTTATCTGACGTGCTTACCAATATATATTTGTGCATGTGTGTGGATTACAGCTTGTTCTACCTGCAGCGCTGATCCGGATTTGTGGAGGGCTTTCTTAAGCTATTGCTCATCATGATGCGACATTATAATTTGAATAAGAAGGCTGCAGCACCAACAGTTTTTTCTTACTCAGAATAAATGTTAGTTCTATTTAAGCATCATTCATACAGTAAAAGATAGAAATTATATAGGATTTTTTTTGTGATGGCCACAAAACTATAAATACAGATAGGTGAAGCATCGTATAGGTTTCCTGAAGAGCAGTGCATTACTCCACCTAACTCCTGGGTAAACTAAAAAACCCAGTGGTGTTTCAAACTCAGTTTTTTAGATCGACGTGCTGTTGGAGCCACTGGAGGAACTACAGCTTCCTTTTTAAGTCTCTTACACTTGATTTATGCTTCTCTGTGTTACACCTACATATCACCTCCATCATAACCTGCACAAACAGCCTACGCTGCTGTGGGCATTCATACCTGTGTGCACAGAATGTGGGTGTGCGATTTCTCTACATCAGACAATGGTGACTGACACTGAGTGGAGCCATGTTGAGCGATATTTACTTTACTAAGCTGACTGCAGAGACGTTGCCTAACCACTGAGATACAAATATGGGAACATACATATATCTTTTTTGGATGTCAGTATATAAACAGTTCAGTGCCTTCTGTTAATCCTAACCTCCACATCATCAGCTCTGTTCAGCAGCTGGAACTTGTGGAGGAGAAGTGGACCCACACATGGTCTGTGAGCTGATCAACACAAGTTGCTGTGATCTGCATTGATGCGACCTGTAGTCACATTTTTGGGGAAAGTGCACATCAGGAAGCAGCAAAGGGTCCCCAGTCGATTCAAAGCCTTTACAGAGCAATTAATAAGATCATCTGACTATTTTCTCTGATAGTCTGAGTGCTCATGTTTCATGTCTTGAGAGCAAAGTTAGAGAGCCCAGACTATCAAGATGTGATCAAATGTAATTACCCTTTAAAGTGATTTTTATGATTCTGACGCAATAACCTTCAGCAAGTTGAGACTAACAAATCTCCTGAAGCTCTTTGTTTGTGTGAACCAGCAAAAACGTCCTTATAACTTTTTCTGCTGACATATTTGTGAGGGCTTTGAAGGTCCAAAAGTTAAACACGCACACACACACACAGTCAGTCAGTGGCTTTAACCTCCACTGCTGCTGCGATTACACACAATAACAAACACACACTGTGTCTCTGTCTTGTACACAACCGCGCACAGTTCCACTTGCCAGTCCTGACATGTGCGATTTGATTAGTGACTGCGTACTGCAGCGCTAAGCAAAAATGAAAACTCTAGAGGACAGCAGATGTTCGTATACTCTCCCTGCCTCCCACTACTCCACCCCCCCTCCACTCTCCACTCCTCTTGGTCTCATTTATGGACATGGATACACATTTGCACATACACACACACACGCACACACACTTTCCCTAAGACTGCTCCATCTTGGTGTGGAGCCAGGGAGTGACCAAGGGAGAAGGTGCACCTGTTAGTGTTTACTGTTATCTGCTGCAATATGTCAACAAGCAGCAAATGTAGCGCCACGCCTCACTGATTCTAGCACATTGATCTTTCAATTTATAACTAAAAATTGAGGCATATGTGCAGCTTATTTATAGCCCTCCTAAATAGCTCTGCAGCTTCCTCTTATCCCTTCTTTGCTTCGGGGCTTTTTCCAGGATGTCTCCCACTAATATGGAGCTCTCAGTTATAGGTGCCATAAGACTGCACGACAGTGGAAATGCATTACGGTGCTGAGATGTCTGGCTGCAGTGGTCTAAATCACTGCCCACATCTGTCATTCTGTCAAGCAAATCAAACAGGTTGATGTGCTCCTCTGAATGGCTGCAGCTCCATTTAGGCTGAGCCAATCAGAGCGTGTGTAAGCAGAGCTGAAGGTGGTGACGTCACCTGGTCTCCTTATGTTTGTGCTGACGTCCTGCTTATTACTGAGAGGACAGGAGTGCAGGCAATTCATGAGGTGACAAGTATGGCAAGGAGCTAAAAATAAAAGGCCTGTCAGATGGCTCATGTTTACTAATGTCCCAAGATATATGAATGTATACAGACCCCACTGACATGTTTCCATTCATGACTCTCTAGAATTATAATTAAAGGAGACACTTACTTGCTTGATGATAGACTTCAGCCTGGCCATAGCAATGACAGTAACCCACACTGACATGAGCGAGCCGAGGAAGTCACAGAACTGCAGGACGTCATACTCCATGATGCAGAAGACTACAATGCCCGGCTGATCGCATGCATGGTAAAACTGTGAGAACAGAAAAAAAGCAGCAGATGCATCAGAGGAAGCGAAACTTACTATTTGCTAATAGATGGGTGCAAGGTGAGGTTTTTTTTTAAGAGATGCACTGCTGTTTAATAAGCCGGATGTAATGTGTCTGAGCTGGTTGTTGATTCGATCAGCTTAAAGATCAATTTAAGCTCAGACTAATCCGAAGTCACTGCTGGCCACTCACAAACAGAATTTCTGATCATTATTTTACAAATGTCTTTGAAACACAGGATAATCGTTTCTTAAGCAAAGTCATTCAAAGTCAGGATTATCAGCTGTACTGTCATTAGACACATACACATGCCACCTGCATACAGTGTCATTTTAGGCATTACTAATATGATACCAATGACATTCAATTAAACACTCCATAGCTTTTGTTGGTCAAAATAACACCAGCTGCATCTTTGTAATGGAGTGCCAGACACATGAGCCCTAAAACCTGGGAAAGAGTCACCATTAGCACCTCTGTGTCCCCTCATTCTAACATCAATGTTTTTTAATGTGTTTTTAGGTTAAGATAAGGAATAAGCTCAAAATAAGCTCACAAGATTTTCACCCTTTATTCTTAAAATACACTAGCAGGTACCTCATTGGCTGTCGAAGAGGTAAGAGCTTGGTGGAAGCGTCGCAGTCATGCAACTGTTCTGTAGCTACTGTTATATAACATTAGTGTTCTGGTGAGAGTCATGAAGAGGAAACCCATGAGATTCTACACTGGCCTACAGAACCTACACTACGCAACAGTCAGACATGGACAGTTATTTTCAGGGTCGCCACTTTTTGCAGTCACTACTCACGGTGGAGAAGAACATGGTGAAGATGTAGACTGAAGCCTCCAGCAGGTAGTGGCTTCGGATGGCGATGACCACGGGTGGCACGAACATCAGGTTACTGAGGCAGAGCAGCAGGGTGGAGAGCAGCTGGAAACTGTAGGAGTAGGCCTCTGAGTTGTCTGTGCATCCCCAGCCATCCCAGCCTGAGACACACACACACAGATTTTGTGTTAACAGCCTTTAAAGTTTTGGGGAAACCTTAACTTTAACTTTAAAAAAAAAAGGCCTTTAGAAGAGGTTTGTTCGAAAACCTTATTTACTAGATTCGCCTTCATCAGCCTTTTTTATGAATAGACATTTGTCTGTAAAAATAAAAACAGATATATGTTGTTTATCCTGCACACACACACACACACACACACACTAAAAGCCTCCTGGTACGTGGACTCTATTTTAAAACACGCTTGCTTTGCCACCTTGGATCCTCATCAAATGCTGGATTGGATGAGACAGTGTGAATTAAATATTGGTGAGCACTGTTGAACAGAGGTTTTTGCTGTGTGAGGCGGGCCAAGGGCAAGTGCTGAATGCAAAGTGCCTGCCAGGAAGCAGTCACACATATGAAGTATGAGAATGAATTTAACTGAAGAGAAAAGCAGCTCTGATAAAAGAAGATCAAAGGGAGGATTTTAAAAAAGCCGGAGAGGACATGCTTTGTTTGGTTTCATAAGCTCATCTTTTATTGAAAACCTGTTCCTAATTAAGTTTTATTGTCTTATCAAAATGGCTTATATTAGAAGATTAATGCCAGGCCGCTGTATGACTCACTGAGTATGGGGGGGGCATACAATTTAATTGCAGTAATGTCAGGTCAGTTGTGGAAAATGACCTGTGCCATTCCACCTGGCTCTCCCTCATTTTCTTGTCACTCTGCATGATGTATTTTCCTACAAATTAGAAATTCTTAGCAGCAGTGATGATGACCCCATTTTCCTCACAGCGAATTTAATCTTATCTAGTATGAAAAAAAATCCTTTGACTGCTGAAAATCAAATTATTAATTCATGGTCACACTTTTCGCTAATTATCAATTACTAATTAATAATTCAATGCACCGCTTAATATAGATTATTAATTATTCTTTGGTCAAAAATAGAAAAAAAAAGGAGACCACCTGATCTGCAAAGGAAGAAATAATATATAAAAAATACATGTAGGCCATTACCTGCTTTGCATTCACATGCAGCATAAAGATAGTTGTTGGTGCGCAGGAGCTTGCATTGTCCATACGTTCCACAGTCATTGATGCACGGAGTCAGATATGAGCGCATATACACTTCTGCTGTTTCATTGGTGCACGCCTCGAATCTGTAGAAGGCACAGGCAGAAGGGGAGTTAGAGGTGACTCCTTAATTGGTTATCATCTGTATCTATACGGCAAAATGCGTCAAATATGAACGTGCATATTGAATATAAAGTGCCTTGCATACATTTTATGGCCAAGTCTTTTCTGTCAGTGGACTCTTGCCCAAAAATAAATGTTGACAGGTGGATAAGCTGGCACTGTGTACCAGCATACACAGGTCTCTGCTGTATGCTTTGTATAGTAAAGGCTGCTAAGGTGCCAAATTTAGATGGCAAACATTACACATGCTAAGAACAAGCATGTTAGCATAGTTATTTTGAGCACATTATGATGCCAGATTGTATCCTCGCAGAGCTGCTAGTGTGCCTGCAGGTGTTTTTTGTGTTGTTTCATGTCCTCCAGCACTAACATCTCCTCGGCACGCTGCAGATTAAAAGGTGTGTCAGACGTCAGACGAGTTTACTCTATTAGGCCTGTGCCAATCTCCAACTTTATAAGGCAATTACAAGGCAATTTTCTGCAGAAAATTCCAAACAGAGTTCTCCTGCGATAGTTTAACCTTCATTAGGTGTTTCAATTAGGTGGAATATTCAGAGGGAATAGTCTAGTGTGCTTTTGACTTCCAGAGAACTATGTCAAACGCAAAGGGGCAGATTGTTTAGAGCTCACAGCAGCCTGATGGAGAATTTTTTGTTATGCAGGTTTATGCATAATTTGTTTATCTCTGACACTGAAAGGGATAAAACTGTGTCTGCATTCTATCTTTTCTAACAGCGAGTTCCCACAATCACAGAGAAAGAAACGGCAGGAGGTAACAAATGTGTTTCTTTGTCTTTTCCCACAACGCTGCGTCATTCTTTTCTTTTTTCAAAATGGATGCAGCTGCTTGCCTCTTTATTTTAAAGTTGTATCAATCAAGGTAATTGTAGCTTTGAAGAGCACCTGTCATTCAAATGAACACGTTTCTCTCTCTAATGAGACCTGGCTGCCTCAGCACATGTGGAAATCTAACATGCCGCACAGCAACATGAACGTTCACATTTTCACATACCTCAGCTAAGCATGTGTGTGAGGGTGCACATCTGTTATCATCTGTTATTCAGATTCAATTGGAACTCCCAAGTGGGCCATGAAAAAAATTGCGGAATTTCAGTCTGTTCACATTTTTGTGCCGTTAAAGGTTTTCGAGGAAAACAGCTCAATCTGCTGAAGAACTCATGGCCTAGGATAACTTCATGGAAACATCCAGCTTAACTTTAACTTCTCTTCCAGACATGTTTCTCAGTGTATTTAAACAAGCATTGGAAATAAAAAGTGTGTAAGTCTGTGCATTAAACAGTGGAGAAAGATCACAATGTGTTTAATAGGCAGCAAATATAAGAGCTGTGATCTTTACACCATGTCACATGCCAGCTCTGCACCAGTCTGCCGGGTGACAGATGACAGAGGATGTGAGGCTGCACTCTTCAGTCAGTCAGTAAGCACGGTGTCTTCATTAGGGCACTGAATTATTAATTTTGGTAAACAAACAAGTGATTGTTTTATGAAGACGTGCTCATAAGAAATATTGAATGTCCTATTTTGCAACTGTCTTCCTGTAATTGACAGCAAATATTGTCTCACAGAGGGTGCTGTGGTGCTCTGGGACCCGGGCCTAAGATCTGATCATTAGTCTGTCAAACATTTATGAGCAACAGTCATTCAGCTGCTTTCAGTGGATTTCTGCTTGTAGATGGTAGGGGTATAAGCGCCCCAGAGAATACGCAGTTCTTTCCATTATAAAGAGACTTAACGTTTGAAATTGTGACTATTCCAGGTGCATCAGATGACAGATAAACATCTTGTATTGTCACCCCAGTGTTTCTGCTGAGGTTACAGTTTATATTTAGCATACAGCTTTGACAGAAAACACAACATAAAGAAGAGAATATGTCCACAATTATAAGAGGAGGTGGACTAGATGATGGAATTATATACATACTGTCACTCAGGCAGATGGAAATGATGTCCAGTGTTTAACGGTTCATTATCCATTGCTGTTCTGTGTTGTGCTGTGTGGTTATTATTTTTCTTGGTACTTTCAAATATCTTCAGCTGAATTGCTTCTTCTTTATTTAAAGTCAAAGTCGGCTTTATTGTCAAATCTGCTATATGTGCTGGAAATACAGAGAATCGAAATTGCGTTACTCTCAACTCCACAACATATAACATATAACTAACAACTTAAGAATAAACATATAACTGTAAATTGTAAAAAAAAATGTACCTACGATGAGGCTGGTATGAGCTGACTAAGGTGCAAGAGAGTTCACGGTAAAGTGGCTGGTGCACAGAGTTCTATGGGGGGGGGGTCGTTATGTACCTTAAGTAATCTGATTGGTTAGAGTTATTCTTGATAAACTGTGATTGACAGATGCGTTATCCAATCACCTGCCAGGAGGAGATTTCACAGGCACTTTTTTGACCTCAGGAGGGATATGTAAGTTAAGGTCATTTGGAAAATTTGACCACTCCCATGTTTTGTATTTTTTGCCAGCAGTTTCTATTCATGTATAATGTGCAGTTAGTGCCAGTGAGGCCATGTTGCTTGTCTCACCCATGTTCTGTGCCACACAGAGAGCGCAGACTGAGGTACCAGGTGCCTGTTTGTGGGTAGGGAATCCTCAGTTTGGTGATATTTACCGAGGCGTTCACAGAAAGAAAAAACCCAGCCGCTGATTCTGAAGCAAAAAAAAAACAGAAGACAACAACAACATTATTAACAGTCAACACCGGAGCACTGATTCGAGAATCACAACACACGTACCTGATTCACATTTCAGGGACGAGTTTTCCCGTAAAAACAGAGGCATCCCGTGGTTCAGACAGGCGAACACGGTGAGATTTGCTCCTTTCAGAGTCGACTGCAAGAAGAAACACACACACAAGGATAAGCATCATTCTCCTGTCCAACCATCGACCATCTGCTGCCGTGGGACTGGTGAGCAAACACCCCTCATGATTAGCTCGGGTCTCATTTCCCCTCAGCCACGAGATGAGTAAACTTTAAACTTTTTAAAACTAACAAATCAAGTCAGATCGCTCTGCCTCTGTCTGCCTGAGGCATCTAAATTAAGACGTTGGCAGTTTATCTCCTTAAAGCATCAATTATAAATTAACATGCTCATGTATAAAAAAAAAATCCAAGGGAATTATTCAAGCGTTGGGAGCTGCATATGCTTATACAAATTGGCTCAGTCTGCAGAGAGGTGAACGGGGTCCGCTAAAGTCCAACGTTGGCAAAAGAACAACAGCGTTACAAACGGTTTGGGCTCGTGTGAAACGCCGGTGTGCACTCAAGCACCAAAATCAACAGTTTTCACTTTCTTCCTCCTTAGTTGTCAAACAGAGAGTGAGCAAAACCAGTAGATGTCCTTCTATATGAGAAAAACAAACTTTACTGAAGAAGACTCAGCACATTATGTGAATTTGCTTTGCATCCACGGGGAAATACATTTGATGGTTGGGATAACTTCAGGCAATTTTTTTGTTTTTTTTTTGCTTGAATAAATAAGATTTCTATCAGCCCCTTGGCACAAAATGAGCATAATGTATATGCAGGGAGTTGGCAAAGTTGTTGATTAATGCAATGACTAACAAACACTTCGCCAGGTGCTGAGATTTCAGGCTTCCTAAACTCACCATCTGGCCTGCACTCTCTTGGTAGTAAGACTAAATCACGCCCACTGGCATTTTCAGATCCCTTCTCGCCTCCTCCCCTCCGTTCGTCTCTAGTCCTCAGTTTGAAGAGGAAGGATTAAGTAAAAGACATTCAAGTGTGGAGTACTGAACAGGTTCAAACTCAGGGGAGGAAAAGGGGTCAGCAAGCCACTAGAGACAGATCCAGGGTGTCTAGTTGGTAAATCTGAGAGTAGAGATGATTTTTTTTCTGTCCATTTAGCAGCATAAACATGTTAAAAGCATAACTTTTTTCCATCAATATGAACATAAAACACATTTTTTCATACAAATATAAGAATAAGGGATAGAAAAAGATATACAGTAGGCCTTGTTTTTGTCTTGTAAGACAATACAATGCATCTTACTTTGGAGTAATTTGACTTTTTTGCATTAAAATGACCAAAAAAGTCTACTTTAAATGAAACAGCTGTACGTTTTTTTCCTCTCAATTACAAAAATGGCCTCTTTCTGTGTGCACACATTGAGGACAAAAGCCTGCAGTGTATTTAAAATCTCATCATCTTTTTGATTTGATAGTAAATCTCGGTACCGTGTGAAAGAAAACTCACTAGAACTTAATCTCAATGACGTTTATCTCGTTTTAACTGATTTTATTTTTTTTTGCTGCTCATTCCTGTCACACATTGAACAACAGTTGATGCAGAAATGCTGCCGTTTTGAAATTGTTTACACTAAATGAATCTGGATGCTCTGTGCCATCAGACAATAAATAATTTGCAGAGACTTAGTGAGGATTCAGTTGTGTGCCTTTGCATATAAACTAACAAATGCCAGTATGGTGTCATTATCCAAACCCCAGCCTGTGATCCAAGCTGGTGCTGGGACTGGTGTGAGGTTGTGTATTTTGTGACTCTATGGGACTTCAACTTGTTACACTTGAAACCAAACTATATGTAACTATGAAGTTTCTGCCTCTTAACCGAACGTGGGTTTAACATGCATTTCAGCTGGCATGGCCAGCACATTGCACTGTGTTTATTGTCAATGTTAGTGAATGTCAAAGGAGAGGCATCTTTCACAATCACTGTGTGATACATCGCCTCACTCCTAATGCCCCAATATAGGATCATTTCTCTGACAAATGATCCTTTTTCATTATTTGCCCGTAAACATCCTGGTTCCCCTGGAAAACACATGACATTAAGGAAGCATGATCATCTCAAGATAGAGACGATTATTATATGATACGTTTGATCCTTCTCTAATCTGTCATCGGAAACAATCTGTGTGCTGTAGAGACCCGGAAAGCCTTTGTTTTCGAGACCACTCTGCTTATCTGCAAGGAGATGAATTTACTGATAGTTGTCAGGGCTCGATCTGTCTTCCAGGTCTATCTCACATCATTTCCTTCCAAACGGGATGCTGCCTGTGCCTCAGCACCCTGCATCTGTATCATCCAGAGCCAAAGCTTTTCAATCACTTCTGAAGATGCCTTCAGTTGTCAGGACAGTGCGTGAACTGTTGTTAATTAATGTTCATGTTGTTCAGCTTTGAGCCCCATTTAAAGTTCATGTCTGGAATTTGAATGATACATTTGCATAGGCTGTTATTATTTATCGCCTTTACGTGTACAGCACTTTTGCTATAATGCTCACATTTAATATTGTGATTTATATTTCTAATGTGCTATGCAGCTGTTAGCTATGATTGATGAATGTGAGTGGCAGTGCTGTGCTTCAATCAGTCCTATACCAACAAAGTAAGGCTCAAGGTTACTGGCTGGAAACCATCTCATCTGAAGCAGCACTACAACACATCAGTGTTCGACTTTTGAAGAGTGCCAGTTTATTTCTGTGGCTTTTTGCTTTTGCTAAATTTCCCAGGAGTTATGTTTGATGACATGTGCCAGGCAGGAAACAATGCAAGTACATGGATGGAGCTGGCATATGTACTATAGCTACACATCCCAGTGGATAAACTAATTAAAACAAACTCCATGTTGGGTTATAATTTGGATCAATAAATTATGAATCTGTCCACAGTTTTCACAAACAACTGCAATTCAGATTAATAGTGAACTAGAAAAGGGCATTTCCTGAAGAAAATGCAAGTTTGAATGCTGCACCTGGCGTGCGGAAAAGATTCGGAATTAGAAATTCTGAATACAGGTTTGATAGAGCAGCATCTATTGATGACACCGAAATTGCTTAATATTTGAAAAAACTTTAAGTTGACCCAAAATGTCCTCTGTGAGATGAACATTTTGATAGTTGAATGGCTGAAATCGGTCAATGTATCACTGCGCCAAAAACATATGGAAGAATAAAAAAGAAGAAGAAGACAGAGGGTGATGAACAATAGCTTGATTGCCTAGCAACGGCAATCAAACTAATGAACACTAAAATAATATTATTATGTTTAATTTTTTATCTGCTTGTGTATGTATATTTTATTTGCACACATCTCCTGGTTGATAATGAAAACTGGAGTTACACAGCCATTGTCAGGATTACTCCTTGTTTAGTCACTGGGATGTGTAGACATAGCTGAGACATTTGGTGGCTGCTATATGTGACACAACCTATGCTGGGATATAGTTGGATTTGTGTTGGACCTGCAAAGGCCTGATTCACATCCTGTGATGAATGCAGCCCCTGAATTAATACATCGCTATTATATATGACATGCAGGTCTTTCATCATAAAATATGTACGTATTGCTTTATTTTTTTGTGTGATTTCAAGTGACATTTGAGCTCTCAAAGCGTCTTACACTGATACGGTCTCTGAACCGCTAACGCTCATTACAGTGCTTACAATTTCTTTTTTTCTACACAACTTTGAATGATGGCTCTAAAGCGATTAAATCGATGCACTGCCAGCTGAGGTATCAGTGGAAATAAAAAGCCATATGCATTCCCTTCACACTCCTGCACCGAGAGTGATGCAAGGCAGACAAGCAGCTCCAGCTATTGTCTGCTAAAGCCCTGCAAATCTGCCCGAGTCCCCCACTGGCAGCGGCTGACTGGATTCTGTGCCTGTGACAAGCAAGTGACAGATCATCGCCGAGGGGGGAGAAATCTGTCTATAGAATAATATAGTATGACAGTCCCTCTGAAGAATACATCAGGCAGCTCGTGCAACAATCACGCCAACCAGGTTTCATCACAGTGCACTGTCCCTGTGACATCTGCGTCTGAGTTAAAATCAAACAAGCATGCATGCACTTATGACTACACTATACAATGTCAAGGGGGGTCAGGGTCGGCCTGGAAACACTGATTGCTGTTGCACAGATAACACAGTGATGTACAAACTGTAGGATGAAGCACACACACACACACACACACACACACAGAGGTAGAAAAGGGCAATTATTGTGTGAGCTGACAGCGGCCACATCAACCTAACAGCCAATCAATAAACCGTTAAATTAATTACAGTCAATTATTTTCATTTCCTTAAAAGTCCACTATCAGTGTTCTCCCCCGACATGTTGGGAAATAAGGCTGTTTGCGTTCCGACTGGGGGTTAGATGAGACGATCGATTATCAATTTCATCTTGGTGTGTTGAGAAGAGATGAAGGATGTGTTTAGCCCTGCTTATCACAAAGCAGGGACAAACAGCATGGAGGCTTCAAATCTGCCATTTCTACATGTAAGGCTGCAACTCATGCATATTTTAATCCTATATTAATTTCCAGATTAATCTTTTTGTCTGTTACATCTTGCACTGAAAGTTGCTGGAAGGGCGTATATTTTTTTTTCTTCCTTCTGTGAAGATTTGCAGATTCCTCCTGCTTCTGCCTTTTGTGTCGGACCAGCAGGACTCTAGGCTAAAAATGTCCTCGGCTGGTATCTTTTCTCAATGCAGAGAGATGAAACTGATATCAATACAACTCCCGGGAAGACAGTTAAAAAGGGAATGTTTCCCAAAATGTCAGAATATTCCTTTGAACTAAACAATCAAAGATATCTGTTAGAGCTTTTATGCTTCATCCTCTAGTTACCTCAACACTGGCTGCCTGGATGGCTGGCTTGCATTCTATTAGGAGTAAAATGTTTAAAAGTCCATCTGCCAGGCCTGTAGCTCTCCACTTTGTGGTTCCCCGCAGACCTGCAGGTGCATTCCTACTGACATTATTTTCTGAAGGACAGATCAACGCAGACAAATCCAATCCTACTTGGCCAAGTTTTGTATTTTGTCCATTAATTAGAGACATATGTCGCAAGCCCAAATACTGGCGCTTGCTTCATTGTGAACTTTTTCAGCTCCCGCAGCAAAGTCTACAACCATACGTGCATCCATATTTAGCAGGCTAGTGCAGCCAGACACTTTGTGAGCACAATTATTCACTCTTGCTAGCAGGGGATTTCCTCTTCACTAACTGTTGCATATTTACTTTCCTGATTACAAACTTACAAAGCATGAGAAGGGGGAGCCCTGTGTAACATCACAACATCATGGACAGCAAGGTGAATGTAGAAGCTTCTAAAATATTCCTAATAATCAGATAATCTGTGTGACTCACCGTGTTGAGTTTGATCTCCATGTTGAGGACTCCTCCACTGTCCAAAACAGGCATCAGGTTGATGGCGAACACAGCGGCCCTGTCAGGTGGAATGGAAATATTTGGACCAAAGAAGACATAGAAGTGCACGGAGAAGGTGTCCAGCTCGTTGCGCAGGGTCGGGCGGATGGGCCAGCATTTATTTGTGTCTGCAGTGGGGGCGAGGTAAATGATGCTGTCTTCCGAGGTGCGCAGGTGACTGTTGTTCGGGGACAGGCTGGGCAGGGCGGCCATTAACAGAGTCTCAGACAGGGAGAAGCCCATCGCTGTTCCAAAGGACTGAGGCATGTTCATGGACGAGCCTGGCTGGGCTTGGTCTTTCGATAAACTGGGCTTGGAACAATCTGTTCAGAGAAATTCAACAACAGAAGCAAATGGTTTTAAAAATGAACCATGACCAGAAAATCTTCACACTGCTAATAACAGCATGTTTTTTTTTTTTTTACATGCTAAGCAACCACGTCTTATGCAAATGATTGATGATCCCCTTTGGCTGGCGTCCATGGTGTACTGTATACAGCAAGGTTCAGTGGTGTACGCTGCTTTTTAATGAAACAAAGCTTCACTGTAATTGCAAACTGTACGCTTTCACTCAACACAAAGCAACTCCCTGCAAAATGGTCATTGATACAGCAACTGGCAAAGTATTATCAAAAACTGCCAATCCCCAAAGGGAAAAGGATTTCAAAGGCTTTTCCAGCTCAGTCTTGTTTGCATATGGTTGTCTCTGAAAGGGTTTGAAGTATTTTGATGTCTGTTCAGGCAGCTGAAGCTCTCCTAAAAATACTGAAATGTACCGCAGACAAAAGTAACTTTGGTTAAAATAATCTGTATAATCGGTTACGACCTATATATAGCGCATGTATCTTTAACACAAGTGTGGGTGGGAAGGAACGGCTGAGGAAACGGCTTCTTTTTGTTCTTAGCATCTTCATCAATGTCCAATCATCTATAAAAGGCAAGACACCTGTAGTACAATTGATCTATAAATGACAATAACATGTGCTAACTGAAACCACATTCGATGTAGCATGCCTGTAAATTGGTCTGAATTCACACAGGAGCACATATTTCAGAAACAGCTCCTAGCAACAATAACCAGTGGGAGCAAGAAGGCATGAGAAGGTGAGGACTCCAGATGGTCTTCACCCTGAACCTGAGGTGTTGTTCAATTTAAATCCACAAAAGGTCAAGTAAGATCTGCCTGGCAGGCAGGCAGAAGAGACAGAGTGTGAATAATTAGTGTCTGCGTTGCCATGGTGACAAAGTGCACTGTACAGTGTGGAACAGAGGGAGGGGATCTCTACATGGTAGTGGACTTCCCACAGATTTGTGAGCCATCCCCGCCGAGTGAGCATAAAGAATATCTCGACTCGCCACAGCCCAGAAACAGCATGTAGCACTTAAGCGTGGTATCACTGGCCTCTTAGCAATCCCGAGTGAATCACCTCAGTTTGGGGCTCCAGCCTTTTCTTCAACAAGCCTCTTGATGGTCCAACTGTGCCCAGCCTCCCATCAAAACACATGTCCAGAAAAATCAATTTCTGTCCCACTTATCTGCGAGCATCTTGGCTATGCTTTAAAAGACACAGAGCTGGAGATTTTTGCTTTGATATGAGAAGGACACCTATATAGTAAGATAGATTCATTTTTTCCTCATGAGCACCTGTGCAAATTGAAAGGCACAATCCTTCATGCTCTGACTAGCTATGATATGCTGCAGAGATCTACTTTGAGCTTTTGTTTGGCCTAATTTATGAGTTCTCAGATTTATAGAGACCACCCCAGCATCCTTATAAATTACACTTCCGAAGCAGCAGGAAGAAAAATAATGAAAAATGCTGGAAGCAAAGAGCTCGCAGAGTGGGGCAATAAACACCATCACGTTTCCTTTGAAAAATAATGAGACAAAAAGAAATCCAGCACATTACCTCTAATAAATCATCAAATAATTTGGTTTAATTGGCAAAATAGTCTCATTTACAAAACAGTCAGCACCTAAAAGAATGAGCAAACCTTACAGGAATAAATCTGTTATTTTCACCTTTTCACAATGAAAATGGTGATAATAAATATACAAGACTCTTCACTAATGTTGATTAGGCATTTGAGCAGTGAACAGAGTGACTAAAACACAAGGATGAATTATTAATTTTTATTTTTTTCCTGCTTTTGATGTGATATGTAAACGTGTTACTATTTATAATATTATTATTCAAAGACTCAGAGATGAGGAGGGTTATAGTGTTCTCAGTTTATCAGTATTTAGTTCAACATCGCATAATAAAGTAAATTCTATTTGTTTTTCAGCTTTTGTTTAAAGCTACAACACAGAATGTTTGTCTCCCCCTTTTGGTAGTGAGAGGATTTACACAAATACGGGTGAAGCCTGAATCTGAGAGATAATTCCCAATGTTACCCATTTTAGTAGGGCTGCAACAAATTAGTATTTTGTTACTCAAGTACTCGCTGATTATTTTTGAGATTATTCAAGTAATCTGATTACATGTAAATATCACAGTTTTCCCATAAATACGGCTGCAGATAACAGCTAACAGCTACTTCGCTGGTGGGCGCCTACGTTGCCCCGCTGCTTTGTCATACCTTCAGCCCGCGACCGGCCGGCCCTGGTTTTGAACCCAGGGCCTCTGGGCTAATCATCCTGCTACGCCACAAGCAACCATTCTTATGTCGCTAACTAAAAGTTATCAAATACTAAATTAGTTGTCGATGCATTTTGCCCTTGAATATTACTCGAATAATCGTTACAGCCCTACATTTTAGCATTGGTGTCTGAAAGCTGACCTTACAGCTCTTGGACAGATAGAGTTAATTTTTTTCTTCAGAACAAAGGAAGAAAAAAAAAAATCACTTACAGATCAATTACATTTTAAAAACCCTCACCTGTGATCTGCACCCCGATGCGGAAGTAGACGTCGGAGTTACTCAGATATCTCTCCACCAGGATGTAGTACCACTGCTCCCAGGCAGGTACAGCAGTGAGTAATTCACAAGGGTTCCATTCCCTGCAGTCGAGGGCACTTGAGTTATGCACCGGCGGCGCCCGCGCTCTTATCTTCAGCACCACGGGACAACTGTCGCTACTCTTGTTCCTGGTGCTGCAGTTTACCAGCTGCACCTTCACCTTTGATATATAATTGGGGATGAACACTCTGCACAGGCACACAGAGAAAACACACATTTTAGAGACTGAAACACAGACAGGCCCAGCAGAGAATTGCGTGTCTTAGATGTCATAAATTCAATTATATCATTTTGACAGTAATACATTGCTGTTCTTAAGCAGGATGATTCATTTGAATTCATGCTTCTTTTTGTTGTAAAGTGAAAATATTTTTATTCGGGTTGAAAATATTCTTTTTATGCAGCACTGCCATAGAAAAAAAAATGAGTGTAAACCTTGAAAAAAAAACATTTCTCTGCTTGCAGGACTCAAAGCAGGGGAAATGTGAGTTGATGAGGGTGTGCAAACTATAAGCAAACACTGACAATGTGTTTTTTTTTCATTTTGAAATGAAAGATAAGCTCTGAGAGGAGACTGCAGGAAAATCATAACTTAAGAGGCAGATGAGGAATGTGCAGGTTAGTAAAGTGCATTTTTCTCATGGCGCATATAGCTCCAAAGCAAACCCGTCCTCATTTTTGTTTTTTCGTTACGAGGCTTACTTGTAAAGTGCAGATCTGTTGTGGACTGGGATCATCTGGTCAATGAAGTATCCAGGATAAAGCACAGAAATCCCCACCAGCCTCTGAACTATGAGCTGAGGCTGGAACAGATACTGGCATTCCTCTGACAGACCCTGCAAAGATAACACAGCAAAGGTTTAGATGCCATTTTTTTTTTGTGGTTAACTCACCAATATTTCTTAAAAGCTGGTAAGGAGGAGATGAGATATCATTCAGACTGGCTGAAAATTCCTAATGGACTGTGTGCATTAAGCCTGTCAGCCTCCTGGATTAATATCACTCTGTCCTCCTGCTCCCTGCCACACAGCGAAAACAAGCACCCACTATTTCACTTGTGTAGTTCTGAACCATTAATGCTTCATGTGCATTACTTTGTGTGATGAGCCGATCAGACTGGATGACTTAGAGCCAGAGGACCGTGCATTATTTCTTACACATGATCTGCCATGAACATTTCTTTGCAGAAGGAAAAAACAAAACCTTTAGCATCTGATTCTGAGGGACAGGTGTGAATGCCAAATTAGGTCCTTCATTCCTGTCAACTGATCACTAACTCCTCCTTCTGGAGCTACAATTACTGTGGCGTGTCATTAGTCCAGGACCAGCCACGGTGACCCTTTGATTTATTACAGCCTGTCAGCTGGATCTGCACATGCGTCCTGTAGAACAAGCTGTGTTTTAATTAAGGCTTGACCAATATGGCTTTTTTGGAGGTCGGTTCTGTTTGACGCTGTAAGTGCAAACAGCTTGTGATGGTGTTCAGTAGCTTTAAATTTGACCATCTTCACACCAAAATAGATACAGAGAGGCATTTATTTTTCCCAGAATTCAGACTTGGCAAGATGTTAAAGCCTCTAAAACTCCATTAAAGCCATAAAGCACTAAAAGTCCCCAATGAAACCCTGACTAATTACATTATTTTAGCTTCTTCAGTCAGAATTACCCACTGAGAGTATGCAATTTTAGGGTCAGCTCTGGGGTATAGCATGAGCTTACAGTTTATTAGTTATACCTGAGCAATCTAAAGCAATCCATTGCAACAGTGCTGTAATAAATGCAAATTTTGAGAGCTGATGTTTGGCTTTACTGGGCTCTGTGGTGTTGTATTGTTGCTGTATTGAATTGACAGTACTTTATAAGATAAAGTGTGTTTGAATAAAACACATATAAATTGAATATATTAATTGAATTTGAGAGTTATACATCAGTAGACAGCAACTGTCTGGCCAATACCCAGAGTTTAATATAAGGCTAATATAAAACTGGAAAAACACTATGTCAAATCCAGATTTTAATTACCATCATAAAACAGTAAGATATTTCAAGTAATGGACAAGTGAGGGAAATGAAACGAGTGAAATAAAGGCCATTTTATTTAGTTAATCAAATCAGTTAACCCACAAGAATTCTAAATGATTTACCCCCTTTCACTGAACTGAACACACAACTCTTGCTTTTATCACCATCCTACTTCAGCTCATAACTAAGCAGCATCCCTTGTTGTGCCAACAAATGCCTAGAAGCACAAATATTTCATGATTTTTTTACTACTCCAGCTCATACAGTCACTTTGCTAATTTCTGACCTAAGCTAATAAATGTTTAATGTTCTCTGTGTCTTTGGGCTTTAAATCTGTTCATTTAGGAACTAGTGACATCACAACATTATGAGCTGAAGTTACTCAATCATGTTTATTTGTCATCTAAACATTGGACAGCAAAATTTAGAGTAGAGCCTAAGAGGCAAGTTAGGGATGGTAGGGGTATATGCAACATGGTGGACTATCACTCAGGAGTCTAGTTTTGAGTCCCCCTGACACCGTGAGCTGTTTTGTTTTTACTCGATAGGTTTTTATCCATGGTTATATTAAACACATTTTACAAGGAAATCCATTCATTTTCTGCAGCCACTGCGGTGGTCCCTAGCCCCCGTGAACATATGAAGATCTTGCCTGACATATGCACACAAATGATGTTTTTAAGGACTGAAAATATTTAACTCATGTTACCGGCTGGCAATGACACAATTTGCAGTAGTTAGTGAGAGGACAGATGATTGTAGCGAAGAGACCTGCATTAGCATTGCAAGATGTTATGGCCAGCGGTGACCATCCAGAAACTGAGCTGCTGAGAGCAAATTGTGTTTGTTTTTTATAGTTAGACTGTCTCCGATGCTACTTCTCAAATGTCTGACAATATGTGTGCCTTAGTCAAAGAAACAATAAGAGTACAGTAACATAGGTTAATGTACAGTTACATAACAGCACTGAACAAGCAATGTATTTGCATGGCTGTCACTCAAATAAATCCTTTAATGGTTCCTTTCCTTCCTAAACAGCTCGATTTTGTCTTAAAAATAAAAAATATAATGACAACCCCAATGTAAAAATGTGGTATTCTAAGCAGGTATACAAGTTTAATCACTATGGGTTTGCCAAAATAAGAATCTTGCCATGTAGAGAGAAACATTTAATTGCAAAAATGAACACTTCAGGAGGTTAAACAAAACAAACATCAACAAAAAAGCAGCATTTTCACCATATCTTTGTTTTCAGTTGCTGAATCCCACCACACATGCTGTGTGCCAAGTTCTGTATTTAACTATGAAGCACAGCGCCCATTCTGCTTGCATTGCCTCCCTTCATGTCCTCTTTCTGAAATGAAAACACCTTGGTTGCTAGAAAATTGCTTCAAAAAGCAGAAAATCTATGTGATTTCCATCTATACAATGTGTCACTGAAAGCTGGACACAGTTTAGCCACGGTGGCTTCTATTCCCACTGCCCCCGTAAATCAAACCAATTCTTTTGTACGCTGGATGTTGATGGCAACTTTTGATGATATTTTTGATTGTTGTGTATTCCAGGTGCACTTTTGCCAGCCACTGGAAACCACAAAGGAAGCACATCTGAACGCCATGCCAGTGACAAATAAATTGCTTGAAATGGAAATCAGCAGGTGTTTATGCAGCCAAATAGGAGAACATGATGAGATGAAGAAAAACTCTCTGACACTGTTCTGCCTCTTTGGGCTCTGCAGCACGAGCTGGAATACTAATCCCAGTCATTTACATTATTTTTTTCCTACTATAAAGGGAAGTTAAGCAACCATGAAAATACAATTTGGAAGTAGATTACATTAATGTTATGTTACATGACATTTTCACATAAGTAAGCTGCCTTTTGACCACCACTGCATCATGTGTAACACAACAGTGATTCCTGCTTCTCTCTGTCGCTCCTCACAGCTGATGCTGGATGAGCAGAGTTTTGGATCCTTAGCCAGAGGCTATAAAGATAGCTAGCTGAATATTCAGATAGATTTTTTTGTCATTTGTGTGTTGTAGCAATTTGTGGTAAACATTCAGACTCACCTTGACTGAGATCTTGCCTTCATCCTTGGGTAAATGTGCAGCCAGGAACCAGTCTCCGGGGAGAGGGCTGGTCACGTTGAACGCTCCTGTTGTACGGTTTGGAAGAGTCCAGGTCAGAGTCACCGCAAAGGACCCTGGGACGACTGTATCCCGAGGGAAGCGGGTGTACAGGGGGTTGATTACTGGAGGAGCCCCAGACCTGAAGTACCTATTACAACACAAAGCCCACAATTCAATCCCTGTTAAGCTGAATATTTTCACAAACAACACGGACATCTGCCAAAATATAAAAATTCATCTATAGGAGGAGGTGACAGCATGAGCACAGATGGCCTCTTCTGTTTAAAATATGAATAATTCAAATTCAGAACACTAATAAGCAGCTCTACATATTTGAATGGAACAACCACGTTCATCATGTCAATCACACCTACACAGAACACTCACCTGAAAAAAACAGCTCTCACAGTAACACTGCTTACCAATATGATAAAAATAGACGGACATTATTAAAAGCTTAATGCAGTTAATGCTTCCATACTGCCGAGGCTGTTATAACCTTTTTCCCCAGAGGTGAAGCTCATAAGATGCCTGCTATGATTCATTACTTTTCCCCTACAGATGAAGGCGACTTCAGCAAACAAGGGAACAAGACGAAGGCAAACTTGTCTTACACAGTCACATTGCGGTTTGGGCATGTGTCTCCAAACGTGCCGCCTTGCTCCTTGAAGGTGATGAGGTTCCATACGGCCATCATGGTGTCGTCAGGCACATTGAAGTGGAACAGTTCCACACTGGCGAAGGAGTTGAAAGCAATCAGCTTGCGAGGCGTGCGGGTGAAGTATTCAGTCACAAAAAGGCAATCTGTGGGGGACAGAACCAGAGGAGAGGAAGAATGTGAGGACTGCACTTTCAAAACAAAAGTTCTGCTCCTCATCAGCAGTATAGCACAGCAATGCATAGTTAACCTGCTTAGGCAATACAGAGTGATAAAGATGATACCATGCTACAATACAGAGTCATGTTGACATGCTACGCTAAGATGGCGAGACAACATCAAGCACCTGTGGATCCTTATTTTGGAAAAAATCTCACATGGTTGAGTTTTAAAAGTGGAAAAAGGTTGCAGGTTGCACCATTTACTGTAGAGTGAAAGAGCAGTAAACTGCAAGTCTTCAAAAGCAACACGGCTGTGACCTTCGGAATATTTCACAATATGGCCGACCATCTTCGGAGCTCTAAAGTGATGTGAAAGAGGTTCTGGCTCAGCTCCACCAGGCTTTGGTTGTGACGACACAGTTTTTGTGGCAAAAACAACCTACACATGTAGTTTATATACTGACACACCTTGAATGTGCCATTTTTTGGCACAATTCAAACGGCGGATTAAAAGTCCACAGAATTCATGCTCTGATTGTCTGCACCATGTTTCATGGGGTAAATGCAAAGAGCGATCATCACGTCATCACATCAGACACCCAGATTTGAGTCTGATGAGCCTACAGACTTTTACCTACAGAGAACAAACACTTTCCAATTTGTCAGTATTATCATTCCTGTAAACAGAGCATAAGGCATCTCTCTCTGTCTTAACTCCATAATGACAAGCGTCTCCTTGAACCCAGCACTGATCAACTGTGTGTAGATCAACTAAATATGTGATCACAGACTTTAGCACAATTTAAAGCAGCCTTGGGAGATGCATGTATGTATGCAGGCTCACTCGCATCCTGCATAATGTCAAATCCTTGGATTACATCCACCAAAGCCTCTGCATATAAAAGCAGCAGAACAAGTGGCAGGTGTAATCTGCCACATTACCTACATGAGCCGGGCTGGCGTCAAGCGCACAGTGGGTGGGTGAAATCGTGGTGGCAACTGAGTGCGAGTCGGTTAATTGCTATACTAGAACATATAAAGCATTGCTTAGATAAGTGTTATTATAAACATAAACAGGAGCAGATGAGGAAGGAGGAAGCAGATTTTTATGAGAACAAGGTGGAGGCACCTTGATGTATCACCGGGGGAGAGAATGAGAGAATTCACTTCTTGTTTGTCAACCATTTCCACCATCTGTACTTGGCGACATCATTCACCCTTTGTGCCGTCTTTGTAGGGAAAAAAATGTGTCTCATCTGCAGTTTGTACAAAGATATTAAGATCTCACAGTGCTGTGTGTAGACGCAGTGAAAAACCTGCATGTCTGAAGCAGTATAGCCGACCACCACCAGCCCAATTTATGTCAGATATCAGACAGGCTCACTGCACGGATGCTGTCATTTGCTGCACGTTTGTCGCTGCAACTAAGTGACCCTTTACGCTGAGACACTCTTAAATGTGCAGTGTTTTCAAATGCGTTTGTGTAACATGAGAAAAATGTCTCTTCTCTTCTTCTTTCCACCACCACACATACACTTTTACCAGGTTTCCAGGCTCACGCTGGCTCTCACCTATGGAAGCAACCCTGAATACTAAAGAGACGCAGAATAAGGAAGCAGACACAGAGAAGAATGAAGCACTCTCACTGTCAAAAGCTAAAGCCTAATCCCAAACAAAGCTCCCGGCCTTTATGTTACTCTCCTATAGCCATCCACCGGACTGCTTATTTGTGAGCCTCCTTTACATTAAGGTTCTTTTTCACCTCTTTCATCGTGTGGATTATGAAGACGGAGGTCATACACTGAAGGGCTACAATTTAAAAGGATGAGTTTAGCAGTGACACTGTAGGAGTCTTTAATAAGTCACTGTGTTTTGTGCTTAGACAGTAGTGTCTTTCCAGTTATATTGACGATAGCTGATTATATGCTGAATTGTCTGCACTGGTATTTAAAAGAAATCCTGAAAGACAATCCTTCAATTTCTAAATGAACCTGATTGTACATTCTTGTGGAATAAGTGGTCGCAAGCGGTGCACACACCACCGGCTTTATCATGGATTTAACACAAACAACATGCAGTACATCATCAGTGTTATTTACAGTTCTTCCTCTCCATCCATGCTTGCATGCAGCTGTGTAAATAACATAATTATATGAATGGTTTGTAAGTCATTCGGAAATAAGGCTGGCCTACATTTTTTTTTTTGGCAGCTGATAAAACCTTGTGCCCGCCAGATTTCACGTCACAATCTTGATTTGTATACAGGTGAATATGGATCAAAGAAAGCAGAATAATAACCCGCTGTATCTATTTTCAAACTACCCATACGTGCAGAGGCAACGCATCCAGCAGCCACACACACACACACACCGATGTGAAGGTGTAAACATGCCAGAATATCTAAACACGCTCCTTTGTTTGTTTGCCAGCGAAATAAAGACGTTTCATTTGAAGATAAAGGCAGCCGAGTGCTTACAGGCTTTCTTACAGCATGCTTCTGAATTCAGTAATCTCCTCAATGAGCACCTCCCTATCACTGTTTTTTACTCTGTGAGAGGCTTAATATAGACATAATCCTGCTTTTTGTCATTTCAACATGAGAGTTATCCTTAGCTGGCTCATCTTTAAACTTTACATTTTTTTTTTGGAGGAGCAGATGTAAAAAGCAGCCTGTCTAAATTCTTCATTGAATTTATCACAGACATATGTAATCACATCCCATATGTGGATAAACATACACAGACCTCCTGCTTCATCCTCCTCCTCCTCCTCCTCAAACACCAGGCAGGCACGGACAGCTCAAAGACACAACAACAAAGATCAGGACGGACCTTCCACTTCCACCTTTCACAGATGTCGACACCCAAGCACTCAGAGTCTATTGACTGATAAGATATTGATCGATTATTTTTCTGAGGATTCACACATAGTAGGAGGAAGGTGGTAAATTAAGATTTCCAGCAAAAACAGCAACAAGTCTGCAGCATCCACACACGCACAGACCCCGGAGGTTCGGTCTCAGTCACCACAGACAGACAGTACAGTGTGTGCTCCAGGTATGGATTCATTGTTGTGCCACCATTCAGCACTGAGGTTTCTGTTTCTGTCACTTACAGCAGTGAAGATGTCTTATTGCTCAACCAAAGACACTCACAAGGAGAGAAAGGTGACATTACACTGTTTTTAAGTCTCATTTTAACATTTTAAAAAATATCAAATAAAGGTTTAACTTCAAAAATCACCACATTATTAACTTAAATGTAGGTAGATTTCAAACTTTAAACAGGACTCATTTTTGTGCCACCTCCAACAAAAGCAAACAACCACAAACAACCCCAGGCGACATAGGGTGACAGCCTGGTGCTGCTTCCCTTTGGGCACATACAGCCCTCAGTATCATAGCCTACAACCTTACAGGAGCATCTGTCAGTGCGTTTGCGTGCCATAATTAGCAGTAACCTTTCCCATGCGTCACGTAACTGAAGCCAACCCATGTTAATGAAAAGCGGTTTGTTAGAAGCTGAGACAGTTCTGGATGTTTAAAGGAGACAGGGACGGGATACGGAGGAGCCGCCGCCGCCGCTACTGCTTCTTCTGGGAGGATTTCAGCACCCCGACAAAAGGAACAGCGCTCCGTGAATCAAAGCAGCGCACACTGAGGGGGAAGCACTCACCTCCAACAGCGCACAGAGAGGCGCAAAGAAGCAGGAGAAGCCTCGGAGGGCTGCATCCTGAGCCCGCACGCTCCCGCAGCCACATCGTTAAAAGCAGGATATTTGGTGATGGGGGCTGCAGCCCGGGTGCAGTTCTCAGCCGCTGTGCTGGTCTACATTTTTTCAGATATTTGCCAACGACCAGCTGTTTGTGCATGACGTAATTCAGACGACGACGGGACGGCTCCTCCTCTCTTGCTTTTGATTTGACAACCTCAATATGTCGACTTATCTCATTGGACCTCCGGCCCTGTCAGTCCAAGGACGGTGCACACGTAGATTGCAGCACAAGGCTCGTCACTTTCGGTGTGCGGGCCACCGCGCACAGGGGGACGACCGGTGGATGCACAGAGGCTGCAGCTGGCTCCCGGGAGGCTGCAGCCTCCTCTCCGGGACAGAAAGTTGGGGGAAGAATGGAGGATTTTCATCACCTTACTATCACCTTATATGATGTGATGACAGGTTTCTGCTGATGACATTTAAAGATTTTGCTTTTGTGTCCAATAATAAACCGTTTTCCTCAAACTTGTATTTCTCAGCTGTGGTCTGACTTCAACATGAGTCAGGCTGATCTGTCAGTGACTGAATGAGGTCCTGTACAATTTATTGGTCATAAATCATGAATCGTTAAACTGAATTGTTAGATCAAATGAGAGGTTAAGAATGCAAATGAGGCTAAATATCTGACTTGACTTTCAAAATGCAACTTGGCTGATACGTCACTAAGACGTCAGTGTGCAAGGTTTGCTCTGTTAAACAGTAATGTTTGCATGGTTTATAACAATGGGATAATTTGTTATAGATTTAAAACAGAGGAATTCAGTTTCCACTTCACCTCTTCCACAGGAGTGTCAGGGGTTACAGAGCATAGTATCAGCAGCACGACAACAAAATACACAAGAAGACGCAGTTTGCTTTGCCTTTTACCCAGAACAGAGAAGATACAGTAACCAAAAATAAAGGATTAGCCAAGCTACACTGTGGACTGTGGTGCTGCACTCAAATGAAAAGAAGATAACCAGTGCTATAGGTGAAAAGATTTTTTCACTGTATCCACATAATGCCACACAATATAGCTGACCTTGTCTTTTATGTACTGTAATATTCAGCTCAGTGTTGTGTCAGGCATCATTCTTCTTTGCTATAAAAGCACGTTAATAGACACTTATATAATATATGAATCGAGGTTTCTAACTGAATATATAAAAATCACTGCTGCTTGTTTTTTAGGTGCATCTGTTTTAATGATTTCAGCTTCTATTTAATTTAGACACTGTCTACACACGTTAATGAGAGTGTCTGGAGAAACATCTCGACTGCCTCTGAAATCCAGTGTGTGCTGTTGCAGGGAAAGCTGTGATCCTCAAAGGCCAAACACTTGACAAGAGATGGAATGCTTGCCAGATATTCTGGCCAGACAAAAGCATAAACTCACCCTTCTGGAACAGGAGACCTGGAAGCCACCCAGTGAGTGATTATTGCTGCAATTAAGAGCAGTCAAAGTCAGCGAAAAAGGTCGGATCAGGACGGACAAGGTACAGAATGAAATCATAAACTGTTAAATCATGAAATGAACGTGAACTAGAAAGGACTATTAGTGGAAATTTGTGCTTACTTTTATAAAAATCTAAAGTTTAAAAGTGTTTGGTAATGCCTCCCACAGTGGCAGCTGGTGGGAGAAGATGAAGGTATAACCAGCTTTTAAAACTGTTGGTAGGAGTTGGTGGAGGACGGATGTGTGTGTGTATGTGTGGGTGGGTGGCACACATGCATCCTCCATGCATATCATGGCCAGAGTTATTTCTGCTCTCCCTAAGGTGAGGCTCTCCATGGCCTCAGTGTGCTGCAGCAGCCCCACAGCCATACACAGAGGAGCATGGAGAGCTTCCAGTCAGACATTTGGCTGCATACAAACATTCAAATCCCCAGCCTCACAAAGTCCTCCTCAAAACTGCAACTTGTTGCCAGAGTGAAGACAGTCTATACCAATATGTGAGCATGCCAACTGTGTGTAACACGTTCACTTAAAGAGATAAAATGACAAAATGGAAAAGTGGGTTAGAAGGAACGAGAGGGTGGCCAGCTGGTAAAGTTAAGAAGCGTCTCTTCTTTGGTACACAGCACGCTCTGCCTGCAGCACGAGATATAAGACCGCACTCTATTTGTGCCTGCTATAACACAATATTTGCACAATTGTGAATACAAAAGGCACAAACAGAAAATAAACCCACAAGTGTCGCTAAAAAAACGGTATCAATGAACATATATCGAGAAGAGGAACTTTATTTGTGAAGAATGTAGTGTCTACCAACCCCTGGATATTTATGGCTAAACAGTGCCCCCTTATGAAGAAATATGTTCACTCATATTTTACCAAAAGAAGCCGCAATTTAAAGTTTTTTTAAATTCAACATTTACAGTATTTAATAAAAACCCCAGTCCACCAGAGAACTGTATTTTTTTGAGTTATGGTAACAGTTAAGGCACAACATCCACCAACCAGCTTTCATCCTCCCATCCCATCCCATAGTACACAAACCCGTGTGATTCCACTCCTGTGTTTGTTACTCTATATGTGGTGACACCGCATCACAAATAAAACTACAAAGACTAGAATATATACAGTGCAGCTGTGCTCTGTCTGAGGTCTCTACCTGTACAGGCTAAATGAGCATTACATCCTGAACACTCCAAATCGCGTCTTCTTCGTTGGTGCATTGAGTGCTGCACTGAGGCTCAGTCCCAAAACCACACGGGTGTCAGCAGGATCAATAATCCCATCATCCCACAGCCTGAAAAAAATATGAATAAAGTGGTTCACATTGTTAGATGGCACATCACACCTCATTCCTCTAATGCATCTTTGTAGTATAATCTTAAGCAACATCTACGTAAATGGAACTTCTGTTGCTAATTTAGCTAGCTTACTCATCGTTTCTAAATGACATATAATTACATTGATCAGCTAACAAAATATGATCTATACAATGTTGCTATGTAACAGCTATCTGGCTAAGCTTAGCTATCTTACACAAGTTCTGTCTAATTTCCAGGACAGTTCCATCACAGTGGCTTTCTTCCCCAGTTGAATAAATAATAGTAATGCACACACACACACACAATTTCCCACCATATAATCTGATATGTGCTCTGCACAGGACTAAATGAAGAGCACAAAGGATCATATTAACAAAACAACAGGACCTCCAACAGTGGCGAAACACACCTCACGGCAACCCTCAGCATGCATAAAGAGCTTTTGTTGTGGAAAACAGAGATCACATGATTTAATGAAAAGATTTCAAAGGATAATTGGAAACACATGCTGGTGTCCTGCTGGTAGTCCTCCTCAGAAAGAGCATTTTCCCCTCAGCCTGTTCTGAGTTCCTGACATTCAAAAGGCTTCATGCACCGAGTCAGTGTGCTGTGCAACCTTTCATTTTATTACACATCCGGCTGAGACTTATGATGTGTCATGACCAAATCTCACCTAGCACTCGAGTAGTATGGGCTGCCTTCCTCTTCAAACCGACGCACAATTGGTTCTTTCATGGCAGCCTCTTGCTCGGCTGTGAACTGTGAATAAATTGCAAAAACAAAATTAGGCAATAAGAAACCATAGCCGGAGGCATTTTTAAAGAATTATTGAAGGTGTAGTGGAATGTAAAGCCGAGAGAAGATGGCCATTCCATTTGCTATCAAGGCCAGTTTCCTTAGCCTGAAAATACCGAGCAAATAAAATTACAAACGCAACACAAAGGAACTCATAAGATAAGGCTTCAACAAAATATAAACATTACATTCATCAGACTGCATCCGTTTTACCTAAGAGGGACAAATAAACAATTCAGTGCATAAACACTAAAGATATAATGGATAGAAAACATCTCCTAACTCCTAATGCTGCTGTATCAGGTGCTTGTTAAATGGCAAATATGTGACAAAAATCACTTCACTCAGACTGCTGTGTTATGAGATTAATGATGAGACTTGTTTGCAGCATGGATTTAGCTTGATACCGCTGCAAAAAGCTCTTCAATTGTTCACCAGGGTTCAGCTGTACAAGAGAAGAATAATTAGCTTTTGCTGCATTTTTGTGTTGAAGCATCTTAAATATCATTGAAAGGCCTGTCATCAGGGTGCAGATGTGAGGTGTCATTCTGAAGCTATTAATGCACCGTTAATACACCCGTAACAGCACACCTGACACAGTTTAATTACAGCCATTTTTGATGGCTGCACTATTCAGGATAAGTCATCACAGCAACATTTGGAACAGTGATATAATTCCAACCTGCCATGTCAAACCATTAGTGAAAGAAAAAGTGTCTTTCATAATGTTTATGCTTTTGGCAGCGAATCCACCTTTTCCGGTGGAGTGCAGATGAGATGATTAATGCGAATCATTACCTCCTTTCCCTCGCGTGCCCTCTGATCTTTAGTGATGGTGGCCAGGACGGTGGCGGCCTGCTCTCCGCCCATTACAGAGATGCGGGAATTTGGCCACATGTAGAGGAATCGGGGGCTGCGTGACAAAAAAAAACGGCATCAGTGTGCTTGTAATGTTGAGCGGGAATGGTCAGAAATAATCAAAAAAACAACCTGCTACAGAAAAGATAATGTATAATACTGGGTATATAAAACTAAGAAGTCCAACCAAAGAAGAGTATAAACATTTCCAAGAGTTTTAAATCGAGGCAACTGGACTCAAGGATTGTTTTTTGAAGACGTTTCGCCACAAAAAACAAACCTTGAGTCCAGTTACCTCGATTTAAAACTCTTGGAAATGAATATGACCTGGATGAATGAGAGCATCCACACATATAAAGAGTATAAACACTTTTTTGTATGCAAGTTTTCCACTGCTTACCACTGATACAGCTAATAAAATGTCATTGGTGGTTCCACACTTCACATCCGCGTGAGTCTGACAATGTAACAGCAGTGGAACACTTCTCAATGGGTAACTTTTTAGTAAGGAATTTGTACACACTGCACAATTGTTTCCATTGAAAAGGAAGGGAGCGCACAGGGTTAGCAAAAGTCTGCAAATTCGATTTAAAGTTAACGTTTTGATTAAAGAATATGTTTTCAGCATTGAAAAGGACGAAGCCTTTCAGTGGCATCAGAAAGTCACTTACACCTACGTGTACATAATCCAAGGACATCTGACGCACGGAATTCTACAAACTCAAAGGCAAACACTACAGGTTCTGTACACATCCTGTATGTTGTGCTCAGACAAAGGTAATGTTCTTTATATCCGGGTAGCCGGTCTATTCCCTTGTGTCGCATTGGTGCTATTTTTTTATTCCAACACACCGCTCACCCCTGCAGTGAGAAACTTCTGCCTACCTGTAGGCTCGGCCGCACATGCCATAGTTTCCCGCACCATAGGAGCCGCCAATGATAACAGTAATCTTGGGCACATTGGCACAGGCCACTGCAGTCACCATCTTTGCTCCATCCTTGGCAATTCCTCCTGCTTCATACTCTCTACCCACCATGAAACCTGAGATGAAGATGGAGAAGAGAGATAGAAAAGGGTTGGCAGTCTGTTCGTCGTTATCAAAGAGGAGAAAGTTTAAAGGTTAAAAATGAATCACAAGTGAATCTGAGGGACAGATTTCCACATTTTTAAATATGTACGTTATATGAGTTAAGACTTATTAATGCTTTTCATGTAACACAGAAAATAGAATTCCAACAAACCTGTTATGTTTTGGAGAAATATAAGTGGAATGTTGCGTTGGCAGCATAATTCAATAAAATGCGTCCCCTGAAAAGAAATTCAAATATTTATTAAATGTAGTATATACCCAACAGCAAAGAACAACTGCCAAGAGTTAAAAAAAATACATCACTACCTAAAAATAAAAATAAAAATCTGGGAATAATGTATTTTTCTGGCCATCTCAGGAGAAGCAGATAAACTTTAAATGAACTGCAAAAAGAACCAGCAAGTAAACATGTATCAGAGAATATATTCAAAGCACACAGATGTCCATACTGAACTGCTTGAGGTAGTGTCTGGGCAGCAGCCACACTGAAACTCCCCTGTCTGGGTTTTGTGCTTTTTGGAAGAAGCTGTAAACACTGCCTGAAGTGATCCTTCTGAATCACTCTACTTCGTCAGTAGCCTCACCTCAATCATCATCATCATCCTCATATGAGGAGGGACAGAATCAAGTCATCTAACAGACTTTGTATCTATCTAGATTTTAGCCTGAATATGCAGGAGCTGAACGGCCTTTTAGTGGTGCAAAATAAATAAATAAATCCATAAATCACTGCAGCACAGACCTGCCAGGAGCTGTTGAACAGAAAAACACATACAAAAGACTGTGTGCAGAGTGTGGAGACAACTCATTTCCATACACTTTGTACTGTTGAATTACTCAGGTGTTTTCTTTATTTTTGGCAGTTACCTCTGCTGACTGTCTTTCAGTGAGGCAGGAGACAACATGAAAGACGGCTGCCTATTAGAAACTGTCATATGGTGAAAAATGATCCATCACACAACCAAAATGTAATCTTTTATCCGTTACCTTTCTCTTTCAGCAATATAAATACAGAAGGAAAAGGCTTCTAACCGTTTAACGGTTAGCATAATAGAAGCCTGAGTGATGACAGCGTGTCTCAAAAATACATCTCAGGATCCAGGTGCTGTATTGATTTTTCTTGAATATGCCTTTTGAGCATGTCTGTTCCACATCTGAAGCGCTGTGGCAGACACCCTTTAGACAGCAATTACACTGATGAGATAGCCAATACTTACACCGTGCTGTTCACACTGCACAGCGGTCAAGCTTATAATGTAATTCAAGACGTGTTTGGAAAAACTTATTAGTCTGTAATCACAAATTCAGCTCCTCGTCTTCCCTAAGCTCGAGCAAAGTTCAGCCCTGTTCGCAGAAAATTGGCTCGCAAATTAAGCGAATTATATTGAGTGAAAATTATGATTGTCCCTTGTTCATGATTTCTAAACGCTATGTTATTACTATGCCATTCATCAGCATACTCATGAGATGATGCAGACAAGAGCAATCTGAGAGCTTATCGTACGAGAGAGACTCTGCACCTCAGCTGCGACGGGTCAGTGCGAGCCATCTATGAGGAGAGAAATATTGGTATTCAGCGCTGAACGCAGAAAATCTGTGGAGAATACCGTCTGAAGTGCTTTAGTATTGTGTTTAAAATCCTTGACATTTTGAGAGGCACATAACCATAACTTGCTGACTCCTTGGAAAACTAAACGTGATGATGGGGTTTTTGCAGTCACACAGATGTTGCCTGTGAACTAAGTTATTTTTTTAGTGTACTTTACATTGGGTACAACAGATGCTGCTTACCTTTTTGGCAGACTCTGAAAACAAGACTCCATTGTTGCCAATAATTCCAACAGGGTAGCCAAATATTCTTGAAAATCCTGAACAAGCAGAAATTGGAAAATCACATGGTGAAAAAAGAAAACTCTGTGTTGCAGAAGTTTAAACATTTCTTTTAACATACCAGTGACAAGTGTGTCTCCATAAAATGCCTTGAATTCATCGAACTTGCTGCCATCCACAATTCTGGCAATGACCTGCAATCCAATGAATGTGCCACAGTTGTAAATACTTGAAATACAGAACCAAACAAATGGGTAGAAGACAGAAAATCAGCTGTAACAGACTGAAAAGAAGGTAAAGTGCCTAATGAAACCCACATATCAATCAATTAGGGCCTCACATTGTTTAAAGATTTCTGATTTGTTGGGTTTATTCAACTTTATGTTGGGTATAATAAAAGTTGGTAAACTGCTGTGCACCCCATCCTATTTGGTTTTATTTCTCTGCTGGACACACACTAAGCAAAACAAATCATAACAAAGCTACGTCTTATTTAAGGTCTCGATGCACGTATGAACTCCTTCAATATAAAAGAATCGTTTTATATCCACCCTCAACATTTGTTTCTCTCTTCTCACAGAGTCTGCAGAAAACTGGACAAATACCTCTCTGACATCAAAGTTGCGTTTCAAGTTCTCTCCCACTATGCCGTAGAGTTCATCTGCAGGGTAGAGCGGGGCTTCAGTGAGCTCTGTGGTAACCTAAAACACAAAACAGAATCAAAGTGAATAGAAATGAGCAGAGACATATATATATATATATATATATATATATATATATATATATATATATATATAACTAACAGGAATGTCAATTATTAATAACGAGATGCACCTCGATATTTTTTCTGTAGTTGAGGCTTCGAACGGCTTTTCTTGCTAAATGGAGTGCATGGTTATCGTCTAAGGCGTAGTGGTCTGTCACGCCAGATTTTCTGTAAAATAACAAACAAATCACTGTGGAGATATGACAGCACGTGAATCATCACTCAGGGAATTAACACAGACACGAGGGCATGTGAATGTGAATATTCACTGTAGATAAAGGATGCTTATTTTGCTCATTTCGTTATTAAGTAGGCTAGGGCAATAGAAAAATACTAAGTGTATCATCAGGTTAAGATGAAGAATGTCACATACTTGCAGTGTAAATCAGCACCACCAAGGTCTTCTGCAGAAACTTCTTCCCCTGTGGCAGCTTTGACCTGTTTCAATACAAACACTGATTCTTAACGTGCATTAAGAGACTCACTATTCACGCAATACACCCTTTACTTCAGTGCAGCACAGATATTATTTCTTAAAGCTCTTATTACTGACACCTATTTCAACTATCAACTTGACGTTTGTTAAATTGTACATATTATCCAGTGGTCATGTACCAGCGGAGGTCCTCCGAGGAAAATAGTCCCTTGCTTCCGCACGATGATGCTTTCATCTGCCATGGCTGGTACGTACGCTCCTCCAGCAGTGCATGACCCCATCACAACGGCAATCTTTGAGACGGAAGAAAAAGAAATGAATGTTATTAAAAGATCGCCTCCAGGCAAAGTTCAAAAGGCATATATATATATATATATATATATAAATACCTTGTATGAATTATAATTTGTATCTGGTAAGATTTTTTCCTTATAATTCCACTCAGCCCATCTAAACTAAAGTCTCAGTTCTCTCTCTGCTGTCTCCGAGCTGCTTACTGAACTGGGAACAGTTGCACAACTTCAACTCAGAATTCAGGTGAGCTCAGAGAAACTTTCCACTTTAAGCAGAACAACTATAAAAACTGCCATTAGCAAACTCTGAACACACTTCACTCTACACAGTGAAGGACAAACACACAAGAGCTGTTACAATGACCATTTTGATCTGTGCGAAATCTTCCTCTTTTTCTTTTGAATTTCAAAGCAACAGCCTTCTACCTTCTGCAGAGTAAAATCCAAACACCTTTTGTGGAACAATAATGAGGATGAGTGAAGGAATCTACACTGAAGGTGAGTGAGACATAAAAGCTTGCTTTATGTGGCGGTGTAAGTCAAATGATGACACCTGCTCCCTCTTTGAATGGACAATGAGGCATCAGTTTATCTTACAGGGCTCTGTTATGCCAAATGTTGGATGAAGATTTAAATTGTCAATGCAAAAACTGTCAGCTGACTGCTGCTGCTGTAGACAATGAAAATATGGGTAAAACAGGGGTGTAAGAAAAAATCGATTCTGTGAAATATTGCGATATTTTATTTGGAGATACTGGTATTGATTTAAGTCGTGGCCAAATTCATTTTTTTATTAATTATTTATGAGCAAATATTAATTTCAACATCTTACTTTTGTGTGCAATAATTAAAATAATTAATTAATAAAACATTTTGTTCTTGTAAAAGATGTATTAATATAATATTAGTATTTAGATGAGGCTTTCCAAACAAGCTTTCCATACTCACGGTATATATTGTGATTATATACCGTCTTTGTTATAGTATCGGGATATATCGTATAGCATATTGTATCGTGATATGTATCGTATCGCCAGATTCTTGCCAATACACAGCCCTAGTACAACATTTAATTTAAATGTAGCACCTCTGCTCAATTACTGTGTTGCTTATAAACCATTTAAATTACAACCAATATACAAGAAAATATAGCATAATAATAGGTTACAATAGAAGCCGTCAGCATTACCTGCGCTACTCCCTCTGAAGACAGCCTGGCCTGGTTGTAGAAGATTCGCCCAAAGTGATCTCTGTCTGGAAAGACATCTGCCTGTCTTGGTAAGTTGGCGCCTCCAGAATCCACTGAGGGACATCGGGACATCACCCAGCAATTAGTATTATTAACATATCGCTTCTGGCTGTATTACAGACTCTCCCCATATATAATCAGCAACCTGCATCCCTCAGCCAAAGCCTTCTGGGATGTCCCAAGACTGCATACTTGCAAAAAAAACTGTCAGGATTTTTCCCACAGGGCGTTTGGAGAGCAGATTTGGCTGACTAAGCTGCTGAATTTAGTAAATGACTGAAAATATAACTTCAAGTACGGCTTGCACAAGATGACCTAAAATACAACATTACTCTTTATCCAATAAGACTCTAGTGTTTTCTAGGTTATTTTATTTGAAATACTCAAATACTCACCCAAGTAAATGCATGGCATGTAGTTCTGTTGGGCTATTTCTTGTCCACGTAGGTGCTTCTTCACTGTAATTGGGTAGTACGTCCCGCCTTTGACAGTAGCATCATTTGCAACAATAACACATTCCACCCTATGGAAAAAAACCACCACATTTAAATGAGCTTGCACCTGGAGAGCTCACTGGAAATCATGCAGTATAATTATTATCTCGGATCTGAGCCCCTGGTTATTCAGTTCAACATAAGAACTAAAATACTGTCACTTTTTATAAGGCCAACCTGGTAAATGTCAGAAGAGCTCACAGCACTTACCCTGATACCCGTCCAATCCCTGTAATTATGCCACCTGCTGGGACCTCCTCTTTTCCATACAGCTCGTATCCAGCAAACTGGGAAAACTCCAAAAAAGGACTCCTGCAAGGAAATGAACCAAATTATGGGTATTTATGAATCTGTTTCAGACTATAGCAATGCTATCCTCCTGTCCCTGCTCCCAGAGTGCATGTACAGCATCAAATATTAGTGCTATTTGCATCATAGATTGTGTAAGGAAACAAGAGGAGTGCAGTTTGTGCTACAACTCAGCCATGAATTTCAAAGATGGAGGTAGATTATAATACCCTGGATCCAGCAGTCTGTCTATTCGCTCTCTAGGCAACAGTTTCCCACGAGAAGTATGAAGTCTTCTTGCTTTTTCTCCTCCACCTGGATTTTAAAAAATACATTAATCTGACAATAATCAGTATTCTATTAAAACACATTTTGTACATACACACATCAGTGTTTCAAGCTTTTTTGTGAATATGAATAAGTAAAGCAGCCTAGGAAATTTAATCACAGCAACTTAACAAGTTTTACTAGAGCATACACGTGTAAATAAAGGTGTTTTGTCCAGACTACAGCCTGTACTCCGACTCTTCTTTGCAGTGCCTGAGTTAAAACGCATGTGAATAATGTAGAATGTAATCTGTTGTGTGCTCACACCTACCCAATTTAATCTTCTCTGTCCGGGTTTTCAATTCATCAACAAGAACTTTCATTCGATCATAATTCTCCTGAAAATAAAAGTGTATTTACATTGTTTCGTTGAACTGATAATAAAACCGTAACAGATCATCATGCATCCCAAGAGTGTTTTTCCCTCCAAATAGATTTATGTCTATGTGTTTATTTATTTCTCCATACAAATTATAAAGACATAAAAGATTAATAATGCAGTTAAACACAACTGAGACACCACATGACAAACACTTTGTCATCATCCTACAAATATATGGCTGTAATAAAGCTGATTAGATGTGATACACTGACATAAGCATATAAATGTTGTATTAGTTAGTCTCTCTATAAGAAATGGGTCTCTGGCGCCATCAAGTGACATTCTCCAGTATTACACCTGTGAGGATGAATTCTTATTTGTTGGTTACATTACGTACAAAGAGTTACACTGAAAAATAAAATTGCTCATTATAATTTAGAGATAATCTTTGCAAGCATTACAGCATTAAATATAAATAAACGGTCTATAATGCCGTTTAAGTGATAGTCAAAGTTAAAAACCTGCTCAGAAGTACGTTTTACACTTTATATATTCGTAATACATAAATACATAGTATGAGATGCAGTTATACTCTGGGCACAAGTCACATGTAAACTAACTGGCCCCAGAATACCACAACACTGATGTAAATGCTAAAACTTTAGCTTCCAGAGGTTTTGACCTCTAGACTTATACATAGTTATACTAAAATAAACCACTGCCTTCATGCTAATCAACATTAGTGGACCATAACATGACTTTCTGCTCCTCTGTCAGGTGTGACCCTCCTCACACAGATGAACTGATAACGCAGCTGGTCGAATCGTAACGTTGCACTCTGGCTAGCAGATGTTAGCAGCAGGCTAACCTACCTGATATTCAGGGGAGTGTTTGTCAGGTTGAGACCCGAGTCGAGCAACTTCATCAGCGTAGTAAGTTCTTGTGGCGGCCAGCGGTAGACTCCTGCAACGAAGCAACCACGGTCTGACGGACTGTAGCAGCATGTTGATGCTCACGACTGGCTATACCTGTAATTTACAACTGCTAGCTTGCTAGCTAATCTAGCAGTGCTCTTCTTCGGTGGTGTTTTTTTAAGCGGACGTAAAGCTCCGTAGCGCCATCTGTTGTTCACAGATGTACTTGTTGCAGAAACCATGTAGAAATACATAATGTATACAGTATATCTATAAAAACCAACATTTCATATATTTCAGAGATGGATTAAATTAGTACAAACAAGATCAAAATATAAAATAAAATTGATTCGTGTGCCTAAATTTGCAGTCATAAACATAAAACATAAAATTCTACTCTTTTTTTTTAGAACAGAAATAAACAGTGCTTAGAGATGTACTGCATCCCAACTGACTCTTTTCCATGGAGATCAAGGTTGTTAATTTTGGTCTTATGGTTAGTTGTTGACCTGTCCTGAGTAAAAACGAGACATTTTTAGGGTGGAAATTTAAAAAAAAAAAAAAATAAATAAAAAATAGCCCAAGGCTTCAGAGGTAGAAATTGTAAACAGCTGGAGTTTACGCTGAAGGCAAAATGCCAAGTACTGAATCGTACATCAAAGCTGCCACCACGTGGATTTCATAAGCATTACAAATGATATCTTTGTGTGTGTATGTGTGTGTGGGTGCACGTGTATGTGGAATATCTGTTCACCCAGTCATGTGATTTAAGTATAATTCAAGTTTAATCCATAATAAATCAGTCAGAGGGTGATTTTTTTAGACAGATTAAACAAATTTAACTACATTTAAATTTGACTCATCATAAAGTTATTCTGGTATTTAATACTGTACATTTCACAGTGTGTACACAGACATACCTCTGTCCCTGTATGCGGTAAAAAATGCCCGGCCTTGTTTAGAAATGGGAACTAAGTTGGTTCTAAGTGGGAATCAGAGTTAGCCTAAAAGCTTCAAAAAAAAAACATCCCTTCTGACCCGAGCGCTTTATTTCAGCTAGAGTACATTTGGCAGAGTACAGGCTGAAGAGCATTCAAACCAAGAGCTTTCAGTTCATTTGGTTTTAAGAGGCCTTTCTCCTCCAACGCTTCCACCTATTCTATCGGCATGCATAGAAATGTCCCTGACCTCCACTCAAATGGCTGCTCCTGTTTTCTTAGGAAATATACAATCCTCCACTCTGTGTGTGAACTTACACCCTCTCACTCGTGCAGCTCTCTCTACTTTCCCGTGACCCTTCATCCTTCCACGGTAGCAGAACGTGAAGTGACAGAATAGATGTAGAGGCATGAAAAGCCTCTTTAAATGTAAAAAAAGAGAGAGAGAGAGAATATTCTGATGACTGGGAGGTGAGTTGAATAGCTCAGATTGGATTAAGGAAAAATGCTATTTAGAAAAATGATGGAATTTATTTATCCTGTGTTATCGTTTCTTAGTTTTGTTTTAAGTTTATTTTATATTTAATTCATCCTCACAGGCTCGTGTAAACGGCCGTCTATCCAGTCGATGCTGATTCTTCTCAGAGAATCTGTTCTGGCACGCCAGCTTTTTTAAGCACCCTAGCCTTACTTGACAGGTGTGTTCTTTTTCACAGCATATTCATGAAAGCCCAACATGGTAACCTTAAAACGGTGAGCTGGCTCCAGGGCTGTGCTATTGTGCCTGCTTTTCCCACCGGAGTTGAACAGAAGTGGCCATTATCTGCTTTCAGTTGAAGTTAAACTGACATGACTGTTCAACGTGTCTCCAGACTTTAGGAGGAAGCCTCATAAACACGAGGAACAATGAAGTAGTGAAGCCTTCGACCTTATTAGGTGCAGTGGTTAGCACTGTCACCTCACAGCAAGAAGGTTCCCGGTTCGGTTCTGACTGGGGCCTTTCTGTGTGGAGCTTGCACATTCTCCTTGTGCCAGCATGGGTTCTCTCAGGGTACTCCGGCTTCCTCCCACATTCTAAAGACGTGCTTTAGAATGATTTTAATTGGTCACTCTAAATTGACCATTGGTGTGAGTGTGAATGGTTGTCTGTCTCTATTTTGCCTTGCGATGGGACTGGTGACCTGTCCAGGGTGTACCCCGCCTCTCACCTGTTGATAGCTGGGATAGGCTCCACCCCCCCATGACCCTGCACTGCAGAACAAAGCAGGTTAATAGTTAATAGATACTGTATGTGACGTGGCGGCCATGATGGTGGACCCTCTTGATAATCAAAGTCTGCTGTGATTGGCCAGCACCAATGTGCAGGCACCATTCAGCATCTGCTGCCAATTGACTGTACTGTTCTGTGATATGGCTCCACTGATACACTACCATCACTACTACTACACTACTATCACATGGTTTGGAATCGACAGTCATTTCCTGTATCAGTGTCACATGGGCTTCCCCTTTATGGGATGAGAAGCAGGTCATGTGTCCAGTAACAAGCACAGATTCTGCCCAATTCTCTCATTGTCCTGATTGATGCTATTTTCACCAGCCACATATCTTCCACTTAAAGAGTTAATTAAATGTTTTCAGGCAGATAAATCAGGAGAAAATAAACTGTGAGACCGGGCTGTGTCTCAGCAGGCTTCCATGCTCTAATAATAAATGTTAGCAATGGTTCTGACATCACCATCAGTCATTGTCTGGCGATAGGTTCTGACAAATAAAAGACATGTGGTGCATGTTGCATCAAGTAAAAGCACTAAAACATTCGATTTGATCTGTTTTAACAAAAATAATTCATGCAAAGCCGCACATGGCTTCTCTTCCCTCTGCCTCAGGTGCAGTTTGCAGTGCTCAAGTAACGAAAGTAGCACACACACACACACACACACACACACACCGGGTGACTGATTCCTCCCCTGTCTTTATACACGATGGGTTAAAATCTCTCCTCCTTCCCTTTTTGGAAATAGATAATGATGCTCGTTTCACAGCTCAAAGAAGTCATTAATGTGTGACACAGCCTTGAATGTAGGATATCAAAGCTCTGCAGAGTGCACCCCCCCATTCCCGCCCACTAACGGGCACAACCTCGTTAAGACGGCAGAGACATGAATTAATCATCAGTCCAGCCTGTATCAGGCCAGGAGATGGTTAGCAGCATCAGCTGTTGTGAGAAATGTCCTTTTTTTTTTTTGAATGGCTCCGGAGTATAAAGCTCCTCACAGACGTCTCATCTCATTACAGGATCACTGTCACATTCACTTCCAAAGATAAGCTGACGGACGTGCTCTCTCCTATGCATCCGATCTCCTTTCACACATGTGACAGCACTGTCGAGGTGGAAAATGGTAAAGAGATGAATATTAGTGAGTCAGATAACAACAGGAAGAGATTTTGTCAAAAAAGCAATACAAGGCCATTAAAGAGAATGCTGAGGCTTATGGCTGTGATATAATCCTATTAAAAACACACTGAAGCACACCCTGAATACTGCACGAGCCTGTCCCTCCAAACAGCAAGGAATACTGTACCTGCTCGGCTTTTACTGGCAGTAAAAGCAACAATTTTGCAGCACTGGGAGTCATTTTTCTTTCTTTTTTTATTCCATGTTGAATTATTGTCTTCCTCTTTTTACTTCTCCCTCTCTGCAGAAATCCACATATTACCATCCAAGAACAGCAATTTTCTATTGTGTAATTTGGCAGGTATTACTATTATTTTTTTTTTATTATTGTTATTATTATAAAGCTGCCTGCCTCTTACAGCTAGAGCAGATCATGCAGGTTCAATATAGTTAAATGAAAACTCACAGACAGGATTTATGGTGGACTTCTGTCAAGGCTAAAGATGCACAGCAGCATGTTCACCTGGGAGTTCTGATCTAAAGACCCTGACCTTCCTCTGGCTGATGTAGAGGAGCAATATAGTCCCATAGAAAGGTATGACCCCTCCTGTTACACTCTTCAGGTTTGGCTTAGAATCTCCTAGCAACCATGTCCGACGCTGTGCCAGGAGCACTTCAGCAGTTTAATGGTCCTATGGGGAGGTTGTGCTCATAGTGATCAGATATGATTATATTGACTGAGCCTTATTATTATACAATATCATCAGAATTAAGCAGTAAATAATCACATTGTGATCCACTGTTAGCAGAGGATTGTACTGTTTCTGTAAAGTGGCACTTTACAGTTTCGCAAACATTATTCTGGAAGGTCCCTAACATGGTTGTGAAAGTGTTAATATGACAGCTGTGGTCACCAGTGTATAGTCTGATTATGTCTTCTTAGATGCAGCTTTATGAGCCAAACCAGCCAAATACATGAGCGCCATCCTGCTATTGTGTGGCCTGTTTGTTTAATCCAACTTCTGTGTCTGTCGGCAAAGTGGGTAATTTGCATGCTGCGAGTGCTCTTAATATAAAATGTTGAAGTAGGGTGGCTCATCCCCACCTTTTCCTCCTTCTCTCCCACTTTTGGCTGTGTGGAGTGCTGCTTGGAGAGCAGTAACAGGAGTATCATTCACTGTAATGGTGGAGCGTCCTCCTCCACAGCCCTCACTTAGATCACTTAATCCACTTTAGCAGTCCATCGCTCTGCTCCGTGTGCACGCAGCACGTTTTACAATGGGAGGTTAGACAGAGACCAGCGCTGACCTGTCAGCTTGCAATAAAATGCCACACTGAGACACTCCAAAGCCTCGTTCCTCACAGCTCACTCATGTATATAGATGTGGAGTAATAGACCTGAGTCCAAATCTGGCCAAAAAAGTTTGTCACTCTGTGCTTTAAAGCGAACGGTTAATATAAATAGTATTTTTTAATCAGTATAATCTGGGAATAATCCAGCACTTTATGGGGCCAGTTCATTCTGATTTCTGCTCAGGTGGATTCAGAGTGAAGTGTAGTTCAAAAGTAGGTCAAAGCTGAAGAGTAAACAAAATCAAAGGACAAGCTTGTGTTAGTTTTGCCACAGGGCATGATAACTTTGTTTCAAGGGCAGAGAGCCCTTTACTGCAAAATAAATAACTGGCTGCTTGTCTAGCATGTTGCAGCTTTTGGGGTTAATCTGGTGTAGCTCAGTAAAAATTACACTGTCAGGGAAACCATCATAATATTAAAGCCCCAGGCACACACTGAAAAGTGGGGACTCATAATAATGAGTCTGTCAGATATGTTTGTTAGCATTGTTAGCATAGTAGTATACGCTACTTGTTTGGCAGGGATAGACACAGCATTGTATTACTAGCATAGCACCTATCTTGCACAGCGGTACAGCTAAGATGAAGCAATTCTAACATGTAATATATTTGATTTTATTTTTATTTTTCAATTATAACGTTAGAAAACAATAGTTTTAATTATTTACTACTCGCTCTGAAGTTCACGTCTGGTGTGTTTTGTTCTACAATTAAATTTATTTCATCTAATCTTATCATTTTAATCCAGCAAACTCATTCAGAAAAAGTGAAGCAGCCTCAGACAAAGTACTTCACACAATAATTTAATAAAATCAACCACAGACTAGAAAAAAGAGAGCAAAGGCATTTTGTATTGAATGAAAAGAAAAAGGAAAAAACTTGAATAGCAACAGGAGGTTTCTTTCTGCTGTAAGCTGGAATAATTACATGTTTACAGTGAAGTTATAACACCTTCAGATCCACACATCCTTATAACATCAGTTCTGTATCAGGTCAGGTTAGCCAACCAGATGAGTGTGACATAAAGCCAGTGTGTATTTTACATTTTTTTTTCTCTCCACATGAAGGTGGCATCAGAATGTGTGACTCTCTGAAGAGCAGAGAGCAGTCACTGACAGCCATGTGAACGACTCGTCGTCTGAATCTGAAAGCGTGTCTGACTGCAGCGAACAGAGGGAAGGAGAAACACAGGTGAAACCCTAACCCTAACCCGAACACTGTGAACACAACAAGCCACCTGCAGCGTCAGAAGAATGACAGAAATATGTTAGAACAGGTTCCCCCCCTTATAAACCCAAACCCCCTTTTAACCCATTGATGACCAAGCTGTCCAACAACGTCGTTTCCTTAGAGTACATTTACAAAAAACATCCAACGTCTTACCTGTGATACGTCTGCAGTCAGACGTATCACAGGTAATACTGCAAAGAAAAGGACGGCTTTCTTCTCTTCTACGGAGACAGTATCGTGACTTTTAAAAACAGGTCTGATGTGTATTGATTTTCTGCAAACAGCTTAAAGACATGCTCAAAAACCCACTGTTGAGTTGAGGAGATTTACGCAAGCTCTCAAAAATGGAACATATTTAAGAATTTACAGAAACATACCACAAGAAGGTGCCTCAGGTTTCTGTTTCCCAGAGACATATACAGTAAAAACTAAATAAATGTATGATTTTGCCAATAGGAAACACAAAGGAAACATTTGAACAGTTTAGAATAGGCTACATGACTCCTATATGTAAAATTTCATAAATGTTAAAAGACTTCTCTTCATGATTCATCTGAAGATGTTTTTAACACTCAGAATTTCAAGTTAAAACTAAAATATTGTGATGAGTCAATTTCCTAACAACACAATAGAGTGTGTCGAAATAATCAGTCATAAAAAGAGAGTTAATTTATAGGCACACATTTTAACAACATATCAACCTCATGTTAGGCTGTGATGGCTGCACTGGTCCACAGAAACAAATGAGGAGTTTTACAATGCAAGCTGTATGTTCCAAGGTTACCTATAGGATCAGGGACACTGGGGTACACCGCCCCCTACTGGCAGGGAGGTGTCATTTATTAATTTATTTTATTAATAAACAGCCAATAAATAAAGGTTCATTTCTTCATCTTGATTTCTAAAACCTTTTATGTTGTCTCTGTGGGCTGAGGAAGCCATTATGCATTTTTTGTGTTTGTTATGGATAGATGAGTGTGATGAGTGTGTAACTGGACTGTGGTAGCAAAGAGTTGACATGCACGTGTTCAGCAAGGCAGACAAAATAAAGAGAAGCTTGGTCATGATTCAAAGTGCAGAGGATTTCCTGCAGTACATCGCTAATGACTGATCTTTTTTTATTTTAGATAAAATTCTTCCTAAATTGCTGCAACAAGTACACTCAGAAACACCTGTCCACTATGAGAGTCCATCACTGCTCAGCTCTGGATGTAATCAAACACTGAGAAGGACGAACGGGGCCAGACGCGCAGCAGCATGAAGGCACTGAGTTATATCTACAAGCCAAAAGAAGTCGATCCAAGAGCAATCATCACCATTCCACTGACCACGAAAGAGTTAACAGAGAATCCAGGCAGGGACTCAGGGGAGTGGGGGGATGCCAGCAAGCATCTGGAGGGTCCCGAACGGAGGGACCCAACCAAGTGCACAGGTCAGTCAGTAGTGAGGACATAGAGAGAGCAGGCTTGTTAGTTTGATCAGTTCCCACAGGGTCGAAACCAGACACACACACACACACACACATCACACTGAGGTCACACCTGAACAAAATACAAATAAAAATGTACGCAAACAAAGGTAGAAAATAAAAGATGGAGGAAATGCACACATCTGAAGATGAGGTTTACATCAGAGGATCAATACTCTGATTAATCTGAGGCTATGGCAAGCTATGGTTAGCTTAGCTTAAAGCCTTAAAGAAGCAGGAGGAAACAACCAGTGTTTAGCATGCCATCTTATTTTAACCTCACAGGAACAGCAATCTACTCCTACTGTGCATAATCTGGACAAAGCTTAGCCTTTATGCTAAGCTAAGCTGATGGTCTGACTCTAACTTACCGAAATTGATAACAGCATAATGCTAGCTGCCAATTTTTTTTAAGTACAGGATTATCCATTAATAGCCACTATTTGTCAGTCCCTATTGGTGCTCTGTTAAAGTTCCTATAAATCAGTTAGCATTATGCTATTTGTTCTGCCGTCCACTAATTAGCATCAAATCTTCATCGTCAACTAGAGGAAGGATTTCATTGGATGACCCTCACCTATACTGGTGTTGGAGCTCCTATTATTAAGAACATTTCAACATGGTTTTGAATGAAGCCTCTTATCTTTTTGGTGCATAATTGGTTCTCTACTGTCTCCCACATCGCTTCATCCTCACAAATGAATGCGACGCCTCTGCAAGACGCAATTAGGCACAGAAAGGATGCAGGCGGTCAGGATGAGAGGAAAGGTCAGCTGCAGCAGACACCCAACACACCAAAACAAGATGGAGTTGCTGTGATCTTAGAATAAACATGGGTTAATATTGTGAATGAGTTTCCCAGGAATGATCCAGCCCTGATCTGCCACCTCATTTACATCTGTCGTTTTTCAGCCTCCAGGTATATACAAAGTACATTTAGACAAATTATTGTATAGGACAATGGCGCTTGTGTTGCAGCAGCTCATTTGCATGTTAGGGAAAAAAAATACAAATACATCAGAGGTTTTAAAGAAATGTTCTCTGACCTACAGCATCCACTCCAGACTCACATGGACATTCACTCCTCCTCACAAAAAAAAGAAGAAGAAGAACACAAAAATGTCTGTGCTTGGTTCCACTTGTTTGTTTTTAATCCACGAGGTCGAAAAAAGTCGCATTCCATGAAGGCTTGTTCCATTCAAATCTATTTTACACACATTAAAAATGGTGGTTTAATGTCAGCCGCTCTTCTAGTAGATGACCTCGTAGACGGTTGCTTTCTTATCTCCTGAACCTGTCACAATGTACTTATCATCTGTGGAGATGTCGCAGCTCAGCACTGAAGACGACTCCTTTGACTAAAAGAGGTGTGAAAAAGAAAAAAAGGTCAAAGGTCGTGCATGCCACAGATAGGTGTTCAGCAGCTAGTTACTCCTCCTTTTCTTTCCCACGCTGTGATGAGGGCTCTTTAATATTTCTGATTCTCCTTCGGTTTACTAAGTTTCTTTTAAATTTTTTTTTACATTTAGCAGAAAGGTGTCGTTCATGGCCCCTCTCAAAGATATTTCAATAAAACCTGTGGCCTCCAGGCTGTTAAACTGCACTCCACTTCTCAGCTGCTTGTCATTCATGTTTACATTCTTTCACACTTACCTGGAATATGCTGGCTCCATATGGAGTTCTCCATGCATTGAGTAGATTGTCTTTTCCTGTGCTCACAAACCATTTACCTGCAGAGAAGTCCTCATTAAACACCTTCCATTTAAATGATCCCACACTAAACCCTTCGTTTTAATAACATGTGAGAAAGCAGAATCATCTTACCACAGTGCGCGAATCTGAGTGACAGCACACAGCTTTCGTGCAGGTGGAGCTGGTACTTGTCGGGTTTGGTGACATGCAGGACCTCCACGTTGCTGTTCTCCATCCCCACTGCCAGCCACTCGCCCGTTGGACAGTATCCCAGCGAGAAGATCTGCAACCGGAACCCAGCATTCACACATTTAATGGCACATACATATCATACATAGCTATATCTTATATAAATGTATGGAAGATATATTTGACTGCATGATGGCTGGTGAGAATTGAAATACAATATTTGATGAATATAATTATCCTACTAATAGTCCTGTTAGAATGCATCATTTAAGCACATTTTTGAGGGCAGCTTTTTATATTGTTCAGTCAATTTCAGCAAACTGATGGCTACGGCTGCAACGACTAGTCGACTAATAGTCGATGTTAGTGACGTCATCGCATAGCATGCACGTGTAGTGCATTTGCAGCAGGCAATGATTCTCTGGCTTGTGGTGTAGTGGGATGATTGGCGCTTTGTGGGTGCAAGAGGTCATGGGTTTGAAACCAGGATGAGCCGTCTGCCGGTTGGTGTGGAGGGAAAGTTGTTCCAGACTGTATGAGAACCGTGTGGAGTCAGCAGCAATGCGCTTTGGGCAGATGTGTGAATGAGCAGGGACACACACACAAAAATGAACCCAGGACTTCAGCCCAAGATGTTCAGCTTTATACATTGTAGCGGCAGCATGGAGGCGGATAATTCGATGACAAATTAGCGGTCCAAAGTCGTCGACTATTACTGAAATTGTCATTAGTTGCAGCCCTACTGTTGGCTAGAGCAGACCATTTACAGAAAGATGTGCTGTATTTATTTATCATAATATTAATTTAATCATGTGTGGAATAGGGGGATGCTCCGTAAACGTATCCAGCCTCACAAACACGCACTAAGAACGCACGTCGGCTTGACAAACGTCAACCACAACTTTTTTTTTCCCCAGAAGACTAGTGTTTAAGTTGCTGAAGCTGCAGAGAGGGTGGATGTGGGAGTTTGGTTGGAACATATATTCCTGGAAAACATGAGCCTCTCCCTGTCCGGCCTGCCCTCTCTGATCTCCCTTTAATTCACACTCATGTGCACAGTCAGGTTGTGGAATGGGTCTATTCAGAAAAATTGCAGTAATGGTCTATTATTACTGGTTTTTTCCTCACCTGAAAAAACTACAGTCTAACTGTGAGTACTATTAGTGTTAAAAGTATTGGAGGACATGACAAAAAAAAGCAGCTCAGTCTGGCCTTTAGTGGAGGTTAAATGTTCTGAACTGCAGCTTGTAATGACTGCAATAAATCACAACCTGAGACAGTAATCACACTGTAACTGCAAATGGCACTGACTTGTCCTGCAATGCACAATTTTCATCAATCTGTGACATTTCACTTTCATTTAACCACCAAATAATCATAAAAATAATAATAATAATAGACATCTGTGCAAAAACCAAGCTGTTTGATCACATGACGCGCACCTGCAAGCTGCTGCTACACAAGAGCTGATCATTTATAGCAGCGCTAAAGGAAGAGTGTGTGTGTGTGTGTGAGTGTACCTGGGAGGTGAAGTCATGCTGCTGCAGCTGCCGTCCTTCTCGAAGGTCCCAGGACCGGACGGTGTTATCCAGACCTCCAGTCCACAGCTTGGTGCCATCATTAGAGATGTCTATACAGCTGGCTCCGTCTGTGTGTCCCTGGAACTGCCTGCAGAACACACACAACACTTTATACCAACACCATTTGTATTTTGACTGAGATAATCGTCTCATGTTGTCCTCACAAGGTTTGAAATCCTTAAAAAATGCTTTTATGCTTGAAATGCGTTCGGTATTTCGATAAAGTGCTTAACCCTTATGCACTGTTCTGGACATTTCTGTCCTCTGAGAGTAATTTAAAAAAATCCAGTCCACATTCACCTTTTCTATTAAAAATGAGCCATTTTGTGTGTTTTTTTTTTTCCAATTTTTAGCACCACCCCTTATGAAATTAGTGATTAAAGGGTTAAAATCCTGGGGGGAAATGATTTTTTCACTACTTTTGATCAGAACTGAAGTTAATTAAAAGGTCTATGCAAAAAAATATGAAAAAAATATTTATCTGATATATTTTTAAAACCGTTAAAGTTAGAGGACGTTTTTGTCCCGAACAACACGAAAGGCTAGTGTTTGCGAATATTGCACAAGGGTTAAAATTCTTTTGTAATGGTATTTCTATCTCTAAACAATTTACTTATTGGATGAAAAACCACAATTCCAAATAAAAAATCAGAGAGCCTGATACTGAAGTTGCTTAATGTTACTGTTTTTATATGTGAGTCTGCCCTCCAAAAACACAAATAGTGAGTCAGGTATCACTGCGCCATCATGTCGACAGGTTGCCATGTGAATGAGCATCGGCTGTATGATATGTATAATGTATAATGTCATTAAAAAAACAGAGGGCCGCAGAGCCTTGAAAATGGACCTTGAAAGTGCTTGAATTAAAGATGATTTAAATTAGTTTTTATATTATTAAATTTAAATTAGTAATTTTTAGTGGCTAATATTGGGACTGAATCGATATATATTAATATATGTGAAAAACATTAAATGTTAAAGTAAAATGTAAATAACGTAAATAAAAACAATAAATAATTGTGTTTTTTTAAGTAATTTCAGCAGACAATAAGGTAGCTATTCAGAACCTTGAGCCTGCAGTTCCACAGAAGGCCACTAGAGGCAATATTACAAAAAACAAGTTTACAGTTTGATCCACACAAAACAGATTTGGTTTCTATAGCTAATTTCCCCACTCATAAAAATATGTATACAACTCATTTTATAAGTATAAGTTATGCGTATTAAAGCTGTGATTCTGTACAGCTAAGATTGTGCCTAAAAGTCCCCATCCTTCCCCGCTCCATACCTAACCAGAGTCTGGTTGTGAAGATCCCAGACGGCGATGTTGCCATCGGAGCAGCAGGAAAAACAGACTTTAGAGTCAGGGCTGATGGCCAGAGCATAACATGCGGGTGCTGATGAGGTTAGCTCTGCTTTGATGCGAGGGGTCGGTGTGGCCAAATCCCAGATCGACAGAGTGCTCGCTTCGCCCCCGACAATGAGAGTTCGTCCATCCGGAAGTAGCCGGCAGGACCGTATGTAGTTATCCCTGTTCTGATGTGACAGACACAGCAGAACCATTAAAAAGTGACAGAAACCTGAAGCTGTAAGCAGAAATTATATAAAAAAAAAACCTATTCTAAACGTGATGGAACCATGTTTTCACTCACAAGGCAGTCCAGCTGGGATACAGGGGTCTTGTTACCAGGGTGACTGATGTCCCACACCTTGACGCAGCCCTTGCCGCCGGTGTAGACGTGGCGTGTCGGGTTACTGATAGTAACAGCACACACCACCTCCCCGTGGCTGAGAGTATTGATCTGTCGTGCGTGGCGTGGGATGCCCGGGCCAATCAGTGCATCCGGAGGAAAAGGCACAGGCTGCATTTGTCCATCAGCGCTCACATGAAAGGAGTAGGCTCTGGAGGAATGAAAAGGGTCATAAAGAGAGGCGAGGAAGCAAAGAGCCAGTGAGCACGAGGGAATAAAAGATCATTCTGTAAACTGCAGAGTGACTGTAAAGAAAGGAAACGTACGGTTTTCCTCCAGGAATGCCTGACAGGTTTGGAGGAAGGCCGGGGACACGGATGTGGTGGTGAGGGTCGAATCCCACCTGAAGAACACGAGACCATTTAAAATCTAGCAATGCACACCTGTTTCCATACATTTTCAACCACTTCAAAAAGTGAACCTACCACTTGTGTGCGTCCGTAGGCCGCCACAGCAGCGGCAGCCACTGCACTCATCTGTGGGGAGATGTTGTGCAGACCACTGTAGGCTGCTCCGGCCCCGCTCAGCTCTCCGTTCATACCCGGGTGAGGAACCATTCCAAATGGACCGGGGTACGAGCAGGGCACGGCGAGCGGCGTGCGCAGACCAGGAGCTACGGAGAGAGGTTGTGATGTCATAGTGACGTGGTTTTTAATTTTCCAAAAACATCCCTCATGATAACTGATGCTTATTGATTCATACAGCAGCTCATATGATTGAGTTTTTTTATGGTTTGTAACACTCACCGAGCTCAACACCCGTCGGTTTACTGGGTGCAGGCCTCAGGCCCGGGGTGGAGGTGCTGCTGGGGGTGGGGGCTTCGGAGCGAGACGTGGGGGTGCTGGACTTGGACACAGGAGTTGTGGACTTCTCATTCTATAACACAAAACAGCAAATGTGATAGCTGTGCAGAAATATTTCAATTTATAATCATGTAATAAGACAGTTAGTGCTGCTTTCTGCACCTGATCTATGTGTTTTCATGCAGATCTTTTTAAACCTACTAACTGCTAATCATGTTTCTGAATGTCTAAAAATAGAAAACTACCATGAGAACTAATGAAAGCGAAGATCACGCAGCCATAATTACCCAAATGACTCACCACATTAATCTCTTTGGACTTGGATGAAGGTGTGCTGCTGGAGGAAGCGATGGAGGAAGGACTCAGAGGCGCATCTTTCTTCAACAGGCGACTCTTGTCCAAGCCGTTCTCCCGAGGAGAGTGGGCGGGACTTCCACGAGGAGACGCCAGGTCCTGTGGTGGGTGAGCACAGGTAAAGAGATGAGATCATTTTTTCCCTTCCTGATCAGGTAACTGACCAAAGAGAAAACTGCTCTGTACCTCATTGGAGACATCGACTACAAGGTTGTCATCACTCTTCTCTCCATCGCTCTCCTGTGATGGACACACAAAGAAGCAGCACAACTGTATCCAACTCCTCATTAAATGAATATTAATCAAAGATGTAAATCAAGGATGTGGTCACTCACGTAGCGTGTCGATAAGGGCTCCTTATCATCTGTCTTCTGTTTTTTGCTGTCTGAGGTATAATCACTTGAACTCCGGTGTTTTTCTCCAGTCCGAAAACTGGCTGATGGAGACACAGATGAGCTCTGGAAGAGCGAACGTGTACATACTTAACAGACTTAAGTGACCTTTGTATTTTAAAGTCTCTAAAATGGTAACAGAAACACCACACTACAACTGTGACACTTCAACAAATGTCTGTAGACTGTTTTCATTTGTGACCGTTTCCCCTTCTCCGCCCTTCTCTCGCTCTCCCTCTCTCCATCCTCCTACTCTGGTCAGGTGATTAATAGCGAGCACCTCCCTCACCAATTAGCTGTTGCCCCGTCGCTCACTCACTCAGCAAATTCAATGCTTCGGCAACCCTCCTCCACCCAAGGATCACTGCCAGATCCACGCCAGCTCAAGCCCTCCTCTCACCCACTCTCCAGCCTTCTCCTCCAGCACCACCAGGTCTACACCCCGACTTGTCTGCTTTCTCCACTATGAATGCCAATAATATAAAAATATTAGAAATATAAAATAAGATTAAAAAAGGTGTATACATCAAACTATCTGTTAAAGAAAATGATTGGTTGGGACAAATTTCTCATATTCCTCCAAGCCACGGTGAAAGGCAATATATGACACAGGACTTTCATGGCTTCTGAGTGTGTCACCACTTCTATTTTTAAAGTTAAAGTGGGGGAAATGTGGCTCCTACAAACAGAACGAGAGAATAAGACATAACTGCTCTGCCAGATTTCCACATCACTGCCTGTCAAGACCATTTCACTGTTAGTGTGTCGCACACAAAAAAAGCCCAAGACACGCAGCATCCTCGACAGCGTGTGACTGCGCGCCATCAGGGAATCAGGCGAGAGCAGTGCCACTGATGTCTCTTGTTGTTAATCACATATGGCATCCTTTAAATACCATTACTGAAGGATTAATCTTCTTTGAGAAGCAAAGATCAAAATAAGGTCAACTAAACATTTCCCCTCCTGCTCAGCCCGTCTCCGCTGATCTCTCTCTCTCTCTCTCTCTCTCTCCCTCTCATTGGGAGGCGCTCCTTACCCAGCAGACGATGGACAGAGAAAAGAAAAATAAAGCAGGACCTTTAGCTCGACCTTTCCACTAACTCACGCTTGTAACCTTTCCACTGCCCTTTGCCGTGCTGCAAGTGTTGATGACAAAGATCTGTGGGGTGGGGAGCGTGGATCAGTGTGTGTGTGTGTGTGTGTGGTCAGGCAGCACTTGTTGTAGTAGCTACCACATCTTAGCACTCTGTATGTGTAAATAATGTGAAGTGTGTGTACAGGTGTGTGTGTGTGTGTGTGTGTAAGACCGCTCAGCCCCACACTCTCTCACTCTCTCTCTCTCTCTCTCTCTCTCTCACACACACACACATGCCCTCTTTCCAGACTGATTAGATTAATTAGCCTGCAAATTAGCTCTTTCAAAAACATCAAAGCAAATTAATTTCACTGCGCAGACAAATGAAGGCGCCGCTGGCAGTACAAGCACTGTGGCTGTGAAGGGCTCTGTGGTGTGGCTGAGTCAAAGGATTCATCTTCATTCACATGGTAATTATATTTGACTTCAAATTGATTCTGCAGGTCCTGATGATGATATCTGTCACCTCCAGTGTGCAGAGGCTCAGTGTGACCACGTTTCTGTCGTCAATACTCAACTTGCTGGACATCATAAACTGGACGCCAACAAACGTTAGATGTTAGTGGTTCATCCATAGACGGCATTTATCTATAGACCTCTCAAGCTCTGTTTTGAGCCTCTGTGGGAGGCTCCAGCGGTCGCCATGTTGGCATCATCAGTCCACCAAAGCTCCAAATACAGGCAAAGAGGTGGAGCATGACGGAAGAAGGCGGCTTGAGAGTGCTGAGATTTGGCACCTGGCTGTCACTCAAGGTGGTCACGCCCATGAATAGGCATAATGTAATTAAAATAAATAAATACTATTTTTGTTTTTTGTGTTTAATCACACATCAAAAATTAGCAAAAACAAAATTAGAAATGCTAAAGCAAACCTGTGTGAACCTGTCTAACTAGTAAATCCTCTTCACACGTGCATGTGAGATTACCAGATTACCTCTAAACATCAGAGAAAATAAACACGATGTGTCTTTGCCTTGTATTTTGGAAATTGCTTCTCAGAACCCTCTTTAGAACTCTGGGTGGAGAGTCAAGTCATTTGGTTTAATCCATCCCTCACCCTGTTCAACTAGTTTTTTATTATGCGGCCAGCGCAGCATGGAAGGCCAGCCTGCACACTGTATACAGAGCTTTTTTTTTTTACAGCTTGTTTACTGGTGACTACACCAAGTCAAAGAAGCACACAACATTTGAGGGCAGCTGCAGCAAACAGCTTGCTGCGATGTGTTGACTGCTTACAGGAGGTCGGGCTAAATTAAACCAGGCAGCTTTGTTACTAATTCATGCCTCATCTTTTTTTTAAAGATGTGGTTTTGCACATGTACATCATGTTTAAGGTCACTTCAAAGAAAAAAAAATCCACAAGCAAAGACACAACTCAACGAACAATTAGCTTCATCCGAGAAGTGCACTCAAGCCTACCATCGCTAACAAAAGGTCTGACAAGGTGCGGTCCTTGAACACACTGTGACTACATAACTGACAACACACACACACACACATGCGGTGCCGTTTACACCCACATACTTTTATCAGTGCGTGAGGTGCTAACACCAAGGACATTAAGGCACAGATGTTCATGCAATTCACACACACACACACTGCACTCTGTGGACTGTTGCCAAGGCAACTGTAGACCACTGACAAGGGGCTTTTTTGGTTTCATGAAGTGACTGTTGGCCGCCATGTCAAAGAGCAGCTCCGTGTCTGTGTGTGTGTGTTCTCACATGGTGCTAATGAAAGGCATTTGCCTAGCTTCATCACTGATTTCTGATCACCTCACACACACACACACTCCCATCATGTGTGTGTGTGTGTGCTGAAGACAACATACTAAACACATTCCTCCTGTTACCACAGCTAAAACACACACACACACAAGCTGCGTATGTGTGAGCTCAGGCTGCTGGTGTAAAGAAATGCTAATCTGCTCATTGAGTATTCAACAAACCAAATGTTTGCCTTGGGAAAAAGGCTCCGCTTAAGGGACTAATTACTACAAGCGCTGGATGTAACGATGATCTGTTGCGCTGCTCCCTCCTTCCCTCACTCACCAGCCTGTGCTGTGTGTTTCTTTGCTCATGTCAGGATTTCTCTTCCACACAGTTGTGTCTTTTCTTCCCAGTTGTTACATGTGATTTTTTTTTCTTTCTCAGAGACTCAGAGATCATCATTTATTTGAAGGGAAATTATGCGAATAAATATTTTCAAATAAAATGCAATAAAAACCATTCTACTTATTAAAAACACGGTATAGAATGAAAACAATCAAACAAAGAAGCTGAAAAACCTCAGATGCCCTAATGTCAGGGGAAAAAAAAATAGTGAATTAATTTACTTGTCTATCCTTTCATCTTTTGCAGGTGTGCAGTCTAACGAGAATGATCTGTTAGCTGAGTGAGGAGAAATGAAGCCGTACTTCAACATGCCTTTTTACAAAGAGGAGAAAGAAGAGAAAGGACTTACCTTGACTGAGTCTCTGTCTGAGGAGGCGGAGGGCATGAGACAGAAAAAAAATGTACTGATTAAAGCATTCAATGTGTGAAGCACAAGAACATGTGTAAAAGACACACACACAAAATAGCAGACACACACTCACAGAGGATTCGTACTACAAAATGGTCTTCTCCTAATGGAAAAAAGCGCCTTGTTGCTTATTTACACACACCCTTACACGTACACACAACCGGCTCTGTTTCCTGCCAGTGATGTCTTGCTCACAAATCATCTGCTTCTTTTAAATGGTACAAACAAAGAGAACAAAACAGCTCTTTTCATTGTTGTGCTCCTGAGTCTGACTGATGTGTGTGCAGGAAGCAGGAAGCCTGTGTATGTCACTCAGCGGTCATGGTCATATTCTTAGTATAATTAGAATGTGTTGTGTAACCATTTATCCCTAAACTGCTGTGACATAGAGATAAAAAAACAGACATTTTAACATGAAGCTGTACAAGTGTCAAAACTGCAGTTCACCCCTTTAGCCACCAGGGGCAAGCTCCACAAGTGGGGCAATCCCATAATGTTAAAATAGCCAATTTTACAACAGAAATATACATGTTGACAGACTGCTGAAAAACATTGCTTTGGTCTTTTTTGTGACTCACTCATTCATAATATTAAAGGTAGGGTAGGAGATTTTGAAAACTCAGTGAGAGTCAGCCAGATTTTGTAAGCAAAAACACACCCCTTTCTCTCGGAGCTCACCCCGAAGCCACGCCTCCCAATCACATGGACGCGCATTACCTGAAGACGAGCTGCGGTCTGTGACTTCGGCCATCATGCACGTACCTCTCTGGTGCGCACAGAGCAGGAAGAGAGTGACAACCAGACAATACTCTGCGCAGGGTCCACCCAGAGGATTGGCTGATGTTTTTAGCGTTTTATAGCTTCCACAGATGATTCATATTCTTCGTTTTAATGTGAAACTGCCAAACTAATTGGTTGCTATCAGATTGTAAAGAGAAGTTGCACTAATTTAACAAAAAGTGCATCAGAATGAAATCTCCTACCCTACCTTTAAATGTATTTTTATTTATAGGCTTTGAGTGACAGATAGGAGCCAGATCACAGCATAAGATGCCTTCTCTGTGACTGTCAGCCTCCACATGTGCTCCACCTCTGTGCTTGTATTTGGAGGTTGATGGACTGTGACACAGCCAACATGATGACAATCGGACACCACCACAAAAACCTGTGGTGTAAGAGCTAGATGTGTCATGGAAGCTTTGTCCATAGTTATATACTGTCAATGGGATGGGCCCTAGAGGCCGCAGTGGGGAACTGCAGTTTCTGATAGGCTTCATTTCTCAGTCCCAGAGGTGGCAGAGGCTCATACAGCTCAGGGAAGAGAGACACAATTACAATCTACAGACAGGCAGTGCATGCAAAGATCAGCAGGGTGGTGGCAAAGAGCTGACAGTAGCAGCAGCAGCAGCAGCATCTGGGAGCACTCGAGGAAAGAGTGTGATATTTGGAAATCTAAAATATAATTCAAACCAGGGTCGACAAACAATATTCAGTCCTTCCAAGAAAGTCTCAGATTCAGCACTGTAGCAGCTAGCTTTGTTAAGAAAACACACCAAAGGTCAGAGGACGACAAAGTGCTCCCAATCATACTCACTGCAGCAGTCTGCTTTAGCACATACAGCACACATACACACACACACACACACTACATGTTGCTTAATTAAGATTCAGTCTAGAAGCCTTTGTGCACTATGGCCTCGGTCTGTCTGTCAGCACAGCACACCAAAATAGGAAAATTACTAGATGTGCAAATGAAGGAGTCCAGGAGGTCCAAACAGTACGAGTAACAGTAACAAAATGGTTCTAAACCTAAGAAGCCTCCTCACGCTCGCACGCGCACACTCCTTCTCAGGATCTCAGCTGGAGATAGAATTGAATTGATATTGATTGTGCTCCTAATGCAGACGAGTATTACCTGAGTTAGCAGCTGTTAGCTTTACTGCAGCTATAGGGCAAGGTTAACTGCTCTACTGCACTGTAAAAACCCTCACAGCCATGCTGCAACAGAGTAATTAAGTGCTGGTGCACACACACACACACACACACACACACTCTGTATGAACAGTAATTAAATGCTTGAGCTCAAAGTCAGCTCAGAGAAGAATTAGAGGCGCTCCGTGTGTGCAGAAGAAAAGAGGCATCATGGTGGTTGTGTATTGCGCTCTATTAGGCCAATTAAAGTGGCATAATGACAAATCAGGGTGTAATTGTTTTAACTGCTGTTCATTCAAAGTAATAACAATTAAGCATCAGCAAGTACAAGTCGTGATATAACTCATAACACCGCCTGAATATTCCAGACATGTAAAATAGGTTCAGGATCATTAACGAAGGAGAAGATGTATGCGTGTGTGTTTATGGCTATTTAGCATCTGCTTATGAGTGAAATAGAGCGGCACAGTGTGTGTTAAATTATGACATATTATAAAATTCAAGGTTCAAATTTCTGAGTGTTGAATGCATTGTGTTCAATCCTCGGAAAATATAACTAATCCAGGCTTGAAATTGTAATATTGTACTATTAATATCTGTATTTATTTACTCTGTCTCAAATAAAATGAAAATAAAATGAAATGAAAAATCCAGGATAACTGGGATTTTATTGTGAATGTAATCATTGATCAGAGGTTAAATTTAACACTAACTCCTCCTGTGTCAGATTAACAGCCAGCAGTGCACGATGAAGCGTATTTCAGCTGCTGTAGCAGAGAAGCCAAAATCAACACCTGCAGAGCAGCAAACAGAGCGGCATTTACCTCTTGCGTGTGGTTCGCTGTTGTTATCGTGGTGTTTTCGGTCATCTTTGAGTGGCAGCTGGTGGCTCAGGGCAGAGGACAGAGCCAGCAGGCTGGCAGTACTGGCCCCGGGGGGCAGAGGGGGCTGCAGGCCTGCCGGATGGGGCGTGAGAGGGACTGGTATGGCGTGGCCGTGGGAGAGGTGCTGAGCCTGGAGCTGTTGCTGCTGAAGCACACACAGAGAAAAAACTGATTAGGACTTAAATATTGATTGAACACAAACAAGTAGGTGGGATGAAGAAAAGAGGGAAGAAAAATAAAAATATAGGGAATTTCTGCTGTAATTGCTGAGCATATGTTAACTCATAATCACTGTGATAAGCTTAAATTGACCAATAATTGTCACCAAGCAACAAGTGGCATGTGAAAATACAACTACTGTTGTTTAATTGTCAACATGTTTTCCTAAAAATATGAGCCTGAGCCAGTATCTCAACAAGGACTCATCAGAGATGAAGATGCCGGCCAGTTTATTGAATGAATAAAACACAAAAAAAAAATCAAGGTCACTAATCGCTCTTGTAGTAAATGCATTTCATCATCATCATTCATTCTGCATGCCCTTCATCACCACTACTGCACAGCTGCACTTCACATGATCATCTTCCTATTGATCTCCAACCTCGTTTCAAAATGGTCGACCTATCTCCTATTTCAGTGTGTGTGCATGTGTGTGTGTGTGTGTGTGTGCAGTACACCCACCCCTATGATGGCGTTTAGTTCAGCCATGGTGACCTGTTTGGCCCTCTCCACTGCCTGCACCACCTGCTGCTGATGCTAAGACAGACAGACAGAAATAATGAGAAGAGATGGAGTAACAACAACAACAACAACAACAACAACAACAGGCAGCTAAGACAAAGACAAAATAAGAAATCTGAATTTTAAAGAGACTGGTTATGAAGATTATGACAAAATGGCTAATACAGTGTTACAATCTTCCACACCCAGATTGAGATTAAAGACGACAACAATGCAAACGTTTTGTCATCATGAAATGCATTATTATTAAGTGGATTCATTAAACGACAACAACCAAGTTTTATTTTCATCTTGCAAACATTTTCCACTTGAGGCTGTGGAATAAAAACGGCCCAGGACAAACTGGAACAAGTAATAATCCCACAGAATATGTCATATTTAAAACCTTCTATAAGACAATGTTTTGTCTTTCTTTACCATACTTGTGGACATAAAACCACCTCTGCTGTCTGAGCTCTTCCTCGCAGTGTGTTCATTAAAACTCGAGAAAAAAAAAGCAGCTCACAGCTAATTGGGATTTACTGCTGTAGCTGGTCAAGTGTAACCCGCACAGGTCAGTTAATTACATCTGTGTTTGGAAGAAAACAGGTGGATGTTTGAATGAGCCATCCACCTGCAGCATGTGGGCACAGCGGTCTCACATGTTTCTGTTTTCTCCTGAGCTCCGCTCACACACCTCAAAGAGGTAAAGCTGAAGAAAACTTCAACACTCATTTGAAGAGAGTGAGACTCAGAGAGACAGACAGCTACCAGGGCAAAGTCATACAAAGGGTACAGAGAGAGAGAGAGAGAGAGAGAGAGAGAGGGAGACAGATCCAGACAGAGAGCGAGCAAGAGCAGCAAGATTCATCCAGGAGCGCAAAACATCAAAGTAGGCCAGAGATGAAAGAGCTTATCAGGTGTGGAAATGAACCTGACCATCGAGTTCAGCTACACCTCTGCAGTCTGTAACCCGCCTGAACGTGACACACACACATGAAAAGATCCATCACTCCACTGAATATTGGCAAATTACACCATTTTATCAATAACACTAATAATTACAGACCTGGGATGAACCTAAGTAATCTAATAGACTCTTATAAAGGTGATGTGTACTAGCTAAGAACAAAGGCTGACAGCAGAACCAGCATCAGAAACCATCTTGTTTTTGTGCAGATTTTACATTATTTGAAGTCTAAGCTCAATAAACACATGTTGTAAATCATCACATCATGTTGGATACTATGATGCTTTTCAAGAATAAAACACAAACGGCTGAGAAACCTTTAAAAGAATGCTAGAAAAGAGGCCATGACGCACACCGAGCTCCAGTAATCTGACGTCTGATGCTGGCTTTCCTGTTATCGTTGGGATTTAACGAACACACCGGACCATCATACGTAACGTCTCAGCTGCCTGACTTCACAGCAGATTTATCAGTGCGGCCATCCCACTGCCTTCACATGGATGAGGGGATGGAACAGTAAAGCAGCTCTGAACAATGTGCAGGTTATAGAATATGAATGAACCTCCCACCTACATAAAGACCACGCTGTCTAATAACAATAACATCTAAAGGGGGTGGATGCAGTGACATTTCTCATAATGATTGTGAAAATTAATGCAATCCATTCACAATTTTTTATTTGTTGCTGTTAAACAAGCGAAATTAGCAAAATTCGCAACAGTGTAGCTTCATTTTATTTCTAAACGAAAGGATGAAAATATTTAATGATACGTGACTGATGTAAGTACACAGTGTACGACATGGAAGTGTGAAGGGAAGTCTCCAAATAGGAGCTCTGTTTAAGTTTACGATACACAATAATAGACACTAGGGGTGTAAGAAAAAATTGATTCTGTAAAATATCGCGATATTTTATTTGGAGATACTGGTATCGTTTTAAGTTGTGGCCAAATTGATTTTTTATTTATGAGCAAACATTAATTTCAACATCTTACTTTTGTTGTGCACACTGTCTCTTTAAGCATTGTGCAATGTTCTTATAATCAAAATAATTATAATTAAACATTTTGTTCTTGTGAAAGATGTATTACTAGTATTCAGATGAGGCTTTCTAAACAAGCTTTCCATACTCTGAAAAATATATATATATATATATCGCAATATATACCGTCTTTGTTACAGTATCGGGATATGTCGTATATCGTATTGTATCATGACATGTGTATCGTGATATGTATTGTATCGCTAGATTCTTGCCAATACACAGCCCTAATAGACACTATCCTGTTATCCTGCTTGCACATCCATCATCATCCCAACCCGCTTCGTCCTGCAGTGCAGGGTCACGGGGGGCTGGAGGTGAGAGGTGGGGTACACCCTGGAGAGGTCAGCAGTCCTTTGCAACATGGAGACAAACAACCATTCACACTCACACTACGGGCAATTTAGAATGACCAACTATCCTAAGCACATTGGAGGAAGCCGGAGTTCCTGCTGAATGCAAACTCCACACAGAAAGGCCGCAGTCAGAATCAAACGGGTGCTAACCACCTCACCACCCTGCCGCCCCCTGCTTACACATGTAGATGACATATTTTAAACCCTTTTTTGAAGGAATAGGCAAAAATATAATCTTATTAGTGACAACAACGCTGCTGTCAAAGAAATGTTCCAAGTAAACGCAGGAACAATGTCAGAAAATGACAAAAATCAGAATCAAAACAGAGCCCCTTACAAACACATGCAGATGTGATTTGCTGCACAATAATAATGTGAATGTGTTCGATTTCACATGTGTGCACGCAGTGAACGAGGCTGTGCATCAAAACAAAGCGCTTTCCTCTCCCTGCCTCCCCTCTCTGCGGGCCTCAGGGCTGTGTAGCAGCACCACAGTCTAATGCCATTATTCCTAATCCACCCTAAACCCTCCTAATCCATGGCTAATCTGGAGGAGAGCTTTTGGAGTCCACACTCACTCCTTCCTGCTGTTCCCACCCCTCAACACACACACACACATAGTGTTAACTCCTCAGAGGATGGATTTATCAGCTAAACACACACACACACACCTCAAGACTCCATAATAAACACACTGTATAAAACACACCCACTACTGTATGTGCACACAATCATAATGCATTTTAACACAAAAGTATTTTCTCTAACACACACACACACAGCCGCTGGCTCCTGCATATGTTAGTGGGAGACATTTGATAAGTTCAGGGCATATCTGCCTATCCTGAGCAGGGAGGATTAGCCAAGGATAATCTGTGTGTGTGTGTGTGTGTGTGTACATGCCTGTGTGCAATGTGTGTGTCCATATTTGTCTGTCTTGCTTCACAATCCACCACACTCTCCTCCTTCTATGTATTCTGTCTTCTTTCCTTTCTCTCACCCACTTCCTTCTTAACACACAGTGACAGCCACTTTTGAGTCTCTTACCTCTTGAGAGAGGAAGGGGATGACTTGGGCGCAGATTGCGTTCAGCCGTTTGACGATCTCCGCCTGTAAGACAAAGAGGTGGGAGCAGAGAGCACAATCATTTTCAAATTCGCCAGTTAGACAAGAAGGCGTCGTACTCCCCAGAAAACCTCCAGCTGCTGCCGGGTTTATGTTGAAGTAATAGCCCACATTATTTTCATGTGAATGCTGAAATCTTTTCGTTGTCTGTTTTAATTTCAGGAACTTCAATCAACCAGAGAAGAACAGTGAGACGTGAAAACAGCAAAACCAACAAATGTCAAGCTGCAGAAAATGGAAGAAGAAGAACCAGAGACGTCCCACTTCCTGTACGAAAAATTAGCTGCAGTTCACTGAGAGGATGCTTGTAAAGATCTTCTGTGAAGTCGAGGGAATGAAGCTCATTGGCTGCAATAATTAATAATCATCCATCTTCCATTTTGACCATATCATGCTAGTGTTCTGCTAATGGATCCTGATTGGTCAGTTCAGATTACAACAGGACTAGGACAGAAGATCCACCCTTTGTGGGGGTACATTGAAAATATCAAAAAAGTACTGATTTAATGAACTTTGTGGGTGTCCCTGAGCAAGACATTTAACCCTGCGTTTCTTACAAGAGCTTTGAGTGCACCTTTGAGTTCTTGTTTTAATGAACTTCACATGTTTGGTCTACTGCTCCAAAGAACAAAACTCACTCACAAGACGCTACAACAGTGTTTGCTTTACTGACGGTCTCTGGGAAGCGCAGTGCACACAGCTCCACTGCAACAAGTGTCACTAAACCAGTGTATGAGCCATGAAACTTCATTACTGAGTGACTACTGTCAGCACCGTGTATCAGCCCAGAGGTCTAATGTAAGATTCAGTCATATATGGTGTCACATTTCTCATTATGTATCCAGACATAAACGGAAATGTCGACAAAATGTTGAGTGAGTCACCCTATGTGCTCTTTAGTTTTTTGAAATCCACAGACCGATCACTTGTTATGTTGTATTTCGAGCTGCGAAAAGCTTTAGGAAGACAATCTACACAAACAGAGATTCTATCAATACTACACACTCGCACTCACACACCTTTTTTATTCGTCTAGTGTCAAGTGCCTCTTTTATGAACATCAACTATGTTTGAGCTTCATGTTTGACCTTGAAAGGCTCATCACAGCCAAGATGTGCACAGAGTTACTGAATAAAACCAAAGACACGAATAAAGAGACGTGTGGAAGTGCAATCAAACAACCGCAGCACCGAAGAATTACTGTACATATTTGCATTGTATATATTTACCGAGTCAAAATGTCCAGGTCTTATTCAAACTTCGGGTATTTGTTGTCATTCCTACAGATCTCAGGTGTAAAAAGGTCAACAATACACTTGAAGTAAAGCACAAACTGATGGTCGAAGCTCGAAATCTCTGTGGCCATAACTCAGAAATGTTAACATGTTCAGCAGTACTCTTCCAACACTGACCATCCTCTCTGGGCTCAGGATGGACACGTGAATGAATTCTGTATCTTAGTAAGCGAGGTCAGTGTGTTTATTAGTGGGTTTTTCCACTGTGAAATGATATGCATGTCACACATCAGCCTATAAGGTTGTATCTCATTTTGAAAATTCAAAAATATGAAAGTGTTAAATATCCTTACAAGCCTGAAAAATCCACGCTGTACATATTATCCCTCAGTATCTCTGAAAGGTTACTCCACTACTGCACTCTCCCGTCATCAATCAACATCAGCCTAATGGATATTTGTAAATAGAAACCCAGGATTAGGAACAGAGAGAGAGAGTTTTGAAGAAAATGTGTTACATAAATTAGGAATAAACCATTAAAATAGGCCTCATATTCTGTGAGATAATCCAATACAGAATGCAGAAGAAGCATCTCTAACCCTGTCAATCACTTGTTTCATGTTTGTAACCTTGGCAGAGGTGAGCTTTGCTTTGGCATCGGTGGTAACAGAAGCCCCCAGAGGCAATGACAGCAAACCCACAGACTGATATAAACCCCTCAGATAGCAGCACAAGCAACACTGCACGGCATAAACACACACACACACACATATACACACAAACACACATCCATATGTACACACCTCCACAGCCTTCTCTGTATTCATCAGATGTTTTTACTGAACCCAAGGGTTGGCTTTTAAAGATTATACAGCAGCAGCACCCCCCCCCCCCCTCTCTCTCTCCAGATCAGGTAGGATTTTTTTAAAAACAGGAAATTGCCTGATCCACTGTCCCACAGGGAGTGCTAGCAGTGCAACTCAAGTCCAAACACAAACACAGACAAAAGACTCGCACAGAGGCACATACTAATGGGCACACAGGGATGAACATCACCTGCTTTGTTTGTAACACTGAGAACGCACACAACTACATAACAGAGCCGTGTGTTTCCTCTGGTGGCTACCTGAGAAAGAACATTAAATATCTGCAGAAGGTAAAGTTACGTGTGAAGTGCTGTCAGGGACGACAGCAAGAGAACAGTCTCTATGTATGTAAGGTTTATATAACCTCTTATTCAGACTTCAGGTATTTGCTGTCATTCCTACAGTCCTCAGGTGTGAACGCATCCATTTTTTAATTTATTTCTTCAGTATTCACTTATAGAAAAATACATGTTTGACATTCAAGTGCGCTCATTCACTCTGATGATGCTTTACGTTCTGGAAGAGTCCTGAACTTTTGAACGCAGCACTTCAGAGGACTTAAGTAAGTGCTTAAAAATATTACAGCGTAAAGACATGTGGCATGTCAGCAGAGATAAGGAGCCATTTAGCAGATGGAAGATTCACTTCAACGTACCTGCGATTGGTGCAGAGCTGCAGCTGCACACACACGCTCTCACAGACAACCTAAAACACTGACATTTTCATTTTATATTTAACGTTTATCCAGGGAAGACTCGCTGAGCACACATGCCCTTTTACAGTGCTCAGTGCTTCTTCACCGGGGAGCTGCCCGGTACATATTGGCCTCCACCGAAGCAGCAGTGCCTTGCTCATGGGCAATGTAGTAACAACTAGGGCTGTGTATTGGCAAGAATCTGGCGATACAATACATATCACGATACACATGTCACGATACAATACGATATACGATATATCCCGATACTGTAAAAAATAGGGATGTCCCGATCAGTTTTTTTTGCCCTCGAGTCCGAGTCATTTGATTTTGAGTATCTGCCGATACCGAGTCCCGATCCGATACTTTCAAGATTCTCTATAAATGCGGCAAATAGCAAGTCACTCGTTGCAGCAAAACCTGTCTCTCTGTGTGTGTGTGTGTGTGTGTGTGTGTCTCCAGAGCGCCACACTAGGTAATTTCAGACACGCAGCAGCTCATCGAGACCTCAAACCCAGGACCTCTCGCACCAAAAGCAACTGTCATACCGCTACACTACAGGACACAGAGCCAACCTGCACAGAAGGCGTTAACTTTGAGAGCCCTAATAAATATATATCCGAGTCCTGGTCGGGAGGCAACATCCGATTCCGATCAAGTCTAAAATCACGTAATCGGGCCCGATTTCCGATCACGTGATCGGATCGAGACATCCCTAGTAAAAAAGACAGTATATATTTTTAAGAGTATGGAAAGCTTGTTTGGAAAGCCTCATCTGAATACTAGTAATACATCTTTTACAAAAACAAAATGTTTAATTAATTTAATTAATTATAAGAACATTGCACAATGCAACTGTATCTCACATTCAAGTTGTTTTTATGCTGAAAGAGACAGTGTGCGCCACAAAAGTAAGATGTTGAAATTAATGTTTGCTCATAAATAATTAATAAAAAATCGATTTGGCCACAACTTAAATTGATACCAGTATCTCCAAATAAAATATCGCAATATTTCACAGAATCGATTTTTTCTTACACCCCTAGTAACAACTGTTATGAATGTGATGTGCTATTCAAAAGAATGAGTACACTTCTCATAGATTACTCCATAACTGTTATTTATTATTATTAGTGAAGGCGTGAAGCTTTTATTTGCCTTTTTTAAAACAGCTGTGACTTGACACAGATCAGAGATCAGCTGCAACAAAGGGCTTTCAGTAAATCCTTAAAGGACCAATGTGTTAGATTCAGTGCCATCTAGTGGTGAGTTTGCATACTGCTGCTAACTGAATATCCATCACAAAACTATGGAGACGACCCTAGAATGACCATTAGTTTAGTCCCTTTCTAAAATCAGTGTTAAGTTTGTCCGTGCTGGGCTACTGTAGAAACATGACAGCACAACATGGTGGGCTTGGTGGACATCAACATGTTCCCTATCAATTACATATTTATTAGAAGATATGAATAATACACTATTAGTGCTAAGATGCTAAGATTTCTTTTACAATGTTTGGAAATATTTTCTGATCATTTATGGACCAAAAAAACAACAACAAATATTTATGATGACAAAACATAGCTCCACCTCACAGCAGGTCAAAACAAAGCACTAATAAACTCACTTATAATCAATTAAAACAAAACTGTAGTCACTAGGTAATTTGTTGTGATGCAGATGTTCAACAACCTCAGCATCTAATCGATTCATTCCGAGGAGTTGACCCTGAGATGCATCAAAATGGAGACAGACCCAGCGGAGCAGAAAGGGACGTGGAACAACACAACCAATTTCAGATGACATTTTACATCAGTGGCAAACCCGTCGTGACTGCCGGCTAGAGTGCAGGGATGTCAGCCAGTTTGGCCAACATGTTTGAAAAAACTGCTTTGCTTTTTTTTATGTGTGTGCAAACCCGGGGAGTTTGTTTCTGCAACGATTGGAGCTCTGCTTCGACCTGGACCTGTCGCCGGCTTGACAGCAAATAAATACTAAGAAACGACTGGCCAGAGAGTCCACTAAGGTTTAAGGACTCAAACCGGGTCGATCCATGGAGCTTATTGCTATATTAGAGGACTCTGTGGTCACATAAAGCAGCAGCAACCTCTGAGGTGAGATCATGTGTACTGAATGTGTCTTTGACCCTGGATGTGAGTCACTGGAGAAATCTTCCTCCAGTTCGAAAAAAAAAGAGCAGCAGCAAAAACTTTACCATCAAAAAAGTCCAATGAATGGCTGTTTTATGATGGAAAAAAAGTGCACAACATAACCCAGCAACACTTATCATTTTATATTATATATATAAAAAAGAAAAACAGCTCAAATCCTCCCACTTTAACTCCTAACAACAAAGAAATTAGATCAGGCCGCAGCCCTGGAGTCAGATTGGGTCAGATAGAAGATCAAATGTCCATCTCCCCTGTGGAGCTTTGTAAGCACCACATCAGCACCACTTTTCACCACCAGCTAATACACCTAATGGACCCCAGCATATAAAGGCTATATTCCCTGGTGACTCTATGTGTGTGTGAGTGAGAGTGTGTGAAAGACACAGCCAGATCAGTGCAGGAGGAGAAAAAACAAAGGGTGCTCTATAGATACACTCTCTCCTTCATCTCTTCCTTCAGTTCAGACAAAAACATACAGAAACTTTTAGCCGTTGCTGCAATGCTCTAAAATAGGTGAAGCCACATCTGTACGCAAATAAAAACTTCACCTTACTGTGAGATTTTACTAAATCGGATGCAATGTGTCAGCGTCCTGAACAGAGCCTTTTCTATGCTAGGCTAATCTATAGCATTATATGCATGTGACGTGATGCGCCACCAAAGGGTGATACTAACACTACTCCAGACATAGTTTCAACACTTTCGTTTGTTGCAGCTTGCTTGGCTTAAGGTTAGGGATGCACAATTCCGATATTGATATCACATATCACGATCCCGATATCTGATCACTATTGGGTATCAGCTGATAAGGAAAGCCCAGGTATCAGTATTGTCTTTCCTTTAGGTGTCTAAACTACTTGTTTGCCATGTAACAGCTGTTCTAATGTAAACTCCACCCATCTGCAACAAGCTTCTCTGCCACTTATTGGCTTAAATGGTGACAGGTGTCAGTCAAAACAGAAGATCCTACACGCACTCACTCACTTGCACATAAGAGGTTGTAGAGAGGGTGAGAGAGAGGTGAGGGGGAACATATAAGTGTGAGAAGGGGGGATACAAATCTCACTTATTGTAATTTAAATGTTTCATTGTGATTTTAATCTTGCGTTTTCTTAACGCCGAACAAATGGCTCCCAGTCGGTTGCAGTGAAATGAGCTGTCAGGCCTCATTGAAATCACAGCCAGTCCTCGGTATCAAAATGTCTTATTACTTCCTTCTTTCACCACTTTCTCCTCCCTCCTCCTTCCCCCTTTTTTCCTCCACATCCTTCGCTTGGTTTATTTCTCTTTCAGCCTCGCTAATTTGCAATTGATTAGCTGTCCTCCTGCAGCTCAGGCCCATGCTCTACGCCTCTTGTAACCTCCTCCCTCCTTATCCCCCCGCCTCCTCCTCCTCCTCCTCCTCCCCGCCTGTCCTCTCCTCCATCTACGAGTCAATTTCTCTTTAACGAGCGTTGGTACATTTCACTCCCCGGGCACCGGAGCCCTTCTGTGTAAATAAAACAGAGAGCAGAGCCAAAAATCAATGGGCCTATTACCCTCAGAAAATGCTAAACAAGCAATATTAGCGACCCGCTTGGTAGTGCAGGCCGACTGCCTTAATGCTCCCCCCGCTTCCCCTGCACAACAACATCACCACCTCCACCCCCCCCCCCCCCTTCTCTTCAATCTCGCCATCCACTCCACATACTTTGTATCGTCATATCGAATGCCATGGATATAAAACACACATTAACGCCCCGGCACACTGGTCTGAGAGCCAAAGTCAACACACTCACACACAAAGCATGCACACACCGAAATCACTGGGCACCACACACAGCTACAGGCCACGTTTTACCACTTGCCTACACACACACAGCAGCAGCAGCAGCAGCAGAGATTTATAGTACATACACCATATTTCATCAGACAAGTCTGACTAGTGAGCCACTAAAAAAAAACAAAGCATGTGTGAACAGCATTCACACGTATGTGAGCGAAAACACGCAAGAATAAATGTGCAATACACACACAACTAAACAAACGCTGTGCAGTCTCACACACACACACACAAGTAAACATGTACTGCCTGTTAAACATACACACATGTCAACACATGGTATAGATACACACACACACAGCCCAACAAAGGGCAGGCATTTATCACTTCCTCTTACACACACTCATTTCCCTGGAAATGAGTGTGTGTATCTGGTTAGCTGTGGTCCATTTATCCTGGCAGCCCATGTGTGGTTAACTCAGACATTTATGCTAATGACCTTTCATGTTTAAAAAAAAAAAGGCAGCAATAATGTAAAGGCTCGTTAAAGGCCAAATCCTCGCCGCTCCGCTCTGCTCATTTTTCAGCCTTTTTTTCTTTTTTTCTCAATTAAACTGATGAAATTATTATTCATATGTGAAATGACTATTGAACCTCACACGGCAACCAGCCACCCTAAAACAGAACAAATGAGATTTTTTTTCTTTTGTTTTGTTTTGTTTTTTTTTTTGTACCAGTGTAAATACAGTAGATTTCTATCATGGAAAGAACTTTAATATCAATTATGGCTGATTTTCTTGACTGTTTCAAATTGTCCTTGTCATCCTTTATCTTTGCAGCATATTTGTTATTTGACATGCAGTTCTATTCAAAATGATGCTAAAATATCAGGCAGAACTCCTGCCGGGCAGACGACAGGCGTTACCCAGAGGCTCATTATGAGTTTTGTAAGAAGTGCCAGATCGAAAACACCTTTAAATAACAAAAAATAAGCATGATGTTGTGTATGTGTAAGAAACATGGAGGTAAAACCTCTTTGTTGCATAGAATGATGGACTCAGCAGCCGCTTCTTACCTGCTTGTGCATCTCGATGTTGAGCCCGTACGACATTTCATAGTACTGAATAAAAAAAAAAAACAACAACAACAAAACAAGGTCAGTCCAACACCTCTTCTCTGTTCCTCTCTGTGCAGATACCAAAGAAAACACATGTGAGACTCACCATGACATAGTGTCGCTGCATCTCCGTTTTCTCGCTGGCCAGTTTCTCACATTCCAGTTTCAGGCTGTGAGGCAGAAGGCAAAAAAAACATGTTTTCTTACTGTACGACATGATGGAACACAACCCCACACATGCACATGGGAGCCTGGAAGTCTGTCCACCGCTGCATCCTGTCACTTTACATTTGCATTTTTAAGTTTAAGAGCATAGAAAGGAAAGGTAGTGTTTAAGATCTCTCGCACCGGTTTCCCCTGCAGACACTTACTCAGCAGGTGCAGTGCAGTAATTAATGGATCAATGGACGACCACACAAACCTCATCATCATATTCTTACAGTGCAAGAGGAAGCCTAAACTGCACCATCAACAAAACAATCAACCATATAATGACACAAAAAGCTCGACTCTTTCCAATGTTCAGTACTGAAGATTTCAGCCAGCTTTGAAAGAGGAGGTCAGGATCATCAGATGTTCACAGCGATACACACTGAAGCAGATTTGAATCAAATCAGCACCTTCTTCCTGTTTTTATTTCACATATGAAACACTCTGATCTGCTGCAGCATTAAGCATGCAGCACACCACTCCTGCTTCAGACCCCCGTTCAGCCCCATTGGCTGTCAAACTGGCCCGCCGGTTCATCTCACCGGGTGATTGGGTAATAATTACGAGGTGGTCAGAAGTGGCTGATTATTATGCATTGGCATCATGCTTGTGGTTCTGCCCTAAGCAGTGTATTTCACACTTCATCATGTCAAGTAAAAAAAGTATTTCACACCACTTGCGCTTGCAAGAGAGAGACGTGCATACCAAGGTCGATGGGGTTTACCTGTGGTTGGTCACCACCAGTGACAGGTGGGCTCAAGACAAACTGGGACCTGCCGGCGTGTTACCAGCTCCACGCTCAGTGTTTAAGAAGCATCATTCACTGGCATATTCAGGTGGATGTTTACATCCAACTAACAATGTTGTATTTGTCAATCACAAAAATAAGTTTCTGTCTTGTATTTCATGTCATTGCATCATGCATTTGCCTAATATTTTTTGGTCACACTGTATGACTCATGCATGACCGGAGCAAGGAAGAAATCACAGGAACCAACCTTTAACTAATCCAGAGGCTTCTGTTTATGATACATACACAGGAGTGTTGGATGTACTGATCCATTTCTGTCCAGCAGAAACGCCAATTACAAAATAATAGGTGTCTGAGGCCCAGATTGACAAATAAATGTCTACTTTTCTCATATATTTGCAATAGAAGGACCAGCTTCCACACTACATCTGAGAATTCTGCTTCTTTGGAAATGTCTATATAAATACTGTTTGTTTTTGTTTTTTACATATATTTGCATAAATCAATAGTTGCTGCAGCTCTTCCGTGGACTCAGAATAATAAAGATGTCACTCTTAAATGCAAAGCAGAGAGCATCATGGAAGTATTTTCTCTCACCTGTGATACTGGGCTTGGAGAAACTGGAACTCCTCTTTGATCCGGTCGCAGGACTCGGTGACGGTGAACTTGAACGGCTGTCCCGGCTGGTGGGGGACCTCAACCCAAAGCAAACAGCGTGCGAGGGAAAGAGAGGAAAAAACTGAGCCACCAAAAGTTCAGTGTCACGACACACACACACACACACACACAGGCAGGACTGTAGCTGACAATAGGCCTCTGTGATACGGATGGCCTTTTTTTTTGTTTCACTTAGTCTCCTTACACGTTAACCCACGCACACTCACACACACACAGCTGCGGCAGCTTGACAATGAGCGCAATTGTCCGTGCGAGCGCGCAGTGGCACGGAAACTTGATCTAAACTGATTACGCATCAGGCGCGCGGCTGTTAATCTGCGCTGCTTTGACACACACTGTCTTGACTGCTGCTGCTGCTGCTGCTGCTCTCTTACTTACCGGATGCCGTGCCGGGGGGTACATCTTGCTCAGATCTCGAATCATTAAAAATATATTGTAAAGTTCATCCACATAAACACGAAAACACGAAAATGTGTGAGGACCGCTCTGTGCCCGTGCGTAAAAAGGTCAGTCAGTGGCCGGTTTGCGGGCTACATGCAGGTTCCGTGAAGAGTGGAAACATCCTCGGAGCTTTTAGTGGCCAAATAGAGAATTTCAAAAGTCCATTCAGTGCGTTAATCAAAACAGAAGTTGCACCAGCGCCTTATTCTAAGCGCACAAAGGCTGAAGGTTCTCCCTCTGAACTAAAAACCAATCCTTGATTTTGTCCGATTTTCCCTAAAAAGAATGAACTTTTGGGACATCATGACCCTGCTTGTCCGCGTCTGAGGGGGACGTGTAGTTTAATTCATATTAGTCGATAATAAGCCCTACAGATGTGCGTCTGCTGTAAAGAACTACAACTTCCCGGCTCCTCAGCGAAGCCCCCCCCTCCTAGAGCCAATAGTGTGTGGTCTGAAGGAGGAGCGGCCATTAAAGGCAGCCAATTGAGACAGAGAAGCGTACACACTGCCCTGCATCCACCTGCCAATCATCCACACACTGTCCAATCACAGCAAACAGGAGCCAATTTATGCAGACTCCCCACGTGGGGGCTCGGTCTGGTACTAAAAGATGTCACCGGGATTAAAATGGAAACTATCTGTTGACTTATGTGTTTTTTTATAGAGACTTCCAGGCAGAGGCGAACATATGGCCCCGAGGTGTCTCATGTTTTTTTTCCCCAGGTTTTTAATTGGATTGCCTATTAAACAGTCTGCTATTATGTCCACAGATTGCACTTACAACCCTGCAATTAAATTCTCATTCAGCTCCCACCTCGGTGTGTTCATATAGTGTAACACAGAGAAACTCAAGTGTAAACACTTCATTATTATTACTGCTGAAAAGGTGGTTTGTATTAGGTCACATGTCAATTAGCTATTTAGCAATCACCTTTTAAATGACACATGAACACATGCATTTCACCGCCTATACCTTCTGTGCATCTGCAGTTTGGAGAACCCTTATGTGAGCACAAGCTCACATGCTGGATGTGTGTATGGGGGGTACGTATGAGTGGCTTATCGAGGGAGGGGTGGGGGGATTAAGGGGGAGGAGATAGGCTTGACTTAGGGTGTGGTGGGGAGAGGGCGGCGGGGAAACCAGGCCTTAACGTGGTGTTCAGTGATCCCGACCAGATATCAGCACCTACACATGTATCTCTTGATCTCCCTCTTTCACACTCACATCACTTCCCACTGTATCTGCTTATCTTTAATATTACACTGCCTCACTATTACCTTCTGATATCCACACTGTCACAAACACAGGCTGTTGGCCCTCTGTACCCTTTGCCAGGTTATCACTGCACAGAAAACACCAGCACAGTTTTATCCATCGCTGCAGAATAATGCACGTTACCTGCATCAGACTGGGACTTTATCAGCGCTGAGATTATGTGTAAGACTTCCGGGTGCATCTTAAGATCAGCCTGTATGACATTTTGTTTGAAATAACAACACAAATCTCCATCTCACTTGATCCTCCCTATGTAGCCCTATTGCAATATCTGCTATTACTGAAACAGGAACTCTAAGGCATCCGCGTCTGAGCTTCTCCCTCTGCGTCCTGCCTCCTGTCACGCGTTTAACGGTTGATTTCCTACAGCCTCCGTTAACGTTCGCATCCTCACGCCGCACCGGCCGAGCGACCACCACCTCACCGACTGTAGCAGCCTGCCCCTGCGACGCCAAATTTAGAAGCAACCAGTCGTACGAGCGCAATTACATATTCACAACAATTACAAGGGCGCGTACCGTGACGTCGGGACGTGTAGTTTAATTCATATTAGTCGATAATAAGCCCTACAGATGTGCGTCTGCTGTAAAGAACTACAACTTCCCGGCTCCTCAGCGAAGCCCCCCCCTCCTAGAGCCAATAGTGTGTGGTCTGAAGGAGGAGCGGCCATTAAAGGCAGCCAATTGAGACAGAGAAGCGTACACACTGCCCTGCATCCACCTGCCAATCATCCACACACTGTCCAATCACAGCAAACAGGAGCCAATTTATGCAGACTCCCCACGTGGGGGCTCGGTCTGGTACTAAAAGATGTCACCGGGATTAAAATGGAAACTATCTGTTGACTTATGTGTTTTTTTATAGAGACTTCCAGGCAGAGGCGAACATATGGCCCCGAGGTGTCTCATGTTTTTTTTCCCCAGGTTTTTAATTGGATTGCCTATTAAACAGTCTGCTATTATGTCCACAGATTGCACTTACAACCCTGCAATTAAATTCTCATTCAGCTCCCACCTCGGTGTGTTCATATAGTGTAACACAGAGAAACTCAAGTGTAAACACTTCATTATTATTACTGCTGAAAAGGTGGTTTGTATTAGGTCACATGTCAATTAGCTATTTAGCAATCACCTTTTAAATGACACATGAACACATGCATTTCACCGCCTATACCTTCTGTGCATCTGCAGTTTGGAGAACCCTTATGTGAGCACAAGCTTATACTTAAACATGTATTAGCATAAAACGACAGGAGGGGAGGCACAGTTATGATTGTCTGGTCTTGTGTGAGGTGACAAAATAAAAGCATTGATCCATCAGCTTTCATTGAACTGCCTGTTTGACCTTAGGTGACGTTTGCTGTTTCTCCCTCATCCAGTGTCGGTGCGGGTCAGGTGTGCCTAAACTAAACTTGCAAAGAAAAAAAATCATGTGTCAACATTTCTGCACGCCGCACAGATTGCCGAGGGGCTAATATTCCAACAGCCAAATGACATTATTGAACATTTTCCTCTAAATAAACAAAGTCAATTTCCCAAAGGGATTCCATTTATTTTCATTGTGGATAAGAAAATTGTCAGAGGGGCCAGACAGCACACTCTGCTGTGGACCTGATTGAGTTGAATACCAATCTTGTACTAAAACACATGAGCTAAGTAACATTTAGGCAATGCTTTCTTAAAATTAATATAAAATTAATAAAAGATCATGTGTAAAAATGCCTCACAAATGTGATTAAACACTGCTAATACTCATTTAGCTTACTATTATTATATTCACTGATTTGTATGTTTGTAAAAAATAAATAGCACCAGAATGTTCTTCAGCACATTTTGCTCTATTTGTCCACCTTTCAGTCCAATTAAGACGCCTATTGCTGAGTAAATTGAAATATTACCACTCTCTCCCACTCGACTGACATCATTCATTCTGAGGGAATGAGTGTGTACAGTGTGTCAGCCTGCATTTGCGGCTGTGAGTAGATGTAGAGTGTGGGTATGAAGCACACTGATGCTGGGTCAGCAGCCTCCTTAACCACTGCCTTCACTCATTAAGCAGAGTTGACTGAAAAATCTTACACTAATTAAAGCTGTTTAGCATCAGATCTGTGCAACATTGTGATAAGAGAGTGTTGTTGCATGTTGCATCTGCTGTTTCACACACACACACATAGCATACATGTAGAAATGGTTATCCACAGGGTGACACCACATCCTTCCTCGTCAGTATGTCTGCCTGCTGCCTCTCCGTCTTCTGTGTTGTCTCTGCCTCTCCCTCATACATACACGGCATTGTGCACACATACACACACACCCGCCTCAGCCATCCAAATACACATCTCTATCTACCACACACATACAAACTAATATCTCAGGTAAGCACAGGGCCTAAAGTGACCTGCTGTCGTGGTGCGTGAATCCACTAAGGCTCTGAAAAGGTAATATCGTGCCCTCCCTCCTCCTCCCCTCCAAGGGTTGAGCCGTGATGTGGACGAGCAGAGGAGGTGCAGAGGTGAGGGAGGGGAGGAGAGGGGGGGCAGGTGAGGAGGAATAAACAGATTTATTTGCCTGCGCCCCTCTCTGATTATTTTGCCCCTGCCTTTTGTTCCAGACCTTATGAAACCCAAATGTCAAGTGAGGCGAGGGCCTCATATCGAGTCCTGTCAATCACGGCCCTCTGCGCACCTGAAGCCCTGACGCTGGATTATTGGCTTCAACACAAGGGCTGCCTTTGCCGCCAGGCACAATGCCTCAGACGATTCCACAGCCAAGTTTTTTTTTTCTAAAGAGGAACTTCATTTGGCAGCTGATGCGCAGGAGATTGCACAGGAGCGGATTTTTAGGGTAGCATGCTGGATGTGTGTATGGGGGGTACGTATGAGTGGCTTATCGAGGGAGGGGTGGGGGGATTAAGGGGGAGGAGATAGGCTTGACTTAGGGTGTGGTGGGGAGAGGGCGGCGGGGAAACCAGGCCTTAACGTGGTGTTCAGTGATCCCGACCAGATATCAGCACCTACACATGTATCTCTTGATCTCCCTCTTTCACACTCACATCACTTCCCACTGTATCTGCTTATCTTTAATATTACACTGCCTCACTATTACCTTCTGATATCCACACTGTCACAAACACAGGCTGTTGGCCCTCTGTACCCTTTGCCAGGTTATCACTGCACAGAAAACACCAGCACAGTTTTATCCATCGCTGCAGAATAATGCACGTTACCTGCATCAGACTGGGACTTTATCAGCGCTGAGATTATGTGTAAGACTTCCGGGTGCATCTTAAGATCAGCCTGTATGACATTTTGTTTGAAATAACAACACAAATCTCCATCTCACTTGATCCTCCCTATGTAGCCCTATTGCAATATCTGCTATTACTGAAACAGGAACTCTAAGGCATCCTAATGAGCATCTGACTGACCTTATGTTGACAATACAGGTGTCACAAGCTAGTTTCAAGTTCGATTTTGACATCAATTTCATATCAGCTTTCTTCAGATATAGTCACTAAAATTTAGTCATTAAACCCGACAGGCTGTTTTCATGGTCATTTCACTACCTTCACTTTAAGGCCCTTATCTTAGTGATGTTATGTACAAGCCATAAACACTGTACTGTTCTTTTGAGGACAGGCTGGACATCTATCCAGATGACATCATATTAAAGGTAGGGTAGGAGGTTTCATTCTGATGCACTTTTTGTTAAATTAGTGTAACTTCAATCCAATCCTCCGGGTGGACCCTGCGTGGAGGATTGGCTGGTTGTCACTCTCTTCCTGAAGATTGTATAGAAATCTGTAACCATGACAGTGGAACTTTCTATGTTTAGACAATTTAGCAAAAGTATTAGCCTGGTGCCGGAAATACAACAAATGTCCTTTTAGTGAGGTCTGGTTAATGTATACAAAATTTTCTTTATGAAATGCATTTTTATCACACAACACATTGTCACACAGACAAGCAGCCACGGGGCCATTGGAAAGGCCAACTCATGCAGTTTTTGTAGATATTTGAACCTACAAAAACTTCCAGAGATATTCAACAGAGAAGAAGGGGGTGCACCATGTGTCCGTCGGGTTCTAAAAGACTAAAAAGTTTAAAGTGTATTTTCCTCAGTGTAGAGCTCTAAAAGCGAGTATCACGCATGCTAAATGACAGAGAACAGGCATCAGAGCAGCAGTTCATCTGAAGTGATGGCGAATGATCACTTGAAGCAATGAGAGAAAGGTTGTTTAAAGTTTTAATTAAGAACTCTGCACCTTTACGAACATAAATAACCATCTCTTTGCACTTGTTACCTGAGCTGCTGTTATCAGGTTGATCGTGTGTATTTTTGGCTCAGATGTATTTAATGTCTCTGACATCCTGGCATGGCAATTACACACTTTAAGTCTTCAAGGCAAAGATTTCACAAACAAACAACATTATTTATAAAGCTTAGCATAACCTATAGATGCTGCGACACAAATCAAATCATGTCAGAGAAAGAAAATATAACACAAAGAAATGAATCTTTTATACTCACACTTAAAGCTCCACTGCAGAGCGTGTGTGCCTCCCCCTGTGGCAGTGAGAGTACTTACGAACAAGTGAGCACACCTCTGATGTGTCACACAATATGGTGAGAGTCTCTTAGCCCGTGAGATGTGAGCCGAGCTAAACTTGAGAGCGAATAAGTGAAGTTACAAATCAACCCACATTCTAGTGTCAAACAATACTGGCTAGCTCTCTAACATGCTAACTCAGACTTGAAGCCCATACCGAAGTGTCAAAACTTGTAGTTCACGCCACAACCACTGGGGGCTGGCTCCAGAAGCGAGTCATTTCCCATAGACTCCCATGTTAAACTGAGCGACTTCACAGCAGAAATGAACATGTTTACAGCCTGGTACAAAAAACCATTCTGGGCTCAAATGACAGGTTAGCTTCTGGTGTCGACTGTACGAGGGGTGAATTTTATTATAATTCAATCTTAGTTATGTTCAGACTTAAAATTATGCATAATTATGGGCATTGACGCTTTGAGTGACAGGCGGTTGCAGTATCACAGCATGCGTTTCCTGCTTCCACGATCACCCGACCTCCTCACCTCTGCTTGGGCTCCTCCTCTTTGTCCGTATTTGTAGTTTTGGTGGACGTGACGCTGCCAATATGGTGGTGGTCAGAGCGTCCCGGAGCCTCCCACCGAGCCTCAAAACAGCGATTTAGAAACCCCTAACCCTAACCCTAACGGGTGAAGCCATGGAAGCTCTCTTCATAGTTTTTACTGTCAATAGCTTTAACCCAAACAGTGATCTTTACATGAGCCTAACCTGGTCCTTTAACACCCAACATTAACCAGTTGTTTTTGATGCCTTAACCCAACTGTGAGTTAAAAATAAAAAGCACTTAAAGCAATGGTATCATGACTTTGTCATCCTGGTCACAGATGGCTATTTTGCACATAACAACAATTTTCTGGAGGGTTTAATAAGGTTGGTGCAACATGAATTTAAGGGATGTGAAAGTGTCCCTTTAAGCTTTAAGAGGTCGGCCATGCTTCTCCTTCTAACAATGTTCTGCTGTTTTCCTTTAGCTCAGCAGGGTTACAGACTTATATTAACTGCGAGACAAGCTCGCTGTCCTCTCGCCATCTCATCATCCTATGGATATATACAATATTAATAATAATCTGCCTGTCACTGGTGCATGGAGGGCAAAGGGGGGTTCAGTGTCTAACTAATCATACTTCAATGAGCACTAACCACTGGTCCGTGTACTTAAATCTCCTGTCCTTACAGCAAGCTGTGTCTAAATCCCCTATGGTTGCCCCTTTAACACGTCATTAATCCCCGGCGGCCGCCCCTTTGAACAGGGATCTTGTGTGAAGGGATAACCAGGATTCCTCAGACACAGAGACAGAGAGGCGGAGGCAGCGAGGTGCTGGATTTACTCCACTACCAGCAGGTTAATCCTGCCTCCACACTGAGTGAACGAGCTGAGGCAGTGTGTGTGTGTGTCTGTGTGTGTGTGTGTGTGTCTTTATTGGAGACAGTTAAGGATCGGCTCCATCTCAGTAACGACTCTGGGGGAACATCAGCATCTGGTGCTCAAAGTCATCCAGTCCCCCTCCCGAAAGGAACATACAGATTGCTGCCATTTCTTTATTAGATTACAAATGGATGGATGCAAGTGTTTGTGCTGATAAAAACCGAAATAGCACACAGCGAACAGATGACAAACAGACCGAGACGCAGGAAGAAAAAAAAAAAGACAGACCTAGAAGAAGAACAATTAATTACCAGGGAAGCGGTGACATCGAGAACATCTGAAAACACAAATCCTGAGGGCCCAAACATTGCAAAGAGCCAATCAGAGCTACAGTCTAGCAAAACGTACATGACACACGTTTGTGGCAGATGCTGCAGAAGTCAGTTTTACGGGTAAATTTACTCCTATTAAGCATTTTACTAAATGTGTGCGCCATACTATTTCAAGGAGCCGTAATTTCCGCATATACATCATAAATATTTCAGCCTCCTACATCTTGATGGCTATAGAGGGACAAATACACATATAATATTCAAAAAACTGTCACATCCATCAAGTTTATATACTGCATTAATGTCTCAGCTCATCAACAAATGCCAAATTCCTAAACAGACATTTTTGTGTGTGTATCATTTTCATAAGGCGACAGGGCGGCTGCTAACTTTTCTTTTTAATATAAAAAGTCCTTGCCTTTGTCTGCTCTGCAGAAGGGTCTCAGATAGGCAGTCGGACTTTTAACATTCTGTCTCCTCTTCAGTCTAAAAGACTAATCAGCCACTCGGCAGGGCTCTGGCTGCTAACCAGGACTAATTCTGCCTCCTGCTGGCTGGTGACACACACTGGGACAGCCATGATTGGCTGTTTAGCACCAGGGGGTACACCTCTGATTGTCTGCTTAGCATATTTTCTACCCTCATTCTGATGGCACACACTCGCTCTTATCCTCATTGCACAGTGCTATGCAGAAGGAAACTAGGGGAAGCTATAGACGGCGGTGAGCATCTGCTTGTGTGTGTGTGCGCACCACAAGGGTGCGTTTGTGAAAAACAAAAAGGCAAAAAAAATTCCACCTCCCTCCCTTCTATTCCTGCCCCCCCACCCCCATCCCTCCACTTCCCTTTTTACCGCAGCACAGATCAGATAGAATGTCACCTCTACAAACTGCCGCGAGCTAATTAGCTGTTAGCCATGTTTGTGTTCTTGACTGATGACAGGATCATTTACTCTGGTCTCCAGCTGGCTCTGTTTGTCGGAGCCATCTCATTAGCATGGCAAATTAGTCCCACTCAGTCAGGGTTCTGCCTCGCCCAATGAGAAGTGATTGGAATGCAAATCAATCAAGAGGGCGGGGAAATGGAAATCACTAAAAATCGTGGTGGAGAGGAGGCGATGAGAATACTGTGTAAACTTTTATTTTGGAGGAGATCAAAAATTGAAGTCTGTTTGAGTTCGAGCTTTTATGGACAGTATCTGTTAGCTTCCTGTGAGAGGAGAGAAAACACTGAAGGGTGATGTGTTGCTGTGTTACTGTGATTCATTAGTCTGAGGAAAATCACCCTGAATTTGTGAGTTTAATTCCCCTAAAAGCTTAGCTTCATCCCAGATTTAATAAACAGCAACCGTTCATCAAATCAGTGCCTGGACAACATCTCTGAGTTCAATGGTTCAAAAGAAAAAAATATTATCAATAAATAAACAAGAGCCAACATAATAAAAAGCAGCAATGCCTGGCAAAGGAACCTTGTTTGTCATCATTGCTTGGTAATTCTGCTAAGTGAGCTGTTAATACATTCCCAGCGTAAAACAATCTCTTTAATTTAATATTCTGTCATCAGGTTTTTCTCCTCATCAGCAGGAAGTTATTGATCATGCTCTGGGCGGCTTTCACAACAAGACAGCTGCAGTTTTTTTTCTTCGTGTCACTCATATCAGCAGGTGTATATAGACATCACCGCACTTGTATGATTTGATTGTGAAAATGTGCGATATAAGAATGCTCCTTCTTCTTGTCCAGCACAGAACAATAGATGACCTAACCACCGGGGCTTTCATGGAACATTTATGTTGTTAGGGGTGCAGGAGGTCTCTGCCTCGCTCTGTCTGTTCTGTGTGTGTGTGTTTTACTCCTTCAAGTCAATCTCTGTGAAGCTGCCGCTGTCTCCTGTTTCATTTGTCGACAGGCCTGGCAGCATGGAGGGAGGGAGGGAGGGAGGAGAGGACGGAGGTGGAGAGGAGGAGGGGGAGCAGTAATGTAAGAAAATTGGAGGATTAGACGGCGAGCCCTCTTCCTGTCTGCTGCAACTCCCCCACTACCACCACCACCACCTCCTCCTCCTCCTCCTCCACTCTTCCTCCTTCTCATGCCTCCATCCAGCCCTCAGACTATAATAACACAGTCTGACATACTGCCAAGCAGCTCCCCTCCTTTATCCCTAACAGATCTGTCATACCTCTTCATTCTACTGAGCTTCATTTTCCTTTGGCACGTATTTCCTCTTACTTAATCGTTTTCAGTTAAAAGCAACACATTCTATTCCATTTGTGTCTCCTCCAAATTACAGAGTTAAAAGCATCTCTAGTCTTTGTGAAGGCCTGTGTTTGAGTCACTTTCTTATTGCATGTGAGTATGAGATCTGGTGCTGACACCAGAGGTAGAAGCAGTAGTGGTGGAGGAGGAGGAGGAGGACGGGGGGGTTGAGCTACGAGCAAGAGTTCCAGAGTGTACGTGGAGGGGTCTGAAAGGGCCTAAATGGATCTGCGATTGGACTCTCTGAGGTCGTCATCAGCCCAGATTGGAGGCCATTAGGGCCTGTTTAAAAGAATTACTTCCAGGATGCAATCAAAAACCCTGATAGGTAATCAATGGCAACTAGATCAGGGCACAAAGGCAGTCCATGTGTCTCAATCAGCCACCATTCAGCAGGACAGGGAGATCAGTCCAGGCCACATACTGCATTCAGCTCTAGAACATGCGTGCACGCACGAACTGCACAATCACGAATACCTGAGACACACACACACACACAAAAACAAGTGTACAGTCTCTGGGACAATGGCATGAATTTACCAGAATATCCACATGCACACAGTTGATCTGCAGATGGCCATGTTACTCCGCTCTGTTCGCAGACAGTGATTTATCAGGAAGCACATAATGCCTCCAACACCACCCTCTGAGCTTTAAAAAAAGAATTACAGGACATGAAGGAGAGAGCGAGGGAGGTGGAGAGAAAGAGAAAGGGCAAAAAGATGGAGAGAAAGGGAGGAGTAATGGAAGAATAGGTAAGAGAGGAGAAGGAGAAGGGCAGGAGAGGGAGGAGGAAGAGGAGGCTGTGGACAGACAGGTTGATTTATTAGACCTTCTAGTTAACAGGGTGCTCTACACGGACACACACACACACCTGCAGCATTCAGCGAGAGTGATGAGTCGGGAGAGGTTGGTAATGCTGCTCAATGATGCGTGTGCCGTTTAGTTCAGACTGAGCGCGCCCATCTCTCCAACCACGCAGGCTCACAATATGCCCCGACAGGCGGACAAAAGAAAGAGAGGGAGAGAGGAAGAGAGAGAGAGAAGGAGGGAGGGAAAGGGGGAGAGAAAGAGAAGGAGGGAGGGAGAGAGGGAGAGAGAGACGGAGGGAGAGAGAGAGAGAGAGAGAGAGAGAAGGAGGGAGGGAAAGGGGGAGAGAAAGAGAAGGAGGGAGGCAGAGAGGAAGAGGGAGAGAGAAAAGGAGAGAGGGAGAGGAAGAGAGGGATCGAGGGAGAGAGAGAAAGGGAGGGAGAGAGAGAGGAAGAAGGAGAGAGAGGGAGAGAGCGAGCACCAAGGCCACAAATTGGGTCAATATGCCTGGTTCATAAACAGAGCAGAACCCTCAGAGCAGCCCTGAGCATGCTGAGGGGCGAAATTAGCACCCACACTGGAGTGGGAAGGGACTTCAGGGTGCACGCAAACATGCACACATACATATGCAAACAGAGATGGATGCTGAAGAATGTGCAATAACTTGATTTATTAGGTTATATACACCAGCGCATATAAATGGAGAGACACATATACCAATAGGAACAATAATAGTCCTGACATGATAAAACACCATCAAGAAGGGGATATGAAAGACGCCTCGCTCCCTGCAATAAGATTACAGCCTATCAGACCTCAGTAGATTTGCCAGCGGGAGTCCCCAGTATAATAAAATCAGATTAAAGGACAATCATATTTATTTCTAGTATATACAATATATCAAGGTTGCTCAGTATCTCTTATTGTGATAGGCTGTGAAAAGGCGAGCCTCTGTGTACTCTCCTTCTTCTAAGTTGACATTAGGCTGTGTTTAATGAGCTTCAGGTGTCAAGGAGTCGCGATTGTAACAGGATGTGTTGGCAAGGCTTATTGATTTATTGTTTTTCAAAGAAGTTTTTGTACTTTTGTTATTGCCTGGCTGTCACCAGTAATGTCATTTCAGAAGCATTCCAGGTGAATAAAACTTGAGTGAGTGTGAGCCCGAAAAAAAATATTAGAAAGTTAGATGACGGAGGGTTAATATGGCTCCTGACTCATAAATAACAACACATGCAAAGATTCTAATTTACAGCATAGGAGTGTAAAGACGGGAAAGAAGGGGGAATTTTGACTAAATATGTTTCACCAGCTCTATTATATGCAAACAAATTATACCATATCAAAATAAAATAAAAATAATGAAACAAGTTGTCACATCTGTCACAAATAAGCTGATTTAGGAGCCCACACTTTTATACTGCATATAAATGGATTTTTGGCCCAGATGCTCTTCAGTAGGTGGTCAAACAGTCCACGCAGGTGTCCTTCCTTCCTCATTAATTAAACGCTCTGAAGGTTACCAAACCAAAGTAAGCAACACTGGCAGGAGATGCACACGAAGCAAAGGGATTGTTTACTTAAAGTTCATCTGCATGGACAAAGCTATGGATAATAAGCTGTGCAGCTCCCTCTTATTATTAGCTGCTGGCTAACTCCAACTTCACCGCTATAGTGTGATACACAGAGTGTTACATGAAGCTGGTTCTTATGTCCAGGCTGTATAAGCTGTAGAAGACAGAAAGAGCTCCACTAGGCCTCTGCACTTCCAATCCTCAGTCAGACATACACAAAAATCAGCAACTAGCTCATGAGCATATGAAACGATAGCTTCAACGGTAGGGTAGGAGATTTCATTCTGATGCACTTTTTGTTAAATTAGTGTAACTTCTCTTTACAAACCGATAGTAACCAATTAGTTTCGCTTTAAAACGAAGAATATGAATCATCTGTGGAAGCTATAAAACGCTAAAAACATCAGCCAATCCTCCGGGTGGACCCTGCGCAGAGTATTGGCTGGTTTATGCAATTTCCCCATTGTGGGACCAATAAAGGTTTCTTAATCCTAATCTTAATCTTAGTCACTCTCTTCCTGCTCTGCGTGCACCAGAGAGGTACGTGCATGATGGCCGAAGTCACAGACCGCAGCTCGTCTTCAGGTAATGCGCGTCCATGTGATTGGGAGGCGTGGCTTCGGGGTGAGCTCCGAGAGAAAGGGGCGTGTGTTTACTTTCGAAATCTGGCTGACTCTCACTGAGTTTTCAAAATCTCCAACCCTATATTTAATAGACATGCATTTCCCCAAAGGAGGCTAAATCGAAGAAGAGTTAGAGTCTAATATGTAAAATTGTTCCATATATTCAGGATGTGTACGTAAGAAGCCAAATTTACATGAAGGAAACAACATTTAAATCAGTTTTGTTAAGTTTTGCAGCCATTTTGTATGTAAGTTTTTCAGTACTAACCTGATTTCTGCTGCGATCCACAGAAATTGAACACATTTTATATTAATGCATGTTAACACCTGCTCCAGCTAGCACACAGTCAAAACTAGCATAAACGCAAATGTGCATTTGTGTCATGGTTGGCTTCATGTCGGAACTTTCTGGTGAAGCAGAACAGGAACATTTTAGGGGAACCTTCCCTTAGAAGCCTCACATGTCAGGGTCAGGTTCTTACTGATGCCCCCAAGTGGCCTAAAATCTGTTAATGCACCGTTAAAGGTTCAATTTTCCCATCTTAAGTTAAGTGAGAGCTTTTCCCTCCATGCTCTTCATTTGCCTCCACTGAATAAAAGAGGCTTGATGCATCTGCTCCCAGCCTGCTTTATGCAACCAGCTGTTTGTCTGCTTTGCTCGTCCTGCCCAGGGAAAGCAACTGTTTAAACAGCACCTGTATCACTGGATGGGACCGCCTATTATCAGAGCCTGAAACTACAAAGAGTGTTTTAATAAATAACGAGATGTGGCTCACATTTTTTTTTGACTCATCTCTTTAAGATATTTTCAAGAACAAACCGTATTGATCTCTAAAAAGCTTCATTCATGTTTGCATTAACATTTATAATGCACATTTTCCAGCTCAGGAAATGTGAAACTGTGCTTAATCATTCTCAAATAGCAGCCTCATTTGCGACAAACAAAGCGGGCGCCTCAGATTTTTCAGTGGCCCAGTCGCCCACACACGACTGCATGTCCCCATCCTCCGCCTAAATGCCACACAATTATGAGTGGCTCCAGGTTTGGCAGGCCAAGATAGGTTGTTGAGGAGCGAGATTGCATGTGCGAGTGCATAAGCGTTTGTGTGTGTTTGTGCGTGTGTACATTGTGTGAACAGAGAAGTCATCTTATTTACCCACCTTGGTGTTAGGGGTGGCCATCGCCCGCCCAGCTAAATGCCATGCAAATGCTGCTGCTGCCGTCAAGCTGCCAATCACGCCGGTGTTGGCATTCACGGCATGCCGCCGGAGCATTTACAGCGTCTGTGATCTTTACTAAATGAGAAATAACCCTAGACCGTCCAAGCTGGCCACGACGTTTAAACAGCGCTATCCCCGAACTCCCACTGGAAAATGCTTTGAAGCGAAGACATCGTCTCGTGTCAGAGGAATGATAAAGAAAACAAAAAGGGGGGAGAGGTGGGTGGATGTGTGGGTGGTAAGGGAGGTGTCTTACTCCCATAGAACAGCCTCATTATGATGATGTGATTTGCTGGAATGGCAGCGGTGGCTCTCGTCACTAATACCAGCTCCCCTGAGCCACGAAACAGCGCTTTATTAAACTTTATGAAAGGCTTAGCTGCCCAATTTATGAGCCAGCCTGCTGAGGACATCAGTGTGCAGAGACAGAGGAAACACTGCAGCACTACATCAGATGAGATTACACGGAACAAAAAGTTTTACCCCTGACAGTACTTTTTCTCTTCGCTTTATTCAGAAACGCAAACACAGCACACCGTGTGGAACTGTTCACACAAGAAGCAGAGGAACTGTATCAAAAATAAAATCACTTCACATATATATATCACAGCCAGATGATGCAAGCTCGTGCTTAGATGTCAATCGATTCTCGAGCTCTTGCAAAATAAAACAGTGACCTTTGACTACGTAATCAGTTCATGCTGGAGTCTAAGCAAAAAAAACCTCAAGGTGTTCCTACCATATTTCATGTTTTATAACGTTTGCAGGCATTGAAACAAGAAATACCTTTATGATCGATATGGAAGAGACCTCTCCAAAATTTGGAGAAAGAACACCGAGAATCAATTTGCAGATAAGAAAAATGGTAAAAACATAACTTTGAATTTGACTTGAGATTTTTCACACACACAGTGTGTTACTGCACATACAATCGTTCCCATTTAGGAGCAAAATGTAGATAAAAAAGTTTTGTGTGTGTGTGTGACAGGAACTTAAGGTTGTCAAAAATGACGAGCACAGACGCAAATGGTTTCCAATTTATAACCATTTCCAAGTTTTTAATGCCTAACCATAACCAGTAGTTTTTAAAGCTATATCCAACTAGATTATAAACGAAACCTAACAGTGGGTAAAAACAAAACAGCTCTCATTGTCAGGGGGACCTGAACCTTAGACCCCTGAGTGAAAGGCCACCTAACCACCTCCAGCCTATCTCCTAACACTTTTTATGGCTGTATCTGTCCTATGTCAGGCAATACAGAACACAGTAAATGTAACACAGTGATATATGTCGGGCAATACGTCCATATGTTCTGTAAGAATAAAAACAACCATGTGTCCTATCTGGGGGAGGTACTATGAACCAAATGTGGCTTTGCTTTATGAAGATGTCTTCGTACTGCTATATAGTAGACAGAACATGCCCGAAGCTTTGTGTTCAATACAAAAACATTGTGTACATACACATATACACACTAAAGGTAGGGTAGGAGATTTTGAAAACTCAGTGAGAGTCTGCCAGATTTCAAAAGTAAACACACACCCCTTCCTCTCGGCGCTCACCCCGAAGCCACGCCTCCCAATCACATGGACATGCATTACCTGAAGACGAGCTGCGGTCTGTGACTTCGGCCATAATGCACGTACCTCTCTGGTGCGCGCAGAGCAGGAAGAGAGTGACAACCAGCCAATACTCTGCGCAGGGTCCACCCGGAGGATTGGCTGATGTTTTTAGCGTTTTATAGCTTCCACAGATGATTCATATTCTTCGTAGAGAAGATTGAAGCAAGGCGTCTGGACTTGTAGAGTTTTCTAGAAGACGTTTCGCTGCTCATCCAAGCAGCTTCATCAGTTCTAACTGTTTGGTGGGGAAACATGGTTTATATGTGGTTACAGACCTATGTGGGTGGGTCTGGGTAAAACTTTAAAAAAAAACTTACAAACAATAGCACTAAATGTTTCCATACTTACCTGTGATGTTCTGGCTGACTGGGCCAGGTGTGTCTAACGACTGGCTAACGACTATGAAACTGCCGGAGGGGGACTGATTGACAGCCCTTTGTTCTTAAGTTCTAGAAAACTCTACAAGTCCAGACGCCTTGCTTCAATCTTCTCTACGTATGATGACCTGGATGACTGAGAATCTTCATCAACATTATTATTCTTCGTTTTAATGCGAAACTGCCGAACTAATTGGTTGCGACTGTAAAGAGAAGTTAAACTAATTTAACATAAGGTGCATCAGAATGAAATCTCCTACCCTACCTTTAATAAATAACAGACACTAGAAGGTGAATATGATCCTCATCTTTCTGGTCTGCTTGAATGGTCAGCATGGTTGCCAGATTCACATGATTTCTAATGTTTTTGTGATGTTTATGTGGAAGTTAGTAATAATTCTTATAACCTGGGTCACTCTGGCTACTGTGCCCAACATAGAAGCAAACCATATAACCTGTTAGGCAGCCTGATATACAGCCTGTTATTTATAACTATGGCAAAGACACTTACTATTCTTACACCTTTCAATTACAGCTGTAATGTTTTGTTTTGTTTTGTTTTGAATCCAGGGTGTGTTGGGATTGCACAATCATCCAACATGATCATCATTGTTATTTTTGGCGAGTGGACTGATGGTTTATCACACTGATGATGAATTTGAGTTAGTATTCTAACACCCCATGCTACGCCTGAACAGACAGGAACAGTGTTCACAGAGCTGTGTGCTCCTGAGTCAATCCACTCCTCATGGCAAAAAAAGGCCTCATTAACTCCTCTGTCTTTGCTGACATTTTGTTATCACACACTGACAGGCACACACAGATAAACACGTGCATTAAATATTCACTAAACTGTTTATATTGGCACAGAGACAGCCAGAAACACACACACACACACACACACACAGATCCCCAGGCAGCAATTAGCTGTGCCCCATAAGAGTTCCCTCCCTCATCTCACTTAGCTGTAGGTGCAAATTAAATTTGTCTTAATGCACTGTCACTGGTCTCTCATCATACGAGAACATGTCAGGGTCACACAGAGACAAAGACAGGTGCTCTCATTCATGCTCAACACACACGCCAGCACACACACACACAGACAGATTTTATTTCCTGCTGTGAGAGGCTGAATCTCACAAAGAGTGGTGCAGAATTTTAATTCACTTCCAACAACGAAACTGTTTTTTCAGAGTTTAAATAATGGGTCAGGAGATATTCCGCAGCAACACACATATATTTTACTTGAAAAGATCTATAGACATTTAGAATTTGCATCATCGTGTGATCTTTTAATCACACACGAATCCAGCTGCTTTGCAAGGTAAATAATACGGCCGACTGTCTCCAGAAATAAGACCCGAGGGTAAATTCTGTGCTACTGAACCCCTCTCTCACACGGGCTAATGTTAATGTTCAAGAATCCACCATGGCAAAGCAGAAAGTCACTGCTCTACAACAAGAACGTCTGCAGTTTGCTAAACATCATGTGGACAAGCCAGAGGGCTGCTGGGAAGATAGAGATAGATATAAACTTTATTGATCCGGATGGAGAGGTAAAGGAAAAGCTGCACTCCACCATATGAACCTTATTCTATCTGAGGAGCACGGTGGTGGTAGTATCATGGTTTGGGCTTGTTTTTGCTGCGTTTGAGCCTGGAATGTTTGTCATCACCTGTGGAGCAATGAATTCTCCATGAAAGCGAAAATGTCAGGACATCACGCAGCAAGAAAACAAGCACACGAGCCCTTCAACAAAGGTTTCAGAAGGGCCGAGTCATCGTTCTGATCTTATTCTAATTACAATGTGGAAGCCGGTCCATCCTATGTGTGTGTGTCCTGTCCCTGTTACAGACGATGTCTCTTTTTTATTGTACATTTTGTGCTTTATGATGGGTTAAAGTGTGTAAAGATAGCAATTGAATACAGAAATCTGCCTGTTTTCTGATGCCTTGTTAATAATGTGAAAAAAACAACACAACTATCGCACACTATAAAAACAGCATCTGACTAATGGACAGTAATCTAGGCTTATGTTAGGGTTGTTTTAGCCTTTCACTTCTTTTGCATATTTGGGAAATGGCGAGCGGTTTTATCACACGTTAGCTACTGAGGTCATTAAGGGTTAATCCCATTTCTTCATCTCATTTATTTTTCCTCTGTTTAGCGACAAGGTGTCAGCTGCGTATTTCACACTTTTAGCTTGTAACTTTAAATGATGATCTGCAGACGGAATAACGGCTGGAACAAAAATAATGAGACGACCAAACATATATGAAAAAAAAAACGGTGGTTGTTAGTTCAGAATGTATAATATCACAATGAGTCCATGCTACGACTTCCTCACATCAAGCAGCACACTTAAACCACAATGATGCTGAATGAATGAATGGCAAAATGACAACGTAACACTCAAATGAATGGCACTCGGCTGCTAATGAATGACAAGGCTAATTGCGGGAACGGCTTGTTGCTCTTTGGATTAGATAAATACTCCGACAAGTGAAGTGCTTTAATTATCCCAAGTGTGTTTGTGCCTGAGCGCCGTCGCCACCGCTTCACTGGAGATGCCTGCAGAATGAGACAAGCTAATTAAGAGTGATTTCCCCGCTCCCCACTCATTAATAACACAACGGCAATTAAGAGGAGCTGGCGGAACATGGTGCATTTGGTGCTAACAAGATTAGCCTCATGGAGCAATGAGTTTACGAGAGAGAGAGAGCAAGAGAGACAGGCAGAAAGAGGAAGCTTGGGTGGAGCTTCACTTGAGAGAAAAATGTATTAGAAGGTGTTAGAAGGAAGGAGAGAGATTGTGTGGATATAAGGAAGTGAAGAGTGAAGGGAAATAAGACAAGAGGGGGAAAAAATGTGCAAAAGCAACTGAGGAAGAGGAGAGTGCACCGAATGAGGAAGAACTGAAAAATAAAGAGCTAATTTGAGCATATTCTCTGTTTTTTTTTCTTCTTTTCATCACCAGAGTGGCCTTTAAATGAACTGTGGCATAAAGGACATTCTGTTTCATGAGCCTACTGAATAATAACAGGGGAGCAGGGAGGGGGGCGGTGCAGCCCTGATCATAACTCTTCTATTACCAACAGTACTTCAGTCTGCATAGGCGAGGTCATAAATAAAAGGCAGAGAGTAGACGAGGGAAGTGTATAAGTTATGTTTACACTCAGTCTCCAGTTTGCTGCATGCAGGTAGAGCGATCAATACACAGAATTAAATCACTCAGAGTCACATGGCTCAGGCTGACGGGCTGTAAGGGATTCCTTTCCTGCTAAACTGAGTAATGGAATAAGCTCAAATTAGAGACCCGAGTGACTGAAGTGATGTTTGAGAGTTTTATGAGAAGCCTGCTGCCACATGACAGTGTTTACCTGAAGTGATGCTTACCACGTTCCCAGCTTCGCATGGGAAGGATTTCTCATTTATTGTGCAGGGAGGCCATGGAGTCCAATTTAACCTAAAGATCCCAGTGCAAGACTAATAAATCTCATTTATTTAAACTCATTAATCATCATACCTACGCTCCTCTCCAGGTTTTCCTTTCTATCTGTGGCGTCCATTTCAATCAGTGTCACACCAGTCATCTGCTGCCTTAGGCTTTCCATGTAACCCAATTAAAGGACATGTAGACGTGCATTCCTCGCCTTATGGTTGTTTTCACGATTCCCATCCTTTGTCTATGTGAAACATCATGCAATGCATTCTGGGAGCATTCCAATTTGAAAGACAGGATGTTAAACAGGATTGGCTACTAACTATTTGCAAATGAGAAGCGACTCAACTGAACGCAACTCAATTTACTTAATTTCCCCACAGGGATTAATTAAGTAAATCTTAATCTTAATCTTAACTGCACATGGCCAAAAGGTTACAAACTGATGTTTTGCTGAACAAAAAAGAATAAAAGAATGTTTCAAAACAAGCCATCGTGTTGCTAGCCTCCCCTTCACAGCCAGTTCCACATTATAACATTATAACCATTTATCTAAAAGGGGGCGGGTTTTATGTGTTGACTTGTTGTTGACCTCATTCAGTCTGGTTGTCACTCTGCCTACGTTACATGCTTTGTTTCTCTGATTGGTTGCATGTCTATCCAAATCCATCCAGAGGGAGTTTATTCTATCGTTACCGCACCTCAAAATCCAACTCTAATCCACAGAGACCAGACTAATAGCAACAGAAGAAGGATGGCTGGCCAGGCTAACATCTTGCAGCTTCCTGTGTAAGCAAACTGAAGAACAGCAAAGCACTAAAATAAATAATATCTCTGCTATATACCATGGCAAAAAAGGATGGTTAGTTATAATAATATACAGAGAGAATTTGTAAAAACCTTGAAAGGCACCCCCTGGTGTCACATTTCTGTCACTGCTGATCAGAGCTGGATCTGAAGCTTAATGTTAGTGGATGTTAGAGGTATCCAGTGTTAAAAGGACATGCTCAACATGTGTCTGTTTGATGTGTCAATCATACACTAAATAATAAATCCTAAACATATTTGATATTGATCATGTTAATCAGAACAAACTTGAGTTTTGATTGGTGCTTAGGAGAAACCCATCTTTATACATTCATATATTCAGAGTCCAGTGTGCCTTGAAGTATATACAGTATGTATAGAAAACAGATTCTGAGGCAATGCAAACTGTGTGTGCGTAACTTTTTTTATGCTGCAAGCATGGAGCTCTTGACATGAGACTCAATCAGCAGCACCAAAGCCTGCCTCTGCCTCCTCCGCCTCCCCTGCCTCCGCCACCCTACTTTTTGTGTCGACTAATCTCCACTGTAGGATGTAGAGGAGCCATTTGATATTGTCTTCCCCGGTGTTTTTCATTATCACCGTCTTACTGCAGCCTGCCGGTGGCATTACCTCGACATTAGTGGGCTTCACAGGATGAGAATCACTACACAATCCTGTCACAACCTCCCATCTCTGCTGTAACCCTACTCGCATTTCAAAGCCCCCCCCCCCCCCCCCCCTTCTCTGCTTATCTTTCGCTTGCTTTTTTTTCTTGCTTTGAGGTGGATCTGCAGCGGGGTCATGGACAATATTTTTGGGGAAAATTACTGAGAGGTTAGGCGTTTTGTCATGCTCTAACTGGCACTGAGGCAGACGGTAAAAAGTCACTGTAGATAGGACAGAGATCAGGAAGATTAAAAAATAGATTGGATAAAATTAACCATTTTTCCTCAAACAGCCACAACTGCAATCAACACAATTAGCCTCTTTGCTATATGCTTTAGCTACATACTGTGCTTTCTCCCCCTTTCAACCCTTCTTCTACACATCTCCTGATTTGTTCCAGTTCTTTCTCATGTTTTAGTTTCAAGTTGAGCTTTTCCTTCCTGAAACATAAGTCATTATCTCACACTGATCCCTTTGCATCATTTAACACACCTCGCCCGCCTCAGGCAACAGTCGATCTTGTGCTCCAACCTGAACTGGAGGTTCCCACCCAACCACATGGACTTCACTGGAGGATTGCATAAGAGTTCAGATTTCCAGATTTTATTTTCACTGCTAAATAAGTGCTTGAACTTTATTTACTTGCAACCTCCTATTCTGCTGTTACATATATTATCACTCTTGTACAGTGGTGGAGAGGGTACTGAAGCTTGGTACTTAAGTAAAAGTACAAATACCCAGCAAAATATATACTCAAGTAAAGGTAGAAGTGCTACATCTGTGTGTCATGAGGCAGGCTGTGGGCATCAAGTGAATTGAGAGGCTGCTGATAAAAAACAGGCATTCAGCATTTTTACTGTGTCAGTATTCCTGCTGTAGATTCATGTTATGATTCATGTTAATCAGACATTAATGGATGGACCTGTGTTAGCAGACAGCAGCTAACTAGTTAGCTAACTGAGCACCGGCATCATGACTTAGGCTCATTATAGAAACACAGCTGGCAGCGTGACACCGCCTCCATGCAGAGTCTGAGCTCACATCAGTCCAGCACTGTGTTCATCAAATGTAACAACTACAAACATTGTAGAAATGTAGTGGAGTAGAAAGTACAGATAACAGCTGCACAATGTAATGGAGTACAAGTATAAAGTATGCACTATTATTTTTACTTAAGTACAGTACAATGAAGTACAAATACTTAGTTACTTTCCACCACTGGTCTCGTGAGAGCATTTTTAGCCACCTGCATGATGGATGCAATGATGGTTCAACCATGCTGCTTTTGACTGAAGCATGCCACAAGAAAAACAGACAGTTAATCACATCATACCTCACAAATGTATAGATTATTTAATATCGTTCTATGTTTGATTGATCACATGTCAAAAGTGATAATTATAATAATCATGATGCTAAATGTTAGCACGTTAGCACTGGTATTGGTATTTACAACACTGTGGCAAAGTGCTTCACTGAGCCTGAGATGGAGCTTCTCGTCAGTTTCCAGGTCAACAATAAAAAGCAATTTTGAGTCTTGGCGCACTAAATACTGTCCGAGCCAACAATTCAAACTACACAAAGATAAAAGAATCTCAGATGTTAAGGATGCTACAAAAGCCAAAAGAGACAAATTAACTGAAAGACTGAACACAAGCATGAGCGCTTTAAAAGCTTCAATGTTAATGCAAAGAAAATGTAATTATAAGACTGTTCTGGCTTTAAAGCAATACCTTACTGAGGTAGAACATTTTCCTTTTTTCTTTTTTTTTTCTTTTTTATACCAGCACACAAACACAACACACCTCTGAAGCAGGTCCAACATCTGCGACCCTGGAGAGCCACAGTCAACAGCGGTTATACAGACTTTCTCCCCTGCTTTTGGTATTGATATTTGCTAACAGCCAAAATTACTTTTTGGAAAGAATCATCTGGGATGTTATATAAAATAATAACTCCTGGATCAACTTTGCCTTGTGTTTCATTACATTTCAAAATGAAAGTAAGAAAATGGAAAGTTGCTTTTTTTGTTGTTTTTTCCTGTGGTCACCAGCTGGACTCGGACTGCACAGGCGGCACCTTTCAAGTGTGGTTTTAGTGAGAAAGCCTTCATAATAACGTCCTATATAGCTTTAATGTATAAATCAGGTTTTTACTATGTGAAGAAAACAGAAAAAAATTAATAAATATGTGAAATTGCACTGTATTCAGCCTCCCAGGCGTTGAAACAGCAGGAGAAACATGCTGCACAACTCACATCCTACATCTGGACATCTATTGAAAGGCTACCTGTCTAACTGCCATTTATTCCACCCATACAACCATTCATGTACTAACAGAGGAGCAGCATGAATAATAACATTATGCCTTCACCTCGCACTAATAACCATTTTTACACAGGTCTACATGTCAGATGACACTCAGCTGGAGAGGCATCCTCCTGCTTTTCACCTAAAGTGTCCATCTTCAGCCATTTTTCTAACATACTACGAACTAAGCAGAGGATTGTATTTCTTTCCTCGGTAGAGAACTCTCTGCCTGAGGTGTTGCGTTGACCTTATCAGAGGAAACCACACCGATCTGTGTGCAAGTGTGTGTGAAAAATGAATATGTGTGTGAGCAGGCATGAGAGGCAAGAATAATACAAGCCTCCTCTCCTTTTCTGAAGTGTGTAATTAGCAATAATTACCAGTCATTCTGTGTCATTTTATTATATATTATTTACTCTGCAGTGTCACCGCTTTTCACAATGTGATTTCATCAAAATATAATGTCAGGAAAGGCTGATTAAATGGGATGGGCAGCACCCGACATCACCGTGAAAGGAGACATACTCGTTTGTTCCTGCTGAAGGTTTGACAAAAGCAGGTTTCTTGATGAACACCTCCACCTAGTGGTCATGTGGCAGAAGTAGCACCGTGCTAAAGGCTCTACATATCTGGGAAAACTAGTGATTGACAAACTGGAGCTGAGGGGGAGCTGTTGACAACTAGGAAGACAGGAAAACACAACAAACCCACAGCACACACTCACATGCTGTATAAAAAGCTGTGCTTCAGCAGGGTATGCTGCGGCCACGTCACTAATCACTGTAATAAAACTCATTTTCCCACCTCCTGCCTCGGTTGCGTCTCCTCAGAGGAGGTCAAAGGTCAAACCCACTGCAGTGCTGATGAACAGCCTCGGGGGGGGAGGCGCATGCAGCAGTGAACTGGGGAACTGCCTGGTGGACATCCAGATGGAGGGCAGTCTCTCCCACCATGAGGCCATCCTGCCGCCCCGCTGATGTTATGCAGCCTTGCACACTCCTACATACTGAGCTGTTTCTGCTGTCAGCGGGCAGTGGGAGGTGACTGCTTAACCTCACAGACAGAAAAAAAAAGTTTTACCGCTGATTGTGAGTTGCATGTTAATAATAAACAGGCTGAAAATATATTGTTATAAGTGAGCTCTGCAGATTAAAGTTGTAGGTCTGTTGCATCAGATGCAGGCTTGCAGCCAGGTGAGACCCTCACAGCCAGTTCATTGTACAGCAAAAATGACACTGCAAAAGGTGAGTATTGCCAAGTTAGATTTACTGGAATGTCAATATGATTTCAACAAGAAACACCTAAAATAGTTTATGTACATCACAGCACTGTTAGTCAACATATCTACGAAAGGCGCGTCATTAAGGCATTAAAGGCAACGGCAGTGGTTTAACAGGAACAGCAGGAGGATTAATAACAAAACCGGAGCCTCGAGAGGCACCTTCCACATCTGACAGCTCATCTACAGGCAAACCAGAAGTTTTAAAAACAGTACTAAAGGCCGCTGTGCGACTCTACATTTATTGGTGCTCTTTGAGGAACTCTTTCATGTAGGTTGCCAGGGCCTGAGTGTCCTCCAGCGTCACAGCGTTGTACAGAGATGCACGGATTCCTCCGACTGACCTGCAGGGGGAGGTAAACAGTCATTAGCTTTAGGTGTACAAATTCCACTAACAAAAGGGCGCCTCTGTGCTCTTTACCAACCATGACATTCATCAGTGATGGATTGATGCAAACTAACCTGTGCCCCTTCAATGATATCATCCCGCGTTTGGCTGCACCATCCAGAAACTCCTTTTCCAGGGCTTCATCTCCTTCTTTCTTCCCCACACGAAATGGTACGTTCATGCGGCTTCGACAAGCCGTGTCTACGGGACACCTGAAAGCCGGTTCCAAGTCATACAATAAAATAAAATAATAGGAGGAAGTTCTGTGAATGCTGGCGATTTGGTATAAATCACCTTTAGTGTGATCAAGTAGCATTTGTCATTAATTGTGCATTAAATGTGAATAATAATAATACACACTTATTGACAAATGCTAAATTTTAGTTGTTTGTCTTTTGCTACTTTTATATTGATTAAAGCGACCATTTCAGAGTCGTTTACACTTTGGATGTTGAAGGGTTTTCTTATTAAATATATAAAAAGCATCATTTATCAACCTGAATCATCATCAGGATCTTACAGATTTCACGGTGACACGGCGGAGACTTTATTTTTTTTTTTTTTTTTTTAAGCAAATAAAAGAACTACTTACACGTAGAAACCATTGGAGGCACTGATGATGTCATAAATCATGGAGGACTTCTGCTTGTTGAGCGTCTCCATGGCAGCGCTGCCGCCATTATTTTTAATCCACTCCAGAACCAGACCCATGACGTAGATGCTGATGATGAAACGGGATTAACAACCATCACACACAGCCGAAAAAGGTTACAGTGAAACTCAAGACACACAAACACATGTTTTACAGTGTATAATTTACTGTAAACTTGATGTGTAAGAGTGCAGAACAAATAATGCTAAGCTAATCAGCTACTGCCTCATCCAAGCCAATATGTTGAACTGTTCCTTTAAAACTTGCCTGGTGACATGTAGGCAGACAGAAATCAGTACAAAGTTTGTTGTGTTGTTTCACACAGGTCAGTGCGTACCTGAAACATGGTGGCGTGTTGTAGAGCGAGTTCATCTCAGCCTGCACCTTGTAGTCCAGGACGATGGGACACTCTTTCAGAGCGTGGCCCAACAAGTCCTCTCGCACAATAACCACCGTCACCCCGGCACAGCCCACGTTCTTCTGAGCGCCGGCGAATATGAGACCAAACTACACAATCCAAGACGGCACAGTTAAGCAAAGTGATCTTAGCGTGCTAATAAGCTAGTAAGCTTGTCTTCGCTCCTTACCTTAGACACATCCACAGGCCGGGACAGGAAGTTAGAGGACATGTCGCTGACGAGAACCACCCCGTTTGTTTCGGGTGTGAAGTTGTATTCCACACCGTGGACCGTCTCGTTGCAGCAGTAGTACACATAGGAGGCGGAGGGGTTCAGGGTCCAGCTGCTGGGGTCGGGGATTTCTGGAGAGGACAGAACCCAAGTGTTGGAAAACAGTAATCAGATACAACAATGATGCTGAAACAGCAGTGTTTCCTGTATGATTTGCCTTTGATGATTTGCAGGTTTGTAAAAACTTGTCAAAACTAAGGATATAGGCGTTACAAGAAAAAAAATGGCCGAAAGATATCAGGATAAAGAAAAGCCGTACTGAAAACATTCAGACACAACCATGTGGAAAACACTGCCTGCATACCAGAGTCCTACACCGGTCATCGGTTCTATTGTCTGTTTACGTAACAGCCTGGACACAGTGCCAGATTCTGCGAGGGGGGGGGGTATGGCTATCCAAACGCAGCATGAATGACAACGACCGACTAAAGACAAAGCAAAGAATTATCCATCGGTCATCACACACTCACTCGTGTAGCTGTCCAGCTTTGGATGGACAATGTTGACTTTGCCGTATTTTTCTGCTTCTTTCGCAGCCTTCGCCGACCACGTGCCGGTCACCAGGTAATCGGCACACCTGTCCTCTTTCAGGCCAATCAGGTTGAGGGGAACCCCGCTGAACTGTCCGGATCCGCCGCCCTGCAGAAACATCACCTTATAGTTGTCTGGGATGTTTCTGTGGAGACAAACATCACGTGTGTGTTAATATCACTAAGCACCACCATCTCTACAGGAGCCCATAAGGGACAAACTAAACCCCACAAAGTGGAAAAACAGTCTTCTCTATAGCTAATGGCACCTGAACACCAATTTAAGTTCTCTACTAGTCTTAGAGGAGTGTTTATTGGGTTTGTTGCAATTTAAACCTTCGCCACTAGGTGGCTCTGTATCTTTAACTCAGAGAAAGAGCGAGGGAGAGAGAGGGAGGGTGAATAAGAGAGAGAGAGAGAGAAAACACAACCACTCGTTGTAGCAGTTGGCATCAACACCACCACAACACAGAGTGTGACAAAGAGTGTAGACACAAATTAGGTTATTTAACACACTTTGGAAACATTTATAAAGACACACCAGTTTGTGTATTTTTACCACATTAATACAACAGTTTGTGATTTTAGCATTAACCCCTAAAACGTGGTGCAGCAGTGATGGTAAAAACACTTACAGCAACTCTCGCAGGAGACTCTCTGTCTTGTTGAGGATCTTAGAGAAGTCTGATGATCGGTGACTCATCTCTAAAGACACAAACATCAGAATTTAGCCTCACTTTTACTCAGTGAATTATTGTATACTATGAATCTGTTCTTTCAGCAACTTTCTTAATCATGCTCTAGATCAATCAAACATTATAAATGTACATTATTTTATGACAAAAACACCCACAACTGTGTCCACACCAGAAGACGAGACAAATATCTGTAGGTCTACTTACCGAGAACACTGATACCGAGCCCGCTGTAGTTAAGGAGCTCCTTCTGTGCTTGAAGCAGCACCTGCAATACGTCACATAAAAAAAAACAGTTTAAAATGACTAAAATGCTACAAATCTCAGAGTACTAGGTACTAGCTGGATTGCACCATCCTGCAATACCACTTTCTACCAAAAGAGGGGACAGTGAGTCAACAAAGCATGTAGTTAGCCTGTATTTCAAGAAGGAAGAAGAAAAAGTAGCACTTGACAGTTTGGAGTTAGTGGGAACATTTAGTGATGTTAGAGCAGTGATTTATTCTTCAAGCTGTTTTTTTCTGCCACCTAGAGGCTTTATCTGCTGCTGCTGCTGCTGCTTCCACTGCTTCCACATGAATGAATGAGGCTGACGCAACACAACTGTGTGTTTTCAGCCGCAGATAAATGACAAACCGACAACTGGAACTGCTGGTCCATTTCAACTTATGAAAGGAAGTCCGCTGTGAGTGTGGGACTGCTGACATTTGAGTATTGATCGTGACTTTCAAGAAAACAGAAACGCGACCGAAAACCTGGCGCGCATCTACACAAACAGTGCCAAAAAACAAATACACGTAAAAAAATGGAGATCCACACTTACAGATTGTGGGAGTTTTGCAGGTCCGGCGCCGAAGTTGATGGTTTGTTTCTGCTCCATGATGTAAGATGACTTGTTTCTGGGTGTTGTGTGGCTGATTGTCTCTCTCTGCCTCGGCTGAGCTCCTGCTCTCCTCCTGCACTCGTCGGCGTGGATGCCAATTATCAGTGTCTGATTTGATGCGTTCGATGTTCCTCGTAAACCGGAAACTTCTACTTACAAAATCAGCTCGAAGTCGTTTTTCAGTGGTAAACTAAATACTTTATGGACTGACTACAGATACATTCACCGTTATTCAGTCTTAAATTATTCTTTTATTCAGTCTTAAATTAAAATTTCAAACATACAAACAGCTACAGTGTGCACTCCGTGGAACATTTCACAAAAAACACAGCACCAGCACACAACGCTCTCAGCCAACCACCCCATTGTCCAGTGTCACGTGTCTGCTGAGTAAACAGCTCTGATTGGTTAATATCGACTAGACAGACTCGTCTCAAAAAGAAAAATAATAAAAGAACTTTGACTTTTGTATTTTGTAACGTCATGATTAATAATTAATCAGCATTTCTTGGATGGATGATTTCTAAACTATTGATTTAAATAAATCTACAGTCAAATTGATCAAATGGTAATCAATCACCTATAAATCAGTGCTGCTGGAATAGGCTATGCATGAAATGAAAACTTGTTTGTTTTCATCTAACTCTTAATTTGTGCAGATGTAACACCGCCTCCTATTGCACACACAGCATCAAATACATGTCAGAAAAACATGATGAAGCATTTTTGAAGCATCTCTCCCTCATGCATAGGATATATGCAGGTAAGCAGAAACTAGATTAGAATATCTTAATCTACCACACTGCAGAGGGATTACACAAAAGAAATAAGTGTGGAAAATCACTGTAAATAATTATATTCAATGATGCTGCTGTTTATAGAAGGTCCGCATTTGCAGTTGATGTCCTTTACCAGCCAGGAGACTTAAACGGTCCAATTAATGGCAACAGTCCTCCCAGAAAAATGTAACAAGATAATTGTATTTCTGGAGCACGTGAAGGTCACAAGAGGCACCTGACTGGTTTGTCCTTGTTAGGAGATCGCAGCAGGAGTTGCCCCTCTGTGTGTGTGTTGTGTGTGTGTATATTGTGCCAGGGTGATCTATCTTCAGACCATTTTTGTGTGTTCGATTTTATAACACAGTGAGCGGGCTGCTCTCATCTCCAGGACAAGCTATAAATAAAGAATGAGTACACAGTGTCAGAGTGCCCAGCGTGCCCTTTAGGAGCCAGTTGATAGAAAGTGCATCTCTGCATCTCCTTTGGGTCCCTGGCGATCCATCATTCCGCCCTCCTCTGTGTCGATGTTTCCCACCCTGACTCTGCCTCTGGTGCGCCACAGAAAACCGGCGGGGAAGGCGTGCTTGAAGGCCTTTCTGAAGTTGTTCCCCATGAAAGCGTAAACGAGCGGGTTGACAGAAGAGTTGGAGTAAGACATGCAGTGACCCCAGATCTTCAGCTGTGGATGCAAAATGACAGTTAGATGACTTACAAGCTCATTTCATCAGCTATATATCACTGAGACTGAGTCACCTTGTACAAAATGTAACCACGAAGGCCAAAAGCTTGCAGCAAGATGCAGATCTGGATGGGCCCCCAGCAGATGAGGAACAGGGCCACCATCACCACCACCATGCGAGAGACTCGTGCCCGCACTGCTGACGCTCGCTCAGCCTGAGCCTGGATCTGGAGAGACGATCAGATCAGTACTCAGTGGATTCAAAACGTGCACTTTGCACAGTGAATTTCTCACCTGGTAGCTGCTGTCGATGGGATTGACGCTGGGCTGGCCCATGCGTTTGAGCATGAAGGCGTAGCAGGCAGTGATGGTGAACAGGGGCAGCAGGTAGACAGCCAGGAAGCTGTAGATGATGAAGGCTCTCTGGAGGTGGGGAGAAGGGAAAACCTCGCTGCAGTACGTCTGAGGGCCAAACCAGTATCCTGCCTCCAGACGCTGGTACATGGCCACAGGGATGGAGAGAAGCAAGGAGCCTGGAGGGGACCGAGGGGAGGTGTGAGGCTCCTACAGCTGACGGCTGCATGCAGAGTGACTGGATGTGAGTGTGTGTTTACCGATCCAGATGGACACAGAGATGGCCAGAGCCAAGCGAGGCGTGCGGTGTCGCAGTGACTGCAGGGGATAGACGGTCACGTAGCAGCGGTCCACGCTCATAGCTGACAGAGTGATGCATGTTGCCTGTGCGGTCACCTGAAAGGCACACAAGATAGGTGTGTTTCTGAGTGCCACTTCATACTGTTAGGAGAGTATTGTGGTATTTACTAAATAAATGTATAAAGATGTCCATAATAAAATGCCTCACTTGCTGTAGGTAGTTCACCAGACGGCACATGAACTCTCCAAAGATCCAGCTGGGCAGTGGGTACAGTGTGGCGGTGAAGGGCACACAGCAGACCAGAAACAAGATGTCTGTTGTAGCCAGGTTCACTGAGAACACAACATTCATAGACACAGACATGTCAAACATGAGGGGCATTCAGTGACACAACCTGATCTAAAGACCTGTGGCTGCAGGTTGGATATTAAAAGAGGGAGTCATGTTGTTGTTGGGGGCAACAGTGGCTCAGTGATAAAGCAGGGTTGTCCAATAAATGGAAGGTTGGTGGTTCAATCCCAACTCCTCCCTAGTCATTGTTGTGTGTCCTTTGGCAAGGCACTTTACCCTCATTGTACGCTCACTGGTGTGTGGTGCCTTAAGCAATTTCCCTGATTATTAAAGTATTTTTTCAAAATCAAAAAAGCAAACCAAACATGAAAGAGACACACACAAAAACAACAGCTGTTACCGATGTAAAAGTTGGTGACGGTCTTCATCTGCTGGTGTTTAGTGACCACATGGATGACCAGCGAGTTCCCCACCAGACCGACCAGCATGATGAGGCCGAAGAAGGTGGGGACCAGCCAGGCGTCGATCAGCACCGGTGGCCCCTGGCCCTCCAGGGCTGCAGACTGGTTGCACAAAGATCCACAATCTTGACCCTGATTAGCTGCTGATTCATCCATCATCTTTTTTTAATTAAAGCAGGTGTGACACATACAGAACATATAAGTCCCTGTACATTTTAATATAATCTATTGATTAGACAAAGCTAAATGAGCTTTATTCTGTTATTCTCACCTGTCTCGTGCCTCTGTCCTCGCTGTAAAGTGTGGTTTTAGTCCTGTGTTTGGCAGCTGCTTGTTCAGCTCTCAGCAGGTCTGAGATGAAAGCACTGTTATAGACCAGGAGAAGTGGAGGGGTGGGGGTAGAGGAGCGTGTGTTGTGAGGTCAGAAACGTTTGGCTTTCTGTGTATGAGAGAGAGAGAGGCTGAAAGCTTTAAGAAAAATCTCTATCATTCCCTGTAATTACACAGGACTGCCTGTGTCTGTAAAACGGCTACAGCTGGATATAATAAAGTCGCCTTCGTCATGCTAATGTGAGGAAGTGGTTGTCAGAACGACACTCCAAATTTTTCTATCATCTGTTTGCGGTTCACAGTGGTGGATGTATTTTACGAGCACTTTGCAGTTACAGGTGATGCACTCGTTGGTCGGATCAAAACAAACATGAAGCCATTGTGGAGGCAGCTGTGGGTCATGGTGACAGTACACCCTGATCTCCTTCCTCCTGCACAAACACAGAGTTTATAAAGCTGTCATCACATCTTCTGCGACCTGGGCTGACAAAGAGCAAGTGATGAAGCCAGTTTTATGAAAACAGTGTTTGAGTGAACATATCATGTTTGTACAAATTTAAAATCTACACACAAAACAAAACAAAAGCAAACAGGATGTGAATAATATTTCTAAACATATTTCTGTAAAAGAAGAAGCTGCTGCACCTGCGACCTGAGCCCAGATAGGTGGAAGAAAATTGACGGGTGATGGGAGAAAAGGAACTTTCTTTATAAGCACATTTAAAAAACACAAACTACTCTTGCTGGCTTCAGTTGGATTTTGGATTCTGATTGGTGGTTTTGTGACATTTGACTCCAGATTTCTATGAAGCATCTAAGAACAGCTTCCTCTGGAGGTCTGCCCAGTCCTAGAAGAACACTAGTTGGACCTTAATCAGGTTTTAAGTCGGTGAAACACTCAATAAATCTAGAACAAAAGGAGCTACTTTAATGTCCCATTGACCAGTTTTAAGAAAACTGCCTCGGCAGCATCCGCCGTAGTTCACGTTGCTGTTTGGGTCAAGCATGCACACCCAGGATGTATGGATAACTCTCTCCATTTTTCAATAGAGCAGATTGAATCAGAGGGCAGCATCCTTTTCACCAGGTGTGCCAGGATGATGGTATCTGAGGGGCTGCCGGACAGGTGGACTATGTTTTCAGGGATGATGGCTCTGGATCTAAGGGAGCCAGGGGAGAAGGAAGGGCGTGTCTTCTTTAGGATGCGAAGGGCGGCAGTGACGTTTCTTGGGTCAGTGGGTATGGTGTCACAAGGCGGTGATTTCCACTCAGCCAAAGCATGCAATAAGTCTGAAACCTAAGAGCACAACCACAAGCAATAAAACAATAATACAGCTTTTATTAGATCATTTTAATAATAAAACAATTAAACAGTAATATATGTGGTCTTTTAGTGACAAGAAACTGCCATTAAGAGTCATTTATAAGGAGCAGAAATTGCTGAGTTTGAAGGCAGAGCTGCAGCTTCTTATTACTGTTACATCTGCCTGTGCATTCTTACTGAAGCATCCTCCATCCCTGCGACTTCAGAACAGGAAACAGTAAAAAGCAATCTTGACCTTGACCTGAGCTGTGTAGGAAGGTTTAGCTGACACAGGAGTGGTGATGCAACATCATTACCTGCTGGCAAAAGTCAAGCTTCTGAAGGCTGCAAAGCAACATAAGGGGTTTAAAAATATGACTTTCCCACAGTGCTAAATGTAAAGCTGCCAACATCAGTCAGTATTTAATATGAGCAATGAATCAGTTCATCACCAGGCTCTGCAATCTCACTTAATTACAGTTTGATCTGTGGCTCAAAAATTGCCAATCAAAACTAAATAAAAGTGGTTTTGATGGGTGGTTTAGTTAGTAAAAATCACAATAAATACATTTCCAAACATGAATAGAAAAGATAATACTGCACATCTTTCCTGTCTGTCTGTTGGTCAGTCGTCTACACACCCACAACACTGACATAAATCCTGCTTCCTTTAGTCCAGAAGACTCTCTGCTGTCAGAGTGTTTCTTGTTTTGACTCTCCATGACCCCAGGAAACCTAAAACCACATAATCACATAAAATGCAGAAATGGTAAAATATTATTTTTTTCAGAATTCTCTCCAGAGGTGACAGTTACGCCTCTTCCTGTGGTAAACTGCACATCTTGAACTGACCAATGAGCCGTCTCCATGACAACTGAGATAAAGATACTAATGACTGGTCAAAATCTTAAAACACCAAACAGGCTACATCACTGGACTTATCTATTTTATTTATTACTTCATATGTACACAGACGTATTGCACAGGTTACAAATCTTAAAGAGCACACCATCTGTACAAACACAAAGTCCTGTCTTTGATCAAGCAGAAACAAACAGCAGAAACCTTGTGGACTCTCACGTGAGGGAGACATGTTTTGTGCGTTTTTTGGGATTTTGTTTTGTGCGTATATGTATTGTTGGAGGGATTTACATTCTTTATATTTACACACAGAGATAAATATATACGTTTCAAAAAAGACTTTACAAACTGATACAGTTTCAAGACACTCAAACTCTTCTCTATTTGCATACTGCTGGTACAGGACGCTGGATGATAGCACACTGATTTTGGCCTTTTGAGGACTGACATCACATCAGCTCACAGCTTCATTGAGCATTTTTTGGGGCCTCCTTGTACCATTTCCTCCTGCAGACAAGACACGGTGGGATTCCACTGACTTTCTTAAAATAATGTGCGTACATGTGTAATATGGCAACCAGTGGCTAGATGAAAAAAAAAACTTTGTTCTCTGTAACCCTTTAAGGTCCTAATATTTTTAATCGCAGAGCTGAGACTAAAAACAATATCAGAGACATCTGGATGAGTAATTGTTTTGTCTACACAAATTGTATTAAAATCTTCCTCTTCACGCGTAGTGTGTATGAGTGGTAAGCAGGAAGAAGCAGTGGTAGGAACTCAAGGGTGTCCACATCTCCTTATGTCCAACTTCCTCATCAAGCGTCTCTCAGTCTTTAAAGATGAGACAGGGTTTGGAGTAGAGAGGGTGCGGGAGAACGGAGATGCTGTGACGCTCACATGTTGAAGCTTTCTCCACAACCACATGTGCCCTTGATGTTGGGATTGTTGAACACAAATTCGCTGGACAACTTTGACTCCACAAAGTCCATCTCAGTTCCCAGGAGGGTCAGCTGAGCCTTCTTCTCTATAAACACCCTCACACCTGAAAAGGTATCAGAGCAGAAACATTACTAACCTAGTGACTATAAGCCTGATGTGCTACAAACACATAGTTTGAATCCTGTCAGGATGGATTTGTGATCATTCATTAGGTTGTTGACTTGTTTTAAAACCCAAAAGAAATTGCAAACACACCATCCTTTAGCACCTTCTAGTGGTGGAACAGTGTGTAAACAGCATACATGACACAGCTTACCATCCTGCAGCACTTCCTCATCAGATTTCTCTTTCTCCTTGGTGTAGTCCAGTGTGTAAGTCAGCCCATTACAGCCACGTGTTCTCACTCCAACCTTTAAACCAATCTGATGAGAAACAAAGAGCAGGTTAATATCCACTTAGTTCACTTTAACACAATAATGTAAGAAGAATCAGAATCAGAAATAGAATCATGTTTATTGCCATGTAAGTAAAGAGGTTTCACCTTACCAGGAATTTGCCTTAGTGATTGGTGCATATATAAAATGTATAATATTTAACATGAAAGGAATGCCTAACCTGCCTTAACACACAAATGACTGTTTTTACAATATTACTGTAGGATTATTAATACAGAAGACTAAAGAAAAGACAGTAGTACCATTACAAAAGAAGGAGAGAAGCTGTATTTTGATGTTTCAGTGAACGACGGTTGCATCAGTTACTCACATATTCTGGTTTGTCCTGCAACAACCACCTGATCTTGTTCACAGCTGCAGGAGTCTAAAGCAAAGACAACAGAGAGTGAAAAGTTAGAACTGATGTAAACAGTTAACAGAGAAAGACACTGTGCTCTGTTGGGCTGGTTTAAGTTTCTAGCCCTGTTTTCCCTCATATAATAAGTTTCAGAATTTAGCACACACCTGTAAAATAATGAAATAACTTGCCATTTCACAAGTTGTACTGGAATTGAGTGTATGAAAGTGAAACATGTATGATTCTCATGTGGAGGCATTCAGGAGATTGAGGTGAACCACGGTGGCCACACAGTGCTAATCTCTTAAACCCTTAAAAGTCTGTGTGTGCAGCAGATTCCAAATGTACAGTACATCCCCAACTGTGTCACAGCCTGGACTAGTTCCATAACTATACCAGCATTTATTCATCCTTGTTTATAAAGGCATTTCTAAACATGTATGTTTATTGTGGTTTCTGAAAGGTGACAAACAAACAACATCTTATGAAACACCATCTGCCACTGCTTCAGTGTCCGATTACATGACTGCCTTTATCAACACAAACCACCATACAAACACATTATCTTGCAGCAACACAGTTAGCAGACAGGATCAGCTGACACCCATAACAACTAGCTGCACTGACGGCTTGCTACACATTTGGGTGACTGTAAAATTGAGCGGTCAGAAAAAAATTACCTTGACATGATTCATACCCCTCAAAAGTTTAGTCACCTCAACAACACAGAACTAAATTAGGCTAAATGCAACAATATAAAACAAGTGACAGGCAACTTTCAGCAAAAACAAAACCGGCAAATAAAAGGATATATATGTAAAATATAAAAGTTTAAATATATCTTGTCATCCCATTTAAACATGTTAACTAAAAACTCTAAACAACTGACACGAGATACAATCTAGATACAATGTAAACAAACAAAAACTGCTATATTTAGCAACAGCTTGTTTAGTTTAAAGTCTACTGTCCAATAGCTGGAATGTCCTATGCAAGCAGAAGCGGAAAGAGAAACTCACGGGACTTGCACCAACTAAGTTTTTCAAACTTCAGGTACTTCTTGGTCCCTACTTCAGCCCCTCTCTTAATAAAGTTATAAATTAACCCATTATAGTGCATTCACATACTAGTTAGCATTCAGACTGTATGTATTGTCCTGGGTTTTTAATCTCTTGAGACCTGGTGTTTGCACTTGAATTTATGCATTTTTTTTTTATTTCTGACCCACGTATTAAATACTCCAATATTAAACACGTGGGTCAGTTCATTAGTCACGATCTGGACGGTTGCAGTATGTGTATCATGAGATTCATGTAGCATTCTGGTAATTAACGTACTAAAATTCAGTTTTTCTGCTGTCAGATTCTCTACTTTACAAAAACGGACACGTAATTTAAGTATTTATTTTGTAAATATAAACCATTTGACCAAACCAAACAGACCAAACATTGAAACCTTTAGCATATTCTAGAAGAAGCTAGCATGTATGGCTTGACAATAGCCTGTATATGCGTGTGTTGCATAACTGGCTGTATTCTTAATTATCCACCATTGTCTCAATGTAAATAATAAAACATGTTTTATAGGTATAAAGTAGTTGCTTCTTTTATTTCGCTGCTATTGCGCAGTTTAAAGAACACCAAAGTCGATGGTGGCATGTTACCAAACAGCCGCTTAGTTAGCTAGTAATGTTAACATTAGCTCAGCCTTACGTCACATTTGTAGAACATCCCTAATGTACACATCAGCTAAGATGCACTCCCTTAATGTGCTGTGTGGGTATATTACGACAAAACTCACCGGAAGTTTTACACAGGGATGTTCTTAGTGTAACTTTGAAGTCGCAGATAGCTAGCTTAGCCAACTTACACAACAACAAAACGGTCACACTTCCAAGCGTGACACTTTTAATTGTAACATACTGAACGGACAAAAACTTATCAGCGCCAGTTTAGAATTTAAATAAGTGACTTACCAGTGTCAGTGCGGCTCTTGTTGGTATTATTTTTCTTTTGCTGACCGCTCGGACGGTCGCTCGCACTATGGAGGCAGACATGTTGCTATAGTTAAAATCACAACACAGGAGTGCGCAAGCGCGTAAAGAAATGGCACACGCCCCCAAGGGCGCACTTCACGCGATGATTGGCTGTTAGCCTGACAGATCGACACTTCAGCCAATGGCGTTACGGATAAAGGTCTCACCTTCTGTTGCGTAACCTACTTGCGATACTATATTAAAAAAGTCTGCCTGTTCCATGTGAAAATGTTTTTAATGCGTTACTCTTAAGGTTTCTTTTGAGTTCATCTGTATTATTTACTTATTTACTTACTCTATGTCCCATGAAGAAACTCTGCACTGTTCTACAATGTTTAAAAAACAAACACATATTCCAGAGAGATCTATCTTTAGTTTAATCAATCTTTTGAGACACAAAATGGATCATAAGCCAACCTTTCCTGGCAGGATCAGGGTTCCTTAATACCAAAGTAACTCTTCCATTTTAGTCCATTAAAAGAAATACATTAAGGCTGGCGTTAAAACAAATCTAATTTAAAAACATAATTCTGATTACAACACCCACAACAAATAGTTTTTTTTTGTTATAAAATTCTGCAATGTTGAGATTACAATAAAGCAGTCTTATAATCAAATTTGAATGAAAAGCAGGTTGTCGAGACATAACTAGCAGCAACAAAATTTAAGGGTGCTCACCCTCACAGTGCAGCTACCATTCTGTGGCACCATTATGAAGGGAAGCCTTTGTGGCAAATAAAATACATTTATCTCTCCAATGAACCGATTGAGATTTCTTCTAGTTTGAGAAGTACATGAGTGCAATGTTAGCAGCTGCATATGCCATAAACTGGAGCAGGAACATTTTTACCCAGCTCTCACACACTTACTAATATGGGGGGGGGTCATAAAATACATGTGGACCTGCAGATCCTGAAAAAAAAAACACTACAGATATTTCTTTAAACAAAAACACATATCACAGACACAGTGCAGGTGATGAAGCTGCTTTCAGGGTTGAAGGGGAGAGATATATATTGATGTCAGTGCAGAAAACAGGGCAGAATTTAAGAAATACAATTAAAACATAGGATCCTGGCCATTGCAAAAAGTACACTGCCTTCAAAACTGTAATTTTTTTTCCTTAAATCTCAAGAAATATTTTTACAACCACTATTACTGGGAGTAGGTAGGAAGTATTAGTAAACCAGCTGACTTTAAAATGGTCTGGATTTTCTAACTAGCTTAAAGAAAGAGACAACATACCATCAGCGACTGTAGCAGCGTTCAGCCAACACCTAAATCTTACCTGACCGCAAAGACAGCCAAAACAGTCAATTTGAGTCAAGTAAAAGCCAAATACATAGTATGTTGTTATCAAATCTGCAAAGACGTTGCTTGAAATATGGGTTTGGAAAAACCTGGCAGCGTAGGTAAACAAAGACATGAGGTGCATGTATAATGGCTTGTCTTGTTAAAAAGAAACCTTTAAAAATCTCCTCTGAGGAGGAGAACATCAGGGGAAAAAACACACATAAAAAGGCCCTATTTGGCTTCAAGTCAAGGCGTCCTGGCTTTGGCTTTTAATGGGCTCTTATTTGCCCAACTGTACCATTCAAATTTAAGGGTTTCTGGACTTGGGTTTGCTTTCTGCCTGGACAACAGTAGAGTCTTATGGTCTGTGCATCCACAGCTGCGCCTTATTCCACTGGGCTCTTCCTGTGACCCGAACGACCCAGATTTCGACAGGCTAAGCTACCTGAAACACAACAAATATATAAACTGTCAGCATTTATTCCAAACTTGTTTTATACCTCAGTGGTTACTTTATTATGAGTCATTTCATACGCATGAATTAAAAAATTGTGTCATTCTGATAAACTGACATTTGTATTTGCTTTATTTGCAAAAAACACAAGTATGGTCATTCATGTAATGTGTTGTTTTACGTTATAAACAAAAAGATAAAAAAAGACCAAAACACTACACATTAGACAAAACAACAAACAGTGTGCACTCCAGGATCCAGGAAAAGATGGGAGAGTCTGAGCCCATTTCAAAAACAGCATGGTCTTATTACCACCCACCAGCCCTAAACAGACCCAGACCCAGAATACAAAAAAACATCATCATGGGCTAATCCTTCTATTCTGAGATGGCACAAGTCTACTGACTGATTCATTTCCGTAATTAATTAGCTCTAAACTGATCAATGCTTCAGTGTCCCTATAAAAAGTATAGTGCATTAAAATACCTGCTTGTGGACTTAGTATCACATTTTGTTGTTTTCGCTTCTTCTTCTCTTCCGGTATAGGTAAACCCTACAAAAAAAGAAAACAAAAATAATGTTAAATGGGGCAGAGGGGGTTTAAATAATATTTTAAAACACTATTTGCGGATGGAAAACAAACCTGCTTCTCCTTCTCTCTCAAATTTCTCAAGTGGACCGAAGAAGAATAAGAAAAGTTTTCCATCTTCACATTACCTGTCAAACAATTATGTTGTTTAATCACAGTGAAAATGTCATTTTACAAGTGCTTACTAATGGAAAAAACAAAGTGTGTGCAGACCTGCAGGGTTTCTGTAGAGCTGACAGTCCTTCTTGATGTGGGCACTAGATCCACACAGGAAGCAGCAGCGTGTCTCCAGTGCATCTCTTTTCCTCCAGTGTTCACTCTTGTATCTGAAGTGGTCCTTGGCATTATCCCCTGCGTCCATTTTGTCTTGCAGGTGCTCTGAATCCCTCCTGTGCCTGGACCTGAAAAAAAAAACACAATGTAAGTGATGCAGACAGATATTGAAGCAAACACATACAGTGAGAGATCAAGACATGTACTGTGGTTACACCTACCTGTTTCGCATGGGACAGTCTTTCATGAAGTGGCCAATCTTGCCACAGATGCGGCAGCAGCGATCATTAGGAGCCACTTCCCCCTCAGTGAGAACCCCAGGGTCAAAGAAATACTCCTGCAGGCCATGAAGACAAATCAAAGTCAGTGCTGTGACACCTGCAGCAGATGCAGTGTCTGAGGAGTGAATACTCACCATCTGACTGGGATACACAGAAGGGAAGACTTTGACTGGTGTGCCAAACAGTGTTCTGCCATTAATGAAAGCCTTCATGATGAAGTTTGTCACTGTTTTGAGGACAAGAAATGACATTTGAGAACAAAACAAACACATGTCAGGCCACAAATAAGAACATATAAGGAAATAATCATACTTTTCCTGGACAGCCCAGCGCCCAAATTATGATTCAGGTCAAATGGATCTGTAATATTATCAGGATAGAAAGAAGACAAGTTAATGACCAGATATTTCGAACAGCTAAGACACACAGAGAGGTTTTCTTGGGCCTTTTTGAAAACGTCACAGAAGCTGACCTTCAATGACGATGTATTTGGATGTCCACTGCTTGTTGAAGGTGGTGAGGCGAGCATGCTGTCGGACACAAACCACATGCTCCCTGAAGTCGAAATCTTCGGTGTAAAACCGGAGCAGGCCGAGCCACAGCTCCCCCACTGTCTCAGTGTTCTGTCCATACTGCTGCCAGCGGCTGGGCTGCAAGGGGAAGAGGATAACAGCGACGTCATTAGGAGACAGTGTGATGTGCATATTCACCATAATGTTTGACAAAATGCTCACCAGTGTTTTTAAGTCATCAAAGAAGTACACATTCCAGCCATCGACCAGCACTTCAGGCTTTTTCTTTCCATCATAGATCTACAAATAAGCCAAACGATAATGTTAGTTGCATACTTGCAAATGTAATACTGTCAGATTATTTAGACATGTACTTGGTACCTCTTGCAGCACAGGGATAACTGGTGGGTTTCTTTGCTGTAGGAAGAACAGCACCATGAGGGTATAAGCATAGGATGAAAGGCTGCCGCGAGACGCATCCCCAATGTCGCACATCTGTGATGGGATGGCAATAAACATGGTGGAGGTTATGGAGACGAAAACAAAAAAAAAACAAAAAAAACAACACAAGAGTATAAACACTTAACAAAGACGCCTTGGCTGGGAGTTTGTAAAGCAAGCCCACCTTGGCAAAAACCTTCATGACGTAACAGAGAATCTTCACTCTTCGGTCAATGGCAGCGTATGAGGCTAGTAGGTGGGTGTTGTGCAAGGCCTGAAAGGAAACAAGATTTGCCTGAGATATTTTACACTTGCACTGGATAAGATGACGATGAGGAAGAAAGAGCCCTTAGTTACCAGTGTGTTGTAGAGACTGATGTCTCCCTCCAGGCCGGTGCGAACATGGTAGAACTTCACTATGGGTACTTTTGCTGTAGTGATGGGGAGGATGTTCTTCAGTCCTGGTGTGGAAACAGTTTCATGACTTATGGTGTCACATTGATGGAAAATATACCTAAAATAACCACTGGTATCTTGTGCTCATTTGACCAGCTTACCTGGATGTTTCTTTAGCAACCTCGCCAGGCTTTCAATTATATTAATGCAGTCAACATCCTGTGGTGAAAAAAAAGACCAGATCAAAATACACCTCACAATTTAAACATTTAAATATTTATCCATTAATCACAATTTGTTTTCAACTTGTCAATCATGAACAACAACCTAAGAGAAGTACACCAAAACATATACACACACATGTACTAAGTGGTGCATTCAAGTAAACACTGAAATGAAATAAATAACTTACATCTATGGATTCCTGCCCCTCCAGCACCATGCAGATGTCCAGGTCACTCTGTCTAAAGCCAAAGCCATTTTTGGATGATCCGAATAGTTGTAGCCGAGCCCCTGTGTATCAAAAAAAGATTACAATTAGATTACAAAAGATGACAATTTAACGGATGCTACAAAGACGGTTTACCTTACCAGCAAACTGTCTTCTGACAAACGTCTCCAGGTCTTGAAGAATATGATCTCTCACACCCACTTCTAGTTCATCAGGGGCGAAATCACCTGACAAAACAAAACTCCTTTGATTGATGCAGATGCTCAACAGAATCACTTGATTCGATGGGCACATCAGATGAACATCATTGGTTTTAACAGTAAACTAACAGCCAGCAAATCAAGCGTAAATAAAGAACAGCTCTTGTAAACCAATTCCAAAACAACTGTATTATTAAACACTACACAGAAATTTGAGTGTGTCCTCCGTGCTAATGATTTAACTTCACACATCTAATCACGATCAGGTGACACTCATCAAGTTGAGCAAGCACAAGCACGAGTTGGGCACATTAGTTAAATCCGACTCCAAATTTAAGATGAACATATTCCTGCATTAGGAGCCACTGGTTAATCCTGAAAAAATATATATATATAGTAATCACAGGCCTGGAAATTGTCATCCATTTACTATCTTGTGATTTAACAAATCTCAAAATGTATAATGCCATAAAATAAAAAGAAGGTATGTAGGATGCCAAAGTATAATGCCAGAATACTCACTGTAGCACTGCTCACAGACTTTGTCAAGAACACCGAGAAACTCTGGTGTTACTGGAGGCAACGGATCCAGCTGAACTTTCTTGAAATCCTCTGGACAATCTTTCTTCAGATGACCATCACGCTTGCACAACACACACACGGCCATGTGGGACTGTGAAGTGGCATCAATAAGAGGTTAACTCCAAGTTAAGTGACCACAAAATCACTTAAATGTTGTAGGAAGAGTGAAATGAAATGTGGAGCTGGGTGTACCTTTCCTCTGGTAAAAGCTTTCCGGGTGAACTCGTATGACAATCTGCTCTGGTTCTGGACTTTATTTTCTGAGCTCTCATCTTTAAGTGTACTCTCTGAAGTTGGAGGTGAAAGCCTGACAGGTGCCATCTCCCCCTCTTCTTCCTCTTCCTCATCCATTGAGCCAGGTGTGTCCAAATCTGGCCCCTCCTCATCAGACAAGAGCTCCTCCCCCGAGATCTCGTCCACTTGGAAAATCTCTTCATCCTCTGTGGTGAAGCTGTCCAAATGTTGTCGGATATGTGCTTCAACATCAATATCTACATCCTCGTCTTGTTCTTCCTCGTCCTCCTCATCCTCCGAGAGACTACTTTTCCCCAAGTCGACTTTCTCTTTCTCTCTCTCTCTATCTTCATCTGAGTCACTGTACTCTTCAACTTCCTCCTCTTCCTCGATAATGCAATCAGAGTCTTCAGGACCGTTTTCTACATCTTTGGACTGTGACTGAACACGGAGTCGACTTAGATCTGACAAGCATGCATTCTCTTCACTCAAGTTCTTAGCATTCGCTCCTTGGACAGGACCCCGCTTTGCCTCTTTCTTGTGATTAGCAGCTTGCGTGCTGAGTGGCAGTGCAAAGTACTTGAAGGTAGTTTTGAGGCAGTGCAGGATGTACTCATACATCTGCTGGCTGTTCACGGTACGAGCCACATTTCTCTTCGCTGCAAAAGGGTCTGAAAACAGAGCCAAACAAGAGCACGGAAACTTTTTACTGAATGAGCTCAACAGGAAATGTTAATCATGGATTTTTCATCCACAGAATGTCAAGGCAGCAACATTTTTAAATCCATCAGAGCAAAAAAACAGCATTAACAGTTTTTTTAAATGACAAGAATTGATCGAGAAAGTTCTGACCCTCAACAGCAATGCGTTTTTTTGGCCAATCCTTCATCTCTCTGGAAAGGACAGCACTGGTCCGCACACTGATTACGTTGTCAGCCATATTGAATTCCAGTGAGTAGAAGCGAAGCATTTCAACCCAGAGTAGCCCTACTTCCACTGTGGGTTGAGGGCTCTGAAACACCAGTGGAACCTGCAAAAAAACAGACCACATCCAAATGCGTCACCGTCACTTACAACACATACATGTACCCTAATGTGAATACTAAGCACAAATATTCATGTTCACAGCAAGGTACAATATAGTTTTTCATGTTCAATGCAACGCTATAGTTTAATGTGATGCTGAAGTGCAAACTCACAGAAGCTAAGAATGAAGCCATTACACTATATTTATATTTTGATGCTTACCTTCCCCTTAACAGAGCCACCCTCCACCTGCTGCGATGCTTCTTTGGAGGAAGGAGTGTAGGCCCAGTGCATATATCCATCTTCCACATGTGTGAGATTGAAGTCTGTCAGCCTGCCCAGTGAGAACATCTTTACCTAAAGACCATCAGATACTAAGGTTAGTTTTCCATTTAAAACAACAAGCAAGAGCAGGATTACAACTTCAAATACCTTCTTACTTATATATTTCAAGTTTTAAATGACACAAAAACACACACACACACACCTCTTGGTTTAGGTAGGTCGGCAAGAGAAACTCTTTGCGCTTTTGTAAGAAAAAGATAACCATGAGGGCAAAGACGTACGGTGGCAGCCCACCTTCTTCTGCACGGTCGATCTCACAGATCTAAAAAAAGAAGAAAAAAAAGGAAAAACATTTCAAAACTGTTTGTACTACGGCCATGCTTACTAGTTGCCTGTTTTATGTGAGAAATTGGTCAAAGTGGAAACATACTTGGGCCCAGCGTCTGAAGCCCACCACTAGTGGGTGGAGGAGAGGCTCCCTACTGGCTAGAGCAGACAGATAGGACGTAGTCTGGAACGCATTTTCATTCCCCGCGCTCACTTTGCATATCAGGCCGCTGCGGAGGACAATGACAGTGTCAGATTTCAAAGTTCTTGATGCAATTTGATAACAGTAACTGTGTTTTTGCATGAAAGCAAATAAACCTTAGTTGCTTCATAGTCACCCTTACTGCCTCAACAGTTACAGCTACTCAAAATCCCAGCATCTGTTTCTGAACAACCAGTGTAGATACACACCTCTTCTTCTCTGTGCAGATGACCACAGGTACCCTGGCATGAAAATCTGCTTCCAGATCGACGAAGAGAGCTGAGAACAGGACAAGAGAGGTTTTTTTCTATATACATTTTGTAAAAAAAAAAACACTTAGTTAAATAAATAAAGTGTGACTCACGGCTCACTGAGAGGCTCTCTTTAACCAGCAACAAGACATCTGGCTGATGCATCTGTGAATACATTCCATTTCAAAGCCTTTACACAACATAAATACAATATAAAAAAGAACATGTGAATGTGAATGTGATGTGCAGCACGTGCAACATCCACAAATCAAACATTGTGTATGTAATGTGTCACTTTTTGCCCATGACACTGTAATAAAACAATATTCACATTATCAAACTTGCACTGAGCTACTCACATGAGGCGGATACTGAATATCAATGTTCACATCAGAACCCTTAAATCCAAATTTAGTGCAAGATGATCCATATAGCCTGAGCCTTATTTCTATAAAATCAAAAAAGGAGAGTTGTGTTATTTTGAAACATTAAAAAACAGAATAAAAACAACAATGTGCAGATACATTTAAATTCACCAAACAAATATTTCCTTTTTTATGTGTCTTACCAGGCAGGACGGACAAAAGGAGGTCTTGCATGAGAGAGACAACATTTTTTCGGCTCTCCACATCCTGGTCATTCAGTCCATGTTCCTCGACAACAGCCTTTAATGCTGCACCGACTTCACTGGCCTGCTCTGGTCCAGGTAGCAGAATCTCTGTTAACATTACCTGCTCCTGCCTTTCCTGTGAATACAAACAACAAGCCAAGAGGTTCAGGATTTCCATGCATTAAGAGTACCACTGGCCCTAATGATGATTGTCAGATGATGGTCAGAGTAATTACATAACCGGCGACTGACTAAGACCATTACTGACCTTGGCCCTTTTCTTGTGCCGCTTGTCTCTGATATGCCTGTAAGCATCAGACAAAGATTCCAGGAGAACATCACACAGAGTGCAGGAGTAAAGTGCATCTGGGTTGTTATGGGGCTTCTGAAACAGATGTTATCAAACAAAAATCATTTTATTTTTTAACTAAAACAAGTCAGTGTAAGAAATATGGAAACTATATGGTAACCAGAGTCTGTACCTTCTTCAGAGGGTAGATCCCCTCCTTGTTAAGCCGCCTTTCAGGCTGCCGTACACCTTGGAGCTCTTTGGCAGAGACTGCAGATTCTTCAATAACAAGACCTCTGGTCTCTTCAGCAAAAGGTTTCTTTTTGTTTCGATTTCTCCGTCTTCTCCCTTTAAAAATAACAAAAAAATAATAAGTGTCACAGATGATGCAGAACAGTAGGTACTTACAGTCAAAGTATCACTGCTTCACACAAGTTTACAGGAGCACAAAAGTGATGAAAAAATCACTTTCTGAAAAATGACTAGGATGACATCAACATACTTAATTAATATCCAGTATCCTCACCGGCTTTTTGACCACCATCATCCATGTTCTCTCTTCTCCCCTGCTCCCTGTCCTCCTTTGGACCTTCTCCCTGGGTAGTCCTCCTCCAGTGCTGCTGCTGCGGCTGTGAGCGCTCTCTCCAGTTATCATCTCGATTCCAGCTACTCTTCTCAGGACCGGGGAACCATCGGAGGTCATCCTTCTGAGAGGGGCTGTGGCCACCTCTGAATCCACCACCAGGGGAGTGGCTCAGTGGCCCCAGTCCCCCCTTCTTAGGGCTTGCCCAGTATTGCCCACCCTGGTTCTTTCTGCCCTGCTGACCTCCCTCTGGTCTTGAGTTTTGTCCCCGAACATGGTCATGCGTCCTCCAGGTTTCCGCCTTGTCTGCACCTGATGCTCCTTTCTCTCTGCTTTGCCTAGCCCGATAAGGCCTGCCCGAGTTTTCCATGTTTCACTTATGTTACAACTGCAAGATGGAATGTTTAGTTAGTGTAGAGGCAGACATTATATTACCAAAACCAAAAAGATTATCTGCCTGGCTGCTTTGTTTTGTTTGTAAAAGTAGCGTTTGCCATTTGGTTGTGACTGCAACAGCTCACACTTTTACTACTTGTCATGTAAACCAGACCAGACTGTGGTTGGACTTTGCAGCTGAGTGAATGAGTCATATTTAAACTCTGCGCCTGCTTTATTTTCTTGACCCAACATATATCTCCCTGAGAAATGAGTAATTTTTAGAACCATAACACAGTCTACAAACTCATATATACACAATATTAATCTGATCGCGTAGGAAACGGACGCTAACGCTGACGCTTTACATGTCATTAAACAATATCACTGTTCAGGTGACTGATGTAAATTTAACAAATGTAACATTAGCCGACGACTGAAGGTGCTCACATAACGGGAACAGCAGTCGTTTAACCCGACTACCTGAGTTCACAAGCTTGTTATGGCATGGTGTTAGCGAAGCTAGCTTATTAGCTTCTGCTTGCCACGGTTCTTCTTCCTCTTTCTGTGTGTATTATGGCGTCACGTTTGTAGTTAACAAGTCAACATATCAGTGCTAGCAGTAGCCACATTTACCATTAGCAATTGCTGCCTCGTTGTTACAGCGATGCTAATGTTAGCAACTCAATATTTTAGCTTGCTAGCTAAAACATCAAGCTACATAACAACCAACAGCTAGCGTTGCTGTTGTTTTACAGTTTTCTTTTATTAAGCTGTCCAACCTGCAACTGCGTTCAAGGCAGCCACCAGTTAGATGACAACCACGACTACCCACGAAGGAAATAAAAGTCATTTAAATACCTCTTGTGCGTGTGTAGAGGGCATGTTTGAAACCTTGTTCAGGTCTGACTTGGCATGATTCCTTGTCCTGAACTGGAGGAGTTTGAAAGGTGACGTACGTGCTGACAGGCTGCCGCTTAGTTCCGCCCCTTAAAAATAAAATAAAATAAAATAAAATAAAATAAAATAAAATAAAATAAAATAAAATAAATTAAATTAAATTGGCCGGCATTCGTGATTTGAAATACCGGGCAAAGCATCAACATATTATTATTTTAATTACTATGCTATTTTTAAGTAGTAGGGAACACACATAACATGTGCTAATAATAATAATAATCTGTTATTTTATAGTTAGTATTTTACATATATAGGCCTAATATAGCACATAAACCACAGAGAGCAGCAGAAGCAATAACATATGGTTAATTTGTGGGCTTATTAATTCCTGCATGGAATTAATGATTGTTTAGCCTCGGTTGCCCGGAGCTACAAGAGAAAGGTGAGGCAGTCAGGTGACGTCAGTTGCCCGGTGAAGACCCCGGGAAACTGACGTCGCCCCTGACGTCGCCGCCCCCCCCCCCCCCTCCAACTCAACATCCCTGCCGCTGCTACTGCTCAAGGACCTGATGTCAGTGATGCACAGCCCGTGTGGACTGATGGTCTACTGCGCTGAGATGGTGTCATATGCTGTGAACGGTGAACGTTCTCAAAGTGTTCACAAACGGAAACGCATGGACGGAGCCGCGTCCCCCTCGGTAGAAGCGCTGACACCGGCTCAACAAAGACAGGCAGCCCGGCACAGAAAACAGAAACTCATGTCCAAACTGAGTGACTCTGGTTTCGAGGAGGATTTGATGTCCTCGCCGATTCCATCCCCATTTCGGACAGACGTGCCTCCTCTCCATCCAGACCAACAGAAGCCAGGACAGCTGTCCTGCTGGTACCTGCAGTATGGGGACATCGGTTTCAAGATCCAGAGAGAGAAAGAGGCGCAGTTTCATCCCTGCAAAAGCCTAGTACGCCAACCACAAGTAAGACTTGTAGAGTAACTCACAGCACTTCTCAAAATATTCAGGTTGTCATTTAACATGTTTCAATTAAACAAATCTTTTTTGTAAATGTAAGATTTTAAAAATGTTCATATAAATGTAAACTACCCACAACATTCCGCTGAATAACACCACAGCAATATGAACAAAAAATGATTTATTTTGTGTTTGTGTGTATTTTATGCAGCAAAAATAACTTTGTTTTTTTTTCAAAGATCAAAGGTATACCTTTGATGACGTCATTGTTATTTATTTTTGTATCCTGAAGTGTTGCTGGATACATTTTGAGGGTTACAGGCTGGAATTATTAAATCTGATTCCAGAATAGGAAAATAAGCGTTTACTTCTGTATGTAAAATAGGTGTTTAACAACCTCCTAAAATCCACCAGAATGCAGGAAATGAAACATTTTCTGGGGGATCACCCCCAGACCCCCACCTCTCCTATATTAATAGTAATCATAATAATAATAATAACACTTAGATTGTATTTCAATTGAAAACTGAACACCACTGATGATTGTATACAATTCTATACAGCCAATGGGTTAATAATCACATGCAGAATAATCAGCTTTGTAAATGTTTAATTTGAATATGTAATATGAACATATCAAGTTATTGTTGCATTATTATGTGAGTCAGTGAAGAATATTTATTTTGTAACATTATAAATGTATCCTAAAGTCAATATTTTTAGAGACACTTAATGAGCATTATGCCATTGTGAGCATTTTAATTTGAAGACTATTAGATTTTTGCATGACTTGACTTGGGACTTGCTTGAGTCTCATCACATTGACATTGACATTGAAATTTGCTTGAGACTTGAAGGTTATGACTTGAGACTTGCTTGAGACTTGCACATGAGTGACTTACTCCCACCTCTGTGTGGAACTCATGGATCATATGTAAAATCTTTGTACCAGTGCTGTACTGATGGTTCAGTGTTTGTCCTGCAGCTGACAGAAGAAGCTCGGTGTACGCTGGTCAGCTGGCTCATCCAGGTCCACAGACACTTCCGTCTGTCCTTTGAATGCTGCTGCCTGGCGGTGAACATCACGGACCGCTTCCTGGCATCCACACCTGTCGCCGCTGACTGTTTCCAGCTCCTGGGTGTCAGTGCACTTCTCCTCGCCAGTAAGCAGGTGCGTCTTTGACTGTACTGTTGTAAGAGCAGATGTTGTGTTTCCTTCACCAACCATAACCAAAATCCTCCTGTTTTTCTGCAGGTGGAGATGTGCTCACCACAAATCAGCCATCTCTTGTCGCTGTGCTGTGATGCTTTCACAAAGGAGCAGCTCTGCAATCTGGAGTGTCTCATCCTGCGCCGTCTTAACTTCCGCCTCGACGCACCCACCCTGGCCTTTTTCCTGGACTATTACACCAACTGCATTGAGGCTGCCCAGCTTGTGCCTGAGAGCACATGTGGTGACAGGTTTCAAAGGCCCAGGCGGTGCAGCCACCTGGCACAAAAAGTGTGCGAGTTGACTTTGGCAGACTATGCTTTCAACAAATACCCACCATCTCTGACTGCTGGCTGTGCACTGAGAATAGCCAGCAAGTTACTGAAAACTGAACAAGGCCTTGCTGCTGTCCAGTCACAGGAAGACCAGTGGGACAGTTTTGTGAATGATCTATGCACAAAAGCTGCCCAACCTCCTGACAGCCCTTTGGCAATGAAGGATCACTCCTTTGCTGAAGATCAAGCAAATCTGGCCGCCGAATGCAAAGACAACCTGAGGCTGCTGGTGTCACTAAACCAGGAGGCACTGGCACAAATTGAGTGATAGAAAAACGCTAAACTGTAGATATTATTTAAGGTTTCCTGTTTAGGGTGGAGATGAAGGAGAATCTCATGTATACCTCATTTACAGTCAGTTGTTTGCAGCCAATGAATGTTTTAAAACTTAGTGTTATTGTTTTTATTTATCTTACTGTATCAATAAAGCATATAATAATATTTTTCATAATTTTAATACAGAGGCATTATTTTGTGTATATGACTGAAAGTGACACCTTTGCAACCAGTCAGAAAAAATTTGCTTTGACGTTTATTATAAAATAAAGTGTCTCCAATGAAATATGACATGATCATTTAATTTGGATTGACCTTTTATGGTCACATGCCCTTTGAAATAAATCTGTGAGGATCCCCTTTTCACATATAGAATATAGGCAGCTTCACTGGATACAGATCTGACAAATAGCACTAAATGATTGCTCTGAACTGCTGAAATGTGTCAACTACATCCATCTAATGAACCACTCCACATTAATGAATAGATAGATAGATAGATAGATAGATAGATAGATAGATAGATAGATAGATAGATAGATAGATAGATAGATAGATAGATAGATCTATCAACAAAAACAATAAATACAATAAACAAGCAAAAACTCTTTTAAACACATACACGCACATGGCAGCAACAAAAGAAGAAGAAAATGTACATACACACACATAAAGCAGATCAAAGAAGATAAGAAGCATAAAAACACAGTTAATGTAACTGAGCAGTTTGCAATGCACCTGTGATGATGCTTTAGTCCGAGCACAGCTCTGACAGCTCTGTGAGGCTATAACAGCAGAAATAAACTGTTTGCCTGAAGGTCAGTAACATTTGTTTTCACCTTTGGCTGCTTTATTTGAACCAGAACTGTGCCAACAGCAGTCTGGTCAATTGAGCGGGGGCTTTATCTGATAATCCATTACGCGTGGCAGCTCGACCTGCTGACACAGTGTCGACCACACAGCTGCATTCAGCGTTAAGAACCAAGTAGCCTTACTTTTGTTTGTTTACCAACGGAGGCATGTGTCACAAGTGTTTACTGAGCCTTCTGCTGTAATTGCCCCTTTTTCTTTTCCACTTCGTGTTAAATGGGGCAACAAGCCAACTTTAAGCAGCCCAAGGTTGGATATTTTACGCACAATGAACAGAAATTACGCACCGATGTGTCTTTATCTATTACACTCATCCTAATAAAACATTTTTTAATAATTAATAAACACATAAATGGGCTTTACATTTAGCCAGCCTACCTAACAACATTGAATAAATCGTGGAAAGGTTGGGAATATGTGGCCCCCAGGCAGGCAGGTCTGCAGCAGGGAGCACCTGCTGTAATGGCGCCGTTAATGCGCGCTCCCACTTTTTACACTTCAGACCAGAAAACCGTTAGCCTGCACCACTCTAATCTCCGAGGACGCTGCCACTCCCTGGAGACCGAATAAGTGCGATTTGATTGGGTTGAAGTATGAAACCGCGGCACAGAGAGTCACAGACCGGGAGAATGTCGACTATATCAGCTTCAAATCAAATCATGTCCCCTCAGTGCTTCAGACTGAGCTGAACTCATCATGGACATGCACAGAAAAGCTTTTGGTGCTTTTTGTCCAAATCAAATGGGCCAGCGGGGACGGAGGGCTGCAGTCAGCAATAAGGTATGACATGTTTCTCTTTGCTGTGATGCACAATAAACCTATTTGCACTTATGACTTAAACATGTTTTCACCTGTAGGATCATCTGCGTGTGCCAAGAAGCAGCAGTCCCGTCACAGTGTACGTCGAGCTTCCCTGCATCATTGAACAAGGTGTGCGCATCTCTGACCTAGAATTTGCCTGCTTACAAATCCAAAGTCTCATGCTGTTTATATCTGTGTTGCAGCTTTTTCAGCTATTGCATGGAATGATTTGGAAGACTGTGCGTCTGCTGCTGTGAGACGGGAACAAGACTCCTTTGGATCTCAGGTGAGAAAATTCTGTCCTATCTCTGTGCCACCTGAGTGTGCGTCACGCCTTTCTGGTGCAGTAGAACTGCAGCGCTACTTCACTCCCCTGCGCTGTTAATGTTTGACACGATGTGCTGGAATTCTCCACGAATGGCGTTGTAGTGCGCTTATGACACGCAGACTACAAATTGGTCAGATCACACAAGTTTTGTCCGCGCACTGCCTCTTTGGCACAGATCACTGTGCGCTCATTACGCGCTGGAAATGAGCACTAAGACATATTCGCCTGTAAAGACACATTTCCCCGATTGGTGCAGGTGGGATTTTCAGGTAGATCTGAATGATGGATTTATGGACAAATTATTGCATAAATGCATAAATAAATGTGCTAATGTTTAGTTTTACTTGTACACAGGTGAATGAATCTGATGCAGATGATCAAGACTTTGGAGATTATGCCCTGGATTTCATTGCAGGTGAGAGATGCTGCCACTGTTCATCATCCACTGAGTAGAACGTGAAGATTCCAACAATATCCCTGGTTGTTTTTCTCCCCCTGCCAGACTCTCCTGCCACATTGGAGAGTAGTCTGTCTTCAACTGAACTGGTACCTTTTCAGGGATATGTCATTCCTCCCCTCACCCCTCAGCGGGACTTCTGTCCAGAGGACAATCTGGTTAACTCATCCACAGAAATGGACAAGACTCCTGCCCAGGATGAAGCTTCCTGGCAGGGCATGGCTGAGTGTCAACGAAGGGCACTAGGATGTTCCGTAACAGTCAACAAACAGGTAAAGCCTTACTTCTTCTATAACCTAGCATTGATGACAGTGATCGACACCACACAATAAAAGGCCATGTTAACATGTAATAATGTTGTATTTGATTTGACCACATTCTGGTTTCAAAATTCAGTAAATTGTAAATTTTATTGGGGTTTAAACTACAAAAAACATCTTATTATTCCACTTATAGGTGTATACATACTGTATGAATTGGTTGTACAACTGCATGACTGAGCAGCCTTTGCTTTGTGTGTCTGCAGCTTCATGAGACTCTTCACAGACAACAGGACAAGATCGACTCCCTGCAGGAGAGAAACCTTCACCTGAGGCAGCTGGCCAGTCGGGCAAAGCACCTGGCATCTGTGCTTGAAGTAAGTGACATGAAGACACAGCTCTATCATGTGTGAAAAAATAAACCCTCTTGCAGCCATAAGTTATGTCTAATATTCACTTTACATATTTCAGAAATTGATGACAGTCAAAGACCCAAATATGAAAGAAGCAGTGATGCCTTGTGGAGGGAAACCCTCACTGAGTCCCTGTAAGCGGCAGCGGCTGGATGAAGGATATGAAACAGAGTCCTCGGACTCAGTGGAGGACATGCTGAGGGACGTCAGCACACGTTGCAACGCTGTGCTGCACACAACGAGACCGCAACAAGAACCAGAGACTATACGCATGCACGGTGCATTCTCAGGCCTGCAGACATCTGTATCCAAGGAGAGCAGCTTGACTGCTGATGCAGCTGCAGAGAGCATCACTTCTTTCAGAACCCCCATAAGAGAACACTGCACCATAAAGACTCAGGCACTTCCCCACGGTCATGCATTCACCTCAAGGACTCAGCAAGGTGGATACCGCTTTCGCTGGGTACCCAACCACAGCTGAGACGCATCCAAGGTGCCATAAATCTGTGCAAGACTGGGAGGAACTGTCAATGCTTAACTGATAGTGGTATCTGTAAATGATTGAATGATGTCTACCTCAGGTAGCTTGGAAGCTAATCAGACAGAGGTGGTGCTCAACAAAGACATAATACTGCCCAAAGTGTTGTTTACATTGTGTCAATGTATATATGTTCATTTTGGAAAATGTGAAAATTCTTACAAGACTGCAAATAAAAAAAATTTAATAGTGTCAAATGGTGTACAATGTTTTATATTGCTAACTTGAAGGGATAATTACATCTGAAGGTGACAGTTGTCAGTGTGAACATTGCTTATCTATCTATCTATCTATCTATCTATCTATCTATCTATCTATCTATCTATCTATCTATCTATCTATCTATCTATCTATCTATCTATCTATCTATCTATCTATCTATCTATCTATCTATGTTACCAAAAGTATATGGACACCATGTGCAACTTGAATACATGGGTGTGCTTTTACTTCAAAAGATGGGAGTCATACGTCTCCTAGTGTTTGCTTTATTGATTGATTGTCCATAATTGATTAGTCAGTTTTGTGGACTAACCAGTGGAAGATGTCCTGTAAATTTCCAAGAGTTTAAATCGAGGCAACTGGACTTATAGATCTTGGAAATGACTATGACCTGGATGAATGAGAGCATCCACAGATATATATATATCCTGAAAATGTTCTTGTTTCCAGACTAAATGTTCCAGACATGGTGGAGCATATGGGGTTTTTAACATTGTGGAACTTTGTGTTTGAATATGGCACAAACAATGTCAAAGAAATGATCTTCTTGTCTCAATGTACAATGTCAAAAATACCCAAATTTCCCTGAGGGACCTTCCCAAAGGGATTAATAAAGTATATTCAATTCAATTCAATTCAATTCTATTCTATTCTATTCTATTCTATTCTATTCTATTCTATTCTATTCTATTCTATTCTATTCTATTCTATGTCTGACCTCATCTCAACACATGCTAAATGGGCTAAAGGCCAGCATCAAGTACATTGGCTGGCTGTCCACATACTTTTGTTCATGTGTTTCCTCAATGACCTGATCACCGTTAACCATTAAAATTCCTGCTGCCAACGTCAATCAAACACTCCTCTTCACCTTCTGTAACAACACAAACCTTCACGTCAGCTTAGCTCGACATCCAGGAGTCTGCTTGAGCCACTTTTACTGCAAATGCACGTCATGACCTCATGCAGCAGCAGCAGCAGCAGCAGTGCTGGAGGAGGGGGAGGGAGGGGGAGGGAGGGGGTAGCTTTGTTTAAGCTGGTAGTGACACATTTGACCGGTTAAGCTGCCGCGAAACTGCAGGGGGAATAAAACTGGAGGGGAAAGGAAAATACAGACACACAATGAGTTTCTAAGGTGACTGAAGCCAAACCAGGAGGGAGGCTGCAAAGCAGACGGAGTGCAGCGGGAAAGAAAATACATGCATTTACTTTTTCATGTTGAATGGTGGAGGTTTAAAGCATTCTGCAGTTAATGAGGAAATTATATACTATATATCTGATGCAAGACGTTTTAATAAAGGAATAAAAATCATTAATTGAGGCCTGATTAAGCAACATTATGGTTTAACGAACCAATAGTGTTGTTTTGTGGAGTAAATTGGCCTAAATTAGGATTCTATAATTAAGAATGTGTTTGTTTATGTGTGGCTAAATTAAATGGATAAATTCAACAATAACAACAATTAACCCTCACTGCTCTGTGTCATTGAGAGCACGCACCTGTCGCACAGTTCCAGGCTCGAGCTCGGGCTGTGAGCGCATATGGAAGTGGCAGGTGGCGAGAACGTGCGCCTGCTCGCGCCGTTCAGCCCACTTAGCGCCATGGAGCTCGTGATTAAATGGTGTGGCCCGCGGAATGCACGCACTTTACCCGCAAATACACCGCGGTTACTGTAACCTGGCCATCCACAGTGTTTATTAACACAAACTGATATTCTTCTTCTTCTTCTTCTTCTTTTCTTTTATTATTATTATTATTGTTATTATTATTATTATTATTATTATTATTATTATTATTATTATTATTATTATTATTATTATTATTATTAATAATAATAATAATAATAAGAAGAAGAAGAAGAAGAAGAAGAAGAAAGTTTATTTTATTTTACTGCAAATACAAATAAAACATTTAATTTAATTAATTCAATGACAAATAGTGTCTTATTACGTTTATCTAGCCAGTTTTTATTTTAGAGTTAGAGCTATATAATTGCAAACACTAATGTTTATTATGTTTTTTTCTGCCTATTAACTTATTATTATTACTTATTAATTAAATAATAATAACATTTTTTTATCAACATTTTTGTTTCTTGTAAGTGATTTAACACATTTTAATTGCTTTAAATTGACAGGTTTTAAAGGTTAAATACCTGTCTTTGTAATTTACGTTTTTTCTCATTTTTTTAAATCGTATTTTCGTCAGTCAAACGTCATATAGGCTGAAAAATGGCCGGAAACGTGATAAACTGTGTAAACTGACACCATCCTAATTGAATAAAGTGAAGTTTGTCTGTGTTTAGGTCATTAAGTAATAAGACGCTTTTAAACATGAACGCGATGCATTTTTGTTTGTTTGTTTCAAGTGGAAACCAGGACGCGGAGGGAATCCCTAAGCAGTCATTGAACCGCCAATAGCAGAGCAGAGGACGGTGCTTCCCGCTCCGCTGTCCGCCCAGGGGAGAGTATTTAGGAGCGGAGCCCGAGCAGCACAGGACACGACAGGTGCAGCCGGCATGACCCGGCCAGTCCTGCAGCCTCAGGATGGGGTTTTTACTTGGGTAATGGGAGGTGAAGACGCAGCCGGAGCTGAGGAGAAAAGCCTGGCGCAACACTTTGGTGAGTGAATGATAAAATAATTATTATTGGCAGGTTGTGTTTCACTTTTTGACCTGTTGCTGTTGCAGCTGCTACCAAGCAACGACTCCAAACTCTAAACACAGGACTTCAGAACATGTAACCACGACACATTCACCTAAAATAACCTGTTTCTGTGTCTGTTCATGATCAGGAGGATGCAGAGGGATTGTATAGGAAAGAGGAGACACTGGCCCTTCAAGGTAAGACCAGAGAAAACTCTGTTAATCTGCATTAACACTCAAATACAGGGTTAAGTGGCAGCTCAACCCAAATTGATACAAATATTTCTATTATTATTGCACATATTAATTTTAATTCAACAAGTTCTTTAAGATAACAGCAGAACAAAATGCCTTAAGCAGAGAAAGAAAAAGTGCAGGACTAAAATAGTGCCTACATGAAGTTTGCTCAGGATTTTCTTGAAACAAATATATAATATATATATATATACATATATCTTAAATATCACAAGCTAAATGTCATTTTATTCCAGAATAGAGAAGAGAGAGCTGAGCATTTAGACAGCAGGTGTTTTTTGGGGGGAGGGGGTCCCTGTCCCTTTAATTGCTTGCAGCGCTGGTGGTGACAGTGTGGCAGTGTACTGCTGCTGGCTGTGCTCTCTGATTGACAGCTGTCAGCTGCACTCCTCACTGCTGCTAACCTCACACACATCCAAAAAAAACATCACACATGTGAAAGATGAAACAAAAATAAAAGAAAAAAAGGTAAAAATCCACATTTTGCATATAGTGATAAAGCCTCAGCTGCACATCAGTTTAACAGTTAAGTAGATTTGCATGCAAGCTGTGACTGGCTGGGAGGCAGTGTAATGTTAGCTGACGTTTGTGCTGCCAGCTCACGCTGCTCTGCTACCCTAACAGTTACGTTTAACACCGAGGCCAAAGATCAGGTCAGGCGTCAGTGACTGTGTTTTTTCCCATGTTTCTTTACCGTGGCTGGCTGGTAGGCAGTGTCTTGTTAGCTGGTTGGGTCTGAATGTGCCAGCTTACCTGCTGCTGCCCTCCTGCTGTCCATTTATGCAACATCAGCAGAATAAACGTGCAGAATATCAACAACCAACACACATTTCTATATCAATATTTGATGGGTTTGGTCAAATAAGTCAAAAAGGGGCTAACATGGTGTGCTTAATCTTATTTTAATGTAAACATGTAGATGGTACAATGGCTGCACGGTCCTTCAGCTGCAGCAGTGGTTATTCAGGGGAATGTTTTTACATTACACAATATCCACACACACACACACACAAATGCACTGACTGACACTCACCCTGTGCTGACACTCATCCCATACACACACTATGTTAGTTAACAGTTCAGTCCTTCCTGGCTGTCAAAGACACAGGAAGCTGTGACATAACGTCCAGTTACTGTATCAGTCGGCACCATCATAGCTCCACCCGCTTCTTCAGGATGATTTCTCGCACCAGCGACGTGGCCTCTTGTCGGATGCTCTCCGTGGACTCGTCCGTTCGCCAGAACTGGAGCACTTTACCCTCTGGACTCACTAGAAACTTCCAGAAGGTCCATTTGGGTATTTTCTGTACAGAATCTGTAAAAGATACACATAAACGTATGTTAAAGAAGCCAGGTGACACAGATATATATATATATATATACAGGCAACACAAGAAGATCCCTTAAAGCATCACAAACTAAATGAGCTAAAAGGCATGACCTAAACAACCCCAAACACAGGCAGTCAGTTCATTAGTATAACCTGCTGTTAACCACCGTGTTGAATATTCTGATCACATGTGCTGCTTTCAGATAACCAGACTGAAGCGAATCAATGTTTTTCTGGCCTTAATGGACAGAATCAAGACTCGAATCGCCTCAGGATGAGGTCCTAAATCAAATATATGTCTGATCCATGGCTATGCAACATGAATGAGAATACTCATGTTAAAATAAGCGTGGCTTTTAGCAGATACACTGACCTGCACCGACCTGTGAGGCAGTGTGATCTTACAAATATGATGGTTTTTGTTGATGGCGATACAAATGACATGTGTAAAAGTATCCCTGCTGTTACATATAGTGAACAAAACCAAAGCATGTCCATATCTCTACAGACCACTACAGACTTAAAGTAAGTAGGATGAAAGATTCTGTGCCAAAATCTCCCCAATCAGAAGTCAGAAGATCAGACCAAACAGGCATGTATGTAAAAGCACTGTAACAATTAATGTTTACAAACTGTTTATTCTTTAATGTGCATGTTTATGACGTGACAGAAAACCCTACAGTGACTGGGTTTATTCTGTAGAACAGAATCTTGGATGTGGATTACATGGTGTGTGTCTGTTCACCTGTGAGGAACTTGAAGGCAGGCTCAGACTCTGAGCCCATTATTTTGATCTTGCTGAAGAAGGGGAAGGTGACGCCATAGGTTGATTTGGCGTAGGCCTCGATCTCCCGGCTGTTCCCGGGCTCCGTGTCCCCAAACTGTCCGCAGGGAAAGGCCAGGACGTTGAAGTGAGAGGTGCCCAGCTCCCGGTGCAGCTCCTGCAGGAACCTGTAGTTCGCCTCCGTCTGCTCGCTGTAACTCGCCACGTTTACAACCAAAGACGCCTGTGAAGGAGGGAGAGCAGCAGGCTGTGAAGTTAGTGCTAGAATGCGTAAAAAGGATGAGAATCACACCCAACACTGACACAGGGTGACTTTTATAGAGTTTGCACAGATTTCCTGTCTCAGACTGAACCGATATGTGATGATGTGGACATACTTTTCCTCGGTACTTCTCCAGGGAAACCGTCCTCCCCTTCGCGTCTTTCACCTCGAAAGCGTAAAAATCCTTCGGTTTTCTGGGTTTCACCAGCTGCGTCTGCAGGAGGAACAAACAGCCCACACCGACTGTCATGCTCAGCAGCACCGTCAACTTTTTCGCTTTTGGGCTGGAGGACTTGGTAGGGTAGCCCCCTAAGGCCTCCATCTTGGAGGGGGAAGAACGAACCGTGGCTCAAAGTAGGGAGTCCTGCCAGACGTCCCGGGGCGGACCCGGACCGGAGCAGGGGAGCTGCTGCGTCAAGCCGGCAGAAGGAAGACGAGACCGGAAGCTCGGTGCTTTCAAAATAAAACAAAAGCTGCACATTTGATCTTGAGATTAATAATAAAAGTTGTTGGTATCTGAAGTGTAATTTGAGCCCAACGGAAGAAAGTGTGTACACAAAAGTAACCAGCAGCAACCAGTTATACTCAGCAACCACCGGACAAACACACAGGACCCAGTGAACTCCTTATAGTTTTCTTATTCCAGTATCTTTTTAACCATATCATCTACAAATATATCAACTGTAACATCTTAGCGACTAGTTTTAAAAATGTATATGAAAGAAAGAAATAATAATGTTGTATCTGCTTTTATTTTGAAATTCTACAACCGGAAGTCCAGCTCTTCATTTTTTTTTTTTAATTTAAACAAGTGTGTTTACATCTTTATCTATTTATTCATCAGGGACAATTCGACGCCCCTCAAGTGACCTATAAGCGCTTCAGGAGACGGATCATCCAGAGGAGCTGGATCACAGAGGGGCCTGCCGCTGCAAGCACGCCGCTGGCCGCTGGGTGTCAGTGTGGGTCAAACTTTGAGCTGGACTCTGTCTGTCAGAGGCTGGACCTCGATTCTCCACCGAGACGCAGTGAGGAAGCCCCAGCAGCAGCAGCACAGGGAGACCTGCAGGGAAACCCCCAATGTAAGAGACAAGATAGGAGTCACCACAGAGGCATGTGGAGCACTCATCACCTCATGTGAACTGTGATCCAGCAAATTTAAGATGACCCATATCACTGCCGTGGAGCACTTTGTGGAGGTTCTGACAAAGATAAATCTGCTAGCTTCTTGGCCCCTTTTTAAGAAACACTTATTTTTTCACTGGATTATAATAATCCCAACAAAATATGTCCAACACTTTTTCACATTCTTTACTGACACTACAACCTTGAGTAGCCATTACCATACAGTCTATAACATAACATATAACAACTGTAATAGTTTTCATTTGTCCAGATGAGCTACTTTCTATGACACAAATTACATGATCTCTGTTTTCCTCCTCCTTCCTTGAGCTTAAAATAACTCATGAGGACATGATGACGGCACCTATAACAACCAGTAACTGTATGTGTTTTGTTGTTTTTTTAACACACAGACGCGTTGTGTGATGATCCTTCATCGGAGGAGACATTGTTGGGAGGTGTGTCCACCTGTGAGGCTGTTACAATATCAATCACACCACCTGCTGTCACTGCCAGAGGACGGCCTCTCACAGGAAGTGCCCCACAACAGGTTTGTTTAAGCCACTTGTGTTGTGTGTGTGTGCAGAGAGATTACATTCACTTTGTCCGTTTTCCTTCCTAACATCTGTAGTTTAGGTAAATGAGCTAGAAGAGTATATCGTATCAATAAAAGCATTTTAGTCAAGTCAAGTTTGTTTATAAAGCACATTTAAAAACAACTTTCGTTGACCAAAGTGCTGTACACAGAAGTCGTCATGAGCCTGGTGCTGAGGACTGTCAGGAGGAGCTGGTCTGCTGATCTTAATCCTCTGGCAGGGGCATAAAGGTGCAGCATGTCTGGCCACAGTACAGCGAGTTGCAATAGTCCAGCCGTGCAGTTACAAAGGCATGGACTGCTCTCTCCAGTTCCCTCTTAGGGAGATAGGGCTTAATTTTTGCTAAAAGTCGTAGGTGATAAAAAACGCTTTTCACTACTGCACTGATCTACTTGTCAAATTTAAAACCAGAGTCAAGAAGCACTCCTAGGTTTTTGTCATGTGGGCGAGAGAAGGAAGCTAAAGGGCCGATGGCACTGTCCCAGCCCTCCAGACAGTTTGTTTGCCCAAAGACAACAACCTCTGTTTTTGTTTTGTTCAAGTTTAAAAAGTTTGAGTTCATCTAGGACACCACCTGTTTGAGTTTTAATTGCGGAATGATCATGGGTGCTCAATGGGAGGTAGACTTGAATGTCATCTGCAAAGCAATGAAATGCCACATTGTGCTTTTTACAAGCATTTCAGCATCATTGTGCTAATAAAAACATAAAACAGTGAGTAAAAATGATGTTAAATCTATAATCAGTAATTCATTTTTGCAGGGATGGGTTTGGAGAGAAACTGCTCAAGAACAAGGAAACCCACAACAGGCTGGTAAAGCAGGTTTCTGTTCTTATGATCATCCGATAGTTGTGTATGAAAATGCTGCATGATGTCATAACAGGAAACCAGAAATGTTGCCTCATCACTGTTCACAGATGTAAGAGACAGAATGCACTAGAAGGAGAGATGAGGGTGTAATACAGAAAGTCAGAGTAAATTTGATGGAGTCATGTTTACTCTTCAGAGTGGAGCCATGAGTGCATCCACAGAGACGGTGTTTTTGTGTTCATATGTTTGCAGCTGGTGATCATTTGCAGCCGTTTGCTGTTCTGAACGCAGCTTCTGTGGATCTGCAGGGAAAGTCAGTGATGACACTTGGAGCACCGTCACTGATGAATGACTACTGTAAGAGAAGAGAAGAGTCCAGTGTCATGTTTACACAATACATAAGTAATAACTCCCATTAAGAGAGCAGAAGAGATGAACTGGAGTCCATCTCTCTCTCTTTTTCAGACGCTAATCTCCTTGACTGCAGTTGTGATGGTGTGATCGCATTAGCACTGGGCTCTTCTGTCTACCTTTGGAATTCAGAAAGTCATGCTCTGCTGGGACATTTGGACCCGAGTCCACAGCCAGGACGACCGTGCAGTCAGTCCATCTCATCTCTGTGCTGGAGCCGAGACGGCAGAGCGCTCTGCATCGGCACCAGACGAGGGGACCTGCAGGTAAAAAAGCACAAAGAGGTTGGAAACTGATGTGGTGTGTGTGTGAGGGGAAGTGTAACACCTAGTTGAATCAGCAGGATGACAGTTTGTGGTGTCTGTGTCTCTCTCTGACTCTTCAGTTGTGGGATGTTGAGCATCGGCAGATAATGACATGTCTGCAATCACACCTGTCTGTGGTTGGAGCTCTTTCCTGGAAGCAGCAGTTACTCAGCAGGTACTGGTGTGTGTGTATGTGTGTGTGTGGGGTGTGTGTGGTGTCAGTATACCACATATGACAGGATGGAATCTGTTAATATGAAGTGTCCAGTGACGTGACAGTGTCCATGATCTAACAGCGGCTCTGTTCTCGGACATATCCACCACCATGACCCTCGGACTCCCACGCCTCTGGTGGGTGCAGCCTTCCAGGAAGAGGCGGTGTGCAGCCTGCAGTGGTCACCGGGAGAGGAGTGGCTGGCCAGCGGCTCCACAGGAGGCCTTCTCCATATCTGGGATAGTGACATCACAGGGGTCAAAAGGTCACGCCAGCCGGTCATGAAAATGAAACAGCCGAGCGCTGTTAAGGTTAGTTGGCCTGCATATTTAAAGCAGTCTATCTGTGACCAGAACAGTTTTAAAACACTTGGTTGTCAAACTTCTACCTAGCATGCTACTCACTTAGCTCAACTGCCCACTGACTACAAGCCAACCTGTTAGCATAGCAGCCATATACATACATACAACCTGCCATTAGTTCAGTTGAGTGACTCAGTGCTGACTAATCCTACCTGGTACAGACTTGACTAGCACGCTGCTGGTCTTTGGAGTTAATGGTTTAGCTGTTATCTTAAAGAGGTGACTGTGCTTTGTGCGTTTAGGCAATGGGCTGGTGTCCATGGCAGAGAAATGTCATTGCTACAGGAGGAGGATGGAAAGATGGAGAGCTGAGACTCTGGGACACACAATCAGGGTCTTGTTTGACCTCCATCGACACAAACTCACAGGTATTTATTAGCATTTCATCTTTATGGTGTATAAACGGTGGGTTTACTGCTAATAATGACTCTATGTGCAGATCTGCTCTCTGCGTTGGGCTGACAGGAAGAGATGTCTCATAACAGGACACGGCATTCCTCATCACCAGGTCACCTGCTGGTCCTGGGAATTCTGCCGCCTGAGCCGGATCCACCAGCTCACAGGTTAGAGATACAGAGTTCATTTACCATGACCTCAGAGCTCAACAATTTCTGTTTAACACATTGACAACACCCTCAGAGGAATACTGCAGTATCACACTCACCCTGAGTAATATTGATATTTCCCATTTGCTACCCTGACATATAATATTTTTCACTGATTCATTCAAGCCGTCCACTGAATGTGAAACTAGGAACACAAAGTTGGTGTGTTTGATATGAGATGTCACAGTTTCCCGTGAGTTATTAGAGGCTTACAAGTCAACCTGCTGCTGCCTTTTGCTTCATAACACATTTTGACTCAGATCATTGTTTTAACTGACAGTATGTGTGTTGTTCATTGTGGAACTGTGGGTTATTTTGTTCTATCCTCTTCTTCTGAGTGGCACATCCACCCCTCTCTGACAACTGTGGGTGCTATGAAAAGCTGAGAAGCTGTTTCTCTGAGATGATCCATTGTGTCCATACTCTTTATTTATTTATTTATTTTTGTTTTTAGGTCACGCTCATCGAGTCCTGCACTTGGCCATAAACCCTAACAACACTCAGGTCTTCTCTGCTGGAGCAGACCAACGCTTTCTGATCTGGGATTTGTAGACCACAGACTGTAAATACAGCGGTTCCATCTCGGCCAATTGTACAAAAGTAAGGCCAAAATATCTAGTTCTAGGTAAGTGCCATGTTGGAATAAAGAAACCATATTGGAACCAGAGTGGGCACTGTAGAAGTTGATGTTTTGCCTTAAGCTTATAGTTGCTGCATACAAATGGTTAGGACACATACTGCAGCCGGCCACCAGGGGGCATTTAAATCGTTTTTTGGCCTCACTTTGGGGTCCATCTTTAAACACAGTCTCTGGTATGAACTGTGTTTTGTATGTGTAAAAATGTCTTGGTAGTGTCTTTGTGGGATGGTCATTTCCTGGCCAGAACTCTGCCGTGACTACCGCCTTATCAAGACATGCCTTATTGTAACCAATATGTTTCTATGTGACAGAAATAGAAACAAGTGAAAGATTTCAGGCAACAGTGATACTGAAAACACCTCAAATATCCATATCCAAGTATGTTCCACTTTAATGTAAGTTACATTTTTTGCACAATAAAGAAAACTCTATGAAAAACATTTTTGTTTGGTGTGTCTTTTTTCTAATGAAATTAGCCTGGAGCTTTTAATCATGAGTTGTTTTGTAATTTGTGTTCAGAATAAGGTGCCCGTGACAAGGACCTGTGTGTTAAAAAGCTCTGAGTTGCAAATGTGGGACCAGACAGGACTGAAGAGAACATGTTGTGCACAGGCCCTGTGGTCATAACATCCTTTGAATTTACAAAAAAAAAAACCTCTTTCTAATGCAACAACTCTTATGGCTAACACGTTTACAGACATCAAAGTGCACAAGCATCGTTGAAGTGTGTGAGGTTTACCCCTGAAGACCTGCACAGATGGTGGTGCAACACTTCAGACTGTTGTGCAATTGTTTCAGCATCATAGAATAGAATAGAGTAGAATCACAAGACAGAAGAGAAAGTGTGCAAGTACACACTTTAATGCTTTGTGTGTCCTTGTGTGGTTCACAAACTTATCTTTAAGGATGTACCAACAAGACAAAGAGAGTATTCAGCTCAGATCAAGTTAAACTGGTAATTCTAGTGATTAGAGTTGACAGTGATATGTGATTAGATTAGAGATTGTGATACAGATGACAGCAGTAAGAAAAAAACTGGATCTTGTTTTGCAGTCTGACTCCTGAACTTTCGTTTGTCAGAGGGAAGATGAGGTGAAAGTGGAGTGTTCTCCTGTCAAATATGTCAAAAAAGAAACACAGCATGTTGGTGGCAGTTGTCCTACTCTGCAGCAAATGAAGCCACAAAAGTGCCACCAACCTGCAGAGTTAACCACACCAGAGAACGGAGCATTAGTTAAGCATTAGTTAAATTCCTTCATTCCTACCTGTGTGTAGGTACCAAACAATATCTAAGCGTTCTCAGCCAGTTATTCTGTAATCTGACAATACTCATGACCTCACTGACAATAAGTGAGGCCATGTTTTTCTAAAAGATAATCATCTATCAGTTTCAAATTTCAAGATTACAAAGTATGCTCAAACAAACTTTATTCACAGTTAGATCTAAAAATAGACTGGTGGGTGGAGCTATGGCTGTATTTTAAGCCAGTGTATAAAAGCTCAGCTGCTCTCTCTCAGTCTGGCGGTCACACAAACAAGTTTTTACTCTCGCACAATTTAAAAAGTTTACTGCTGTAAAGATAAAATGAGGTTCAAAGCTCAACAGTCAGTTATAACTCAAGTGATAAAATGAAGCTTCCACATTATTACATGACATATGACATATGCCTAGTTTCAGGTACACTTTTTTTTCTTTTGAAATACTTTAATAATCCCATCAGGGAAATTGCTTAAGGCTGCCCAGCAAGGAGCACCTTGACCAAGGACACATAACAATGACTAGGGAGGAGTTGGGATCGAACCACCAACCTTTCGGTTATTGGATAACCCTGCTCTACCACTGAGCCACTGCTGCAGAGAACAATCACCTCCAGACACTCCCACTTTTCTCCCTCTCCTGCATCACCCCATGTTGCAAGTATATATCTTCCCCTAAGCAGAGGACATTTGACAGGCACAGAGGATGGGTTGTGTATCACAAACTTCAGCACAGTGTGGACAATAGAATACAGCAAACGTTGAGCTATTTGTTGGAATGTGAAGGTAAAATCTGCACCAGATTCCAGGAAAACACTCGGATTCATCTGAATGGTTGCACCACAGACGCAGATTCTGCAGCGACTGGCTGTTCTGGGTAACTAAACTTTTTAAAGTCGTCATGTCGTCATGTTCGACCATTTAGACAAACAGAAATGTGACAGAATATGCAACAGCTCACAGGTGATGCAGTGTGGTGGACTTTAACACACCGCACTGAGGAGTCTGAGAGCTAATGTTAATGTTTACTAAACACAGAATCACATGTGTGCAGAGACAAAACACACACAAACTTTCTGATCATACTGCATCATTTTGTCATCATGTTATATACATATGTGTTTGTTTTCCTTTTTGTGAAATCCCTGTTCGTCTGGGTCTCTGTGTGGTGTTTGTGCATCTATTTTAGTTGGTTATTTGTATATTTTTGTGGTCCTTTTTTGTGCTTCTTTGAAATGTTTTGTGGTCTTTTCACATCTGTTTGGTTGTTTTATATCTCTTTGTGGTTGTTTTGTGTTGTTTTTAGGTGTTTTGCATTCTTTGGTTGTTTTGTGTGTCTTTGTGGTGGTTTTGTCTCTTTGCAGTTGTTTTGTGTCTCTTTGTGGTTGTTTTGTGTTGTTTTGAGGTGTTTTGCATTCGTTGGTTGTTTTGTGTCTCTACTTGTTCCCACATCTGTTGCCACGAGGTCTCTTGATAGCACTTTTGGTCTCTGTAGTAATTGTGTTCCTGTTTGTACTCAGTTTTGTGTCTCTGCTTTCATTTTCCTCTCTGTTTTTTTCCTTACTCAGTGGTGTGCCATGGCTTAGCAACAGGCCAAGTCTCCTCGCATTACGTTCTGGTCCAAAGACCTATGTCCTGGGTCAAAGCCCGGGAGTTCTGTCAGAGGCACTATGTGGACCTTGCTGTCCTGAGCTCAGAAGAGCAATACTTCAGTTTTCTCAATGACAATTCTGCGAGGACAACCAGCTTCTGGCTCGGTCTGCGGCGCAAGGACAGCTCCAGAGTCTGGAAATGGGTCGACGGAGAGGAGCTGAGCTATGAACACTGGTACAGGATTAACTACGAAGGCCGCTGTGCAAGTTTGGAGGCCATGTTGAAGAACGGCAAAAAGCTGCTGGCTCGCTACTGTGACGAACCTCACATGATTCTCTGTCAGGGTAAGGCTGAAAACCTGTCCTACCTGAGCTCCATGCATGTCACCGTGACACTGTTCCCTCATTCTCCAGCTGTTCTGTCAGGCTACACTATACTTTGTTTTGATCTGGTTTCTACCTGTCCGTCATTATGTATTCTGTCCTTTCACAAATATGACAATTAAAACTTATGCATAATAAAAGTGTTTCCCTCTTTAATCTCTTATAGGCCCCATTTCCCCACAGTCAGTGGCAGTGGACTCAGTGGGTGAACAACATGTCAGTCTTAGCTGGAACGTCTCCGCTTTTATGCAGATGACACCGCACAGTTACAATGTGACCGTGTGTTCCAGCACATGTCGGAGCCTCCTGTATACCTACACTGGTGACTCCGCCCTCATGCACATCAACATCTCCAACCTGACCTCAGCCACGGAGTACTTCATACAAGTTTCTACTTTTGTTGTTCGACCTGACGGTGTCTCTAGTGGAAAAAGGACCCTCCAAAGTAAACCGCTGATTTTAAAAGTCAAAACAGGTAAGAAGGACTTCAGTTTAATAAATACATGCATATTATTAGTAAACGTCTGATCGCCTGTGTGTGTTTTTTGTGTGTCTTTTCCCATCATAGTGGAGTCCTGGCAGCCATATATAGTTGCCATCATCAGTTTGAATTCACTTAAACTTGTGTTTCTGGCTCCTACACTGTGGATTATTTATCGCACTCTGAAAAAAGGCAAGCACTGTTTTTTGTTTGTTAGATAATGTATAATCTAAAATACCCTTAAAGTACTCCTATAACACGCATATGTTCTGCTTATGTCCACAGATGCAGACTCAGAGAAGGACAACTGCTTTAGACACCAGATTTAGACACCAAAACTACCTTGTTATATAAGTATTAAAATACTACAGATGTCTATAGATATAGGCATCTAAACTAGTTAGGGTTAGGCATTAAGACTACTTGGTTAGGTGTGCAAATATAACTTGTTATAACAGCAACAAATAATTTAAGCGTTCCAGAAGCCAAAGTAAAACAAGCTATAATACAAATCCTGAAATAAGATGTGAAAATAATGCAGTTTACTCTAAACTGTGAAATAGTTCTTAAGTCATCAGACTATGTTTTATGTCATATTTATTCATTTTTTGACCTAATGTTTTTTATTATTTTGTTATTTCTGACAAAGTGTCACACACGTCCCAGTCAGAATGTTAGTTGTTAGTTGTTCACATGGCTGGTTAGATTGTAGAAGGTTTACTTCAAGATCATTCAGCATATTATAATATTCAATTTCACAATGCAGCAGCTTAGCAACATCTTAACAAATGTAGCTTTAAATGTAGTATTATTGTTAACTGTGGGAGAATGAAATTGCCGTTGGTAAAAGAAGCATCCAGATTCTTCAGCCTAAAGTCTCACATGGTAAATTTATTAGCCTAAAATGTGGTTAAAGTATTAACACGCTGGTTTGAGCGCTTGTTTATATGTCATGTATAAAAATGATGGATGACAACCAAGCGGCAACCCTTCAGGGCTCAAAGTTGAAGCCCATGCGGAAGTGTCAAAACTAATAATTCATGCCGCAACAGCTGGGGGTTGGCTCCAAAAGCGTGTAATTTCCCATAGACTCCCATGTTAAAATGGGCGACTTCACAGCAGAAAAGAACATGTTTACAGCCTGGTACAAAAAAACCACTCTGGTCTTAGATGGTAGGTTCTCTTCTAGTGTCAATTGTACGGGGGGGTGAATTTTTTTACAACTCACTCGTTTCAATTGTATTCGGACTTAAATTTATGCATAATTATGGGCGTTGCCGCTTGAGTGACAGACAGTTGACGTATCACAGCGTAAGTTTCCTGCTTCCACGATCGCCCGCCCCCCTAAACCCCGCTCGTGCTCCCCCTCTTTGTCCATATTTGGAGTTTTGGTGGACTGCCAACATGGCAGTGGTCATCACGTCTCGGAACCTCCCACCGAGCCTCAAAACGGCTCTTTAGAAACAAACGGGTGATGTCACGGAAGCTCTGTCCATAGTTTTTACTGTCAATGATGACAACACAAGTCAAATTTAGTGACTTTAAACTTGTAGGTCCATGATTGATTATGATAAATTAAGTAAGAGACTGAATTAGCAGCAAGAAGAAGCTGCAAGATGTTCACTGCAATGTTATTTAGTTTCACACAGATTCTACTGTTAGCAAGTTTATTTCAAAAGTTGACGTGAAGTGGTCCAGATTTAGTGTTAGTGTAAATTTAATCTGGTGTCCTAGACTACAGAGTAGAACACATAAAAGCATTATTCAGTTACATGAGAGTATTATGAAAATACAGCAATTTGGAGTATTTAGAATTGCTTTATTTTGTTTGTTTATTTTTTTGGACAGTATTTTAAGTTTTTCACCAAAGCATGCTGACTACAGGGAGTCAGTTTTTTTTTTTATTTTATGAAACATAATATTTAGGACTGTTGATACCTGAAGTGTCAAACAGTCAGCACTCAGATTGACATCAGTTTAAAACCAGACCAGCTTTAAACAGAGCAGAAATGATTTAGACAGACTGCTGATCCTCAGGCTGATACCTTTAGTTTTTAAACTCTGTGGTGCCTTTAATAGATTATAAAACATTCTGCTTTCTGTCCTAAACTACTATAAAATTGTACTGTAAGCATCTCTTTGGTGGCTGGTTGTGCAACAGAAAGTCATATGAATAAAAATCTATTACTAAATTGTGTTTTTTGTTATTGTTTTCCTTTAATTTAAGGAAAAGTTACATTAGAAGATTAAGGCCACTCTCGTCTTGTTCAGTAATGATCAGTCATAAAAGTCTACTGCCTTAGTCTGAATGATAAGGAGAAGTGTTCCCTCTGATGGCGTGGTGGATGGAGTGCAGCAGGAATGAGTCTGTACAACCAGAAAAGCAGCACTTCTGCTTTCTTCAGCCCAACTTTAAGGAAAGGGTTTTTGATGGGTTATGATGGCTAAAATATATCTGTGGGGATGGTTGAAGAGGGAAGAGTTGTGAATTATCCTACTGAACAAAAATGTATGTGTGTAAATGTAAAACAGCTTCTGTACATCCATCCATCCATCATCTGCTTCTTCCTGCAGTGCAGGGGCACACAGGGCTGGAGCCTATCCCAGCTATCTACCGGTGAGAGGCGGGGTACACCCTGGACAGGTCATCAGTCCATCACAATGTCTGTACATTTTCTGCCATTATCTGAAAGCTAATATCAAATTTCCACTGTCTTTTTGTCAAAGAAATGACACCCATGAGATGCTAACTTCTGTGTTGGCTGGTGAATTCAAATGTGACCCCCTGTCCTGGAAGACTGGTCACCACCCTTGACACCATCATGTTGGAAAAGGGCATGGTTTTATAGGTCAAGAGGTGAAGTCTCATCGTTGCTGTTCCACCCTAACATCCACCCACTTATGCATCAGGCCCACCACTACTTCTTCCTTGTACAGCTAACAAATACTTGCATCCGATTTACTAACATCGACACACATTTATGATCTATACTCCTGCCAGTCACCAAGGGGCAGTCGAAATGTTTTTGCCTCATGTTGTCCATCTTTATATCCAGTCTCTGATTCTGACAGATGGATAAAACTGACTTTCACTGGGTCCTGAAACATCTTTGAGTTCTTCACCGACATGAAAAAACCTGCTTTGTTGCATTTTCTCACGGTTCTGACTCATTCCATGACTTCATTAGAAACCTTAATTGGTCTCACTGGCCCAACAATACCTGCATGTGTTCACCCAGTGGTGATGTGAAGAGGTCAGACCACTCAGAATAAAAACTAAGTGTAATCATGGGGAAATGTTACCACAGGCTTCAAGATACTAACAGCATGCATTGAGTGGTGTCAGTTTGCTGACTCATGTGTTTCCATGCTCAGACCACATCCTCCTAAAGCTTAAGCCTAAAAAGACCCGGCTGTGCGTTGAGGTGGGTTTCAGTCCGCTCACCATCAGATCAAAGAAGAAGAAGAGATGCTCTGGCTGCCGAGTTTCACAGCTTTTATCTCATGTGGGCTTCTCCTCACTGCCCAGTCAAGTGAGTATTTCAAGGTAAATCGGGTTTATTAACTAAAAAAATCGAATAATTTAATAAAACTAATATCTGGATATTGCCTGTCTTGCAGGTCTTGGCTCTGAGATCATTGGAGGGAATGAAGTTGTGCCGCACTCGCTGCCATTCATGGCGCTGCTGGAAGGCGACAAACCAAGCTGTGGAGGGGTACTGATCAGTCCAAAATGGGTCCTGACCGCCGCCCACTGTGCAAAGTAGGACCATGAAGCATTCACTACTGAAAGTGCAAAACCTCAAACTGGCACAAAGTTTTAACTGACCATATGAAAAGTCCTGCATGTTACACATGCACAAATAATGTGCTAATTAAAAGCTAACTAACAGCTATTAGTGCTATCATGTTTTGCCTATGTAAAAATCTAGGCTCTCATTATGCAAAGGTATGGATTTATATATGCACTGATGTTTTTAGGGTTGTTTATGTCAATAACCAGTGGTTTCCTCTGATTTTTTTTATAGAAAGTGTCGAGATTTATTAGGAGGGAAAAACAAGTGAATAATGATGTTTGCAAAGAAATTCAAATTCAAGTAAATTCAGGAAATGTACCTTTAAATATTTATGTCTGATCTTCTGTATACAAGAGGTGTGCAAGCCACTGGTATACTTTCTTTAGTGGTCTGCACTACTTTGCGTTAGCTGATTTAAGTGCATTAATAAGAATGTTTTTATAGTTTCACTGTAGTGTCATATCAGCAGTCAAACCAGCAATCAGACCTCAGTTTATCACACAGTAGTGTGCTCAGTGCAGGTTTCTTATCCTGACCTCATATTCCCAGGATTAAGAAAGTGCTGCTGGGGGTACACTCCATTGATCAACAGGAAAAAGATTCCAGGCAGGTCCGAAAAGTGAAGAGTCTCATTCCTCATTCCTGCTACGACGGCGCTGAAAAGATCAACGACCTGATGTTGCTCAAGGTATGGTCAACTCTAAGCACTAGCTGGTGATGAAATAATGCAACACATGGACAATGATATTCTAATATTGATAAGAATTCTGAAGACAGCTGGCAGGATTTGGTCTATTGGTTGATACTTGTATCCTTTCAGCTTGACAAAGCAGTGAAGCAAACAAAGACGGTGAAATGTCTCCCGCTGAGTAAAACCATAAAGGACCCGGCAGCTGGCACCAAGTGTCTGGTGGCTGGGTGGGGAAAAACCAACAACATTGCCAAGAAAATGTCAAATGTCCTGATGTCAGTCAACGTGACTGTGGTGGACAGAGTGAAGTGCAACTCTCCTGAATTCTACAACTTCAACCCTGTTATCACCAAGAGCATGATATGTGCTGGGTTGAACAGCGCCGATACTTGTCAAGTAAGTCACACCCTTTCAGTGCTGTTCTGATTGCCACCCAGTGGCGGTGAGGTGACTGTTTCCTTTTCCTGCAGGGGGACTCAGGAGGGCCGCTGCTGTGCAACGGCGTTCTGGTCGGAATCACCTCGTTTGGGCGGAGGTGTGGTGAGAAAAAACACCCTGGAGTTTATTCTTTTCTCACAGAAAAACAACTCAGCTGGATCAAACAGAAAATCGGGTCATCTGAAATATAACCAGCCGATCTTTGACTTATATATATATATAAACTATATATATATATATATAATTGCTCAAATCTGCTGCTTCTTCTGTGCAACATTCATTTTATCTTGAGATTTATTTAGAGATTTGTAGCTCATTTTTTACCTGTTTTTATTTTTCTAAAGAGTATATGTGTTGCTCAATGTTATGTGCAATTTATCACATTCTATATATCTTTTATTGTCTTTTATTATCTGTGTTTTACACCAGTGGCCTACTCTGAATCAAATGATCACCAGGCCTGTACCAGCTAAGAAGCTAATGTTAGCTTAGCATCATCATCAGAGTGCATCACTGCATCGTTATGGTTTTAAAAATGTTCATATCTGCCTATTTTTGAGTGTTTATTTAAGAGGGTTGAGGGTGTTGCAGGCAATAAACATGAAAACAAAGCATTGAAGTGAGATTATTTCATGTCGACCACACACGTTCACCACTTCCTGTGTTGGAATCTTACACTAAAACAGAGACTCTGGCTCAAATCTTGTAAAAAAGACAAATGGCTGCTGAGTTAGCCTTAATATTCTTTTAATCAAATCTGCTGCCACACTTACTGTCATAACAAGAGATGAATGGTTTCTTTCTTCTTTTGTTGGTATATTACTGTCATTGTTTCAAACACTTACAGCAGCTCTGGTTATGTCTTTCCTCCCCGAGCAGATCAGATTATTATAACAGCAGAGGCTGTGAGAATTACAGTAAATTCATATAGGCCAACCACAAATGATTCACATTCACATAAGACCCTGTACAGGAAGTGTGCAAATGTTGCACAAGAGGCTCAGATACTATAAGAGACATGAACACATGTCATAAAATGAGAATATGTTTGACACAGGATCATTTATGAACCCTTATCTTTAATTCCTGTGTCTGTCATGGTGTGCAGGACCTGCGTTTTCATGTTGCACCACTAGGTGGTGCTCTCTTCTATAGTTATAGTGGTGCAGTAAGACCGATTCCAAGTCCTGACTAGATTCCAAGTACTAAACTGTGGTAGAAGGTATTAGACTTGTTGATTTAGAAGGAGGAAAGGATCACAATGTCCTGAAACGTGCCTGCTTGACAACCTGTATTAAAAGCGTCTGTGTATAAAATTAAAATTAAACACAAAAGAAAATATAAATACTTTTCTTGGCAACTGGCCTGCACTTGTGTAAAGATGAAGAGGAAAAAAAACCACACCCATGAAATTCCAGCATGCCTTTTTATTTGAGCTCTTAAGTGAATTATCACTGACCAGCATCTGCCTGGGTGTTTACCCTGTTTCCATGGCCACCCACAAAGGCTCACAGGCCCACCTCAGTGCCACCGAAACCATCAATGCTCACCGCGCCCATATTCACTTATATAGTGGAATGGATGAGTGCATAAATCTTTCTGAATGTTTTTGCTGTGTTTAGATCCTGGTGATCTCTAACTCTCTCACACACACAGAAAAGTCAATGTTTACCTGGCCTTGCATCACCTGTGTGTGTGTGTGTGTGTTTGTGTTGGATGAGCTGCCCACCTCGCCTCGCCTTTCCCTCACTAGTGACGCACCGCCGTACACACAGACTAAGTGAAACTGTGTTTTATGAAGGTAACTGGAAGCCGCTGTATCCGGCAGGTGAGTCAGTCTTTATGTGCCAAATGATGTACAAATACACACCATGTGGCCTAATAGCCAATGTTATAAATGCATTAGTTATACTAAATATTAAATGTATTCAATATAGTTTAATAAAAGTTTAAAACACTCAACTTAATCTATCCTATCCTGCCTCAGACCTCTGTGTGTTGTGCTGCAGAGATTCTTTCCTCAAGTTTAGCTTTAGCCAATACATTCTGCCACAAAATGCTCTAGAGTGAGTCAATATCAGGAAATCCCTGGAGCTATATTGTGACACAACTAAGGGAAGTGTTAATTTCTACAATGTAAAGTTGTGACCATATCTTTACTTTACACCAAGATAACAGACACTGCTTTTAGGATGAATGGGGGAGGTTAGACAATGTGAAAACAATTCCAGGTAAAAGGTTCCTAGCAGTCAGACTTCTGAGAATAAAGTCTGAGTTCACAGAAGAAGAAAGAAAAACACCAACACATGAGTATTTTTGGAGACATTACTACAGTTCAGTGGATTTAGATGGTCTGAAGATACATATATGTATGTATGTTTGGACTTGTTTACAGAGTGCATCTGATTGTTTTTGTGTGACAGAGGATCTAAAGTACAGCCTGATGTTTAGTGATGCCTGGCAACCGTCTTTAGAAAAAAAAATCTGTTTCTTTGCTAATCCCATCGTTACTAATCCAGAAACCGAGTCAAATGAAACCTCATACCGCCATTGTTTGAATTGTTTGAATTGCTGCCAGTGCAAAAATCTAACGGCATCAGACAAGAATAAAACACACAATCCTGGGTAAAAACATCCTATCCATAGACTGTGAGGTCACCCATAGGTTTCTGAAGCATCATATTTCAATGCAACCCCTGAGAATTCCAACTACAGGCAAAGAGATGAGGTACTAGGGGAGCTGAGGTGGGTGTAAGAACCCTGAAAAAGTGCTTTAATTATGCAGAATTCTTCTTAAATGGTAAGAATGCACACCTATGCAGTCATAGTAATTAAAGGTAGGGTAGGAGATTTCATTCTGATGCACTTTTGGTTAAATTAGTGTAACTTCTCTTTGCAATGCGATAGCAACCAATTAGTTTCGCATTAAAACGAAGAATATGAATCATCTGTGGAAGCTATAAAAAGCTAAAAACATCAGCCAATCCTCCGGGTGGACCATGTGCGGAGTATTGGCTGGTTGTCACTCTCTTCCTGCTCTGCCCGCGGCAGAGAGGTACGTGCATGATGGCCGAAGTCACAGCTCGTCTTCAGGTAATGCGCATCCATGTGATTGGGAGGCGTGGCTTCAGGGTGAGCGCCGAGAGAAAGGGGCGTGTGTTTACTTTCGAAATCTGGCTGACTCTAACTGAGTTTTCAAAATCTCCTACCCTACCTTTAATAGAGGCCAAAACTGCCTGTAAACGTGTTTGTTTCTGATGTGAAGTTGGGTATTTTGTATGGAAAAATAGGGGGTTGACTCACTTTTGGAGCCAGCCCCTAGAGGCCATGGGAAGAACTGTAGTTTTTGATTTTTGTGAATACATGTTTCTATCGCTAAGTTTATAGCTGCAGGTGCATCTCTAACAGTGACAATGACCTTCAGCATCACATAAGTAGCCATGCAACGACCGATACACAACTGAAATGTTTGGAGTTTAGGCACTTTTGTTGCACATCACCGGCTTAATAAGTTGAATGAGTGTGGTGGAAAAATCAAATACTTTGTGCCTGAGAAACTGTGTGACCTTCAGTCTATTCTGAGCTTCTTTGTGCTGAACCATCTAATTATATTCAAGTCTTAAATATCTCAGTCTGGTCACACCTCTACATTCTGTCCCAGTCTACCTGTGCAGCACAGTGCGTCTGTGACCCAGACAAGCCCCAGCAACACAATGACTGTAAAGTGTCTGAATGGTGTTAAATAACAGGGTTCATGTGAGTTTCTGTGAAGCATGTTCGGCAGTGCTTCTCACACACACCACACCTACCAACAGCCTTCCAGTCACATAGGTCTGTGTTGCTTTTGTGTGATTTAAGAGAGAGAAAATACAAATGAATGGTGTGCAAAACAAACACTTTTAACACTGAAAGACTTTATTGGTGATTCCATCACTTTTCCAGAGTGAGATGAAGAGCGCTTCCCTGACCTATAACAGTAGCAGTGCAATAAATAAAACCTACAGAACATCAAACGGCCAAATGCGCAGCATTCGCACATACGAGACAAAAATAATATTGGTCCAACATACACACACGTAGCAATAAATAATCACACTAAATAAATTACATTCTAACCAGTTCTTAGTAGTGTTTTTCACACAGCATCTATCAGCTCTACGTCTTTCTCTCAGACTCCTCAGTTCAGCTTCATCTTTTGAGTCGAGCAGCTGGCTGCAGAAAGACAGACAGAAATCAACAAGTCAACAAAAAATGTAAACACACACACACACTGGTATTCTAAAAAAACAAAGCCATGCAAGCACAGGTCCACAGTTTTATTCATGCAGCATCACGTCTTCTGTAAAAATGTGCTTTTTTCATCCTCATCCCTCACTCAGGTGACAGCCTGGCAGACTTATTCAACTTTGACCTACTGTGCTTGTTGTGGTGATAATGGGTGTGCTCCATTTTGGTTTCAGCTCAATTATCTGCTTTGTTTACATCCTGTCAAACTGATCTAATATTACATACTTTAAACTAAGGTTCAGACCAGGTGAACATGAGAAATTTTAAATCAGATGCATCCGGAAAACTTCTTAAAAGTTCTGTTTATGTAGCGCTTTCAGGCCTATTCAAAGGAACTGAAGGCACTTTATACCGCTGCACATTCACCCCAAGGACATATCAGCATCCAGCTCGTGCTGAGGATTGAACCATCAACCTTACAGTCAGTGGACAACCACTCCACAACTTGAGGTGGCCGCTGCACGGCCACATTATTTGTCTCGGGGCTAAACCTGTCTGCTATGTGTGTGTTTTGACCACCTAGCTATTACACAAAAGTCCTCACGTGCACACAGGCAGTGTGTCAGCACTGTTATAGTTTGGACACACGCAGGAGAATGTGTACGACGGAACCTGTGGTTTCTCTTTACGCTGGTATGCAGTGCAGTGATGGGACAGGTTGAGACAACCCCCATCCTCCCCCCTGGCTAATCCACACTAATTCCTCTAGTGGGGATTCCTCTTTGCATGATGCAACTTGATGTTCTCAACAACAACAACAACAGCAGCAGCAGCAGCACGGGCTCTTCCTTTGCCCACTCCTTCCTGTTTGGCTTAAAGCTCACGTGAGCATAGGATAGACGCACCCTCTGAGGGCTTAACACTACTGGAAGGAGTACATCACCGAAATACACCCCGGAAATCCAGCAAGGCATGATCACATGTGTACATAACTGCACTGTTGTCATCCATCAAAACTGAAACTGAGAAATACCCACCAGCCTCACACCACGATGTCTCCGATGGGTTTCTGTAGCTTCTCCTGCTCTGACGCAGATCCAAGAAAAGAGGCCAGGAAGTTCTTATGTGACCTGTAACTACAAAAGATATTCACATGAGCTGTGTTATCAGATGAAGCTTTGTCCCAGCCTTGTTCCCTTTGACGCAGCTTGTGTTTTGTGTGGCCAATAAACAGTGTATCTATGTATCAGATGAACCCTGTTCTGGTGAGGTGTTTTGATCACTTCCACTTTCTCTTCGTTTGCTGAGTGTATCTGCCTCCTCGTGGACTCTTGACTTCATCCAACGTTCAAGCCAAGGCTTTTATTTGGTTACATATTGATAAGAAATGTGATTATACGGTAATTGACTTGTCGACTTATCGTTACAGTAAGATTACAGCCGCATGAATCACACTACATTTCATTTAATACCATTAATGGTGTGAGCAATGTGGGTGTGTTTGGGTGTGTTGATGTGCTTTTTGATGTGTCAATGAGTTCATGGTGCCAAAAAAAATGTGTTTCTAAGCAGGATGTGTAAATGGTAATCTGTCTGGATTTGAAATTGAATGGATGACAGAATGAACTTCTCCTTTGGGGGACTAATAAAGGATTATCTTATCTCCTATCTTCTCTTACTTCTACGTCAGGACGAGTGAAAGTTTGTAATTTTTTCTGAATATTTGGACATGCGGGAAGCATGTCATTTTATTCTTAAATTAAATCTGTATATTAATATTTAATTTAATCCCTGCAAAAGTAGTAATTTAAATAAATATTGAGTTCCCTGGATGTAAAGTAAAATGTGTGTGTGTGTTTTAGACTTACTGAGCACAGGTCATGAGCAGGATGGCAGTACAGCTGATGACTGACAGGACCACAGCGATGATTACCAAAACAGTCTGCACCAGCTCCGTGTTGCTGCTCTGATCGGGCCGAGTTTTACCCGACTCCAGAGTCTGGATCCCACAGCGCTCACCATCGTAACCCTTCATACATCTGCAGAACCATCCAATCAGAAATCAATACAATGATTCTGTTTTAGAACCTTTACTCAATAATTCCTATTCACACACATAGAAGCTGCACTCACATGCACACTGGCTCCTGCAGGCCCTCTATGTACTTGCAGTAGCCGTGAATACAGTAGCCCAGGTGGGTGGAGGTGCAGGGATCCTCGGTGGTGATGAGTGTGGATGTGTATCCATTGGTGAAGAGCGTGTGCTCAGGGTTGAAAGGAGTCGTGCTTTTGTTCTTGTGTCTGTTCCTCCTTCCTTTGCCTTTCCTGTTCTTCTTCTTCTCATCTTTAGACGGATGCAGCTCTGCAGCAGGAGAAGACAAGAAACGGTGAAACTGGAGGCTGAAGACTCAAACGATTTTCTACAAAACACTTCAAAAATGTAATCATTCAAAAAGAAAGAATTCTGTTTTCATACCATGCAGACTAAACGTTTCATGGTCTCCTCCTGAAAGTTCTTCATCTGTTTCTAACTCGTCATCCTCTCTCAGGGAGATCCGGAGGCCATCCCCAGAGGCCGGACCCCCGGTCACTCTGGCTAATTCACTGGAGTATGTAGCATCAGATCCCGGAGCACCGCAGACTACTGTAAAACCAAAAAATGAGGTCACATTCGATTTACCCTGAGATAAGGAGGAGCAATAAACAGGTCAAAGTTTAAGATGCCTTATAGTGGCCTTATTTCACTCAATCAAATCTCTTGATATATATATATATATATATATATATATAACAAGAGTTCAATAATTACAGAAGATTTTTCCAATTGCTCTATGAAATCTGTTTCTGAAACATTATATTAAAATAACCAGTACAACCAGTCGCACTGATTATGATTAGGATCCAATCAAATGACAGAAAAGTATTTAGAGTATGTGACCCGTGTGCAGCGTTATTGTAGTAAACTGGGAAGGTCTAAAAGTGCTAATGACACAAATTCCTCTCTCTAAAAAACCTGAAAATCTCCCTCCAGCCGGACAAGTCCACACTTGGAGCTCTTCTCCCACTCAGCTGTCCTCACACACACACACACACACTATACACATTTCTCTTCTTTCCATTTCATTGATCTGCACATAATATAAGTACAAGTCCAGACTTACCGAAGCACAGGAGACAGGTGAAGACCAGAGTGTTCATATCCCAGGAAGAGCGAGTTTTGTGTATGACAGTCCTGCGCTAATCTGTATGTGTGTGTGATGTGTGTGATGTGTGTGTGTGTCTCTTGCTGATAGAGATTGTGCTTTGCTCTCTTTACCTCCACTGGGTGCAGCTTTTATAGACCAACGCCTGCCTCTAAACTGCAAGGAGAAAGAAGGGTGTGTGTGTGTGTGTGTGTGTGTGTGTGCATGTGTGTGTGTGTGTTTGTGTGTCTAATGATTAATCTGCCCCAGGCAACAAATTTTGCACCTCATGTTCTCACATATGATGAACAATAAGTCTGAACGGCACACAAACACTTTGATGTATTCTGACTTGACTCTCATCACCATTAGTGCACAGAAACAGCTGTTCCTGCTTCTCTAACTGCTTCCTCTATATGGGCATGAATAAGGTCTTAATTACAGCCTTGGTCCAGCAGTGGTGGTACACACACACATTCTGCACACAGCGTGACTGACTGTTGCAACTTTAAAGACACAATTCGGATTAAAGTGTTATAGTATGCTAGCCAGCTCGCTCTGCAATGTAATCTCATGGGCTACTGAGTCACTGTAGCATGAGAGTCCAATAAGAGTGGAAGAAGGAATTTTACATCAACCAGAGGTTGAACAAACAACCTTTATAAATATACATGGACAGGGCCTCCAGTCGTCAGCATCACCTATAGTGCCCTGACCACTATAAAACCCATGGCCTGTGTGTGCATCTGGTTTCAAATGTGAATTACATGAATAGGACATAGGTTTTTCCAATTTGGTTGTAAGATGTATCCAAGAAAGTGGAGGCACCAAGAGTCCAGGGGTCAGGGGATTCAGTGGTCAGTGCTATAAAAACATAGTCTGCTGGCTCTCCTGTCCAACCTGCTCTCCAATGTCTGCTCCCTGGACAATAAGTTGGACTGGAACCAGCCCCAGATATTGCAGCATAGTGGATCAGCATTGCAGGTGAAGAGATAATTAGCTAATTAAGTCTTGCATTGATTCTGCATTGATTTAAATACTATACTATTTGAATCACAAACTGTATATGGTCTATATACCTACTAGGGCTGTGTATTGGCAAGAATCTGGCGATACAATACATATCACAATACACATGTCAATACAATATACGATATATCCCGATACTGTAACAAAGACGATGTATTGTGATTATGTGTGTGTGTGTATGTATACAAACCTCTCGTATCTCGTTGTCGGTGTCAGCCATGTTCAGTGTCAATATTGAGCTGTGTAACAACAACCGCGAGAGTAGAGAATAACAGCTATCGCGTGGTGGCTTAAGCAGAGCTGCTTAAAGAGACAGTGTGCACCACAAAAGTAAGACACTGAAATTAATGTTTGCTCATAAATAATTAATAAAAAAATCGATTTGGTGACAACTTAAATCGTTTCCAGTATCCCCACATAAAATATCTCGATATTTCACAGATTCAATTTTTTCTTACACCCCTAATACCTACATCCGGTACATATGCATAAAACATTTATAACCACATCATTGTTTGATTTTCATGCTTTCTTGTGAATAAGAAATAATCCAGACAAATTGGGATGTGAGGTTCATCATAAAACACGTGTTTATTATTGTTTGTATCACATAGAGATATGGGTAGAAGGTGAGAAGTGACTGGAAATTATTTTGCTTCTTAAATTGCACCTGAAACTGAGACCTTAAGGCTTGGGTGGAGAAGCTGAGGGTGTGTTGCTCATGTTGTTTTGTCTGCAGAGAGAGGCCATCTCATCCAACAGAAAACCTGCTAGGAATGCTGGGAACTTCTACATGTCATTCATTCCTCAGCCTCGGCAACCACCATGGAGCTCCTCACACGTTTTGTTTATAATGGCCATGGGATGCCATTGTTTGGATTATGTGTAATGGCATTGGGGAAATGTGATATGAATGTGTGGAAAGTCTGACATAAGCCTGGAGAGAAGCACCTCATAACAGCCGCCCACTGTAAACACGCTGCTGCCTAGCTAACAGCAGGAAGGATGAAAACTTTCAGACACACAAATACTGACAACTCTCTGTGGATAAAACAGATGATTGATTATATCCCAATAAAAACAGGGATATAATCAAGACAGATTTCACTGCCTATAAGACACAACCACAGTCCAGGTTACAAGTGTGTAAACATTCAAGATAAGAGTATGCGATTTGCAGCTCTGTGGGGTGCAGCTAATCTCTGGGCATAGATGCCTTCTTAGCATCCATCTTATTTGTATTGATTGATTTCTTGGGTTCCTTCACATTTAGAGGAGCCAGCTGAGGGCACTTGGTTAGGTTTACAATGCACGAACATCTGGGGTGGAGACCACAAAGGTGACCCAGGAACCACCGGAGGGATTACCTCTCCTGACTCTGCTGGGAGTGTCGGGGGATTCCCCAGGAGGAACTGGAGGAAGTTATTGGATACACTGAGGTCTGAGCGTCTCTTTCACTCACTGTTGCTACCACAACCCTGATGGATGAAGTGGTTTGGAGGGTGGATGGACAGCTTTGGGCTTGGTCTCAAGCCTATTTTAGATGTTTAGATGTTTTTGGTGACCATCCAAACATCCCAAATGTCTAAAAAGAATATCTGAGGAACACCTTGAGGAGATTCCTATTAAATTGGATCAGATTTTGGTCATTAAAGGTTGCTGTGACCCCATTGAACATGTCTAGGATAATAAATCCAGAATCTGTCCACTAATTATGCCAAAACCTACAATAAATGAATGTAATCTGCAATGTGCTGTTGGATTTTGTGACCTGCTGCCAGCGCTGGAGGAGACGTCTAAGAAGCAACATCCGTATCCGTGCATGATCTCATGCCAATACAATCAGCTTTACCCTGTGTCATGCTGACTAAATGACAACAAATAACAATAATAACAATAAAAAAAACCTCCAGCAGCAAAACAAATGTGTATATGATGCACGTGGAAGTTTTTGTTTTGTTAAATGACACGCAAGTATGCAGCTTAACAGGGCTTCCACCAGCCACATTACTCACTGCATGAGCAACCTACTATTACTTATGCAATGAACAGGTATTAGGAGTTACATAGAATAGTGCGGAGATTAGTGCCACACTTCCTGAACTTCGGTTATGTTTATCCACAGGGTTTATATTTAGAACAAAATGGATGCCATTTTGAGTGGGTGTGTTTGTGGGTCTGTGTGTGTAAGTGCATGCTTATGTGTTTTTAAGTATGTCTTAAGAGAACAGTGTCTGCAGGTGAGTTAATGTTTATGTGTCATCATTGCTTTTCATTAGCATGCGGAGAATGTAAAGAGGCCTCAGACTCGTGTTAAAATGGCTCATTGATTCCCGCTGAGGGTAAAATGGAGCTACTGATTAACCTGACACCACAGACCGCACATAGAGGTCAGATAACAGCAGTAAATGTACATATTTATTGTCTCTATGTCCATCAGCAAACAGATCAAAACTGAGGAGTGAAAGCAAGACTTGTTCCATAAATGTTAAACATGCAGGACGTTGTTTAGCATTGCTGCTGACTACAGGAGGGAATCCTTGTAAATTGTGTTGAATTTGATTGATTATTGATTTGTTTTAAGACAAATCATTGTCTTTACCTAACCCCTGCTTACCCTGCTTTTAGCATCTTAGCTTGTTTGCTGTCCTGTGGCACCTTGTGATATACAGTGTTCGTTCAGGCCGTGTTTGCACATGCGTTTTTTTGATAGGTTTGATATGATAGGTACTATCATATGTTCCCCTTATTGGGGACCAAATGGGGTGTTTTTGAGAGGACATGTTGCAGATTTGTAGATAGCTAGAGATCCCGAAACACAGGAGGTCTCAAATAAACCGGCAAATTCCCTCTTCCTGGTGAACAAAGGTATCAAATACCAAAACCTATGAATCAATGAATGAGAATGCTACAGTTTAGTATTATTAACTCATGCCACCTCCTGTATCTATATAAACAGTGATTTATTGTCGCACTATGTTATTTACCTGGTAAAATCTGTAATAAACCATGGTGCCAGGCTCCATCTAAAATGGTCTCTTTCCAGAAACGTGCAGTAGTTGACAACATGACGTTTACTTCCTGTATGAACTTCTTTGTTCCTGCAGCACATTTAAAGTGACATGTCTGCATGTGTCACAGTGTAACAGGAAGTCATACATTTTTAAATAGTCAGCTCCACACCTTTTGTTAATGACTGTCCACAGTCAGTTGTTGTCTCGATGTCTTTGTTGTGACAACTTGACACCAACAAAACCATGGTTATGGTTAAATGGGGTTTAATGATTAATCCAAATTACTATTGTAGTTGAGGTCAGGTATAAATTTACACTGAGTTGACAAAAAAGCTCACATATGTTTATGGTGATGTAAAATATCCAAACAGCCTCTTTAAAGAAACAGTGAGGAAATTCTGTCTCCCCCTTCTGGCAGTAAGAATAATTACACAAAACCAATGCTGATGCATGTGTTAAACCTATGGTGAGGTGACCCCTCCATTGATGGGTAACACGGGATAAGAGCTGAGCTAACCCAGCTATAGGACCCAGTGAGAGTGAGTGAAAAGACAACGTCAACTGTGCGTTTAAGCACATTAATGGAGTAATACATTGGGAATGCAGACATGTTGAAATGTTTTTATTTAGTTATCATCGTAGGAATGTAACAGTCATTGTGCAGCAGGTTGTCACATGGAAGAAAAATGTGAGAACTGCATAAAGAATGTGAAGCCTGCTGAAATTCAAATGTATGAAATCAAGTTCTACAGACAAGAATCCAGTGTAAGTGTACACTTTAGTAATTAACAAAATAAATTATATAAAAAAAGTTTTTATATATTAAAACACAGCACAGATACACTCCAGGCTGTAATGTAATTAATTTATAGAAACAAATAGAAAAATAAAACAATAAATAAACCAGACAAAGTGGTGGAAATGTATCATGTTTTACAGACTGAGGCCTACAAGGATCTCTACAAGAATCTACAGTCACATTGGCTCCATCTTACTCCTCATGTGGGCGGTTTCCCCCACAGAAACTGTTTTTGTCTCTCTTACAATTCATCTTTTCAAACTGAGTATAACAGGTGTCGAAACTTTAGAAGCACTAAAGCGCCGCTGTTTTTTTTTGACCATTTTAATCTCTTTGTGGCAATCTCCACACTCAATAAAGCCATGTGACGTGCAGTACGGGAGTATGTGTGGGAGTAATAATAATAAAAACACACACAGAACGTGAGCCTTTTCAGGAAACATTGAGAATTGTGTTGAAAATCCTTTTAAATAGTCTGGACTCCTTTGTAACCCTGCCGCTTCTGATGACGTGCGAATCTGTTTCTCTTATACCTGCAACAACACACAACACATTAAAGTCGTCACTTTAGCGTCATTGTTCTGATATGTAGTTTAGAGATTATAATCTCTGGTTCAATGCTGGAGAAAGACGTTATGAACTAAAAAAGTAGACATCCAAATGCTGGCCCGAATTGTCAATGCCCTTGGTAGAGTACAAGAAATGATTTATAGGCTTTAAAAGGAATGAGATGAGTTACACTGCTCTGTCTTATTTAACTTAGAGGGAAGTCAAACAACTTTGTGGTCTGAGAAAATGGACAATATTGGCCTCTGAACATGGCTCAAGGTCTCATCACAAAGATATGGAGGCAACACTAGGCGAGAATACAAAAAAACTGCGTCATCTCATTTGATATTGATGAAAAGCAGGATCAGGACAACATTTCCAGGGACAATCTGTCTTTCTGCGAGAGATTTCTCCAGGGATTTGTAAAGGTGGAGAACATTCCCAACCTAGAGATGAGGCCTCTGCTTTAGGGCATGTGAAAGGGACTACTGCTACCTGGAAAAGAGTCACACCTGTTCCGGGGCCTCCTGTTCCGATCTGAGGCAGCTATGGTAGAAAACCAAGGGCCAGGTCCAAAATCACCCTCTACCTCCCACGACCCTTATATGATGGACTGGACAAACACCCTCTACCTCAGGCCACAGTTTTAATTCTACCTTATTATTACACACACACACACAAACGACAGCCTTACCATTTGCAGAAGAAGTACAGCGCTCCAGCCAGGCCTATTATCAGCAGGCTCACAAAGAAAATGGCGACAATTATTTGCTCTTCACTCATTGGCTGAACAACAAGCTCAGGAGTGCCACACCTGGGGCCGTAGAAGCCCTGCTTGCACCTGCAACCCAAAGAGGGGTCCTGCTTAATTATACATGAGGACGGACACACACACACACACACACCTGTACACACACATGTACACACACACACATGTGGAGGATCATACTTGCAGTGGTGTTCACTGATGTCCACCAGCAGCATGCACTGGCCGTTGTTCAGGCAGTAGTTGTCAAACGTGCTGTCACAGCTTTGAGTCGACCGCTTGGCCACATGAGGGCGCTCTGCTCCCAGTCCTGAAACAAGCAGCAACAAGAGGCGTGACTGGAAACTCTGCTCATGAACTAAGCTGCAAATTAAAACATAGAGCAGCTGTTGCTGTTGTCATTTAGTCCTTCTACTGTGTTATATTTTATACTTGCAAGAATAAAACATATTTAACCCTTAAATACTCAAATAACACCGCTTACAACAAAACAGATCATTTTGTTTTGACATCTAATCCAACACATTTGGTGTGATATTATGTTTTTTTTCAGGTTTTAAAACCTTTACATGAATGTGTTTCTATAAAGTGCCAGAAAAAATGCACAATGCCCAAGTGACACCTTTACGTCAGACTAAAATACTTTTAGTTTAAAATTGCAAAAAGAGAAAAAGCTAATCAATGCCTGAAGCAGCTACAATTTTTAAGTGTCATAACCTAATTTAATAGCACAATATTTCAATCATCTGCTGCATACCTGCAGTCAGAGAGGCGCTGTCCTGCAGTCGGAGTGAAACACTCTTGGTGAGAACATATGGCCAGATCAGCGTGACACCTGTTGAACAGAGGAACAACAAACATGTTTCATTATTATACTATGTAAGAGTGTAGGGAGTCCTGTGTAGCCATATTTTAATTTTTATAAGCACCGGTAGATATGCAGCCCGCTCAGAATGCACTGCATTTAATTTCATTTGAATAATTTTAGGTGCTCAAAATGATCCAAATAGGCTTATTAAAAAGGGTATTTATATTTATATGTAATATTATCCTATTCAGACATTCATTAACCCTTTGACCTAATTTCACTAGTCATCACAGACGACTGCAGCATGATGCACAGACCTGTGCAGGGTGTACCCCGCCTCTCATTGGATGGATGGATGGATGGATGGATGGACAATGTGAGGAATGAGGTTGCGAATAATTAGCTCCTCTGCCAGTTTTAGGCGGAGCGGCGTGGTTCAACTTGTGTTGTCTGGCCCACATGCCTGTACCAGCCTGCACAACCTTATATTGCACAGCATCTGCAGACGCCCACATTCCAGATAAAAAAAACACACAAATCTGGGTGCAAGATGTGTCTGGATATGACTCGCTATGAACCTGGTTAAACTTGCTGTAAAAGCTGCCAGTTTCTGTTTCCATGTGTTGTTATGGCTGCAGAGGGATGTTTCTCTGTTTTTAAGTATCGCAGTTGAGGCTGGTTGTTGGGTGTTTCTGATGTGGATGGTTGGTGTATAAAATACACACCATGCTGGACGTAGTGACAAAGTAACTGTTAGGGCCAGATTATATGTTTGATGTATGTATGTTATATTTAAGACCTGTTCTAATTTAAAATATACAAAAACTGTATAGTTGATCCTGTATTGTGCATGTACATTTTAGAAGGATCGGAACGAAGGAGAGCCGACGTGCTTGCAGCTGGAAGGTATATAGCTTTTTGATGTGGTCTGTGTACTATTGTAGACAGTGTGGATAATTGAGCTACATAGATATGAGTCAGAAAACCTAGGCTGCCTACACGAGGAAGTGACTGAATTTATTGGACGTATGACAGAAAATTTGCCACAACGGTAACTTTTATTTATATCGTAGGCAGTGACCCGCATGCTTTTAATACCAGTTTTATCTCATCACATGAGAACTGTGAAAGGCTCGGGCTGTTTTACTCTGTAAACATCACAGCTGCACGTAACTCTTTATCAAATGTAGTCAAGGGAGGAAAGGCTATCAGCTCAGACGGAGTCCCACAGACAGCCTGTTAATCACAACCCTCAGTCAAAATAAACCAAGGAATAAACCAACAAACACCAATCATCTTGGTATAATACACCTGCTTGATCATCAATAAGGGTAAATAACTGCACATTTAAAAATGCATGTCAGGACCTCTCACCTGTATGTTGTGACCCTCTGGAGGGACCTGACCCTTAGGTCGCATACCTTTGCCCTTATTAACTACACTAAGAGCAGTTTAAACTAAATCCACAATTAACAGCCATGATCTTTACAGCAGAATAATGAACCATATCTGATCTGTATTTTAAGTCATCAGGGTGATATTGCAGTGTAGTATGCTGCTTTTAATGCTAATAGGCTGCTGCTGCTGGCCACACCCCCTCACTGATATAGGCTAAATGTCATGGCTGAAAATGAGTCAATAGAACTAATATTGCTGTAATGAAAGCACGGTTCAACTGTGAAAGACTTTACCCAATTGTGACATCATAAGGGGCTACAAACAATAAATGGCTCGTTCAGACAGAGGAAGGAGACAAGAGTCTGATGTCATCAGATTTTAAGATTGACACATGATAAAAAATAATTTGTTTTTTTGATCAATATGTCTCCTTAAAATCCTTCTGAGCACTGAGGACGGTATTTATTAATTTCCTCTTAGTTTGTATTGGGACTTTAGAAGAATGATTCTGAACTAGGAAATGACAGAGCTGACCTGACCGCACATATTTGAAGTCATAAAGCTGCATTCATCATTTAATTGTCAACATCCTGCAGCATCCCTCAGGCTCTGGGCGTCAGCTCATTAAAATCCTGCATCTGTCTCAAAAACTTCCACCCTGGTTAGTTTCATGTGAAGAAACAGGCAGGTGACTTAGTTCTTACAGATTTTTAGATACTTTCACACACATTGAATTCAATACTCAGTTCTGAAATAAGACATTTTCATGCTTTAAGTTCACATAAAGAATGTAAAGCTACTGTGTCCATAAGTCAGTACTTTAAAGTAATAAATCAGGCTTACATTATATCATAATCTTGAAGCATTTTAACAGAGCAGATCACCTAAGCTACAACTTTGTTTGTGTTGCAACTGACCTGAGTTAAACTCCACACCTGAATTCTGCTATTTATTGTCTCTAAACGTCAAAATCATCCTGTGAAATGTAACAAAAAGTGTCTTACCGATCAGTGAGAGCAGTGCTGACGCTTTACTGTTTCCCATTTCAGAGTCGCTGACAGGGAGGCTCGGTCGTCTGACTTGTTGAGATAAGTGTTAGGTAAAGGAGCAGGCAGGAAGGCAGGCGATGCCTCTGCTGACAATGACGAGCAGTGGGCTTAGCGCTGCGGTCTGGGTGTGGTGACAGACTGCTGTAATTTATATAATTTCACCCTTCAAAGGTCCAAACACAAAGGCAGACCCTGCAGGCACGGGATAGTAAATGCTTGTACCCTGAGCCATCACTTTATCACTGAGACATCTCTTTACATGGAGGTCAGATCTTCATTTTGTTCAGATACAGGAATGAGTTGCACAAACACTCAGACACTCTAAATCCCTAATCCCTAATCCTGTAGGTGTTATCAGCAAATTATATAAGAATTATTAAGTAAGTATGATGGTTATGATTTCCCACTGCAGGAAATAAGACCATATAAATAATATTTAGGCTCATAGACTGTATACACAAAACAAATATTTACACAACATAAACGTAAATTGTCAAAATTCCACTGTGCTACTGGCATTAAAAGGATGGATCCACAGTGGGCGAGCTACTCGGCTAAAAAAGGTTTTTCAGCACTCTGACTAGAAACTGTTCAACTTCAAATTTACATGAAATAATCCAAAAAAAGTGTTAAGTAAAGTTAACCCTTTCTGTATCTTTTAAAACCTGTAAAAGCATTAGCATGTTAGCACTACCAGTTCCACATCATGGTTTAATAATAAAAATGACATTCTGCATGCAGTTAGTCCACGTTTAAAGCATTTGGTGACACTTTAGCTGAAGTCGCTCGACAGACACGATGATTTTTATAATCCACTGTTTCATGGCATCCAGTCACAGGGTGTCACCCAATGATAATGACTCATTTTTTCAAGTTCAGTTTGTCTGTGGATCAATGGGGATAATCCCTTCAAAGCAACAGGTTTAATTTATATTATTTATTCATATATTTATGTTTGTTCCAATGTAACCGGAGGAGCCTTAAAAATAATAAAACTATACGTTTTGTGTGTGTTTTTCAGCGTTCAGTTACACAAAACTCAAACAATGTGCAGAATCTTTTTCACACATTTATTACAAAACCTTAAATAAATTGAAAACTACAATAACTTAAATATTACAATAAATATTTGTTCTCTGCACTTAGACTTAAAGCATTTTCTTTTTCCAGTGAGTGACAGTGGTGGCAACAGTAATGAAGATGATGAAGAGGAGGATGAAGAGCAGCGAGCTGCAGTATTCACACCGAAGTCTCAGAAGGTACAGATTTAATGAGCGGGGCCGATTTTTTACATCTGAAAACAAACAAACATGTTAACTGTCAATCTAAATGTTATTATAACATTAAACTGTGTTTTTCCATAGTTCATGCAGAGAGCATCTCACCTCTTGTAGGCACAGCAGTAAATCAGAATGGCCAGGAGGATGATGACCATGATGACCCCGAAGCTGATGCCGATCAGCTCCTCCCACTCAGGCTGGGTGCGCGTGGATTCAGTGAAGAACATGCAGCGCTGCCCGCTGTATGAAGCAGCACAGCTGCAGAGCAGAGAGGGGAGGAATGCATTACAAACACGAGCCAACATGGAGAATATTTTTCATTGACACCATCCAGGTTCTTTTATAAACAGACATAATGTGTTTATGGCTCATAAAAAAACTTACATGCAGAAAGGTTTTTCACTGTCTTGAGGATATATGCACTTGCCACCGTTTTGACAGAAATTTTCATGTTCGCTTTCACAGGATCTGTGCACACGCTGGACTTGAGGTTCCGCCACGCTGCCTGCACAAAGAGAGAGAGAGAGAGAGGCGGATTAGTGCTGCAGAAATGTAATGAGAAAATAATCAAACACAATAACATGAAGTTTTTCTGCCTAAGATTAATTCTCATCAATACATCGGTTAGTTATTGAGTGACAAAACTAGGTGGTAATGACAAATGACATTATAAGAACTATATGGAACCCTTACTGTTGCTGAGCTGCGTGGTCAGAGTTGCATTGGGAGCTGCTGTGGTGAGAAGTACAGATTGTCCTGTTTGTGTCAGGAGAAGCAGCACAGCAGCTGCTGAGAAGAAGGCTGGAAGGAAAGAACAGAAAAAAATATGATGATGAGCTGCTACTGTGATACTTAAAGAGTCAAAACCAGCTTTATTGTCAATACTGCCCCACAACATATAACTTAAATATAAGGTATAAAAAGAATATGGCACAGTGTATAAGGTACAAGTTAACAGTGCAAAACTGTGCAGTTATGTCACAGATGTAAACAGTCCAGAGTGAGATGCTTATTAATAAGAAATGTTACCTCTCTGCAGGTACGTCTGTCCCTGGGTAAACATCCTGTCGTCTGATAGTGATGATGATGTGGTGATGTGCTCAGCTCCTTCTGTCTTCACAGTGTAACCCACAACAGGCTTCCACTGAGCTTTTATACACTTTCACCTGAAGAATTTGTTTGGAAAAAAATGAAAGGTATTTCCTTCTCCACCTGCATCATTTCCTTCATTTGCAGTGACTCTCTACATGCAGAGACAAAGTCTGGAGCGTAATGGGGGCACGTGATCGCCTAAAAGCGAGCTTATTCTTTGGAAGTGCCCAAACAAGCCCTTTCACTCAGCTGCATGCCTGCGCTTCCCTTCCAGCTTTCAGAAGTTGCTTCACTGCTGATTAAAGGCGTTGGGTAACTCTTTTCACAGCGACGGAAATCACTTTTTGGCAGACAATCACTTTTTTGGCACAACACCGGTCCATCAGGAATCATCCCGAATCTCCAGATGAGCCTCTCCGGGCCTGGGATGTTTCATTCAATGAAAAATGCATGAAAATACATCCATGGTTGATTCATTTGTAAATTGAAATAACTGTCACTTGTGGACTTCCTGGAACATGTTGTGAAACATGTCACCTTGGCAACCCTGTGATGTTTTAGTGCAGCGCAGTTTGACCTGAATCTGAAACTTTATTTAACTCCATCAGCCCAACAGTGACGTCTATTCCCTGTCCTTAAACCCTTATATTAAAGCATTTATTTTAATGCTATAAACAGCGCACCAACAATAACAGATTAAATGACACACAATATTAAATATATTTTATCACAGATGCTTTCATTTTTTATGATGACTGCAGTTTTTAGTTCTATAGAAAGTCTATATATATAAAGGTTTCTTAATCTTAATCTTAATAACCTTAAACCAGCTCATAGTACACTGTAAAAACATTTAAATAAACACCCTGAGAAGCAAATGCCCCCATGAATGTCAAAGATCAAATGAGAAATTGAAGTATTGGCACAGAATCATTTTGCATTTATTATTCCTTTTTTTATCCTCCAATGAACCAAACCAACCTCAGTAGAAAAAATAGTAAATTTAAACTCTTAAAAAGTGAAATCTGAAACAAATAACTTGAATAAATAAATAAATATAAACACAGTACATGTCAAGTAGTTTTTGTCCAGCAGGTATGCAGCTTGATTATGGTGTATAAATAAAAGTGTCCCACATGTTGGCATGGTTTGCTCATAAATAAATACATGTATGTCTGTATGCTCTGCAGCATTCATTAAGAAAATGGCTTTTTTTTACTGTGTTTAATGCATCAGTGCATTTCTGGCAGCAGTCACAGTGTTCCTCATCAGCATGGCGACCGTCATTGGGCCCACACCTCCGGGAACAGGAGTGATAAAAGCTGCTTTCTGCTTCACTCCTATAACACATCGAATAAGCCGTTGAGCAACTTATTTCGTTTCCAGAGAACTGCAGCAAACAGGAAAAGCTTCATCTTGAATCTAGTTTCGGTAGAAACTAAATCCATTCATAAAAACAAATACGACATTTAATTTACCCTCAAAATCCACATCGCCGATGAGCCGCAGCTTCCCTGTTTTAGGGTCAGGGATGCGATTTATGCCCACGTCGATGACTGCTGCACCTTCTTTGACCATATCAGCTGTGATGAGCCCAGGAACGCCTGGAGACAGAGGAGAACTACTTTGTGTATAGTGTTGGCTATTGAACTCTGTCAGTACCACAGAGCACCAGTGCACCATGTCTGGTTCTATTTATCCAGGTAACATTATACCCAAATGTTCAAAGACACTCGCCACTGGCAGAACTGATGCAGTGAATCAAAGAAGACATCTTAGGGAAAAATGCTTTATATAGATTTGTTGGGGGGTCTTGTTTTTGTGGCTTTGATGAGTGCCCACTTCGGGTAGCCACACGGGTAGGGCCACATGAAGGCCCTGCAAACATGTGGCTACCCGAAGTGGACACTCATCAAAGCCACAAAAACAAGACCCCCCAACAACAAGAAGAAGGACAACACCAGGCGGAGAAAGAACATCTCCATTCCATATGTGTCAGGAGTATCAGAGAAACTCCGCAGGATCTTCAACAACCATGACATCCCGGTCCATTTCAAACCTATGACAACACTGAGACAGAGACTGGTTCAACCGAAGGATAAGATTCCCAGGGAGAAACACAGCAATGTGATATATGCAGTCCAGTGCAGTGAGGAATGCTCTGATCTGTACATTGGAGAAACTAAACAACCACTCCACAGAAGAATGGCTCAGCACAGGAGAGCCACCTCTTCAGGACAAGACTCAGCTGTTCACCTCCACCTCAAAGACAAAGGACACTCCTTTGAGGACAACAACGTTCACATTTTAGACAGGGAGGAAAGGTGGTATGAAAGAGGAGTTAAGGAAGCCATCTATGTTAAGCTGGAAAAACCTTCCCTTAACAGAGGTGGTGGCCTCAGACATCATCTTTCTACCACATACAATGCAGTGATTCCATCCATTCCCAGGAAGTTTGCACATACTCACAGCAAGAACAAAGGGCTGTCAACCAGTCCCCCTCCGGCAGTTTCATAGTCGTTAGCCAGTCGTTAGACACACCTGGCCCAGTCAGCCAGAACATCACAGGTAAGTATGGAAACATTTAGTGCTATTGTTTTTAATTTTTTTTTTAAGTTTTACCCAGACCCACCCACATAGGTCTGTAACCACATATAAACCATGTTTCCCCACCAAACAGTTAGAACTGATGAAGCTGCTTGGATGAGCAGCGAAACGTCTTCTAGAAAACTCTACAAGTCCAGACGCCTTGCTTCAATCTTCTCTACGTTTCCCCAACCATTTGATGATTTTATTATTTTCTCAAGAGAAGCAAAATCTTGGTTTTTAGAAAACCAGAGTTGTACACACTGACATTATTATTTCAATATTGCTAGTACCTGTGTACGTTTTATTAATCAGGTATTGAACACGTACTCAGGATGCATAACCACTTGCACTTTACTGTATACAAGTTGGTGAATGATTATTATGACTAATAAATAGAAATATGTTTTAGCTGTTTTTTTATGTATATAAAATATATATATATATATATATATATATATATATATATATATATATATATACACACACACAGATGTTCTTAAATTTCCTCCTATGATTATAAGTATGATGTCTGATGTGGTTGTTGTAGTGGGACTACAGATGGAAATTAGCTTGTGAGCTACAATCTGGTATAAGCATCTCTGTTCTTTTGAGCTTAATGTTATTGTACATTGTCCCAATAAATAAACTCAAACTCCAAAAAAAAAAATTGCACGGTTGCTTGGTTAAAAGGCATCTGCAGCCACCCTGATGCTTCTCTTCAAAGTTCTAAACAAAAACAGAGAGATCTCAGTTCTGGAGGTTCCCTTAAGTTATGATAACAAAATCACTGAACTGCAGAGCACCTTCTCCTTTCTGCAGCAATCTGTGAACACCATGAAAAAACACACTCCAACCATGACTTGTTGCATATCTAAGCTAACCCCCTGAGCTTACTGAGTGTACAAGGCAGGAAGTTAGTTGAGTTATACAACTGCTCCCCAAATTCACCTTTGCATCCCTACAGCATTATGTTACCACAGAGTCTTTCGACAGAGCTGCTGCCCTGTGGTGATTAATGGCCTCACATTCCAACTGCCACAGATCGCTATTGTTCTTGAAGGAAGCTGTAATCCGTGACTGTGATGAGGCAGAGTAACAGATAAATATACGGAAGCAGTGATGTTGATTATTTTCACAATCCCTATCTGGTTTTTGCAATACCAAGCCACACACACTTATTCCTTTTATGCCAGTTAAAGCACAAGGAAACCATCTGAAAATGTAAAACAATAAGAATGGAGACAATGCAGTGATTTGAAAGTCAAAATGATGATTACTCAGATTACATTTGATCTAATGTGTTTATACTGGCTGTGCTATTTACACACACTGAAAATTAGAACGCAGTATTTTACTCTAAATGAGAAATTGCACAGTTTTCTGTGATTAATTTACGATGAATAACCACTTTTCCTTCTCAAAACCTTTGTACAGTATCTGGAATGGTTCCACATGTTGTGATGTCATAGGTTATTATGCAAAGCCACACAGGAAGGACCGCTCTGGTAATTTTTTAAATATTTATAAATGATGTAGAGAAGATTGAAGCAAGGCGTCTGGACTTGTAGAGTTTCAAGTCCAGACGCGGAGAGTGAAGAGAGAGTGAATATCTCATTGTATCTTACATACAGTGGGGAAAAAAAGTATTTAGTCAGCCACCAATTGTGCAAGTTCTCCCACTTAAAAAGATGAGAGAGGCCTGTAATTTTCATCATATGTATACCTGAACTATGAGAGACAAAATAAGAAAAGAAAATGTAGAAAATCACATTGTAGGATTTTTAATGAATTAATTGGTAAATTCCTCAGTAAAAGAAGTATTTGGTCACCTACAAACAAGCAAGATTTCTGGCTCTCACAGACCTGTAACTTTTTCTTTAAGAGGCTCCTCTGTCCTCCACTCGTTACCTGTATTAATGGCATCTGTTTGGAGTCGTTATCAGTATAAAAGACACCTGTCCACAACCTCAAACAGTCACACCCCAAACTCCACTATGGCCAAGACCAAAGAGCTGTCAAAGGACACCAGAAACAAAATTGTAGACCTGCACCAGGCTGGGAAGACTGAATCTGCAATAGGTAAGCAGCTTGGTGTGAAGAAATCAACTGTGGGAGCAATTATTAGAAAATGGAAGACATACAAGACCACTGATAATCTCCCTCGATCTGGGGCTCCACGCAAGATCTCACCCCGTGGGGTCAAAATGATCACCAGAACTGTGAGCAAAAATCCCAAAACCACACGGGGGGACCTAGTGAATGACCTCCGGAGAGCTGGGACCAAAGTAACAAAAGCTACCATCAGTAACACACTGCGCCGCCAGGGACTCAAATCCTGCAGTGCCAGACGTGTCCCCCTGCTTAAACCAGTACATATCCAGGCCCGTTTGAAGTTTGCTAGAGAGCATTTGGATGATCCAGAAGAGGATTGGGAGAATGTCATATGGTCAAATGAAACCAAAATAGAACTTTTTGGTAAAAACTCAACTTGTCGTGTTTGGAGGAGAAAGAATGCTGAGTTGCATCCGAAGAACACCATACCTACTGTGAAGCATGGGGGTGGAAACATCATGCTTTGGGGCTGTTTTTCTGCAAAGGGACCTGGACGACTGATCCGTGTAAATGAAAGAATGAATGGGGCCATGTATCGTGAGATTTTGAGTGAAAACCTCCTTCCATCAGCAAGGGCATTGAAGATGAAACGTGGCTGGGTCTTTCAACATGACAATGATCCCAAACACACCGCCCGGGCAACAACGGAGTGGCTTCGTAAGAAGCATTTCAAGGTCCTGGAGTGGCCTAGCCAGTCTCCAGATCTCAACCCCATAGAAAATCTTTGGAGGGAGTTGAAAGTCCGTGTTACCCAGCGTCAGCCCCAAAACATTACTGCTCTAGAGGAGATCTGCATGGAGGAATGGGCCAAAATACCAGCAAAAGTGTGTGAAAACCTTGTGAAGACTTACAGAAAACGTTTGACCTCTGTCATTGCCAACAAAGGGTATATAACAAAGTATTGAGATGACATTTTGTTATTGACCAAATACTTATTTTCCACCATAATTTGCAAATAAATTCTTTAAAAATCCTACAATGTGATTTTCTGGATTTTTGTTTCTCATTTTGTCTCTCATAGTTGAGGTATACCTGTGATGAAAATTACAGGGCTCTCTCATCTTTTTAAATAGGAGAACTTGCACAATTGGTGGCTGACTAAATACTTTTTTCCCCCACTGTATAATGACAATAAAGATATTCAATTCTATGCCAAATTTCATAGGTCAATTATTAATTTAAAACTAGATAATATAATTTAATATAAGCTGAGGAAACATGGTTTGACCGCTGGTTGGGAGTTTCAATTGTATGACACTAATTGTGCAAATGACGACTGATGAGTACTGCACCCTTAAGCTGACAGATGTGCTACAAAACCCTCAGCTTGGTTTTTACCATTTTTTTAAATGACATGTCCCTCGTTGGGTTAAATACCTGCAGCTGCGATGATGATATCAGCCAGACTGGTCAGCTCTTTCAGCTGCTCCCTCGGTGTACACCTGTGGGCAATGGTCACTGTGGCATCCCCTGAAAGGAACAAAAATGTTCAGTCGTCACGAATAAATGTCTGTTTGGAACATAACTACCAGTGAATGTCATCAATGTCTACTTTTGACATTGATGGTTTTATTAAGAGTGGATGTTTCAAAGATCTCCTAAGGCGTAAAGGCCTGCATTCCATCGATTTCTGTCCAGGTGCAAGTAGGTTTAAAAAAAACACAGTTTGGTCAAATTGTGGGCAGAAAACATATGTTTCAATTAATTTGATTGCATCTATCTATTTAATTTAACATAAGATGTGACAGAATTATTATTACAGTCAACAAATTCATGTATTTTGAGTGTGCCGGTGTTGCAGTGAAGATGACTGATGTTGTCGGTTATTACACAATGAGGAAAACCCAGCATGATACAAACTCCAATGTTGATCTGAAATGTGTGAGGACACCCTGCATAGTCACGGATCAACTGGGAACAGAAATGCTGATGTGGAGCAAGATTGAAAAAAAAAACAAAGTGTCAGGGATTCTGAGAAGAAGCAGAAGAAGGAAAAGGCGAGTCACAGCATGTCAGCCTTGCAGGTTGAATACCTGATGAAATCTGTGCTCACTTGTATTAGGTGTGCTGTGGGTCACAGTGTGGGGGTTTGACTTCCTCTTGGGGCCAGCAAAAGGGGGGCTGTTCAGAGAATAACGACCTTTTTTGATGTTAAGGATCTGTCTCAGGACCTGTTCTCTAGATCAGTGGTCCCCAACCACCGGGCCGGGGACCGGTACCGGTCCGTGGGTCATTTGGTACCGGGCCGCACAGAAAGACTGAGCAAAACATATATTATTCATTATCTGAGTCTGAAAGCTGTTTCATTTATAAATCGATCAGATTCATCCGCCTGTGCCTTTAAGCACCTGCCCAGACGCTTGTCTCGGTCACGGGATACGGAACCCCAAAATTAAGCCCACAAGCAGCAAAAATGAATAAAAAACAAACGTCTTTGGAGAGCTTCTTCGGAAAGGGGAAAAGGCCTAACGAGGAGACAGAAGAAGAGGAGCCTACCCCTTCAAAGAAAAAGAAACCCGCATTTAAAAGACTATATCAGGAGTCCTATTTAAAATACGGATTTATTGCAACAGGTGATTCTCACACACCAAGTCCGCTCTGAGTGATGTGGCGACAGACTCGCAAATGAGGCAACGAAGCCTTCAAAACTGCGAGACCGAGCACCCTGCATTAAAAGACAAGCCATGGAAGAAAACATGAACAAGAACGACTGAAGCAATTAATGACGGCCAAAACAAAATTACGGAGTGGACTGGACATAAGAAACACACTTCGGGTGTCATGTCTCCCATTATCCCTAGATGGGACCGCCTCATTGCTGGGAAAGTGAGAATTTTTTTTTTTCTGTGCCGGTCCGTGAAAGTATTGTTTTACATGATACCGGTCCGTGGTGCAAAAAAGGTTGGGGACCGCTGCTCTAGATAGTGTGGCAGAACAGGACCAGACCAGACCAGACCAGACCACTTGATATTGGGATTTTCATGGCGTGCAAGTGTGAGTGAGTTAGTTACACCTTGCTGTACTTAGACAAGTCAAGCATATCTTATTGCTTCATCTACACATGCAATGCCATTCCCAATCCTATCCCTTCTTCCTGAAGCCTTATAAGGACTTCCAGTGCCTGTATTCTTCCCTCCACACGCCCTCTTTTCTTCTTTCTTTCCAGCAGGGTGTGCAGCAGCATTTTTCTTTTGTTTGATTAAAAAGTCATTAAAGCCTTAATTTATTGGTTATGACTGGACAAAAGAAAAAATTCCTTCAGGGAAACCAAGATGGTGCAATATTACTTTCCTACATCCAACCATCTGCCAAGCATAATGCAATGCTGACACATGCACACACACATTCTTACCCCCAGGTCGTTCATGGTTGCGATCGGTGTGCAGCAACATTGCGATTGGCATTCCAACATTTTTGGAGCGACCTGCGACAAGGACATTCTTTCCCACAGTCTCAATACCTGCATAAACATAGTTCCAGGAGAAAACGTTTGATTTGAATGTACTGCAGGTAGCCAAACTGTCAGCTTAACTCGGACTTAACTGGAAAAAACAGCTATCAAATGATCAGCCTGACAGCTTGGCTCCACTGTGTCTGTGTGAATGTTGACGTCGATAAACAGTTTTACTTTTTGGAATAAATACACATGGAAGGTGTCAGCTCATGTTGTCAGCTAATAGCTCAGAGCTTTAATTGTTGTACGGCTGTGAACAATAAAGGTGCTTCAAGCCGAAAAGCAAAGTGGATGGTGACCACAGTTTGAAAAGATGAACACACAGCAGTATATTTAGGGAAGTTAGGTGGAAACAAAGCTGCTGGATGTGCAAAGAAAAAGTTAACTAAACAATCAAATTGGATCAAATTGACCTGGCCCCCAAATGTTTTTTGGAATTCAGAAGAAGCAGCTCATGCTGTTCAAGGAGAGTGGACGGAAATTCCACTGAAACCATGTCAGAGCTGACAGCTAATCAGTTTGAGGAGGGGTATTTCAAATATTTTCTGAGGGCTGACAGTGAAAGGAGCAACAATGCCGTTTAAAAAGCAGAGCAATCATGACCTCCATAAATGCTACATCCAAAAAATGAAAGGTAGATATTGTCAAGGTCCATCACATCCATCACTGACAGCATCTCCAGTATGCAATAATAACCAAAGGCAAGTAAATCTCTACAGGTGTAGAGCCAGATTTGAATAAAAGCTCAGTTTATGAATAACAGCACCCTCCTCTGGAAATGACCAACAAGATATATGCCATGACAGCAAGTTTCCATTTTTTTTTGGCATCTCAGTCGTGCCAAAATTAAGTCATCTTGCAGGAACTAGTCCCAGTATTTTATTTTAATTTAACACTATCTGCTCAACTGAAAGAAACATGTGTTATTAGACTTCCACATATTTCATGGGAATACAAAATTAAGGCCTGGTGCATTAGCACAGTGGACATAGTTTAGGTGGAAGAAGGATTTAAAGCACCATCTAGTGGCCCAGGCCCGTAAGGATTGGGCATATAGAGGGTGCCCATCTCTTGTTTTTTTCTTAAGGGTTAACTACTGTATAAACTATACACATTTCACAGCTAGGGTGTATTAAGACAACAATTAATTCAGCTCATGTTAGGTAAATGAGGTGATGAAGATTGTGGTAGCTTGCCTGCTCTTTTGATGATCTCCCATACAGCTGCGGGTGTGGCAGGTACCATGGATCTCTGGTCAAGGCAAAGCTTCCCGATATTCACGATGTGGAAGCCATCTACATCCTTCTCTGGAGCGATGGCGTTACACACTGCACGCTCATTGATGTGCTCTGAAGATTGGGAACAACAGCTGCTCAGTGTTTATTCTAGCATAGGCCAGGAACTTATCAATCACCCAACAGACTGCACTGTACAGCCCAGTTAACATTGGTTTAGTCTGATGTCAGCTGTGGCACCTTTGTTTACCTGGAAGTGGCAGCTGCACCAAGAGGCCACTGACCCTCCAATCACGGTTCATCTTGTCAATGAGCTCCAGTAACTCCTCCTGGGACACCGAGCTAGGCTTCATCACAGTGTCACTGGAAATACCTGGAGAGCACATCATAATGTCATAATGTAGCATGACTTTACACCACATTACACTCAGAATGTGTTCATTCATGTGTATCAGTATTTACATGCATGCTACAAAAAATGTCAGGTACATGTTTGTTTGTTGATCAGCATGATGCACGTTATGCATAGAGTGCGCTCATATCTGACCCAGAATGCTGGCTGCCCGGGTCTTGTTCTTGACGTAGGTACGACTCGCTGGGTCGTCCCCTACTAAGACCACTCCTAGATGAGGTCGCATGTTGCCCTGAGCTACCAGGTCTTCCACATCACGCTGGATTTCTCTGTGGATCTGACGAGCCAGTTCAGTCCCCGAAATCACCACAGCAGCATGTCTGAACAGGGGTAAAGACAAAAATGAATGCACATTAGTTCAACATAATTTCTTGTATATATGTACTGTTATTTCAATATATAATTTTGAGATTAGGATTCTTCTCTGCCCTTTATTTGGTTTCCCATTAAAAGGTAGCATGTTAAAAGTAACTTCTTACCCAGCAGTATGTCATTTACAGTTGCCAGTAGCAATTTCATTACCCATCAATGTGCTGATCAGTAAAGTTTACTTTGTCCTACACTGATTATTCTTCTAAAGAAAAAAAAACAAACATTTATTTATAACTACTGGATTATGGAAACTGAATTACTTAGCTGCAATAAATATATATTATATTATATATTATAATTTTTATATTTTAAGGTTATTCAATTGAAATTGGCTTGACTTTTGCACTTTGCCGCATTACGACCAATCCTCCCGATTTACGGTAAAAAAAACATCTGTTTACGTTGAAACCCGTGATGTCATTACGTAAAAAAACAGTAGCGCGTTATACTTTGCTGAGGTTAGTACAAACAAAATACCTTTAATTAAAGTGGCCGTTAGAGAATAATGAAAGGCTGAAAGCTAATTATTAAAAAAAGGTTAAAATTATATGAAACCAGCACAGTTTGAGGGTCTGGTTAGACACACCCACCGGAAACATGAATACCAAACTACGTTAGCTAAAGTAATTAACTCAAGTAACGGATTGACGTTACTTTACGCACCGGAACACAGGTGTACAGATGTATTTGTGTTTATGAAATGTTGTGATTATATGACAGACCCACGTGTTAACGTTCTTAGTTGATTAACGGCCATATAAAGTCAATATTAGCTACTAAGTGTAGCTAACCGTCCTCCTTACAGATGCAGCAGCTAGCATCACAGATGCACTCTGTTCAGCTACAACCGGCAAAAACTGCACCGCGGTGAATTATGTAATTCAGACACATCTGTTTACAACATTGACGGTTTCAGTACATCTGCAAACGGCATCCTACCTAAAGGTACGTCCGCTAAACCTGCCCTCTCTGCCATGACCGGTGAAAACTGCTGTCAATCACCATCCTCGGACACGTGACGGTACACACACACACGCCTTCACCGGTCCTGGAGCGTCGCTCAAAGTGTATTTAAAAAGAAAAAAAAACAGCTCGCTTTTTAAACGTACTGCCGTTTACCTCGTCGCCGACTGATGTACGTGCCTCCTCTGACTCTCGCATTTTCTGTGCATCCGCAGTTTGGCCCTGCAGCAGCGATGGTGTAACGTTAGAGGGCTATAAATCCTGAAGGAGGAGCGTAGCGGTGAAACAGAGGCCGCCATGTTTGTGTGCGTGTGGCGTTAGTGCGTGCGTGTGCGCAGATAGTATGCGCGTGCACAATAAGAGGGGGACGGGGACGGGAAGCAGCATGGCAGCGTGTATAATCTGATGAATGATAAACTGCACGTTTTGACCTCTGTGGAAGAAATTGCTTGTTTAGTATCAGATTTAATCTGTTGTGTAAACACTTTGAATCAGAATGAATTCATAAAAATAGAAGAGAGAACACAATTACTCATGTATTTGCTGCTGTATTTAGATGAGTATTTACCAGAACCAATCATAGACACTAAGGAAATGTCTGTTTTGGCTATGTAGCAAAAATAACCAAATCTGCCTTCGGCATCTTGAAGTCTCACTAATTAAGCCTGGAAGTCCAGCTGAGACATTGTGGCGCACATACGACAAAAAAACAACACAGATTCATTGATGTGATTTTTAAACATGCACACATTTAAGCATATATATATATATATATATATATGTTTTTATTTTAATTAAAGTCCATGCTTGTGCATGAAGTATGATTTGAGTTAATATTAACTCCATTCCAAGTAGAAATCAAGATAAAGCCCTGTGATAGACTGGTTGATCTGTCCAGGTTGTTCCCTACTTTGGGAATTGATTGATAAATAAAAAGGAATCTGTAAAAGGGCAAGTTATAAGTCAGATCCTCCAGCCTTACATAATGTCATGAACCAGTAAATGCCTGGGATGCAATCTATGTACTGTGCTCCTATAATGAATACTATAATTGCAGCTATGTCAGTAACTGTAGTGGTAGTTTTGCAGCTGTACCACCACTTTGCCACTAGATGGCAGCAAATATTTTATAACTGAACTGTGTTCACAATACAGTAAAATGATTAAAGTAAAAAAAAAGAATTTTCATTAATAATTTTACAATTAGGCTGTATTATGGAATATGCAATATATATGTGGGAATATATAACATATATATATATAATAATGTATGTATATTTCTTCTTACTTGTGCATCAACAAAAAGTTAAAAAGAAAATTGGACTTATATTTATTGTGTGTAAGACTCTTTCCCCAGTGAGATAATACAGCATGTAAGGGAAGCAACACTATGCTAACTATTCCGGTAAAGACCAAACAATCCAGTTCACAGTAGTGTCCATTATGCAACTGAATTCCAACATGTTGGTGCTGAAAATAAAAAATGACAGACAGGAGCACAAAAAGAGAAAATAATAATAACACAGATTTGATAATACAAAGAAACCCTTTAAACCCATGCCTGTATCACAACCTTCAGAATCACACTGTTTAGTTTGAGCTGTTCATGTCACCGCAGTATAAAAACAAACTGTTGAATTTAAGGAGCACATAATGACACATTTACAGTTGAGTAAAGGTTTGTTTGAGTGTTGGGAGAGTATTCAGAAAATCTGGTAAACACCGCACCCAACCAGGCCTGCCCTGACACGAGACCAGCAGAGAATGTACGTATTATCCACAGTGACAAAGGCTAAGCTGCAGCGTGCTTAATTAATGGCTTTTTCTGTTTGCATTGTGTAGGTTAATCACATAACACCACAAGCATTCGACTGCAAAACAACACTATTGCTATGTTTTCAGTTTTCAGTGTAAAAGCACAGACTGCACTGTGCACCCAGAACTTAATGTGAAGTGAGACGACTCCAGGAAAGCAGGAACAAAGATCAATTTCCTGTAAGTGGGATGTAGATGTGGTATTTGTTGTCTGGCTGTTAGAGAGCGGACAGTACATCTGAGGGTACATCTGAGGCACAAGGTGCTGACCCTTGAACATAATTTACGCTGTAAAAGCAAACAAACAGTTAAACATGAATTTAAATTAGCGTTCTAAGAAAATGTAGGATGACTATTGAGATCGAGTCGAAACGTGAGGTCATTTAAATGTTTTTAATATAATAATTTACAATATTTCTTTGATTAAAACTGTCCTTATAAAATGTTCCTTCCCATCTTTATCTCTGTCAGTGTCACCAAGTTCTATCAATTTGTAAAAAGACCTGAACCAGAACTCTTATAAGGCCTCGTTCACACTAAAGAAAGTCAATCCAGCTAGAGTAGGATTGAATCCGGATAGCCTTTAAACTGGATATGTTCAGACCTGTTTCAAACATGCATGTCTGCGCTCAGTCCAGTTTAATCTGGGTTAGTTCGTTGTCCTCCAAACTGCTAGGGTTAGGGTTAGGGTTCTAATAGCCAGTCTGGCTAGATCCACCTCCGAGAGGTGTATAGAGATCTATCCGGATATATCCAGATTTGGCCCGAATCCTGCTCTAGACAGATTGATTTCCCCAGTGTGAACGGGGTCTATTAGAGTTGAACCACTGCTGACGAGAACTAACTTGGAGTAAAAACACATGGAGCTGCATTTCTGTCTGCACAAAACATGGCGACCCTGTCAGGCTAAATGGCTGTGATTGTGTTTTGAATGGCCACGTCTCAAAAATGCAGCAGAACTCTGAACTCCCACCATGTAGCCTGTCAGAGTTGGATGGAATTCAAAGATTTTGTCAAACATTTTTGAGAGCTGGATGGACAGGAGAACTAGGCCTGACCTTCTTTGAACACCACCAGTTACTGGCATCAGATGGAGGCCTGGCTCCCACCACAAGCTGAGATCAAGAAGCTCCAGTCAGTCACCATGCAGGTGGGTTGTTGGATGATTTCTATGCTCTGATTTTCATTTTCAGAGAGCATTGAAACAGGATTTTTATGTTTTTATGTTGGACTGACTCACTCATCCATCAAGTCTTATTGTGTGTGTGTGAATGAATATGTGCAACTAGTAGCAGGTTAGCGTTCCAAAGCTGCCTCTGCAAAATAATAGAAGACATTATCAGTATAACCTTGTAGCTGTTATTTCTGTTCATTTTATTCTAACACAGGTTAACAGCTTTTTATTATTCTCAAGCCCCAGCTGACCTTGTGACTCATAGTTAAACATGCACAGCTCTCCATCTGAGGCCTCCCAAACAGGAAAAATAACGTGGATCGCATGAGAACAGAGGTCTGAAGACAAACGTTGCTCTCATAAATAGAAAAAACTGGATTAAAATGACAAGAAAAGTGCTCTGGTAATATGTTATATAGCTGCAGCTTTATGTAGGCTGAGAACAAAAACATAATATATGAGAGTTTAGTCCAGCCCAGTGTGGAATAACAAGGTTTGTCCAGGTCAAAAGCGTGGGTGAAAGTCAGTGAGAGTCAGTTGTTCCACCCATAACACACTGGCTGAATGGAGAGGAGTCATGTTTCAACAAGAGGCTGCATTTCTACAAATCAAAAGAAGAAGATCTGTGCTGATTCTTCCTCCTTAAACCCAAGGAGCATTTCAAACTTTTCCACTGTGAAGTCAAAAACATTTGGAACAAGAGGTTTCAGCGTAGGACGCATTTCCTAATCAATGTTTCTGAGAAAGCAGCAAATCTCTGCATCGAGGTTTTGGTTTAATTACCCTCCGAGCGACCCCTCCTTCTCCTCCTCCTCCTCCTCCTCCTCCCTCTCCTCCACCCACTGTTGTTGACTGGCTCGGCCGGTTATGTAACACACATCTATGCCTTGCGCACGTGGTGGCGCGCAGTCATAATAGACAGATCCATCCAAACATTCACCTTTAAATAAAACACAAAGTCTGATCAGATCACCGAGGATGACGCGTAAAGACGCATTCCTGCGCTCTGAGGCACAAGTCCTCCCCGCGTCTCCACCATGAAAGAAAGCAGGCAAAGGGAAGAGAGCGTGAATTAATGTGTGCGTGCTCTTAATCTGAAGGTATAATCTGCGTCTTCTCTCATCTTTTCCAGCTGTTTATATATTTCCCCGCGCCTCCCCGGGGTAAAGAACATTTGTCGGACGTGTGAGCCACACAGATTTAAAAGCCTCCACATTCATTCATTGCACTGTGTCCTCCTCGTTATTGTGTCACCTTGCCCTCGCCAGATTGACCACCACTCTCTCCCTCTCTCTCTCTCTCCCTCTCCTTCCCAGTCTCACGCTATCGCCCCCCTCCTTCATCCCAAAGCTGTCATCCAGCGTTGAGACGACGGTTCAATCCCTAAACGCCCGGATGAGAGCAGCAGCAGCAGCAGCGGGAGCAGCAGCAGGAGGCAACACTCAGTGCAACATGGTCGCATGAGTCTTCCGAGTGGAGGGCAACCATTCTAGTGGTGGTGGTGGGGGGGTGTACGACGACAACAGCCACTGCTGGAATCTGACATTTTCGACGCAACCCACGTAGAACGGTTCTGGGAAAATACAGCCAGGCAAGAGGGATAGAGGCGTGGAGGCGAAGAGGAACGGCACATTTCACCCCTGGCGGTGTCCTATTTCGTTGGTAAGTGCATTTTGTCTTGGCTTTAAAACGCTGCCCGTGTGTCTTTTCCCCTTTCGACAGGCGTTTCTGTCTCGTTTGGCCACTTTCCGTGCGCATTTCTTTGTGGCGATCAGCGTCCGTGTGAGGAAGAGCGGGGGGGGGCCTGGTAAGTGTGAAGTAGACATGTCAGTGTGTAAATCAGCTGCTGCGGCGCTCTCACGTGTTTTTATATGTATGTGTGGCTTTGGGCTTTGGGAGACAGCGGCTGTTGCGCTGGCTACAATTTATTTCAGAGTGACCCTCATATTGTTGCCACTGGCCGCAAACGACTGAATGGAGCAGCTACACGTGTGTGAGTTCACATCCGATATCACAAAAGCAGCAGTCCGTCGTGTCCGCTGCGTGGCGGCGGCCTCTGCGTGGGTCTAAAAGCGGCGTGGGGAGCTGGAAAAGCGAAGCGCAGCCTCGCAGAGCCGCTTTTAATCATTCGGCTGTTAATCACGCGAGTTCATTTCCCTCTGTTGAGCTTTTCGTGCACTGTTTGACGACAAGGCGGGTCGACGTCTGAGCATGCGCAGTATACGCGACGCCAATGCTGCTTTTATTGCCCAACAATTACAATAGTTAAATTGAGTCTGTCCCACTCCAAACATCTCAGAGCTATGAATCATTTCTCTGAGCGTCACTGCAGCGCTGATGTGTCCCGGTGAACACGGGAAATCAGCAGAACCCGTTCACATGCGCGCATCTGGGAGGTTTGATATTTATTATAACACAGAATATGTTCCTGCTGCTCCACGCAAGCCTGACACTCACTGATTAATGTATTTATGTATATAAAACAGTGGAACACAGGGAACATATAGGAGTAAAGTAATACTCGAAAATTCCTTATAAATATTTATTTATTAGGGTTATTAGATCACCAGTGTTTAAAGCTGGAGCTAATTTTGTATTTTTTTGTACATTCTGTATCTATATAACTACCTGTACTTTTTTATGACTTAGCAGCTTAAAATGGCTTTTAAAGTATCCAAAATTACAAAGATTCACCCCTAAATTTATAAACATTTATCGAGTTTTCCAGTCATATTTCTTCGGGACACGTTGGCACCAATAGCTGAGAGAAGACATAAATCTGTACAGCCAATAACCTGCAGCCCTGATCATGAATTGTATTATAGTTATATTGCTGTTGTGTGTTTTTAATCATTATTATTATTATTGAACATTTCCCATTAACTTGTATCCTATTGCAGCGGCAGTACGTTCAAGCAGCCAGAGTTAATGATTACTCTGCATACTATGATAAGAAATAGTGAGAAAGAAGAAGAACACTACAGTCTGCTGTCGTGTCACATGTTATCCTTGACATGCTTTTTTTCTCCCCTCATCAATTCTTTGCTGAGAAAATGTATAACAGCAGAGGCTGGTAAACTGGGAACGCTATCTTGTCTGGCCTAAAAGGGTATAACAGAGATATAGAAGCATCATAATGATAAAGAGATGGATAAATGACTTCCATGTTTTTACACACCTTCATTACTTGGCAGTGCTGTCTTCCATTGAGTGAAACATCTACCGAATTAAGTTTTCACTGCAGCCCTGGCTGAGCCATAATTAAAAGACGTTCATCACTATCTTGTAAAAAAAAAAAAAAAGGTGAGCTCATAGAAGCGTGATGGATTGATTGAGTTTGAGTGACTGTACTTTGACCTGCCTTTTGTGAGTGTAATCCTTTTGGGGGAAAGAAAAAAAAAAGAAAATAACAATTGAGACAGAGTGATTCACATTAAATTGCCGGCTCTGTGACGACAGGGTGCAGCCACAGCTTAAACCACCGCCACACAGTCAATAGACTGCTAGCCCATAAATCCAAAAGGCTTCGTAACAGAAACACAACACTGCATCTTTGAAGTGCAGTCTGTGTTTTGGAATCTCTGTGTTGGAAGCGGTGTCAGTGCAGTATGGTGGAGGTGGGGGGTTGGGGGTGGGGGGGGGTTGTTTGTATGTAGAGGAGAGGTATGTGTACATTGTGTAATGTTTTCATGTTCAACAGCATGCTGAGAGAGCAGACTGGTTTTCATAAGGGTGCACGTTCTCAGTACACGTTGGCTGGAAGTTTGCAGTTTCTAAGAACCTCCTGTCATCTATGACCACCTTCAGTTCCAGGTCAGTGTGGAGTTCACTTTGTGACAAGAATGCCCTCCAGGAGCAGACGCGACTTCGCCGTCGTCTCTGCACAGGTTGTACTTTTTCTCTCAGACATCTCCTCCTGTTGTGCTTTGTATAGTAGACACTCGGTGCATAATGATGATACATAGAGTCCGGAGCATAACGGTGAGCGTGCAAAAAGCTAGAGCTGAACTAAACATGGGTATTTCAGAGATGATAATGAAATTAGCTAAGACCTTTTATGTCTAATGATCCATTTTCAATAATCTTCATAGTGACAAGTTGCAGAGTAGACTACAGTAAACCGGTGAAGCCCCAAATATTTCTTTATCCTCAGCTACTTTTTATGAAACATTTCCCCTCCTTCCCTTCTATCCTATTGCAATGGCAGTACATTCAAACAGCCAGAGTTAATGACTAAGCTGCATCCTGTGATAAGAAATAGTGAGAAAGAAGAAGAATACTGATACGTTATCCTGGAATGTCGAAATATTGGTTTATCTTCAGTTACTTCTCTGCTTTCAGCAACAACACGGTGTAAACAAGTGAGCATAACATCATTTTTAAGGAAGTAGGTAACCCTTATTTAGCCTGAAATTATCAATGATGGGACGGGCTTTATGTGATGTCATGTTGCAGAAAAAAATGCGGAAATGCATTTTGAATTTTGGTTGTTGCTCTGCCTCCATCATAGCTTTTTGTCTCTGTTTATATGTCTATCCTAATGCATCCAGAGGGAGTTTATTTTTGCATTTGTTGGTGCTGCCTCCAACATGATTCCACAGACGCCAGGCCAGTGCTTTGTATTGACATGAAAAAGGATGCCTGACCAGGTTAAACTGTTACTCGGTGTCTCGGATTATTCAAAAACCCAAACCACAACTGTGGGATGTGGGTCCTTTTTAAGCTAGATTAGTGTAGTTAATTCAGTTGTTTGTGTAATTGCTTTCATTGTTTCTGCCCCCCCCCCCACCCCCCACAAGTTGTAAAATAAAAAATCAGATTATATTGAAACACGAGTTATTTGAAGTTCAGATGGTCTCATTCGCTTTGACCTTGTGGGTTAGCGTGAGTGGGAAGAAGAAAAAGAGACGTATGGGAAAAGCTGCTCTGGTTTTCCATGATGGCAGGGCCCCCGTGCAGGCCGGCCCTTCTGCCAGTGGGTGTGTCTGCGTCTCTGTGGGCGGAAGGGCAGTTGGCACCGGGGCTGGCAGTGTCACAGTCAGAGAACAGTCTGTCTCTCTGATCAACCCACCTCGCCCTCGGAGCACAATCACCCTGTTATGTCTGAGCCCTGCTTTGCCATGGCAACATCACATGATAGCACAGAACCAGTGTGAATCTTCATGCTGTGTCTGCTTGTTCTACTGTCGCTTAATACATGTGCTGGAAACTGGGTTAAACATGTCATCGATCATATGGAGCTGATTATTATTATTTATATTTATTATTATAAACAAGCATGTTGGGAGAGTGGAGAGCAGCAAAGGCCGGCATATGATTGGTGGTGGTGTTGTTGTAAGACGAAAGTGAGACAAGTACACACTAAATAAGCTGCTATCCATCAGTGATGGAGCTAAAAAAAAAAAAAAAAAAAGAGGCCATTTTGGATCATTTAATTTGAGTAGTGCTTCGGGGTTGGGAAAATTTCAGCTACTTTACAACCAGCTTTACCTCAGCATTTAATCAGATCAAAGCCCTCTGCACACAAAAATACTTGCAGCTGCATTTATGCACTTAAATATTTGCGGTTTGTACATATGTATGCAGCTGATTGGAGGGAACTCCTGAGCCTCCTGACATCCCATAATGCTCCCCCGTCCCCCTGTTACCGCTCTCATGTAGGCCTGCATTCTTCTTCGACCTCTAAGTGAGCCTTAATGGCTCATAATGTGGAAGATTTTTTACTGACATGTCCTCACCGAAGGATTGTGGTAGTTTTGAAGGTTTCTTCTATCTTCTTGACAAATATTCAGTTATTTAATCACGCTGCACTGCCGTAGGTTTCCTACTTTTTTTCCCTGTCTTGGTTGCTTTGAAGCAGGAGAGAGCGTCATTTAAATTCTCAGTGATTAAAGAGAAAACCTCTGGAGTCTTCCCATGAAAAAGAAAAACCATCATACAATGAAACGATTAGCCGCTTATTACCGTAGTTAACCCGTTCCAGGGCATGCTGCTTAGTCTGTCTGACCCGTTTTTTTGGCCCTGTTCATGCACTCCACTCGGGCGATGAGAGCCGTTTTGTAGTCTTTCTGGTGGCCTTCTGTAAGCGGCAGGGTCCGTATCAAAGCGCTGTCACACAGAGCGCCTCTTGTTTGGGTGCCGGCCTGGTGTTAACTATGCTAATGGCAGGCTTACTGCTGAACTGTGAGGCATTGTGGTTTTATTTATGGAAGGTAGAATGGACATTATTTTCCCTGTTTTTTTCCTCACTCATGTCGATTTTTCAGGAGCACTGAGAGTTTGTGTGACGTTAATGAGTCATAATTTTGCCACTCTAAGGCCTGAGGTCAGTTTGGAGGTTCTGGAAAAAGTTTGATGGCAGAGCAGTAAAGGAAATAATGAGGGAAGCATGAAAGGGCTTTTCTTGGCTCTAATAATGACAAAGTTTTCTTTATTTGTGTCTGTTTTACCTACAAATTCCCTTTGCACGCAGAGAATCATCAGCCAGACTGTGTGGTCTGCACAATATTCACATAATGACAAATATTACAGCCTGGATTTGGTGTTGGAACCGATGTGACCTCAGTTATACTCTGTAACTGTAGTAAAACCGTGTGTCAGAACTCAGATGTGAATGACTGACGCATCTGCACCGCTTCGGTAATGTTACCGCCTATTTGCATTTGACTGCAGGGATGGGGCAGTGCTCCATGTAAGGATGAGCAGCTGGCTGACTGGTCACTGCATGCACTCATGTGACACTGCTATTTCTAGCCAAATCATTCCTCCTCCCTTCTGCCTTTAGCAACAAGAGCAAGTGGTGGATATGTGACACCTCAGAAAGCAGCGAGACCGGAGGACGCAGGAGGGTGGGAAAGGGGTGGGCAGTTGTCAGATCTCGTCCCATGATGTCTGTCCAGAGGCCACCTTGTGGGCTCAGGATAAACAGAACAATGGCATGCTGTGCAGCTGAATGTAAACAATTCTGTTCGAGATGAGGCAAATGAAGGTATTTTTGTTAGAGCAGATTGTTGCCATAAAGCTTCCATTGCTGTTGAGCTTATGTCCATTTTTTTTGTACAGGACATGTGTAGGACTGGTTTCAAAGGTAGTTAAGAAAATGTCAGCGAAGTTTGTTAAAAAAGTTGGCCCATAAACTAAGCAGTCTTAGTCCTTAAACCCAATCAAGCTGTGATAAAAATCTAAATCATTGTGATCTTTGAGGATGTGTTCTTAAAAAATCAGGGTGCACTTTTGTCAAATCAAAGCCCACTTAAGGTTTCTGCATTCATTTATGAAGTAATATAAGACCCACAGCATGAAAGGGATGTAATTGTACAGGGTATGAGAAAATAATATTGTGATTACCCTGCGTCATAGCATTGAGCTCTAACCCGCTGCCTAATACAATAATTTTTTACAGAGGAATTAATCAGCATGTTCATACTGAACAGATGATATGATTAGTGGCCTGATACAGGTCTCAGTGCCCTCCTTTTAATAACAGTAAATTGTTTAATTGGTTCCCTCTTTTTAGATCTATGATAGAAATGAGAACCGTTTTGGAACCGAGCCTGGAAAGTGCAGTGGCAACATAAATACTTCTGTACTACAACAAACCCGAACAGTGAAAGTGGTGCGTGTGCACACAGTAAACAGGTCCTATCCTTACACAAAAGTGCTTTTCCAGGGTAATGTCAGAGCAGTTAGCCATGGGAGACAGGCGTTAAATATCCTCCAAAATCTCCAGGGTTCCCTGCACTGAACAGGTGATGACATCTTCATAATGTTTAACACATTCCAGCACCGTTATGGTTTTGCTGTCATTGACCCCCCCCCTTCCCAATACTGAGAAGGCTTACCCAGCTTCAGTCTAAAGCAGTCAACAAACCTGTCAGCTTAATCTTTACACATAAACACTTCTGTTTGTGGCGTGCAAAATAAACGATATGGTACATTTTTTCCATGTAGTGTCAGTGAATTGTTAATCATTTCAGATGATATATTTTTGGGCTGTGAACTTAAAGTCTAATGTATTTATCTAGGTGCTTTTTTCTAGTTTTCTGTCCTGTTAACTGGATATTTGTCACTGTATCCCCCCCAGATACTTAACCATGCACATCATGTAAGTGTTTTATGATCAACAAACACCTTAAAGTGATTTGTGGCCTCCAGGATTTGAGGCAGTGATGCAGCCTGTCCTGTTAACATTAGCTCATGCAGCTAACGGGCAGAGCCGTCCACTCTAGTTATTGTCAGATGTGAGTTACCAGCACTTTGTTACCAGTCCTTTAACCCTTCCAACCTGACAGATGCACCATGCATCCAGACGGACACCTCCTTGACACCTCCTTGACTACTTAATTGCCATCTCATGCAAGATGTGGCTTCCTTTCAGGGACACCTGCATGTTTTTAGGAATGGATTTTTTTCTCTCTCTCTTTTTTTTTCAGATTTTTGTCTCTTTGCTCCAAATCGGATTGCTCCGATTAAATGTCTCTCTCTCTCTCCATCGATGGTCCCCACGTGCATCTGTTTGTCCTTAATATCTAGGTTGGAGCACAGAGGTGACAGACACCCAGACAGGTTTACTTTCTCCTGCCTTTAATTCTATGGGAGATGCTGACCTGATTTGTTACCGCAGTCTGAAACTCTTACTTGTCGTACTCCTGATGTTAGGCAGTGAGGAGGATAATTAAAACTTGGAAAGGAGAAGAAGCATCTAGCTGAAGCCACACAGTCATCTCATCATATTTGGTATCAGTGACTACAATATTATACTATATTCAAAATGGTGGATTGCTTCGGCCGCATGACCCTACAGTTTTAACTCGCAAATTAAAAGTCTCAGCAAAAACTTGACTAAATCTGAATGTCCAAGAAAAACAAGGGGATTTGCGCCTCATTGTGCCCCCTCCTGGTCAGGCAAGATGATGTTCTGATTTGAGGCGATGGGTGGAAAAAGTCCTAAGGAAATGATTTACCCCAACAGGATTAGAAGTGACCCGTACACAACTCCACCCTCCTCCCTGTCCTTCCCCTCATTCACCGGAACACCAGCAGACCACTTGTCACATCGACTTTCCTTCAGCATCGGGCATGCTGCGACAGTGTTCAGACACAGAGAAAGCAGCACACTTGCCACACACAGCCTCAAAGGATGCTGTTCCCAAAAATACGAATCTCCCTCCAGTCATTAAAAACAGCTGCTTTCAAATGGCAATCAAACATTGAAGCACAGACTCAGAGCAGTAATACAGAAGTTTTGTCTGGCTTATCAGTTCAAGCAGGCAGAAATTGCCTGATATAGTTGTTGTATAAAGAGCGTGTGGGTGTAACCTGTTTTGCAAACCTGCCGCACAAATGCAAAAAATGGGAACCACTCCTTAAAGCTGAAACATACACACTCCCTGTGTGCGCTGTAGACGTGCATCCTGGAAACACATGACAGATGACACTGGTCATGTGTTTGCTGTGTAATTTTGTAGATTAAACAATTCATTCTTGAGTGAAAGCAGCAACATTTCCTGTTGTTGAACGTCTTTTACACCATCAACACTCCTGTTGTAGAAACATTATACCCATGACGACAGGATGCTTTGGTAAACTCAACAAAAGTTTCACACCAGCGTACATTTTATTTCCACAACACACTGTGCGTACTTGTTATTTTTATAAGTATGGAAATAAACATGTGTGAGACCCCTTGATGCGATTTAAGTCGTCATGTGAACCTCCCCTCCCTCTTGTGACTGCTCTAAGTGCTGTTCTTGCAGCCCGTCGTGCAGCCACGGCTAATGCTAGCAGCACGTTTCTCAGCATTACTCTTTAGTTTTCGACTATAATAACAGTGGTGGGGGTAATCCGCTGACTCAATGACTTGCAGGCCTGTAATCCCACCCGTCTCGTGTCTTTTCTTGTGCTGTTTTTAAATGTTCAACCTCTCAGAGGTTGAACATGTGCTTCATGCTCGGTGTGCGTGTTTGTGTAGGTGTTCGCTGTGTGTCTGTCCAGAGGCCTGGCATTCCTGTAAAGTGGTGGCAGTGCACAGGACCCCGTGTCCCCCCCACCCGGCCACCTCCCGCTGCAGACTCCCACTACGTGCGCACAGCAGCAGGTCTAATCAAAGCACTCCATAATACTGTTAGCTGGGTCATGTGCTGGAAGCCAGGATTAAGAGCAAGAGGGCACAGGCCACTAGATCCAGCTTAGGAGGGGCCGTTCTTGCTCATTCCAACCACCCCCCCCCCTTTCTCTCTCCCATTTTTATACTCATCTTTTAACGTGTGGTGATCCAAGGACACACAACAAATGAAGTGTCATGCTATCTACTTTAAAAGCATCCACATGGATCCTCCACACTGTTTATGGCTCTAACAGTGTCCCGTGGTAACCTTTTACCACACACTGTTCCACTGGCAGGACACAAGCACCATGTAAAACTTTCCCAGAGACTCTGGAAGCTGAAAGAAGGGCCAGTTTTTGATGGTCCTTGAATGCATCATCTATGATTGTGCTATGTGTCCTTCATTTATCAAAAATATTGTGCCTGAACTAAAGTTATTCTGTAAATTCTGCACTCATCGATCCAACAAATAAGTTATGGTTAACTACTTACGTATGTTGTTTTTCTCAATTTCTATTGCTTGTGTTACAGTTATGTAATTATTTTACTTTACAAAAGACATGTTTGACTTTTCTCTACTTTTAGCCATGATTGTACTGCTTCCATAGAAGTGCATGAGCCCAAGAATACTAAAGATGAAGTAAACAAAGTTCTGATAACTTCGTGTGTTTGGGAAAAAATGACATTATAACACTTACGGGCAAGAAATTTACAGTCTGACTTGGATGCTTGGATATCTTAGACATTTTGGAAGCCTGAAACTGAGACAACATTATTCACATTAGTGTGCGGGCAGCCCAAAACATTATAAATCATGTTGTTGCGTCTCTGTCCTCGCAGAGTTTCCCTTTTTTGCGCTGCATTTTCAGCACTCGCTAATACCGGCACCCACTTTGCCCCAGTAACACAGTTTAAAACAGCAAAGCATGCCAACAGTAGATTACCAGTCTCAGCAGCAGTTCGAGAAAGAGCTAGGTAGGCTGGCAGTCCTGGCTGGCAGTGTGTGTACACTGCGAGTGCACAGCCAGTGCAACGCTGTTGTTTCCACACCTAAGTGGAGGAGAGAGAGAGAGAGAGAGAGAGAGAGTGAGGGGTGAAAAACTGTCAGGGCTCAGTTGTACTGCTGGGTTCCTGTGCTGTTTCGAGGAAGAGAACTGGAACTGTCCGGCCAGAGCTAAAGGTGGGAGGTGGGAGGTGGGAGGTGGGGGGAGGAGAGGAAAACAGAGCTTGAGAGGGTCAAGGGTAAGATGACTCCTTCACTCAGGACACAGATGGGAGAAAGAGAGAAAGCCAGACCGCGACCTCAAAAAGACAGAACTCTCGGTAGGTACCGAGCCTAATTGTGTCAGTCATACGATATGAAGCCTGGCAAGAAAGCTGGCCTCCTTACAGCTGATAATAAAATGGTTGGCTCTATATTTGTCTTTGTGGCACATTTTGCATGGTCTATTAGAACCCTTGTTGTGAGCATGGGTTATTCTAAGAGGTGACTAATAGTCTCTGCTGGACTAAAAGCATTATTCTGAGCACTCCATCCTTTGTGTTGCTGCTATTTTAGCACTTGTGTGCATGTGGTCAGCTGACTCTAGCAAATCAGTTAAATCTAAATTGGTTTTCCTTTTTTAAGACCTCCTTAGAAACCAACACAAACAGCGCTGAGGACAGTACAGTGTGTCTGTCTCAGTTATTTAAAACAGTCGTACGGACGCTCACATAGGGAGGAGTTGCTTCAGTCACTTTGCCTTTTCAGGGTGAGGGAGTCAAACCCATGCACAGTCTCCAGTGAAACCAGAGAGAGCTGACCTTAAAGAGTATTTCAACATAAGGCTTACACAACGCTGGAAGCCACAGGGGGGCTCAATTGTTTGCTGTTGTACCGAAGCTTGGTTTAGTGTCGCTAAAGGCTCAGATATTTGTTCAGTCTGCAGCGTGTGAGGCGGTTATTTCTGGTTTTGTCATCCCTTCTGATGGCTTGCTGTATAAATCGACAGAAGTAGAGCTGGACAGGATTAAATGGATTTCATTTCACATACAACAACGTGATGTAGGCAGAGGTCTGGTTAGAAATGAAAATTTCAAAGTAAATTGGTAATATGGTAAAGAATTCGGTACTTAAAGGGGGAAGCTATAAATTATAAGAAGGCTTTTGAGACTCCAGACGTCTGAAGTCCAATAATCTGAATTCACATAGCCTGACTGTTCCGTCCTTTGATTTCCATGGGAAATGCACAGAAATGGTTCGGTATGGTGTTGTTGCTCCACCAGAGATATTCTTGTCTACACACAAGCCACTGATGCGACAGCAGGGCGTTTTTCTGCATCATTATTGTACATTTTCTGAAAGGAAACCAATCGGCATTCTGTTTGAGACTCACTAGGGACAATGATGATGATGAAGACGTTTCGCCACTCCCCAAAGTGGCTTCTTCAGTTCTGCTACTATTCTGGTTGGGAATCTGAGTTTTATGTGTTCAGGACCTCACATGACTAAGATCCCTATAGTTGGTTAATGGTCAGTTAATGACCAGAACTGATCATTGACCATTAACCAACTATAGGGATCTTAGTCATGTGAGGTCCTGAACACATAAAACTCAGATTCCCAACCAGAATAGTAGCAGAACTGAAGAAGCCACTTTGGGGAGTGGCGAAACGTCTTCAAAAAAACAATCCTTGACTCCAGTTGCCTCGATTTAAACTCTTGGAAATGACTATGACCTGGATTTATGAGAGAATCCACAGATAAATAGTGTTTATAGTATTTTTCCTTTCTGCTAACATGCTAACAGCATGAACAAGCAATAGCAGCATAAAGAGACAGCAAGGTTTTTACAAAAGTGGGGAGGTCACAGATCCATCCATCCAGCTTCAAGCTATGTGGTAGTGGTTGAACCATGATGTGCTCCAACCAATCAGCATCTTGTTAGTGAACCTGGCCATTACGGGCGTGCCTTAGGTGCACCGAGATCCTGACAGTTCGTTCACACTTTCTCTGTCATTTTTGGTAGAAGTGCTTTTAAAACACCTCTGTTCACACCTAAGCGGAGCTTGCTGGATTTCAAAGGTTCTCAGCAGCTTGTGTTTTCTTTTCTGGTAGGTGAAAGTTACCTTGTGACAGACAGTGACTGACAGATTGTCTGTCCAGTGACCTGTGATGAACTTTTTTTTAAGTGTATACTCTTTCCTAGAAGGCGACCTCTCAGATCTGAAAAACAATGTGGTGTTTCAGGTTGGTCTGACTGTCTGCAACAACAGGCTTATGTCTGCTTGGAGCTTGTGGTGCGTTATATCTGTAAAGTTACAGGCTCTGTTTTGGTTTATAATGTGTTTTCTCATTGATTCTCATCTGTCTTCCTATTGCCAGCATATTGAAGTCTTCACTACTTAAAACATTTTAACCCAGATTTGTTAAACATTCACCTAAGATACCCTGAATTACATTTGAGGCTAAAATAGTCACCTCAGGCTGGCAAATCTTCTGTCAAGTCTTAATAAGCCATGAAGAGAAAATAAATATATATGTGGAGGAAAGCATCAAGTTAAGAGGCGGTTTAGTTTCAAGGGAGGACTTGTGCTGTGAGAAGCTTCACTTCTGCCTCGAGATGTGAGACAGTAGATTTATTAGGAGAGTAAATCAGCCAAAAAAGAGCTGTGTTGATTTAGCTGCAGGCCCACATGAATTTTTGACAGACAGCCTGTGTGCTTGTAATGCCTTCAGAAGCAAACTGAAAGGATTACTAGAGTTACTTGCTTCACAATAACCTGACTTAGTGCTGCAATGCAGGAAAGAAAATGCAATGGCTGAGAGGATTTATGGATCTGTGTGTGTGTGTGAGAGAGACCTTTGAAGATAGTGTTGAGAGCGGCATGCACCGTTGTTGTCATTCTTAAGCGACCCCCCTCCTGCCCAGTTGAGGCTGACTGATCATAGGACTGTACAGTGTGTGTGTGTTTGGGTTCTAAGAGACAGCGCCTCCCTGCTGTGCAGTACAGAGTCAGAGGCAGCAGGTGCAGCTGACGCAGATAGGCTTTTAGCAGGCAGGGCCAGTTGGGGGACAGAAAGGGAGAGAATGATAGAAGAGGACGCCACAGGAACTCAAACAATCACAAGACCAGACCTCTGAACAGAGCCGGATGAATGCATGGTTAGACAGCATGTGAGATCCAAGCCGACCGGACCTGAACTGCGCCAGTGGTACCAGTGGTAATGCATTTTTATATGGTTTAAGACAAGAATGTGTGGCAGTTGTGTAAGGAGCAGGTAGCTGTGATGCAGTCAGATCATATTTGCTCATTTTACTTTATCTCTCTGACAAGTTTGTACACGGTCCGTTACCATGGGATCTCTCCTGTCATTGTTGTGTTGTCAATGAATTGTTGAGGAACGGACTCTGGTTGTTCTCTGTATTTCGTCGCCTTCAGCAACTCTTCATTGTGTTGACGGGAACCCCTATCTCGGTGGCATAAAGGCATACTGTTCAGCACGTCTTTGAAAGGCACAATTGTGGCAGCGAGAGTGAAACTGACAGATGGATTGCAGCCAAGTAATGGTGCTGAGAGGGGTTTGGTGTGTGTTAGTGTGTTACCATAGGTCTTGTCATTTCATCGTACTGAATCCTCTGCAGCATCATGCGTGATGGTGCAACAGTTGAGTCAAATCATTTGAATGTGTCTGCTTCTTGCCTGCTGTTGTAACCAGAGTAACTGACGTTACTGCTCTGAATGCCCTTGATCCATCGCTGCATGCTTTTCTCTCGCTATACACACATCCACGCAGGTTCGCCTCCCCTCTTCTCTCTGCCACCCTGCTGTCATTGGCTGCCTCCCCTCCATCAGTCCATCCTCTCTGCACACACGCGACCAGTCAGCGCTTCTCCTCGGCGTCTCCGACATTTGTCATTGGCTGGCGTGTGCTGTGAATGCAGATACATTCCTTTAAGAAGCAGTCTAGACTCTCTCTCTCACTCTCTGGCTTATTCTCCTCCTGCTACATCACCACAACCTGCTGATATCCCGTCACTTCTACCTGTCATCAGTTATCTTACATGATTTTATATCCCATCACTGACATTCTCACTCCCCTCTCTCATCTCTCATTCCAAGTCCTCTTTCTCCCCCTTTTCTTTTCCAGCCTACCATTTCCCTGTGTCTGTCTTTCATTTTGTCTCATCCCCCACCACTTTGAGGAGACATGAAGGTGAGTGGAGTTGACTTCTTTACTTTTCTTTCTCTGTCTTTTAACTTAATAAACCATCTGTTAGGTGTGAGCGTGCTGTGTCCTTGGAGGAACAGGACTGCAGTGCTTCAGGTGTAACAGTTAGCCGGCACTGGTAGGACTCTACTCTGAGTCATCATCTGACACAGCATGCACGCTCTTCTCCTTTCAGCATGTCTCTAGAGAAGAAGGGTTAGTTGCTGAAAGGAGACGGGAGGGGGGGGGGGCTGAGTTGAATCAGTGCGTGGATAGTGCAGCCGCGTGTCAATGCAGACTGTAGCTCGTGACACAGTGTTTTGCACCAGCTGTGGCGGTGCTGCAGTGGCATCTCAGGCAGATTAATGAGCGCCGTACAGCAGCGGCTGCAAACAGTTAGAGCGGTGATGATCACAGTAAGCAGTTTGCACACACACAGGTTTCTCCTCACAAATGCCAGCCAGCAGAGGTTGATGCTGTAACAGGTTAAATGCTGTTTTCAGGCTGTGACGAATACAGAGGTCAACTCCTGCCCCCCAAATTAACCACTTGGTGCTTTACTGCCATCAGTTTTTTTAACTTCAATCCTGTTATTCATGAAGTTAACTTATGATGTGTATTAATGCGTGGCATTTTGTCATACAGATGGCTGCCATCTTGGCATATTTTTGGCTCTGAAAAGAGCTACAGGTATGTTGAGAAGGTGAGGTCATTCAAGACTTGGTTGATGGTGTCGATTTTGCATATCTGAAGTCTCATAATCTAGAACAACCAGATGACGAGGCCCATACACAAAATGTTCTACCTGACAAGGAAACTTTCAGCTGTATGAACTGTGCTCATGGAAACTTGTAAAAAAGACGGAAAGAAGATAGACACTCTGACCCGAGTCTGTCCTGTCAAAGCGGAGCTGTCAGTTGTGATGACATCACTTATTTATGCTTGGCTGTGTAGTCTTCCAGCAGCTTTAGGACAAACTGTAACTTTCTTCACTAGTTGTCTCTCACTGCATACAGTGCCATGTCTGGAAAAACAGGATTTCATTTACAAAAATCAATAAGTAGCTGGTGAAGATAATGATGCATTTATTGCTTGGTGGAGACCAAACACAGCACTAAAAGAGAGTAGGCTGGATACAGGTTTTGGCTTAAATAACCCTGAACCAACAACTCAATGACCCATTTTAGTCTTGTTTGCCCATGTTGTAGTTGTGTGTCTGTGCACTAATTACGTGTACTGTTCGACCACCTGACACCTATTACAAGACAACGGGTCTGCCAGAAATAATCCCAAAGAGCGTGTTGCTTTACAGAGTGTGTCACATTCCATTGTTTTTTTTTTTATTTGAGGAAGCTTCCTCAGGGTCTATTCAAGGCTCTGGCCCACTCACTGGAAACAAGGTTGAGGTCAGTGTCGTATTTAAAAGGTGCTACGAGGTGTAGACAGGCAGAGTTGGGGCATAAGGACGTTAACAGAATTTATTTTAATTTCACATTTCTTCTAAATATTTCCCATCTGCAGGAGTTCAGGGGGATTTAAACAGACCTGAAACATTTGTATTATTTTAACAATACACTTGTATCCAGTTGCTGGATTTCTCCTGCCGTCATGAAGTGTGTGACGATGACAACAAAACCTCAGACCCCCCTCGGTGGTCTCAGGTTCAGCACCTTGGACAGTGGTTGTGACACGGTTTTGTACAGAACATCATAAATGATTCACCTGAGCTGAATCAGAAAGCAGGATGTTACTCGCCGTGCTGTGGGCGGACGAGTCGACACTGTGCAACAAGCCTCGATACAGCTTTCTGTGTTTTCTGTTTTCCAGAAGCCTCCAGACAAAAGTCATCAGAGCAGCTGCCCTTCCTTTAAAAAGGGAAAAACATGGCGGTATATCATATTTATAAAGATGGTCCGACTGGAGAATGAATTCCACAGTGGCTATTTAAATAAACGCTGTTTTATTGTGTGCTAGAAATGATAATTACCCGTGAAATTCCTTCTGCTGGCTTGTTGCAATATGTGCAGGTCGAAATTACATTCCCTAACCGATCCGAGCGGCGCTGCTCCCTGTTAGTGTGAGCATCATGTACACATTACCTCAAAACATCCCTGCTAGGTTGTCATGTCATTCCGTCTCTTCGGCTTATGAACTCCTGCTGCCAAAAATAAAATGTACAGGGTTATTTTCCTGCATCCTAAAGAGCAGCAGAACTGAAACATCATCATCATGTAGCTTATTATTATACAGGCAGCATGATGGGGCTGCTGCCTCCTGCCTCTGTGATGTGTGTTTAATTCTTCACACTGTTCTCTGAATTGTATTTTGCCTCTAATATTCTGTGCACACAGCATTCTCTGAATGCTGTTTTGTGTTCAAATCGATGAATACTGCAAGTGCAGAATGTTGGTTTGAAGGACAGAAGGTCATACACCTCCTCACTTGTCAGATAAAGACATGGCTTCATTTTGTGAGCATATGCCTCCTTTAAAGCAGCGGCTGAAGGGCTGTGACTGATGCTGTCTGACAGTTTGGACATGATGTTGTTGATCTGAACAAGAAAAAGCTCAAAACAGAAGCTGCATTATCTCTTTGCTTTAATTGGTCGGTGTCTGTTTGGGAACGAGAAAAACTCCCATCCATTAGTTTTTAACCATTTTCCTGGTTACCATGGTGACGGCCCCTGTGTTGTTGATGTATACTTTTTCAGACACTTGTCATTTCATTCACCACTATTAGTGAGGATTGGTGGTTTTGGGACTCCAAGAATAAATAGATTTTTCTTTTTTAGCCACAGATAATTTATTCCGTGTTCTAAAAAACAGTAATCGTTATCTTTTTCATGCTGGTAATCGCTCTAATTCCAAAATGTTATGCTTGGCGGCTGGAAATTTCTTGCAGTGATGATCTAACCAACCAGTTTCATACTCATCAAGCTGTTAAAGTACTTGAACTGTCAGTCATGTAACATTTTCTGTGGGAACAATAAATGGGATTTGTCTGGACCTAAAAATATCTCCTCCTCCTACTTGAAGCTGCTCTCCTTCACATTATTTGGATGATCACATGTAGCTGCACATGCAGCACAGCAGTTCTCTTAACATTTTTCACAGACTATGAAAAAAAAAAAGTTTTTATGTGCACCGCTAGGAGTGGCGGTATGTGAACTGCTGTCCGTGTGTTTACCGGCAGGCCGAGGTCTCGGCGTGTCAGGTGCAGCCGTCATGTCGAGTGATTAAAAAACACCTCACCCACACTCAGAGATACACTCACCCTGCCTTTGACGCACGGTCGAAGGACGCTCTGTCTGCAGGGACAGAACATCTCCTTTGTGAAACACGTGGCTCTGCTCGGCGGACGGTCGTGTTTGACTGAGGAGTGTGATGTGGTTCTTCTGCGGCGGCGGCGTTCCCCGGGTCAAACATTTACACAGAGTCTCAAACTCTGCTACTGTCAATACACTGACTGTGAAGTATGCTGTTTATAGAGTGCGTCTTCACACTGTTGAAGGAGTTGACAAATAGAGAAAACCTCTTTTCTACAGTTAATTTGCAGCCAAAAGCTGTTTGTAGAGTTAACTAAAAAATAGCCATAACTGTGCCATAATGATAGAAGCCTTTATCTCACGTTTAAAAATGAGATGAGAGTAAATACTGCCCATAAACTGATTGAAGTTCACATGGTTAATAAACAGCTTCCCCAAATTTTTTGAAGAGCCGGTTTAGTTGCAACTATGTCACACGAAACACTCACCGAACCACGTTTTACAGCTTTAAAAGGGATTTGGTGTGTTGGAGTGTAATTTATTAACTTGGTAGGCCTTTTTTCTTTTTAGCAATTAAAAGTTAAGTGTGTATTGACACGTCAGCCACAGAGTGCCAGACCTCGGTGTCTGCAGAGGCTCAAGGGCTGTATTCACAAAGCTCCTTAGTGCTGAGAGTTTCCCTTAGTGGTGAAATTCTAAGAAAATTCTCAGAATTATGGCATTTTCTAAGAATTTCCCCTAGTAAAGATTAAGGTGATTCACAAAACATCTTAGCCCTTAAAAGTGAAAAACTGTTAGAGTTGAGGAGGACTTTTAAGAGGCTTAAGAGTTTCTTAAACAGAGAACAGAGAGGAGAAACGTTCTCCCAACTTTGAGCTATTAAAACGCTATAGGTTACATGGAGTGGGTCTAATGTTTGTGGTTGACCTCATCTTAGATTGAAGACATACCATCGCTTTTCGCACTCCTCACTTAAACCAGGAGAAAAGGAAGTGTTGACCTGCTGCGCTCTGTCCTCTCATGTCTGTCTCTTAGATTGTACTTTAATAACTGTATCGTGATAATTGTACCATAATAAGTGGGCTGAATTTTACTCGTAGAATATTTTTTCTTTCGTCAGCTAACTGTGCTCAGAGTGAGCATTGCTCCTCTGTCCACAGAGAGTTGATGACAGCTGAGCAAGTATTCCTGTGTTTGTAGGTTGAATGTAGTCTCATGTTTTTCTTGTCAACCAAAAGTTCAAACTAAGTCTGTTTCTTCTCTTAAATCACTAAAATTAACTTAAGGACTAAAGAGTCCTTAAGATTTTTTTTTTAGACTAAGAGCTCTTTGAGGGGATTCTTGGCATTTCTGCGAACACGGCCCCTGATCCTCAGTGCTGATAGGGGTCTTTCAGGAGAAAGAAAGGTGAAAAAAGAATTTCCCCTCAGGGACTGAGTGAAGTGTCTGATCACTTTCACTCAGTGTTTCAGAGCTTTCCTTCACTTTATATGAAAATGGAATCTGCTACTTTAGCTGGAAATGAAAAATAGTTACAATATTGTTACATGTGTGTTTGCTGTGGTTCAACGAAGGATAAAAGATGGGAGCGTGTGACCTCAACCGTTCCAGATGGAGCTCTTGGTTGGAGGGAGGGAGTCATACCTGACCACAGGCTATTTAGAAAGGAGCTGCCTGCCCCCACGCGATGAGGAGTCACTTCATGTCGAGAGAATGGACTAGGTTGGCCTTCAAGCTGTTTACATTTTAATGCTCCCCATTAACAACTGCCTTAACCATAGAAGGAAATAGTTGTATGAAATGACTTTGATTATGTGGCATAGGCAAAAACAGAAAGAAAGAATCCAGGCGCAGTCATTAGTGGCGTGGAGGTTTCTGAAGGGACCACCGGAGGCTTCATTGTTGGTGGGCTCATCATCTGTTTTTAAAAGTGTGTTGTCATTGTTGTGGTGTAAATAAGCCCAGTGGAAATCTACTATCTATGATCAGATAAATGGAGAATACTACACATCTAAAGCCTTTACTTTAGCATGGAAACAAACACAATTATTTTCTTTATTGACCAAAGGGACACTTTCTACCAGACTACATCTCCAAAACTTGTACCTTGTGTTGGAAAAAGACACCATAGTGGAACCAGATTAACCAGATTAATTTAGGATAAGTTGTGGGTTTTACTTGGGTCCGTGTCCCTTCCATTAACATGGAGGGAGGCAGGGTTTATGACCTTTACTGCAGCCAACCGCAAAGGGGGCAATGCTGATCTTTTGGCCTGTTGTGTTGTCCATCTTTATATACAGTGTACATAAAGATTATATTGTATATACAGTGTACAGTGTATTTATTTACAGACAGCTGAAATAATCTGCAAATAATCTTGCCAACAAGCATAAAATAAAAGAAGAAAATCACATTTTAAAATGTGATGTTTGAAATCTTGAAGGCCCCAGAAGAATTATTGTGTTTGTGTAGATCAGATATATTTTGGGCTGTGGTGACCTTATCACAGGAACATCATGCTTTACCACCAGAGATTATAGTTGCCACGTTGGTTAATATATATATATGTATATATATCTTAGGTCTCTAATCTCCCCCAACCCAACACAAGAATTGCAGTTTTGTGAACTCGAGCAGCAGTAAAACACCACTGCTGATGATCTTACTGCATTGCAGTTAAGTCCAGGTGTGTCTCTCCTGGGCTGCACCACCAAAGCTTCCCATTTTTCCTGTTTTAGGTCCAGAGCTTGTTACAAAACCTCGTGTATTGTTTGACCCGTCACTCAGAGAGCGCATTGGGCAGTCACACTAACAGTGCTGTGAGGATCTGCCATGCAAACATCCACAAGGTGTTAACATGTACAGTAATGAGATAAAAGACAACAAGTGCTCTGTTATGTCTTTTTTTTGGCATCTCTGCCATTTGAAATGACGTATCCGAATGTGTGGCAAAGGTAAAAGCAGCAGGTTTAGCAGACACATCAGCTGCCCGTTTAAGAGGTGTTACAAGCGAACTCGGATGTTTGGAGCGTTGCCCTCATGTCAGTCTGGTTGCTGTGGTCTTTTTATAGCGCCAGCGCTGACAGCTAAGCCCTCTGGGAGATCTGATTTGATTTCTTTGAAGTGTGCAGACTGCGATTTCCTATTGTGGCAATATGAGATGTCCTCACTGGAGTACGCTCAAGTGCTCTCTGTGTTTTCATCAAAGACAGATCTGCATCATCATCTTCTCCCATCCATCCTGGATGCTCCTCCTCCTCCTCCTCCTCCTCCTGTCTTAGCTCCTCCCCTCTGCTTTGTTTTAGGTTTTCTGAGGAAGTCACAGGGAGGTGTTGTCAGATGGTAGCTGCTGTTGAAAAAGGGTAATCATGGCTTATGACACTAATCTGTTTCTGTGTGTCCTCTCTGTCTTTTCTCTGGCAGGTGAAAGAACGTGCAGACAGGCAGTCTCACACTAAGCTATGGAATGCTCTCTGCTCCCACCATCACTAGTCTCCAATCTTTGGACTGAGCTCCAAACGCTTAGTTAGCGGCTGTGCTTCTCCCCTCGAACTCTTTAAAACCAGGGGACGAAGAAAAGGAGCGGGCTTACCAAGTCCTCCTCTCAAACAAAACGCACGGAGCACTTCTTTCTTTTTTTAGAATATTTTATTGATTTTTCTTCAGATTTTTTTCTTTTTAAAAAAACATATCAAGATGGATTTGGAGGGGTATCTGTGGATGGTGATTGTTGGCTTCATCATTGCCTTCATCCTGGCGTTCTCAGTCGGAGCCAATGATGTAGCCAATTCGTTCGGCACTGCGGTGGGGTCCGGAGTGGTCACCCTGAAGCAGGCCTGCATCCTGGCGTCCATCTTCGAGACGCTGGGTTCGATGCTGCTCGGTGCCAAAGTAGGAGAGACGATTCGGAAGGGCATCATAGACGTCAACCTCTACAATGAAACGGTGCCTGTGCTCATGGCAGGCGAGGTCAGCGCCATGGTTGGTAAGTTGGACCTGCAGTGAGTCATGTGGTGTTGGTGCACATACCTTTGGTTTCTTGTTGATGGTTAAAAAATAATTGCAACATGTCTGAATGACGTTTTAAAGAACATTTAACATGCATGGATTGTGATTGTGTCACTTTTTTTCTACCCTACAAATAGATTAATCTGTTAGTTATGGTGTCATTTACTGCAGCCAGAAATGAGTGACTCCCTGTTGTAACAACAGGGAGTCACAGAGAACAAGGAGTCCTGCAACTGGAAACATTAGTCAGTCAGTCTGGGATCACTTGTAGCAACAGAAACTGTTTACTCTGTATAAAGTTTGTGAATTCAGAAGCTCTGTAAGTAGCAGCTTCTTATTTTTATCAACAAAAAAATATCACTTCAAGCTTTCTGCATATTCAAAGATGAGAGCTGTATAAATGCCTGAATCCCCTTCCTATAGGTGTAGTAGCTTTATCACTCATGTTTTGAAGGCGTCCTCACATGTTTGTTTGCACAGTAGTTTATTTTGCAGTGACAAGTGTATCTGTCCAATGAGGAAAGCAAAGATCTGGATGTTTCAGATGCTATGGAAGCAGCAGGTTGTGCATAAGAGGCAAAGATCAGCATGTTTGAACTTTAACCTGACCCAAAATCTTCTGTACCTCTTTATCTCCTGTTTACATGACTCTGTCTAAGATTACATAACTCCCAGCAGCTATTTTGGATCTGCAGTAAAAGTTTGCAGTTGTTAATTTGAGGAACATCTGCTGCTGTTTTTCTTTTCAGAACCACTTTTCTTTATTGACTTGAGAAATGCTGTAAAAGATGTTTTGTCCTTGCCAAAAGTTTCAAAACAAACAGTGTGAAAAATCTGTTCACAGATAAACCTTTTTGTAAAGGTTTCAGTGTCCTCACATTTACAGTGAGCAGCTCCACACACCAGCCTTTCAGTGAATGAACACAATAAAAAAAAACAATGGGCCTCCCGGTGAGACAATGTCTTTTTAATGACAGACAGACTGCTGGGAAATGGTGATAAATACAGCGTTATTAAGCACACGGGGATTCCCGTGTCAGGTGTGGCAGGCTGCTGTAAGTGAATGTTGGGGAAACATAGGACAGGAAACATTCGTCAACCGTGTATTGTTTATACAGAATAAGGAGAGAGGTTTTGACTTCACGATTTGAATTGATAAAAGCAGGAAAATGCTTCTATTGTGTTGAGAGGGTTTTGATGTTTTGACGGAGCTGCGGACTGTCAGTGGCTAATATTAGTCCTTATGAGCAAATAACGGTTACTAGAATAATAAAAAACAAGTAAAAACAATATAGTGTTAACAGATCTGCTCATTTTTCACCGCACCTCTGTGGAAACGGCAGCCTGCACATCAGCAGAAAACCAGATTGTTTTGTCGCTTGACTGTTGCTGCAATCACTTTCTGTACAATAGAGTAGTTTATATTAAATATTACAGCTTAGATTTGGTTTTATTTTCTAAATGAACCACACATGATGCATTCATGGACCATTGGAAAGATGGATGTCAAGCTATTTCTTCTTTTCTTTAGTTCCAGAGTGACTTTTCTGATGTAAATTCGTTGCCTTGTCAATAAGGTGTTAAGTTTTGTGTCTCTGTTTTCGGTCACAGGGTCGGCAGTCTGGCAGCTAATCGCCTCTTTCCTCAAACTGCCCATCTCTGGGACTCACTGCATTGTTGGCGCCACCATCGGCTTCTCCATGGTGGCCATCGGCACAAAGGGTGTACAGTGGATGCAGCTCGTCAAGATCGGTAATGGCTAAAAAAAAAAAGAGTGATCGTATGTGCATGTTTCTAGAGACACCGATATATTTCCTGCACAGCTGTTTGACATCCAGAAGGGCTTTCAGCTCCGTGAAACATAAACAGTAATCATCAGATTTTGCTGTCGGCTAGGATTACTCCCTCAGCCATTTTTGCACAGCGAGTAATTTATTTTGGAGGACACAGAGAAGCAATTTCTTCTCCCATTAAGAGCCTCAACAGACCGGCATACAGCAATAACACATTTTTTCATGTACTTTACCTCAGCTAAGAAAGAAAGAAAGAAGCTGGTGATGCTTCTCCTACTGATAAAACTTGCTCTGGTCAAAGTAGGGGCTCACTGTTGCAGCTGTAACTCTTTCCTGTCCTGTTCTGATCAACATGTTTCTCTCCTCCTTCAGTGTCATCATGGTTCATCTCCCCCCTGCTCTCTGGACTCATGTCAGGACTCCTCTTCATGCTCATCAGACACTTCATCCTCAGCAAGGTAGACCTCCTGTCTATAGTTTCATCACTCTGAACTGCATAAAGCTGTTAGCCATGTCCTGAATTGACATAAAACTTCTGCAGGTCTGTGAGTTTTTAACACAAGCGCTTGGACACGGACACACACATGTGCACATTAGTCGTCCGAGGAACTCCAGCGCAGATAAAAATCCTTTTGATTTGGCAACACCCGCAGGTCTGTGGTTACATAACGGGCAGTCTCTGGCAGACGAGCGAGAGAAAAGTGTTGTAGGTCATCCTAAGGTCACGACTGCGGGATTATGTATGAATGAGTCACAGGACGGTTTGTCATGTGGAAGGGAGTTACTGCGAAAAATGGGTCACACTCAGGATCATTTCAGTCTCCGCAGGCTGTTTGCATCAGATTATTTTATCTGTTGCTTCAGATGGGAATCCACTCGATCGAAAACTCTGAATTATTTCACCATCATGTCAGAATTCATGACACGTCTGTGTGTCTCCCCCACGTAGGATGATTCTGTCCCAAACGGCCTGCGAGCGCTGCCCCTCTTCTACGCCTGCACCATCGGCATCAACACGTTCTCCATCATGTACACTGGAGCCCCGTGTAAGTGCCGCCTGGCAGTCCATCCAAACACAGAACTGTTTAATAACACCAGTGTACGATCAAATTATCACCCCTGGCTTAAAGGGGGTGACTGTGTCACTGTTGTTGTGCATGCTCAAAATTCCTTCAGAAGGTGTGACATGAGTATAAGCAAGTTGTAAGATGTTGTTTTCTTAACATGTGTGTTGATTAATTGCAGTGCTCGGGTTAGAGATGCTACCAGTGTGGGCCATCTTTCTCATCACTTTAGCCGGGTCGATAGTCTGCGCAGCTCTGGTCTGGATATTTGTCTGTCCCTGGATGAGGAGGAAAATAGCAAGTAGGTATCTCTGGGTGTGTGTGTGTTTCTCATGCCATTAACCCAGACCTAACAACACTCCAAACAACAGTGATGTGTGTGTTTTCTTGTATAAAAAAAACATGAACTCTGATTTTTTTTGTGTATAGCAGCATGGTCAGATGAAAGGGGTTAAGATTATAGCCTGCAGTGTAGAAAGCTTTCAGACTGAGGTTAAGAGTTGTTTTTCCTAATAGGAAATCCACCCTGCAGGAGAGCAGGCAAAGTTATAAAAGTCATGACACAGAAAATTAGAACGGTGGAACGAGAAGACAGCCCGTCTGAAAATCTGTCTGAAATTCTGCTTATTGCGACAAAAAGTGTGTTTACTCGCGCTGAAGATTTAAATAGATTTCTCTCCTTCGACTCCACACACGAGTGATTCAGATTTGACCTGTTGCTTAACCTGTCCCGACCTCTGAATGCCTGCAGGGATTATAGGTGATATTATCAGCCCTAATCTGGATATTACCGGATCCGTCAAAGTGAAACAGCTGATGGCTGAGATTGTTTATGTATTTGGTGCTGCCGTGTTTGAGGAGTTAGAGGGGGCATCAAGTCTGTCAGTGCCTGGGATTAGTTTGGATCAGCTGACGGCTGTGCTGTGTGTGTGTGTGTGTGTTTGTGCAATGTTCTTGCATAGTTTTTCCATGGTCTCACAGCAGGGTTTTTATTATCAAAGTCTGGTTCTCAGGCCCTGCAAAACACTGCGTTGTTAACCGTTTCCTGCAGGTCGATTAAAGAAGGAGCAGGCTCTGTCCAGGATTTCTGACGAGAGTCTGGACAAGATCCCTGAGGAAGAAGAAGAGAGCCCTGTCTTCAAAGAGCTGCCGGGGGCCAAGGGGACTGACGAGGCTGTGGTGCCGCTCACGGGTGGTAGCAGCGATCGCAGCACCCGCGACTCCAGTGGGGAGCTCACCAACCTGGCCAATGGAGGCACCGTCCTGCCAAACGGCAGGGTGTATGGTAAGACAGAATTAAAAAAAAAAAAAAAAAAAACAACAAAAAGTGTGTTCCCGAGACAAAACGCTTTATTCTCCGTATTTTTCTTTTTCTAGGTCGGACCCACTCAATGACTAACGGCTGCCTCAAGTCCCCTGTCTCTAATGGCAGCTTCAGTTTTGATGGCCACATGCGCAGTGACGGACAGGTGTACCACACAGTGCACAAAGACTCTGGTCTCTACAAAGACCTGCTCCACAAAATCCACCTGGGCCGCATGGAAGACAACGACCGCTCAGGCACCAACGCCGGCCCTCCTGAAAACAATTACCGCCTGCTGCGCCGCAACAACAGCTACACCTGCTACACGGCGGCGATATGCGGCATGCCTGTCCAGCCGCTCATGCGCACAGAATCACGCGACGACAGTGAAAAGCTGGTCGGCGAGGGAGGCGGACGAAGCAACAGCGTGTCCTACTCTAAGAAGCGCGTACGCTACGACAGCTACTCGTCGTACTGTAACGCTGTGGCTGAAGCTGAGATCGAGGCAGAGGAGGGTGGGGTGGAGATGAAGTTGGCCACGGAGATGGAGGGGGTGGATGTGGAAGGAGCGCCGGCACCGGTGCCTCTGGATGACTTGGCAGAGGAGGATCATGAGGAAAAGGACAAGTCGGAGGTGTTCTTGCTGTTCCACTTCCTGCAGATCCTCACCGCCTGCTTTGGCTCCTTCGCACACGGAGGCAATGACGTCAGGTGCTGCTGCTCACATTTCCACAATCCTAAAACATCAAATCAACTAGTGGCTGAATGCCTATCTTTTTTTTTTCTTTTTGCAGTAATGCCATCGGGCCCTTGGTGGCGCTGTGGATGATCTATGACCAGGGAGGTGTGATGCAGGATGCTGCCACTCCCATCTGGCTGCTGTTTTATGGTGGTGTGGGCATCTGTGCTGGCCTGTGGGTGTGGGGCCGGCGTGTCATCCAGACCATGGGGAAGGACCTGACTCCCATCACCCCTTCCAGGTGAGAAAGCCGCCTCACAGGAGTGTGTGTCTGCGTGTGTGTGTGTTTAAAGAGAGAAGAAAAGATATTTGTGGCAGAAAAGACCTTCGACACGCAGACACATCCAGCAGTACAGCCTCCTGGGTGAGTACATACATGGAGACACATACACTCACAGTAAACATTCAAAGGATGAAGGTGCAGGTTTCCAGGTACAGTAAACTTGTCTGGATCCCCTTTCACACTGGAGATAAAAATAAATAAGACCCACTAACATCTGGCTTTTGTCTGCAAAGGGCGAGTCGGCTTTCACCAAGGTCAAATGGCTCCTCGGTAGTCACGGGTGTATTGAACAGCTCTTTAGCTAGCTTCGTTTATGTAGAGATTATGTGACTAATTTGAGGTTTTTGACGGTGCATCCAGGATGTCTGATGAGTTTATGTTACAGCTATTTAGAAAACCCTGTATATACAGTGTATAAAATGAGTGATGAAGGGCATTTGTCCTGAGCATGCTCTCATTTCCTGCTGCGTTCCTGCCAGAACTCTGACTGCAGGCAACATTTATTTTACTACATGACCTGCACACATAATGTGTTTGTGTCTGTGTGTTCTGAATACAGAGTGTGAGCTGATGTGAACATTTCTTCTCTGAATTACTGAATACATTTCACATTACTTTAATGAAAAATGTACATATTAGAAACTACTTTATGATGTTGGCATTCATCCTGTGCCCCTACAGAAACCTTAGAATAAACAATACTAAATAATTCTTTGGAACGTGTTCAGAGCAGTGCAGTGAAAAAGCTCCATAGATTCTCTCTCCTGCCCTTTGACTTGTTACATAATAATTATGAATAAATAAGTAGGCCTTTGCACCACAACAAATAAAGCCCAAGGGTTTACTTTGCCCTACATCACCACTAGCTGCTCCTCTGTCCTTGACTCCGATCTGTCTCTGTCTGTCTTTCTCTCTCTTACTCGTCTTCCTACGCATTAGCTGAAGATTGTGTGTGTGTGCGTGTGTGTGTGTGTGTGTGTGTCTGCATAACTCTGGGATGTTTGTTGGTTAAGGAATCCAAGCTTCATGCCTGCAGGTCGCTGTGTGGTGAATGTGCTGTATCTGTGCATGCTTGGACATTAAATTGTAATTGTTCCAGCAGTTTGTGTGTGTGTGTGTGTGTTGTTTGTGTGTGTGTGTTGTTGCCTGGCAGGAACATCACACAGGGTTACAGGAAGTTGTTTGGCATTCTGGATGAAGAGCAGTAGAGCAGGAGGGGTGAGGGAGAGGGGCGAAGCCACAGTGGGAATCCGTAGCTTCTCTTCTCCAACCGCAGGGAGGGACGCCAGCCTGACTCCTTCTCTTCCCCTTTCTCCTCTCTCGTCCCAACCCTCTCCTGTAAATCCCTAATTTTGTGGTTAACCTTCTTCTTCTTCTTCTTCTTCTTCTCCTCCTCGCCTAACTTTTCCCCTCTCTTCATTCCTCTCTGCATCCTCTCACCTCTAAAACTTTCTGTCCCTCACTCTCACATTTCCCTTCTCCCCCCTCTTTCTCTTTCCCTCTCTTTGTGTGGCTCTTTTCTTTCCTAATCTCCTCTCTTCCATCACCAGCTCAGCTTGTTGGCAGAACCCAAAGACAAATTTGCACTGGTTCAGTGTTGTGAAGGCTCTCTCCTCCAGTGTCTGTTTCCATGCATCAACCTAACAAAGAAGTTTGTTTAGGAGACTGGGTATAGGGACAAGGACAGGGAAGTCTGTGTGTGTGTGTGTGCTTTGGAGTACCTCAGATTAACATCATGTTTGATATTTGATATCATGTCAGTACTTTCACAATAGCCAGAACAAGAGAGGCAGAGGAGAAGGAGCAGCAAACATTAGATAGCTTGGTGCTGTTGATGATGATATAAAAAATAGATTTCATTCTATTATATATCAGCTTTTTATTGTCTTTTAACAGAAAGGATTTGGGCAAACCCCCCTTTTGATGGCTGGTCTAGAGAGAAGGAGGTAGATGAGACAGAAGTTGGAGTGCGTGCTGTTTATTGCCATTATTTTATTCGCTGTGAGAGATTAGAGAAAACTTTGGTTTTAGGTTGCTGTGACCTCACCTCTCATTTGTTTGAGCACGATCGATATGTCGGGAGCACCTCACAGGGGATGATGTCTTCATATTTGGCTCAAATGTCCACTATTATTCAAGGATGGACTGGATACATACTCTAATTATAACACAGTTTCACACACAACTTCACTCTAATATAAAAGCTTAAGCTCTGTGTGTGTGTGTGTGTGTGTAATGATTTTCTCTTCCAGCTGTGTGAAAGTTGAATAAAGTTAAGAGGAGATAATGTCTCCCTGTAGACGCTGCATAAACATACAACACAAACTTTAACTGGAACCTGTTAGAAATACTGTGTGTGTGTGTGTGTGAGCTGATATGGTTACCTCATTTTTCATGTTTTCTTCGATTGTATCTGCTTACTGTTGTGCTGTGGTCGATGTGGTTGCTGGTGAGGCCGTGCCATCAGCAGCAGCAGCAGCAGCAGCGTCCCAGACATTACAATGAAGAATGTCTCTTTGCTCCCCTCCTCCCTCCCTCCCTCCTCCTCCTCTTCTTCTTCCTCCTCCACAGTGGATTCACTATTGAACTGGCTTCTGCACTCACAGTCGTGTTCGCTTCCAATATCGGAATCCCTGTCAGTACCACACACTGCAAGGTATGACTGAGTGGCCCTCCAGCTGGCCTCTCGACTGCCCTCCAGGCATCTCCAGGGGACCGGGGAGCTCACACTGCTGCCCGGGGGCACCGGGCTGGAGCCTCTCTGACACACAGACACACACACACCACTTCAACCCACATCAGTGGTTGGATAAGGGACATTTTTTTCTAATCTGTTGAAAGTGATAAAACAGATTCTTCACATACAAAAAGGATAATTCCGGTTTATATATCAGTTTTTTTTGTTAGTTTTGGTGCTTCATTGATTTATTTGGAGCACTTGCTGTGTTGTTTTTCTCCACTGGCAATCACAGAGAAGTGATATTGATGCTGTGTGCTTGCTAACACATCAGCTTGTTTGCTCCCAAAAGCAGGACAGTACGTCTTGGCCGACTGAGGAGTCTGAACTCCCAGGAGTGATCTGGTAGCAAAACTGGCAAGCTCACCGATAGCATTTAGTTTATCAGCTAAAGTTACAAAGTTATAACTTAATCTGAAATAATTAATGAAGGTCCTAGCTTGCCATATAAAACCGAGAGCCAAATTTTTTTTTTAGTAGTGGTATGAAGCCAGGATGTAGGCTTTCTAGGCACAGGCCTATTTAGGTAAGAGCAGTACTTCTGTGTGTCACTGCTTTCCCAGAATCCTGTAGTAATAATAGCTTCATTGAAATTATAGAAATGTTGCCAAAACTATATAAATAACAACAAGCAGTTTGTTAGAAACTAGAATTATCCTTTTGTTTGTCTCAATCTGACAATCAACACTTCATTAAAAGACAATCAAACAGTTGGACCAGCCCGCTGCAGAACTCCTTGGGCAGCAGTGTGCGGCCCCCCTCCTCCCCCTGTTCTTTACAGGAACACCAGGTCCGGAGCTGGAAGACATCGTGAACCCCCTCCCCCCCAGTCCCAATCCTTCCCATCAACATGCGTCTCAATCTGTGTTTCATTCCCACCGACTCTCTTCCATTTTGCCCTCTCAGCACTAGAGCATGGTTTGGTGTGTGTGGGTCCTCCGCCCTCCTGTGCTTGGCTGCAAACGACCTCCACCTACCTCAACCCCCACCACTACAACAGCCTCCTCCTCCTCCCCCTCCGACCCCACCTGTCACAGTGGTTTTCCACTTTTGTTTTACCTCCCTCTCCATCTTTCTCTCTCTCTCTCTCTCTCTCCTCATCTGTCTTCACAGCGGATTTTGCATTGAAGTAATGAGTGCGCTAACAGTGCTTGTTGCATCAAATGTGGGCATCCCAATAAGCTCCACCCACTGCAAGGTATTGGAGTCATTGGTAGTGAAGCCGTGCTAGAGAGCCGTCCCAGAGCTCCACTTCATCGCTTCACCTGTAGCTGTCAATCGCTGAAGCCAATCACAACTCCTGAAGTTGAAGTTTTGACTTCTCGTGCAGTTTTACTCCAGCAGCAAGTTCACCTCCAACAGGAGCATTAAGAAAATAAAATGCTTTTATTAGATCCTTATTTGATTTGTGTGTAGCTCAGAATTTAGCAATGGGAGATGCTTTATCAGCTATTGTATTTGTTAAAGTATCAGTAAACATGTGAAACTTTTTTATAATAATTCAGATTTTAAATAAGTCAGACTTTATGAATAGACAGACATATTAGGAAGTCATTGTTCAGCAGATAAGACTGATACCATACTGTGTATGTATGGTCTGTACACTGAAGCTACATTCTGTAGCTGCTTAGCTTAGCATAGCATAAAGATGGCAAAGGGGACACTGTCTAGCAGCAAGTTCTTTCTGTCCACTTTTTTTTTTTGCTTACAAATAGGAAGATTGTACCATCAAGGACCTTTGGACAAACCTAAAGTCAAAAACTGTCACACATGCTGAAGGGAAACTGCACAAGATTCAAAATGGGTTTTTACAATTTACTGATGATCTATTTGTCTAAACATCAACATCGCCATCCATACCTTATTTCTCATTTCTCACATCCAAATGCCCTCCTCCTCCCTAAAACCTTTGGATAATCAGCTGCTATGGCAGAATGGGACCTTCCACTGATGGGTAGAGGGATGTAATTGTGGTGGTGATTTGACTGGTTGTGTGTGGAGATCGACAGATGTTGTTGCTGCAAAAAAAAAAAAAGATGCTAAAACTCAGAAAGCTAACAACATCTGTCTCAAAGATGGCTGAAAGAGAGAGAGAGTGGAATGGACATCCATTTGTTTGCAGATTGATGCCCAGCTCTGGTGTGTGTGTGTGTGTGGCAGTGGTTTGATTATGTACAGTGACTCGTTTCAGGCTCACCTCCTCACGGGTGCAGCAGCAGTAGTGTTTCTTTAAAGTAAGACTGACCTGTTAACTTCAAACAGGACGGCCTTCTGTTGCCCTGACCCTCCACATGCAGTCAGAGTGTGACAGAAGGCGTCTCATGTTTCTCTGGCCGTTTAGGAGCAGGCACCCGCCCACCTGTAAGCATCACAACCTGAAGCAGTCACTGTACATGTTACTCCAACACACGGAAATAAATCTCTTTAAAGTGAGAGCTATTTCATAAAGAATGTAAAAGTGGAAGTCTGATATGCACAGGGACAAGGGTCTATTTACAGCCTAATGAAGAGGTGAGTTGCTGATTTTTTTTTTTTTTTTTTTTTTTTGAAACTCTGGACCTGCTAATGTCAGACTTCCACGTGTAAAAGGTTAATTCATGTAGGGACAACCTGTGTGATCTGCTTGCTGTCACTAACATTTGAAACTGTATGTTTCTTGAAGAGCTGAAGGCCACACAGGCTTTTCTGTTCACCTGCTTTTGAGCTTTATCATGGTTGGTTGTGGTCTTATTTCCACTCTGACTTAAATCTAGAGTGCAGAACAATTTCAAAAATACTTTTAAGTTCACAAAGTGCTGATAAAACATGTCGGAAACTACTTTTAATGTTTTACATTTTAGAGTTTTAAATGATTTTCAGACTAATAGGAAAGGATAAAGTAGGAAGCAGCTGTTGCCATGGAGATGAGTCAGTTCTAGCTCATAGTCGAGAGCTACCATTGATGAATATGGTGGTAAATGAGAGCCACAGACATATTGTGTCATCTCCACTGGTCACAGTTGAATTCATTACTTTGGCTTTTAGGTCCATTAGAGGTAGACTTAACTTATGTACTCATGGAAAATCTTCTGTCACGTGGAAAGCCTGGTCAGCCCGCAGCTCTTCAGTGTCTCTGCATACTTTGAAGATTTGGTTCTGTGCTGCTGCTGATTGTTTTTCTCGTCTGGCTGTGGCCTCCAGGTGGGCTCAGTTGTGGCTGTGGGATGGATCCGCTCCCAGAAAGCGGTGGACTGGCGTCTCTTCAGGAACATCTTCCTGGCGTGGTTCGTCACGGTGCCCGTGGCCGGCTTGTTCAGCGCCGCCGTCATGGCTGTCCTCGTCTACGGCATCCTGCCCTATGTGTGAGGGCTCACAGCTTGGGAGGGAGAGGCAGGAAAGAGAGAGTCAGAGAGGGAGAGTCAGAGAGGGTGGAAGTCACAGCTCAAATGTCAGGATGGGGGGCAGATAAAGAGAAAAAGGGTGAAGGAGAAGCACGGAGCTGCAGAGGTTTACAGATGGACTTGGTTGTACTGTGGATGTGAGGAGGGTTGGTTCACATGCTGCCTGGCTGCGTAGTCCAGAGATCTTTTTGACTTTTTTTTTATTTATTCTCTCTTGTTTTGGGGTGCATAAGAAAAGTGTGTAACCTTTCGATCTGCTGTACATAAGACAATAATGAGGGGGGGGGGGGGGGACTTAAGAGTAAACTTTTAACAAGAATTATGTGTTAAAAAAAAACAGACAGCACACCACTTTAAAAAAATTATTATTATTATTATTCCAAAATGCCAGGAAAAAAAACATGTACATATCTGTGTACTGGATTGAGTGTGATTCGTTGTATTGCGGCTTGCTTTAAAAAAAAAAAAAAAAACAATAGAAGAAAAGATGTGCGTGCGGTCAACCAACCCATCCGTCATCTCACTCTCAACATGCTAGCCAGGTACAACTGGGGCCAAACAGAAAGGACGCCTCAGAGAGGGGTGGTGGGACTGTCACTCTTTGTTTTTTTGTTTTTTTCCACATGATACCATAGAAACCTAATTTACTAAAGAGTTTTTTTTTTGGTCAAGAGCTCCTATATGTTTTTAGAGATGGATCTCATATTTTTTAATGATGTATTATACTGTAATTTGTACTGTAAATATGCAGGATGGGGGTTTGTTTTTATTGTTGTAGTGTTTGGGGGGAGGGAGGGGGGGGATCTTTATTTCATCATGATGTCATCATAACTTACACTATGTTTCATCCTGTGGCTCATAAGCAAAAAAAAAAAAAAGAAAAACCACCCATGAACACACACACACACAATTGGGAAAACAGTATTTTTCTCTCTTTAAAGTAATCGAACCTTAAAAAAAAAGTGTATATCAGCAGTATTGAGATAATGTGTAGACACATATTAGGAGGTCGCTCTGCTCGGAGCACAGTCATGCCAAAGTAAAGCTGTCTGCATGCTGAAATTAGTCGCAGCAGACATCAACGAGTCCAGACAAATGTTCACATATCTTCATCTGAATGCCTTTATTTTCATACGTTCTCATATCAGAGGCTCCGCGCCAACGATGGACCTCGCAGCTCTTTCAGTACCTGTAGCCTGAGTCTCAGTCTCACGACCCTCCAAGTGACAAATCTTAAGATGAGACGCCTCAAAAGCCTTGTCATGTTTCATATCAGACATTTTGTGTTATAACTCCGCCAGTTATGCAGAAAGGAGAAGAAGGGGGATGGGGTGGGGGTGGGGGGGATGTAGTCTGCCCCAGCCACATGTGTAGCTCCTTTAAAAAAAAAAAAACGGGCTCGTGGTTGTTTGGAGCGTGGGTCTAAGTGCTAAAGGTTGGAGAGATAGCAAAAGGTCAAGAGAAGGGCCGGATCGAAGCCCGCTGTAATGAAAATATCACAAGACCTTTGTCTTTGGATCTCTTAAAGAGGCAGTTCACCCCAAAACCCATCATGCACACTTCTCCCCGTGGCTTGTTTTGACTGGAAGTTATCAGCTGAAGAGAGGCGGCACTCAACCATAAAAATACAGTTCAAACGTGAGAAATGTTATCTGCAGAGGATGGTTATAACAGCATGGGTGGATGCAGGGATGCATGCCACCTTTGGTGCAGTGACACGGCCGCTGCGGATGCTTCAATCAAACAATATCTTTGCATATCAGCTGATTTGATATTATTTGCTTTGCAGCTGTTGAACTTAAAATAGCTCCATACAGCTGACTGTTTATCTCACAGCAGGCGAGCTGCACGCACTGCTGACACAGAATGACTTGTGTAGCAACCAAAGTGAATAGATCTGCACCGTCATCTGATACCTAATCAGTTTTTTTGTGTGTCAATATCAGAGCCAGTATCCAGACCGGTGCATCACTTGGCGTGAACTGTCCCTTTAAATTCCAGAAAGAGACAAAAGTACTGATCATCACCAGCTCTTTCTGGGTCACCTGAGACCCTGAGTGTAGATGAACAAAACTCTAAAGCTTTTTTTATTCTTATTATTTCAACAAACTTTTGTTTTTTTTCTTTGTTCTTGTGGTGTGCTTCCAATTATTTCTTTTTTTTTTCTTCTCATGAACAAATCTATGCTTAAGTAGCCACTTGCCTTGTAACTTTGTGTTTTATTTTGTGCAGATACAGTAAAAAAAAAAAATAATTAAGTACTGTGGTGTTTACATCGTAACCATATTGTAGAGTATCTGTAAAAAAAAATACCTAATGATGCCAATGAAAGACAAACTATTAACCATGAATTTTTAAAGTGCAAGTTAAAAAAAAGAAAAAATAACCAGAAGTGTCTAGAGAGAGCAAGAGCAAGTGTGTGCGCGCTGACTTGTGTTTCTCTTTCTGTTGTCGTAGTAGTAGTGCTAATCCTGATCCCTGTCACTTTACACTGCTACTACTACACTGTGTTAACACTACATGTATGGGTGCAATTCAGCAACGAGAATAACTAGATAAATTTCATCAAAACTATATATTTTTCTACCATATCTGAGTTTTAACCTGAGTGAGCATCCGGACACTGTGGAGGACACGCTGATGGAGGGGAGGGGATGGGATGGGATGGGCAGCAAAAATCCTTCCTCTAAGCCCACCGCTGTGTTCTCCTAACATGTAGATTGATGTGTCGGTTGCCGGTAGTAGATCAGATTTTTAAATTACCATTTTTATTTTTTTGTGAATTTTAGATGAAAACACTTTGTAATTTTGTTTCCCTGCTGCTTGGATCATGAGCTGCCAGAGCAGGACAGCCGCTTGTTTAAAAACCAGGACGACCGCTGGCTGAAAACGCCGAAATTAGAAGCAAAGCTGTTTGTAGTCAAGAATCTTAAGAGAAAACTGGACTGTGAGGACATTTGTTTCCTTGTTTTTGGCAGGTAACCACTCTTGAAGCTCATGTCCCTTTTTACCTCTTCATGGTGTGTGTGTGTGTGTGTTACACAGGGTGGCTCCAGCCTGGAGGTCACGATGTATCAAAGAGCCAAAAGCCACTAGTTTGCAGCTCATCCAGATTTTGGATCATCAGATTTTTCTGTTTCTAAAAACACTAAACCAGCTGACTGACACCTACAAAGTAACTAAGAGTAGATAGAAACATGCAGGAGAACAAAATATTTGCCATTTTTGCCACATTTGTTGGCATAAGTAAACATTTTCCACCAGTAACGCAGGCCATCAGCAGCAATAGTGTGTTCCTTGTGAACGTTTTTCTTTCTTGAACTGTACAATAGTTCAAACCTCTTACTGACTTGATGCATGCTGGTGTTTGTTTGGACAACACACACAAAGGTGCTCCTAGTGGTTGCACCAGTGGTGTACATGCTTGAAAGAACTGAAGAGTGCCAACAGCCCTCATGCTGCTCTCCCAGGTTAACATTGTATCTGCTAGCTTTAATAATCCGGCCATCTCATGGCCTGGATGGATCGATGGACAGTAGCCAGATGGCTGCTGCAGTTAAGACCTCACTACCTGTTAGTGTTGCTAACTACATATCATTTCTGCAGATGGTCAGGAGTAAAAGGCCATTTCATTCAGAGTATAAACAGAAACACCAGTTTTCATGCTGCTCATAAAGAATCTCTCTTTGCCAAATGCTACAGGCTGACAGCATCCCAGTGCCCTGCAGGCCCTCTGTGTAACACACACTGTCATAACTTTTTGTTTATTTTTATGCATTCTCAGTCCTGATAGGCCAAAAGGGATGCACTGCTCAAGATGGGGAGGGAACGTGAATGCCGCACAGCATTTAGCATCTCATGACGAAAAACAAGAAAGGCTGGAAAAAAATGCTGTTTTAGATGCTGAATGTTCCAATAAGTCACAACTTGGAGAAGCGTTATTGTGAACTCTTAGCTTAAGACTTGAAACATGTTTGCCAGCAGATGGCGCAGTCTGACACTTTCCCTCCCCCATAGAGAGGGACAGCATTTTAGACCAGACCATTTCAGCTGATCAGTATAAATCAATGTATGATGTCATTGCCATTGAGGGAGTTTCTGTGCTACTACTGCATTATAACTGTTCAATAACCTTTTTATGTTATTTTTGTAGAAACAAACTAAACAGAATGTGCCATTTTTATCCTCCCTGAATGTGCAATACAAGCTGTTTCTTGTGAAGGTGCAACTACATTGCTGTCACTTTGTGGTTGTGTAGCTCCACCTGCCCCCCAGGTGTAATAGCGCCCTCTCCTGTTAGCGTGGGATCTAGCACCGCCTCACAGAGGTGGAGGGATGGGAGAGGGTGAGGGGGCGAGGGCCTCGGTTCAGACCTTCATCTGGATGTTGGCGTGCTGTCTCTAGTTCTCTGGTCTGTTTTGTAATAGAATGTGCTCCTTGGCCGGCCTGCAGGCTTTTACAGCTCTGTGTCGTCTTTTTACTGTTTACTGCTACTTAACTGTCCAGTCCTTCAAAAGTTTAAAAAAAAAATAATAATAATAATAAAAGTTACAAAAAAGAATTGAAAAGAAACCGTAGCCTGCTTCTACAAAATCTTAAAGCTCTTCTGATTTGCATATATCGTACTGTAATGTTTTATTTAAGATTTTAGTGAGAAAAAAAATGTCTGCATTTAAACTAAATTATGGGAATTAAAATTACAAAGAATACCTAAAAAAAACACTGAGTTGTGTCTTATTTTTCTGGGACAATGTGTGTTATTATGAAAATGGCGTATAATCATATCATTTAAAAAGTGATTATTAATATACTGCTATAATATACTTTTACTCCTTATTTATAAGGACTAAGCCGAGTCATCTTTTTTATTAAACTGGTAGATGTATGTATGTAGTGTAATATACTTTAACCTGATTTATAACCTGAACAGTCTTTAATATCAAACATTTCATCCTGCAGCTGTGTTTCTTCCCATTTCCTCCCACTTTGCGTGCATTTGGCTTCCTGCAGCAACCGACCTCTTTAAAGACTGAATGAATCTGCCAGCTCTTTTCAGGGCTGCTCTTATTTAGAGGTTCTGCGTTCAGATAATAATTCAGTGGACTTGGCACAGATTGCACTATAAGTTCCCAGCAGTGTCTCTCTCTCTCTCTCTCTCTCTCTCTCTCTCTCTCTCTGTGCTGGCTTTAATTTAAGATGTCTCTACAGTAACGCAGCAAAAATGCTGCTGGCACACAGCAAGTGACACCACTTATGTTCAATAGGATAATGGTTTCCATTTCTTCTTGGCCCACTGATTTAACCAACATGAAATGGGAGCCATATAGTCTCCCTGTAGTCAGGGGTTTTCAATGACATTGTTGGGGCTTTGTGAAAGGGTTTTGTTCATTTGTTTGTGGCTCTTAATTGACGACAGAAAAGCCCTTCAGCTGTGATAGAATGTGGCTCCTGCACAGTCATAAACATCTCATCAGGGATCAGGCGGGGCGTCCTCGTAGCCTGTGGTTCGGAGGGACATGGAGGGGGAAAAAAACATATTGTCAGCTGTCCTGTTTGTGATCTCTGCTTCAAATAATAAACATAAAGTGTATTTTGTCGCATGTAGCTGTAGAATTAAATCAAGACTATTAATGCCAAAACTACTACATGTGCATCTATTTGACTCTTACATGTATGACGATGGTAAAGTCTGAAAATCAAAGCATATAACCCTGAAATGTACCCAGGAGAGGGAGAAAAGTGCTTTTTTTAATCCCTTTAATTCCTCATTCCTCTTAGTTTTGCTTCTGTAATAGATGCAGGGCCTGTTTTGGGCTCTTTGGCGACATCTGTGGTGGTAACTGGTAACTGCAGGTACGTTTGTGTACACATTTACTTAAATATTTAAATACTGCCACTTTAATCCTGTATAAAACAAATATAGCACCAATCCTTAATGTGCAGTAACTCTTTATCTGAGTGTGTAGACTGCCGACAACATCATTTTTTTCCTATGAGACACTTGTTTTTAACCGCACATCATCAAAAGAAGTTAGGTTTTAAGCCCTAGAAAGCATCAAGTTGACCCTTTTATCTTCATTGTGTTTAAATATATAGACCCCAAAGGTCGAGAATTTCCGGGCTTATCATGTGTTTTTTGTTGTTCTTTGGCCCTACATGGTCAGTTCTCATGACCTCATCATAAAGCAGATGGGGTGAACACACAGCTACTGGCTCTTAGTGGTCAGTGGTGGCATCAATGTGGTCAGATTAGGATAAATAAATGTTCAAAAACCAAACATTTCTCCATTTTTTTTATGTGTTAGTGTACCAGTGGGGAACAACAAAGCTGTGCTCATGTCATGGAAACACATCCTCCATAATAGTAGCAGCAAGATCATGTTTGATACATACAATGGCAGGTTTTCTCCACGTCTTAAAACTCCAGTGCAGCCTGTGAGGCAAAACCCAGGGTAAATCTAACCCTGTGAATTATCTCCCAGCACTTCTAATTATTTAAGCTGATCGTTTAAAGCTCAAAGTGATAAAAGAGAATATCTCATTAATGGCGGTGTGACTTTAAATGAGCCAGAACTCGAGGTCAGTCTGTAATATACCTTCATTATAAACATGACAAACACCTGTGCTTAATTTAGTCCAGTGTGTCAATCACTGCTGCTGTGAATGAGGACACGCATCAGGAGATGACAAACCCGACCTGTAGGATAGGCGTTTATTTTCTTTTCTTTTTAAAACCATATTCTGTACATGTTCGCCAAGAAGTAAGTAGCAACTGAGGAAATAAAAAGTAAAAACACAAACCAGAGAGCAGGATTGGGTTAGTTCATTTCCATCCAAAAACATTGTTTATTGTCCTCCGAACTGAAAGGTTTACCCTGTGATTCTGACTTGTCTGGCTGAGCCAAAATAACATACATTGCATTTCTTCAGGTAGCAGTGGAGGCATACAAAGATCATTTTTAATGGAGAGAAATTAATGGAAAGAGCAAATACAGGGTTCTCTCCTTCAAGTCACATTATGAGTAATCTTTGCATTTGTGAGTAATGGAGAGAAGATTAATTTCATGGGATCATGGGAAGCTTGAGAAAGTATCATCTGGTCTTTAGTAAGAGAGAGAGAAGAAGAAAAAAAAAAAACAACCGTATGAAGACCAGTGTTGTGTTTCTTCCATGTTAGAAAAGGCCTGGAAATGGTCACGCTGAACTGAGACACCGTGTTGTCTCCGCTTGCTTCCAAGTTGTGTATCGTTTCCATGTAGAGCGTCTGTAGTGTACACATATGGACACCGGATATGCAATTCAAAAAACCAAAGTGCCCACAGTCGATATAAAGCGAGGTCACATGACCTAAAACAGGTGATGTCACACAAGAGGAGGATGCTGGGAGGGGACATGAAGGTAACCAAACGCAGCCATCAGTCTGTTTCTGTGTGTTTTTGTGTATGTGGTGGAGAAGTGCCAGTGATGTGGCACTCAGCACCTTTTCTTTACAGTTACTCAGGTGTCCGAACAAAAAAAAAAAACAAAAAAAAAAGAGAGAAGACGCCTCCCCGTCTGGTGACTGTGCAGTTAAAAATGGGCACATGGTGATTTAAGCTCATGCTTAAGTTGTGGTAAACCATCCAAGCACTTCTTTTAATTTATAACTATAAATACACAGCAGCGTTTTTTTTACCCGGAGGGGTTTCAGTCTGCTTCCTCTCCGTCGGTGAGTGTGTGACGAGTTTGTCTCTTAAAACGGCTAACTATGCTCATCTGCTAGAGGAAACGTGGGTTATGTGGAATTGATTATCAACTCTCATATAGATTTTTCTATTATATATTTATATAGTTATTTTTTTCCCCCTTTCTCTCACGCACCCACCACGCTTGCTTGCTTGCTCTCAACATTCTCTCGTCTCACTACTTTTATTCAATGTACACAACGTAAAACATGGGGAGGAGTAGGGAGCGACAGAGCTGAAATGACAATCACTGAGGAAAAAAAAAAAAAAAAAGCCAAAAAGAACTGCAGTCATTTTTTTTGTCATCCATTGGCAGTTGGACCGACTCACAGTCGGCCATTTACAATGGTGGTTTTAGGGGAGGAAGCGGCCATGTCATCAAAGGGGCGGCGCGGGAGGCTCTTTCTTCGTTGGTGCCGGTTTAGCCGTCGTTTTTGTCGTCTTGGTAGTGGGGGTCGTCTCCTTGAGGTTGAGGTTCTCCAGTGCCACGTCTAAGGTCATGACCTCAACACAACCCATGGCCTCGAAGTCAGCGAAATTCCGCAACGGGCCGTGACAGTCATCCTCGTCCTCGGAGGAGGAGGCTGAGGCGTCCTCGTCAGGCAGCAGCGTGGATAGCAGTAGCTCCGTCACAAACAGGCTCCTGTCGGCCCATTGGGCCTCACACACCTGCCGCTCGGCCTCAGACAGCCGCGGTTCGCTCAGCCTGCAGACGGAGAGACGGAGAGGCAGACATAATTTAGATGTTGATACCTTCAGACACAGCACTTTACTTGAGATTCCTTCTTTTAGAGGGGGAGTGTCTAATCACTGCAGCTGATCCAAGCTCACAGGATTCTTCCTTCATTCTTACCTGCTGAGTAGAAACTGGGAGCTATGTGCAGTATGCTGTGTGTTGGGCTCGGGCGGACCCGGGTTGGGACTGGGATTGGTGTTGTGATTGGCGCTGGGGTTGGGGTTTGCAGCGGCTGAATTGGTGTTAAGGATTGCATTGGCTCGGCCGCCACCTCGGGTGGCGTTTCGGGCGGTCTCCAGCTGCTGGCGTGCCGCTTGGGCCTGCTGGCGCTCCAACTGGAGTTGCATCTGAAGCTGCTGGAGCTGGGAGGCTGAGGGTCCAGAGCTGAGCTGGCCTCCTGCCGAACGCCGCACCCCAGACAACTGAGACAGAAGCTCTGGAGGAAAAATATGACAGGGTGATAATCAGAAGTGATGACAATGATGAATCATAACCTGCATATTACTGACAACACTGGTTTCACTAAAGAGTAGCAGAAAAACTTAACCCTTTGATGAACTTCTTTTGTAGAGTTTATATAAAGTAAATATATATTTTAAAAAGTCCCTGTGCCACACAGTCAAAGTACAGTGCTGTAAATCAAAAGAACTGTTCGGTGATGATTGGGGGTGGAGGGGGCTGAAACTCTAGCGGCTGGATCAAAGGCTTAGCAGGTACGGCGGGTCATTAGAGAGGAGGCTGCGGCCCTGTTTGTGAGCCACAGTGAACAGGGACCCTCATTATGGCACAGCTGGAGCTGACATGGCAAATGCCAAGCACTGAACCAGATGAAAATTGAGAACAGGATAAACAAGGAGTTGCCACTGCAACAACCCTGCCCACACATCACTGCATCGCCTACATTTAAATTCACTGAGGAGTTGGAATATCTAAGCGACTGCATCTGTAAGAAACCATATTTAGGTGGTCATGAGTTTGACCTCCTCTGCAGGGTAAAAAAATAATTGCCCCCTGTCTTACACCAGGCGCCGCAGCTTCTTACTGTGTAGTTCTGAGTGTTTGTGTGTGACTGACCTGCTATTGGGTCCATGGTCTCTCTACTGTAGTTGGAGCTCTGTGAAGAACTCTGACTGGTGGAGAGCCCCCCTGTGGTGCTGCTGGTGAAATGCATGTTAGACCTGCGGGCTCGTGGACCCCCTAACCCACGGCCAGGGTGGAACATCCTTCTCACGTGCCGCACCCCACTGGACTCATCGTGAGGCTCATTGTTAAGGAACACACACACACAGCAGTGCAACGACAACAAACATCCACGTGTTGTAACAATTCTGCTGCCGCTCCTTAAAATACTCCCATCTGCTATCCACATATTTGCATGATGATCTCATGTCACCCTGCACCTATGCGTCAGAGGACATCAAACAAAAGCTACAGCCCTGTTTTATTCTCAATGCACTTGTTCTCTCTGCGTTCCATTTACAGTATATGTGCATCTTTTGTTTTCTCCACAGCCAAAGCACTCTATAAATAGACTGTCAGACTGCTGTCGTCAGTCCTCCAAGTAAAACCTAGAGTGCAACTGTGCATTTCAGCTCCTCACTGACAGACAAAAGCAGACATAATTAGGCCTTTTTAACCCCTCAAAGTATCTGATTGTCTACTTAATTCTGTGATTACTACTCTAGATATTCATTTAAATTCCATATCTGTGCTTGTAACCTGTAAATTAAAGAGAAACTCAATTATCAAACACAATTTAGCTCCAATTCTGGTGAGATTTCATAGCAAATAAAAAACAGATAAGACCTCTCCCTCTGTCGACCAACTGGTCTGGTTTAACCTCAGAACTTCTAACAGTGCTGATCTTTTTTTCTTCATCGTTTATGCAAATCACAGAAGATCTGATCTGTTGTCTAAAAGCACATTTCTTAAGAGTAGTTGTACGTTCATGCCAGCACTTCTGGCATAAAAACATGAAGCTGACGATGTACTGCCAACACATTAGGATGGTGGCAAGCCTGAGACACATCATTTAGTTTAAAAAACAGCCCTGAATTCATTACCTTGATGTTTATGTTCATCTCCGCTATGGTGATTTGGGGAAAACAACCACAGGGGGCTTTGAAGTTATTAGCAAAATGTCAGATTCTGTAAACAGATGCAGATGGTGAGCTAATCATTAAAAAGACAATGCAATCTGGAGGGGTAGCAAAAACAAACATATTCAACCCGTTTAAAGTTGGAAAGGATATCAAGTCTCTGGGTGCTCTGTGTTCAAGTGTGAGATGAGCAGCAAAGTCATCTGTCACATGATTGGGGTCTCCACCTGGCAGCGCTGCACATATAGGACATATCTGGGGGGAAAATAAAAAAAGCATGTCGACAACAATATCAGAGACGCAGAACAGGTAGGATCAAGACTCTGGAAAACATGCCGTTTCATTTGAAGTGCCATCCTCCCTGAAGCCACCGCAACATGGTGACTGTCTCATTTTTGTCTGCTGTACTAACAGACGTTATTTATTATTTAAAGTCGTTGCTGAAAAATTATGCAAACCTGGGCCTTGCAGCCGTACAGACACACACACACACACACGCTGGTTATAGCCATGGACCAGCGTGTTCACATGGAGATCAGATGCAGATTGAAAAACGGATGAAAACTGAGCTGCTTTAAATAAAGAGCAGGCAACCACTCCTTCACACTGGCATAAGATTTAAGAATCTGTAACATGTTGTTCTGAAATGAGCAGACTCAACAAACAAGAGAAGGCTGGCAGTATTGTAAAGTGTGCGCTGCATGGGCTGATGTTCTTTTAAGTGTTTCTCAACAGTGTTTCCTTGTTGTCAGAACAAGAACTGATCATCTATAAATAGAGCCGCACAGTCTACCTAACATCACTCGCACTTTAGATTTTCTAGCAGAGACAGACCCTGACACCAGAGCGAGGCTTCGACTGTAGCATTAACAAAGACAATGAATGAGAAACTGCAGCAACATCAGGCAGCGATTCTGTTTAAGTCTACATAACATCATCAAGCAAATCAATCCAAATCTAAACACACTTAGTAATGGTTAATAGCGGAGTGCCAGCTTACCACTTCTGTGGAGGTTTCTGTGTGCTCTGCAGCCACATGCTCCTGCAGGGAGATCTCCGTGTAGCCCATCCTGCCACAGTAAGGACATGTGAAGGCCTGGGGCTGCTCGACCGAGAAGGCTTCGCCACCATAGTACAAATCTGTGAGGGAAAATAGAAGGACACTGCAATCAGTGTCAAAGGTTTGGTGAGTTCTACCTGCAAGCACAGATACTGGTCCTCTAGCAGAGGTTGAAGTTTTATGTATGAAACAAACAGATTTGATCAGGGGTTGAAGTTTAACTATGACAATGGACAGCTTTTGTAGGTGTCTCACATCACATTAAAATACATTAAGCATAGCATAGCATTTAAACAAGAAAAAGAAAGCAATGCAGCCGGAGCAAAACATCAGAAGAAAATATGGAAAAGTAGAGAATCTCCTGAGAAGGCTGTGGATGAAGTGGAGAATTATTGATCTGTTATGAGCTCAGTGGCACCGCAATGAAAGCATAAAACCTGAAGGAGCTGATTATGGGGGCGTTTCTGTAAACAATCCTGGATAATTGCCACTCGCCCAGATCTTACGGAGGAAAAACACCTACGGCCACTATTGCCCAGGTATGGTGGATTTATCTGCAGTTAGTGTTGACCACCAAAACACTACGAATTAGCTATCCAGAGCTATCTGCAGAGTGCAGACTATTCCTCTTATATTGCATATACAAATCATACCCGATATAAATCCATCTACAGCAAGCTCAATCAATCCTAACAATAATCCAGGGTATGTCTGTACATACTAAGATCTAGATCAGCTTGTGAAGAACCAAGAGGCACACTCGAGGATTTCTCTCTAAGCTTGCACCTTCTGCTGTGTTTTCAGCAACAGTTGTTGTTGTTTTCTTTTCACACAGGTTGCAAATGAGCATTTCCAACGTGTGAAAGGGTGAATATCAACATATTTCACAGCATCAATACATGAAATAATAGCAGAAGCAGTGTCCAAAACCAAGAGAGATGACTCACCAAGTCAAAGAAAAACATTTGACATAAACTATTATTACACTGCCAAATAACTCATTATATTTCTGTAGAAAGTACAGTCCATTCTGTATTAGTGCCACGACAAAATGTTCCAGTTGTGTAGAGATAAATCACACACGGAGGCCCAATGACACACACTCCTAAAAACTCCTCAGACTGGGTCAAATAATCCATCACTGCCAGCCAGGGCTGTTAGTTTACTTGTGCAAGCTTATTAAATCTACTCAATGTATGTTTACACATACAAACAGCCAATATCAGAGCTTTATCCTAACTATGACTCTTACAAGCAAATGAATGAATGAATGTATTCATTAAGTTTTCTCCACCTTCTGTCAACACAGGCTGAAAACTGGATTATCACCCATCACACCACTTGTTTTCTTACCTTCTCGTGTGTCTTTCATTTTCTGTGGGTGCTCATAACAATAACAGAAAGCAGCTTGTATAGCTACAGTCAACTTACCAAAATCCACCCGGGTTAATATACATTGCATGGGATGCTCTGTGGTGTGTCTGGTTGTGGTCGCACCGCTCTCGTAGCACGATGCGCACAGATCGTAATCGTAGCAAATTAAACATTTGTATCGCCGACCTCTGAAGTTGCCTTTTAAACACGCATCGCAGCTCACGCCTGAGGGAAGAAAGGGTAAGGACACACACACACACACAGAAAGGAGGGGTCAGAAAACATGTTTACAGTCCATCAGTATTTTTTTACTTGATATTATGTTCTAACAAATCATCTTTTGTGGTCTCATTTAGCCTCAGAGTAGCTGCACTTGTCAATAATTTCCCCTCAACTTCGTAGTCAATGAATATATGTAAGCTTAAGTTCCTCAATTGCTCACTGTGGCAAACAGAACAGACGTTACTCAATTACCAGCCTCAAAACAACCCTGATGAAAACATGTCTTTGACACAGTCCAGACAAAACTGGACATTAAGTGTATGGTGGTGTATATTTGTGTATATAAGTTTAAGTTTCCACCTCTGTCTCCATCAACCAGGAGCAACTATAACATACTTTCAGACTGTCCAATCACCTTTTTCCTCAAAACTATGTTCCCCAGCACGCAACTCATCACAATAGCCATGCAAAAGTTTTAACCTTGTGTGTCACATGAGATAAATGTCTGTATGGGGGGGGTGCAAGCGATTTTTGACTGACGAGGACAGTCGTGCAGCCCTTATGTATTGTATGACAGCAGACTGTCTAAACTCCCTCATATCTCCATTCATAGCAGTGAGGCTGTAAGACCTCAGTGCAAACATGATCCTGCTGTTCAGAGGTTACTACCACGTTAATGACTATAACAAGGGTATCCCACTCTATGTTACATGACAGATAACTACTGACAGCAAAGTTGACAACAACAACAACACATGCATGGAAAAGTAAAGGCCCACCAGGCCTGACTAACCTTCGCAGCTGGCTAAACATTTCACTAATAAACCAGCTACCGCTAGCTCAACTGTTAGCTGACAAGCTACTCAACTATGGTGGACATTACCTAACTCTACTTTCACCTAAGTGGTAAGTTAAAACATGTGTTGACAATGTTAGAAGACGTCTAACTTGACACCTACAACGAACTCCCAGCCCAACAAGGTTGGCCACAAGGACGAGGTGAGTGTTAGTTTGCTCTACACGTTAGCTCGCCAAACTGGCACCAACGGGCCAACTTTCACCAGGAAGAAAGCTAAATCTAAGCTAACATTAACGGTACACAAGCCTCGACCCCGCAAGGCCGTCTGGGATTTGCTACCCACTTGTGCTTCCTATTCTCGGCACTCCCCTTGCTCCCCAGCTCGTCACTGTTAACCTACATAACTACCATCAGATAGCTGGCAGGCTAGCTAGCACCCTGAACTACCATTAACTAGCGTCTTCCGCCTGTGTCTCTAGTGCTATTGTCAATTTTTTTTAACATATTTCTCCAGTCGTTAACATGAACCCCAAGGTCCGACAGACTGGATACACGTTTTAATGCGTCCTCGCTAAAATTTCACTGCTACCTTAGGGCTAACAGTAGCCAACGTTAGCTAGGATGAGCTGCAAAATAAGAAATTCTTGGCTAGCTTGCGTTAGCTAGCGCTGCACTGTCAACGTTTTTAAATCACAAATACCGACTCACTCACACGGCTGCGCTGAAGCGTTTTCTTACCTTCATGACGGGACATCCTACGGACACTAACGCAGCCCCCTGCTCGGGCTCCTTGGCTTGCAATGCGGGGATAATATGGGTGAAGAGAAGAGAAGCCGGGGCTGGCTGGCTGTCCCTGGCCTCTTCCCTCATGAAGGATCCGGTCTGGCTCGCTCCCCCTCTCCGCCTCCTGCTGTGTCACCGTGCGGTGCGATGCCGCTCTGGCCGCACGATGGCGCTGCTGTCTCATTAGTGGCGCCAATGCCGGCTCAGCTGGCAGGCTGATGAACCATAGTGACCCCTGCCCAGGTAAACCATGTAATTTAAGCGTTATAAAATTACGGAAACGCTGTTTAACTTATTGGCACATATCTCTAAGACTCATAGACGTAATACATTTAAATTAAATGTAACAAAAAAGATATATAGATACACAGGACTGATTGAAATTCAATTACATGTTTGTGTTTTGATGTAAATGTGAATTGTGTTCATCTTAAAGCTCCTTTGTTGACCTTCTCCTTTCTCTGAACCTGCAGTAGATTTGAGTAAAAGTTATCTTTACTTGATGTATAGCAGTGGGAACAGATTTCGCTTTTTAGGCATATTAACAGTTGGAAGTGAGCCTGTGTTTCCCAAAAGGAAACAAACCTCAAAACACAAATCCAGTAAGAACATAGATCTACGAGCGTTGTGTGAGATGCTGCTGCTGCTGCCAGACCAGTGGTTTGAGTGTACACCGCAGGCTTCTGGTCAGTCTTCATCATAACTGAGCTTTTGGACAATAACTTCAGGAATAAGTCAAGGCTACATCAGATAAAGATGTTTAAATTATACTCTGTCTTCCTCTGTGTCTGAGGTCTGCATGCTGCATGCTCGGGTTGTTTTAGTACCTCTCTGCAGTTTTTCGCTTCTCGCCAGGACGACCTTGTAGAGCATAATCAGGACAGGTCAGCATGAATTAAACTTGGTGGCTTATTGAAGTATATGTGGATGGAAAGAATAACAATAATCCTGCATTTGGAAGCTTTACTGCAACTCTGAGGCCAGTGTCTGACATCAGAGGAATTCTGGGAAATCTGTGCTGGAAGAATAGACTTTTTGTCACTCTTATTCTCAGATAAAAGTCTCCCACTCTTGGGAACACTAACATGGTTTCTCTAGAAAACATTGATACTTTAAATGTCATTTTAATCATTTAAATGCGGGCAGTAGTGGCACAGTGGTATAGCAGGGTTGTCCCATAACCGGAAGGTTGGTGGCTCGATCCCAACTCCTCCCTAGTCACTGTTGTGTGTCCTTGGGCAAGACACTTTACCTGCATAGCCTCCAGTGTACTCACTGGTGTATGGCGCTCTTTGCTGGGCTGCCCTAAGCAATTTCCCCATTGTGGGACTAATAAAGTTTTCAATTAAATAGATTAGTAAAAGAATGCAAATCCTAAACATTGATAATTGATTTTGTATGGAAGCAATAGGCTCTTAAATTGTATGCAGCTTTCTATTCAAGCCACTGTCTCATGACAATAGTTCATCAACATGCAAATCAATGAAGTCACTAAACGATGATGTAATGAACAATCATATTTCTACATATCTTACTTTGCATGAAGAAGCTCCGATCATCTGGAATTCTGTAGAGAAAAAGAAATTGATAAAGTGATATTGTCATGACAGAAGCAATAACCTATAATTAGTAAATGTGCATCAGGCCCCTGCATCTGTCACAACTTTCCCTCATCACATGCAGGCACGTGCCAACAACTATGTGAGAGTCATTCTGTCACAAACCAGACTGTTGAGTGTTGAAATTATAAGTTCATTATGTATATTTGTGTGTCATCATCTTCTCAAAGACCTTCAAGCGTTTCAAAACACACACGCTGTGGAGCAAAAGCCATCGGTGTCCATGAATGTTCCATATTAATAAGTGTGAATATTATGGGTTGCATCATTTTATCAGCACCCTCCTGAGATGGAAGCACCTTCTGCTGTGTTCACGTGGCTAATAATACATGGGGATTTTCTTGGAAGTTTCTGTGTCATACACTCTTACTGTCTCTCCTCAACAAATATTCAGGGATCTTATTTATAAGCATATCTTGGGTTAATTATTAATATTCCTTCAGTGACTCATTTTCATGTCCAAGATAAGCTGTAAAATTATATTGAAGGTACCATCATCTATCCACATCCAAATTGTGACGCAATTCACAGGTGGTGTGACACTGTTGGTGCTGGATGTGGAGTGCTTATCCACCTGATGTCCCCTAATATAATTCTAATCACATGATTAGAAGTGAAAACACTGATCACTTTATTAGTCTATAAACTCCTTTAACTCTGTGTGCGTAGATGCGCAAGCTTTTACGCATATGTGCACCTTAAGGATGCCAGGTACTGGGGTGGTGACTGGAGTGGCAGGTGGCGCTTCCTACTGGTCGGGCGCTGATGTATGCACAAAACAGTGGAGTTATTGTAGCGGAGAAGCCTTGCGTGAGTGCGCCCATTCTTCGCCTTATCAATTGAAACTAGTTGGTGAGCTAAGCTGATGGTATGGCTGCGCGCCAGACAGAGGGAATGACGCGGTCAGGGGAGAGCCAGGGTGCCATCATCTCCCACAACACGCACACACACACACAACCAAACACCAGTCATTTAAATACTCATTTTTTCAACAAAGGACTGTGGTTTACTATATTTAACGGGAAGTGTTATTGTTGTGTTGCCGTTGGGGAAACACTCCTCCTCTCCACGCCTCCTGTACTGACACATATTTTTTACTGACTATATACTCACACATTGTCTAAATCCGGTTAGACAAGGCAGGTGTGTGTTATATGACCTTCATACATTAGTATCAGCCGCAAATGGCGTGTTGCGTCAGTCACACACACACACACACGCACAAACACACACACAAGGGTTAAATGCGCAACACGAGACGCCTACTACGAGTTCATTGAGCTTTGAGCCACGCCTTCAACGTAAACAAATGGGGGCTTGACCAATAAGATGTGCGATAGATCAGCCGATGATCACATGACTGAAAGGGGGAAACTATTTAAAACTCTAATGACACGCTTGATGAAAGTTTACACATTTCCCGAGCAGCACTTTCACACGCGCGCACCAAAGAACGCACCGGCGGCTCTGTAACCCTCTGGACCCAGAACTCATTCATCTGACGTACCCGCGCTGCCACAGCAGCAGCAGCAGCACAATAGACATTTTATATTCTCCGGGGAGCTTTTAATTCCTTTACACCCGCCTGTGTCTGAGAAATGAATCATAAAGCGCTGTTGCTGTGGATTTTCCTACAGTTTGGCGCATCTGCTGTTGGAGAAAACGCTGTTCTTAAAGGTAAGAAATGTCTTTGTGTCTATTGTTCATTCACTTCTATTATTTCTCCCCCAGCCTCAAGACGGAAGAGTCAAAATTTAAACACTACAGGAGGGGGATTTAATTAGCTTGGACCCTTTTATAAATAATAAAAAGGCTTATTTTCCCCACATGTACGCGCTTGATTAATAATTTTTTTAGCCTGATTTAGAATTAAGAACAAGTGTGACGGGCGGAGCGAACCAGAAAAGCGGGGATGGATTTTTTTAAAAGGCTGCGACGTGTCCTTTTTGGGAGACCAGCAGGAGTCTTGAGGGGAAAGCTTTAAGTGGAGGAGGAGGACGCACAGCGCCACGTCTATGTGAAGCGTTTGGAGTGATGTTCTGCTGATGCCGCGTTTTACCACAGACCGCTCAGCAGCTCCTTTTTACTACCCGGCTCAGCTGAAGTCATTTGGTCTCATTAGCAGCAGAGTGCGTTGAGTTCGTGCTCAAGACCAATGAGGCAAATTTGAAATATAATCCAGCCCCCTTGCTGTGAGATTAATCCGGAATGCCTTTAATCCATTCAGAATCAATAATGACAAACAGAGTTTTTATTCTTTTTTGAACATATTACACATTGTGGCCTGGTTATGCAGTTTGAACGTCTTGATTCGAGCTGTGGCTGCAGCTGTGTGAAGGAAAGAATGAAAGGAAAGGAGGGTGGCGGAGATCTTCTGGCTCTGCGCCCAAGTCCTCAGGCCAAAGTGGCATTATTGTTGGCTGCAAAAGCAGGTTGATTGGCTGCTATCAACCGCTCCCTGTGTCTTTTTTAATTTTTAATTAGGCTCAGATGTGTGTTTTGAAACGGGATCATTGAGGCATATCAGGCTCTCTGATGAGTCCATTAGTGTTATTTGTTTAACTTGTTCTCATTTCCTCTCCTCTGCAGGTGAAGAGGGTGGACTGGATGAACTGTCAGCAGACCAAAAGGCTCTAAATGGCGTCATCAAGTACAACATGAGGAAGAGTTTAGATCTGGAACAGGAGGGCTGCTACCTGCAAACTGGCAAGAAGGAGTGTCTGGAGGATTGTGGCTTCAATGGCACAGCCAAGACCATCTTCATCATCCACGGCTGGACGGTAATAATTCCTTAAATCTCCCAGGTCGAGCTGCTGCTGTTGTCTGGAAGCGTTTCTCATGCTGACTCTCTCTCTCTCTCTCTCTCTCTCTCTCAGATGAGTGGGATGTTTGAAAGCTGGATGCACAAGCTGGTCTCTGCAGTGATGCAGCGTGAGAGTGGAGCCAATGTGGTGGTTGTTGATTGGATACCGATGGCTCACCAGCTCTATCCTGATGCAGTCAACCACACCCACAGTGTTGGCCAGGATATCGCAACCATGCTCAACTGGCTTCAGGTGTGTAACATTTTATTTTATCATGTCTGGGAACACCGGTGGGGGAAACCATCACCACTGCACACTTTAAGGCATGCTGTCTGCAGTATGTAGGGCAGATGTATTTCTAAATCAGTTACAGCACAACATGTGATCTGAGCATTCTTAGCAGGTAAGGAGTGGTTGAAGGAGCAGCTGAGTCTAAACCCATAAAATCTGGCCCCCTCCTGTCTTTCAGTGCAGTGATTTAAGGCATCAAAGCCTATGGGAGCATAACAAAGGTGTGATTGCGTGAGAAAATGGCACGTTAAATGTCTCATAATGTTTATTTTTGGAACGCTCTAAACTCCCACCCAGTATCTCAGTTTCTTTACCGGTGTGGTATACTATTTTTAAGTAGCTTTTTTAGATCAATGCAAAGGTTGTCCAACCAGGATCAGTCTGTTTAGCACATTTGAGGCGAAGTCAGTTCCTATTCAACAGGACTGTCACATGATTGGAGCAGATTCAAGCATCCTGCCACATGGTTGTAAATGCAGACAAAGAGTGCTTCACAGACACAGATGGTGGAGGTGCTGTAGCATGGAGGGCACTGTCAGTAGGTTCTGTTCGGGTTAGTGGAGCTTGGCTCAGCAGCAGGCACGACACTTTATCACTGGCTGAAATCCAGCATTGGTCCACTGTGTCAGTGTGGGTTTGTGTTCAGTGACAGCTGCTGAAATTAACCTCCCCCCCCTTCCCCTATTAAACAGGATGAGCAGCAGCTGCCTCTGGAGAAAGTGCACCTGATTGGCTACAGCTTAGGTGCTCATGTTGCTGGATACGCTGGAATGTACGTACACGGGACCATCGGCCGGATCACTGGTAGGTTGGATGCAGCATGGGTCTGTACTCTGAAAGATAAAGCTGCGTCATGTTCTGACCTCTAAATGTTTTATTTCCGACAGGTTTGGACCCAGCAGGACCCATGTTTGAAGGCGTCGAGGAAGCAAAGCGCCTCTCCCCAGATGACGCCGACTTTGTGGATGTTTTGCACACATACACTCGAGAGGCTTTGGGTGTGAGCATTGGAATCCAGCAGCCAATTGGAGACGTTGACATCTACCCTAATGGCGGCGATGTGCAGCCTGGATGTGCACTTGGTGACGTACTGGCTGTGGCAGGAAGTAAGTTAAAATATACTTCCACCTGCACTCCATGATGCATATTTGCAAAACTAATTTGCTGCCCTCATTTTCCTCAGACTTCATGGAGGTGATGAAGTGTGAACACGAGCGAGCCGTGCACTTGTTTGTGGACTCCTTGATGAACAAGGACCACATGAGCTTTGCCTTCCAGTGCACCGGCCCGGACCGCTTCAAGAAGGGAATCTGCCTCAGCTGCCGCAAAAACCGCTGCAACAACATCGGCTACAATGCTAGAAAGATGCGTAAGAGGCGCAACAGTAAAATGTACCTGAAGACCCGTGCGGACACTCCCTTTGGAGGTGAGGCACCTATGACTGTTATCTGTTACTACAATGTGTACTTCCTTGTGTAAAGGCGATAAGCAGCGCTATCTTATAACGACTTTCTCTGATGTTTTATGACTTTAGTGTAAACTACTACTGTACACACAAAGGCTCACCGTTTGTTTTTCCTTTTAAGGTTATCACTACCAGATGAAGATGCACGTCTTCAACAGGCAGCAGTCCGACAATGCAGATCCCACCTTCTACGTCAAACTATATGGAGCCCACAATGACACAGCAAACAAATTTGTCGACGTGTAAGTTTGAAATCGTCCTTCCTGTAAAACCGGTCTGTGGTATTTGGAATTTGATCTTAAATATACTGAACTTTTTCACACATTTACACTGAGGGAAGAACTTGTAAATTACATGTCAGCAATCGGACGTTTCTGTCTTTCTGCTATTTAACCTTAGTTTGACTTCTTTTTTTTTTCTAGCTATGATAACTCCATCGGCTTGAACCTGACCAATACCTTCTTGGTGTTCACCGAGGAGGACATTGGTGACCTGCTGAAGATCCAACTGAGCTGGGAAGGAGACTCTGAATCCTGGAACTCTGTCTGGAAAAACATCAAGAAAACATTCTGGGCCTGGAACACCAAGCCTCCCAAATCTGTGCTGGAAGTGCGTCGGATTCGAGTGAAATCTGGAGAGACTCAGAAGAAGTAAGCTTATTACTTGCTGTAAAAATGCGCTTGGTTGCTTTGAACATGTGTTTATATGGGTTTGTGTGCTGTTCCAGGTATACTTTCTGCGCTCAAGACCCTTCAAAAACTGAAATCTCACCAGGAGAGTCTATAACCTTTGTAAAATGTCGTGATGGCTGGGAAGTAAAACCAAGGAAACGGTACGAAACATAACATTTTCCGCTATTGTTAGTCAAATAAATAACATCTGTAACAATGTGTGATCCTTTTTGTTTTCTGACCAACAGGCTGCCCATGTAACAAGCTGAGCTCCTGCAACAACCAATGCACCGTCACCATGGGGGACCCAACATGCATCAGAGAAGCACCGCCTTCTCTATGCGTTTGAGCACTTTTCGGATAGGAGGATGGATCAGCGCACGGTGGAAAGGGGCTTCAGGTCTAGGACTCTGGAAGGTTTCCATTGGTTTCTAAGAAATGAGGACAATAGGGGGGGGGTGTCTGTCCTGCATTCGACATGGCTGCAAAATGCTGCGCAGGCTGGAAGCGTCCGCACTCGTGAAAGATCGCCCGCGGGAGTTACAGAACGTTCCTTTGTTTTTGTGTGGACTAGTGAAGTAGAATATGAATCTGTGCCAGTGGAGACACACCAGCAATTCTAGTCGCTGTACTGTACGTTTTAAAATATTTTTTTATTTATGAAAAAACAAAATGGAAGCACTGCAAGACCAACTTTATTTATCAGAACACATCCCATAATGAAGCATATGATGAATGAATTTCTTCCAGATGCAGTATTTGTTTGTATGGCTTTGTGTGTCTGTTGTGACCAATAAGTGTGCCTTTCTGCTGAGAGATTAGTGATACACTGAATAAATGAAGGATGTCTGGTCTTTCTGAGGTTTTGTGCGTAGTGTTACGTATGTGGTGCTTTTTTGGGGTGTGTCTGTCTGTACATTATGTACATATGTTTTTGGAAAAATAAATTCACTTGTTTGTAAAAACTTATTGCACTGCCTTTCATTTTGAATTGAGACTTCTAGCGAGGCAATCTCTGGAAACCAACATCATGCTCAAGTCACAATATGCAGTGCCACTGGGTTTCAAGCACATTAGCTTGGGTCCTAATAAACTGGGTTGTGCCTGCATGGACGTGTTACGCTTTGGTCTGTCCTCAGCACGACTTTCAAGCACTGCCCATTAGACCAGACTCTGGAAGTTTCAAAATCATGTAAGGATCATAAGATTGCACATTAATCTGGGTGTGATTAATATATGAAGCCATATTGGGGTTTTTTTGGTGGCTTTCCTAGGAGTTATGACATGATGTTGATGTAGTCATGTGGCGTGCGAGCTGGAGTCTGCACATGGTTCTTTATTTTTACAATCAACCAGATTCTCTTTTCTTGGTTCTGACTTCCTGCCTGTTTATAATGTGCTCAGTGGGATTTTCTCCAACTTGGTACAAATGAAATGATCCCCATCAAAAATCATGCACGTCATGGATCCTGTAAAGTGTCCTGTCTTTCAGGATATAAGAGGAAGCATCTTCCCTTTGTGTTGCCTCTGTCTCCTTGCGGACCTCCTTAGACCTTGAAACTGAGGTTATCTTCAGCATCTTCTGCATTGTCTTACGTTCACACAGCTTCAGCTGGTTTCACTTTCTGTTCTGCTTGACTCAGGGACAAGTTCGTAAATGGAAAAGTCTATCAATCCAAGGACTTGCAAAGTAGAAGAATCGGCATTCCGATGTGTTTCCACCATTTACTCATGGACTCACTGTGGTTATTTGTAATCCAGTCTTTCAACATCGCCCCTCTCTACTGTTCTGGTTGCACTGTATTGTAATAATACGACAGACATTCCTTGCAACATCCTGTTCTTACCTCACGAATTTCATGTCATTTCACCCGATGTTCTGTCATGTTTCCCTGAAAGGTCTGGAAGGTTAGTGAGACAAGGAATGTCTTTGTGATACTCCACCTAATTTCACAGAGCTGTCTATTCAGTTTTGTTTTTAATCCCTGTTGTATTTGCCTGTGGATGTTTTCTGGTTGTGATTATCTTTACTGCTGTTTTGTTCTTGCGTGAATCTGCTGACCCATTTTATTTCTCAAAGACAGATGACCTTCTGTGCACGAACCGAACAAGTCAGTCTGTTTCTGACTGGGAACACAGATCTGCAGTGCCCACACATATTAACCCACATACCACCCACCGTTGCTTTGGTGACTCACTTTAGTTTCGTAGTGATGAAATATTTTAATGCCCTTTAATGCCATCTGCTTCCTATAACAAACCACGTCTTCTTTAGTCACCGTCTGGCTGTGCAGTGAAGAATCCTTTTTTTTGTCTTTAGTCAGACATACTGTGAGAAAAAAAAATCACACAAACACATCGCTCTTTAATTGGGTCATCTGACCTCAAGGCAATTTGATGGTGATTGAAATAACCCACGTTTATGTAGCTCCAACTATTGTAGGATGTAAAAGTGTATGTAAAATCTTCTTCCAGTCACAGTAGGACTTGGAGCCAAGAAAACTACAGACAAATTTGTTGCACATGAGAGAGGAGTGTAAACTGTTCTTAAACCTAACCATGTCATTCTATGGCCAGTTAAAACCAAAACATGCCGCAGAATTTTGGCAACTTTTATATCTGGCTACAGCCAAATTTGTCATTCTTAGCAGCGAATATGTCATTTTTGAAGCAGGTGAAAATCAGCCTAATGTGGCATTTGTGTATAAAGACATGTTGGCTGTCATTTTTAACCATGATCTCACTGACGTTAGTTCAGGATTCATGTGTACACTTGATACAATTTCCAGAAGGAAAAAACAAACTGATCCCCTGGACCTCAGTTTTTCGGAGTAGTTTGATCAGTAAACATCACATGATTTAAAAGGGAAATGGACAATCAACTATGGGGGAGGGGGGGACAGATTGTGGTTTTTCACTCAGCCACCGTCTTATCTTTTGTCACCAATCCACTGGCAGTTACTGGTGCTTGCAGGCAGCTGATATGTGCTTCTGGTGTTATTTCAGTTTATTGTCCAGAGTGATGTTCTGTTCATTTAAACAGCTTTTGAAGAACATATTCATCTCTTTGGCAGACAAGGGAGAACTCAGACTCTATGGGGTTAATACTTATATGACACAATCAAAACAAAATGTACTATGGAACAAAGGTCTGTTCCAGGAGGTGGGATTACTGAAGTCTCTGGGAACCACAGAGACCACAGGTCTTTTGCGCATCAGTCCGCATTCCAAATTTTATGGGGTCTTGTGTTCAGTTGGGCAGTTTTTCAAATAACACAATGAACCTGCTGCTTTTAACCTGGCACTGCTAAACTTTAAAGACACAAGACAAGATTGAACTGATCAGATTTTTATAGAGAGGGTGCAGAATTTCCAATACACCATTTTTGTGACAAACAGTTTGCACTAACGCTGTTTTTGACCACTATTTTTATGAAGGTTCCTTCAGTCAAAAGATGTTTGAGATTCAAGTACATCATTCCAGAGCACGCCATTTCTTTTCTGGTTGCACTGGTGTGCTTTGAATCATCATCCTAATAAAAGGTCTTCTTCTGACTCAGCTTCACACTTGGCCTCAGATGATCACCTTTTGATATGATGCAGCATTCAGAGTGAAAGCTGCCCAAATCCTGTGAGGCAGTCAAGTAGCTCTAAACCATAACATTTTCATCACATGTCTTCACAGCTGGTGTGATGTTCTGCAGGTTGTTCCTGGCAGAGAGTCCACACAGGTCTTATTTGTGCAATCCTTTGCTCACCTAGGAGGTCTCAGATTTGGACTTACTTGTAGATACTGTGAGGAATAGTTTGTTGTTGTTTCTTGGAGACTCTGCTCTTAGGCTGATCTTGGCCTGGTGACACCACACAGTTCCACATTTCCCTTTTAAATTACTTGAACCTAATACAGAACGCTTGTTTCTAAGTTTATGGCAATAAAGTTGTGATCAGTGCAGGATCGCTGAAGCATTTTTTTAATTCAGTAATCTTAACATGTCCTCCTTCCTTAACTTTATCACCTTGACCTTACAATAGCTAACAAGACTTGACTTGTCCAGATATATTAAAAAGGTTAAGCGTTTGAGTATGATGCAGTTTGACACATATAAACATATTGCTTATACATAAATCCAGGGGAATTCCACTAACAGTGCAAGTGAAACCACAGCTTTCTGTTTAAAAGGAACAAAGAATTCAGATGTAATCTGTGCTAATAAGTGATTTTAAGCAAACTAATGCACCACTGTTAAGAAGAACTTAAGATTATCTGACAGCATCATATGACTACATAAGAGATACAGTACAGGTCGTTTGTGCACAGAGTGAGATGAACTTAAATAACATTACAAATGCAGTGTCTCCATCACTGCCTCTGCCACAATGCCATGAGAAATCTGTGTCGCTGAACACTCTGGAGCCACGTGCCTGACAGATTAAAGGGTTGTGGTGCACACGTTGCCACATGTTGGGATGTTGGCTCAAACACCGCACCAGCCCGCTGCCCTGCAGATCAACAGAGCCGAGTTAGAAAGGGGGTAGGGTGGAGGGGGGGGGAAAGGGGGTTCACCTCACATGATCCCGGCGGTCTTTGCGCGCACTGATGTCAGTCAGAGAGACGAACCACTTGAAGGATGCTTCATGACCTCACAGTGGTCACAGTGGAAACACTCTCAGCAGAGATGGTTGTTAACCTTCCAACACTTTCTGTGATGATTACTGTACCGACTGTGAAGCCAGCTGAGTGGTTTTTGGCTTGCCAGTCAGAGCCTGGCAGGAGATGAAAGCTACGAGATCACATGGGCCCTCTGCGTTTCCAAGTAAGACGTCGAATTAATTTTCTAGCAATGTAACAGGCTAGAATAACAGAGGGGGACCTGACTTTTGTTTTCATGGAATATGTTCTTACATGTGTTTATTTGATCAAACAATCACTCAGATATTCTATCTGACCATTGTGTTTTCATTGAAGATTTGTTTCGATAAGAAAAGGCTCGGAGTGCTTCAGCCATATGACACGCTTGGTGCAGAAAAGAAGCCAATTAAAACAGCATCTTAAATGTCAAACACTTCCCTTTATATTCCAGCAAACAGGAAAATAAAGAAGTAAGACAAAAATGTGGCTCTGTGAGGCGGCATGTAACACACCAACAACACAACAACTTCAGATCACACAGCGGACCATTTCTTCTCCATAAAATATAAAGATTTTATGGGCATTTTTGACTCAACAGCCGACTATGCAGAGTCATAACACCAGCAAAGGGCCGCCACAGTATGTGGGGGGCCCACTCTTCCTCAGCTACCTGACCTGTTTCTGTAATGATATGAAAGTGACAGTTTGAGATAATCACATCCACTTGAGCACGAATAAGTATAGCTGAAGGTAAAAAAGTCAGTGTATTTGAAACTTCCCACTACAAAAGCTGCACTTTTTACCCAAAACTTGAGGATCTTTACAACAAACTACAACTTTATGGACTTGCAGAATCATCTTTTAATCATCTGGTACAAGAAATAAGATGCTATTTAAAACGTCTCCTCCATTTTCACATGGTAGCATACCATCATGCTAAGCAGGGTTAACATCTAACATCTAGTCGGTCTTTCACCAAATTAAAAACAATTCATCCTGAAGAGAGGCTGGGTGTTTCTTTCAGTTTCCATGATGATCCTTTCACAGACCTGCTGCTGGTGCTAGAGGTCAGGTCAGTACCAAATGCCATGGCAGCCTATAATAAACTTACAGAGCTACCTGTTCCTACCTCCTCCTCATATTTTATTGTTATGCCCTTGTACACTTTGTTATGTATATGAAGGCTGCACTGACATCAAAGAACAGCCTTCACATGCAGACGTTCCCTATTCTTATTAACCTTTCACAGTCAAAATAATCATCCAATCAACTGCTGCATGCCTCGAGGTCCATGTTTACAATTTGAACACAGTGAACCATGTTTGTATACAGGAGGCTATTATTACACAGTGTAGGTATGTTTGCGGCCGTGTGAAGGCAGGAGATTTTCCACAGTCCCCCTCAGCTCCTCTCCGTGTACCGTGTGAACACTTGATACCACTGCTGGTGTCACATTTGTTTCCTTTGCGCTCACCTTAACTGTGTGAGTTCAGTGCTGTGTTGTGACTGGCTGTGGCGTCGCGTGAGGGCTTCAGCTGCTGTTTGAGTTGTTTAAGTTGTCAACAGAGCAGGAAATACTCAAGTTCATAATTACAAGCCTTAACATGACAGACCTTGCCATTTAACCCTCTGAATGCTGAAGAGGTTGGGACATTTTTGACTATAACACAGTTACAAAGCACATTTACTTATTCACACCTCTCCTTGATCCGACACCTTATCGTGGTAGAGAGGGGTTTGAGATGATCTAAGGAGCTATGTTGTCAGGGGCTTTCTGCCCCTAGCAGGGTCTCCCAAGATCCTGGGTGACGGGTCAGGCTAAGAGCGTTTCAACAACCCCTATCGAAAATTGTCAAGCAAGGTCTATTACGTCGCCCGGCATGGCGCAGATATAGTCGGACTCTCTTCTATTCTAGAGTTGCTCATGGTGAGAGGCGGTGGGCCGGGGTGGGCATGCTTATAGCCCCCCAGCTCAGCTGCCTTGTGTTGGAGTTTTTCCCAGTAAGTGAGAGGGTTGCCTCCCTGCGCCTTTGGGTTGGGGAGAGGTCTCTCACTGTGGTGTTGGCCTATATGGGCTTCCAGTTATTTGTGATAAAGCTCTGATTTATAACACAAAGCAGCAGATTTTGGACACAATTTTGCTTGACTCATCTTTAATCTTTAAACAATGATTATATGGATAGACTTTTTGGGAAAATGAGTCAAGCCCCTCAGTATAAGGTTCCTTTATCAGGTCAGGGTCAGGTCCGGTCATCTTATCACATTCATTTCCTGGAATGTTCCGTCATTAAAAAGAGTAGGAAGAAGGTCAGGGTAGGTCAGAGGGTTGTTGTCCCGACGTGGGCTTACCGCTCCTACACATCTGGACCTCTGCCTGGTTCTGAGCTGCCTACTCCTCGCTGTCCTCAGAGGCCCCTCTGTCCAGACGGAGAGTTACAGTATCACGCCATGTCCAACTATGACCACACACTTACTGCTAACTGCCAACTAAAGCAACTAACTGGAGAGGTAATAGTGGAGAAACTGGCCATAGTAAACCCTACTGACCCCAGCCGAGCAGCTGTGAGCCTGAATGAGAGTCAGTTCTCATCACTCATGGAAGGTCCCACTAATAAGACATGAACCACTGGCTATGTGTGAATGTCACATATTTACCACAACCTCTGCAGAAATGATGGTGTTTACATGAAAAGCTCAGCATCCACTTCCAAAGACTTATTGTGTCTAAGAACAAGTGTAGCACAAATAAGAATCTTTTTTTTTCTCTGAAGACAAAGAGAAAACACTGACTCTTTATATTGTCGTGACCTTCCCTGGTCACCCCGGATTGTCAGATTCCGTCTCCTGTATTCAGAACATTGAGTGAAAGAAAATACCCTGGGTTTTGTAGTTTCACCTTTTGCAAAAGGGAGAACACCTAGTGAACACAGGCCTTTCAGTCTGCTTCACTCCCGTCCATAAGTGTTCTGCCCCTCCCCTGGACACAGGCTTGTTTTATTGAAAGTTGAGGTACATTTGCATAATAGATAAACAGTTCTTCAAGACCCTCGTAGGTATTCCCATATTGGGACATGTTGCCCCTTTATCTCCACCTACTAATTATCATAATTGGTCTAACATATTTATGACTATGAAATACTTTGCCCCTTCTATGTTGGATGAATTATGTTACATCCGTACCTCCTAGTGCTTCGGCCTTCACCGCATCAGAGAGTTCCTCCCTAACTCTCTATAAGAGTTATAGATGTGTTTTTCTCTAAGTGTAAGCTTATATAATCAAATACATACATGGTCTGTATCATGTCATTGCGTAAATAACCTTGTATACTTCACAATATCAACAGCTGAACTTATTTAAGTCACAAACAGATGTGTAAAAACAATATTTGTAGTTCATCAATCGCCAGACATCTGTCATATGTGACAGTTATAACAGGAAATCGCCAATGCAAAGAATCACAGTTCCAGTTTAATGCACTGACATGAGACTAACCTGACCCCAACTGCAATCCTTCAGACTTCCTGTCAGGGTCAGAGGTCAAAAGATGAGCAGGTGTGACAGCCACCTCTCACTCAGGTGACTCTGTACCTCAGTAAAAGTTTGGCATGAACAAAACTTCCACATGGTGTCAAACCAACCTGTGAAAACAGGTAGATACAGTATGTCACCTACCAACATGCTACATGCAACCATTCATTGTGGCAGTGGGTTACACAGGAATTTAAAGGCAACCTAATGCCATCCGTTTACATGTGTACATTAGCCTACAAATAAGTCATGATCTGCTTAAACTAAGAATAATTAATTCTCTTTATTGAACACACCCAGTGAGTGAAGAATTGCAGTATGTGTTAACTTGTCTCTAGAATAACAAGTATTTCAGTGAACAGACAACACAGAAGTGACCTTTACTGTGTTTCTGATTGGTGTATTTCTGATGGTGTTAGAAGCCTATATTTTGCCATATTGCTAAGCCACACAAAGTTCCATCATCATGGTTACGATAGCTCCAGATTCAACACAATCTCTTATGTATGATTATGAAATAAATTGCCGACTTTTTATTCAACCGGTTGCCTAAATATAACTATTTTAAAGCCCGCTGAAGCTGTTCAACGGTTTCACAGAGAATACTGGATTGAGTTACACCACTCACACATAAACACACACACACACATAAACACACACACACATTGTGATGCACATTTCTTCTGTGCCCATTTTTTTTCAGTCTCAGAAGCATAGGCTGAGACTTTCTCATGGGAATGAGCCAGACGAGTGTGAGGAATCCAGAGAAATGCCCTTCAAGCTGAAAGAAAGTGAAAAAAACTGTAATCTGCTGACAATAGGATTTATGTAATTCTTACATATTACAAAAGGATATTTTCAAGGTCTCCGTCTAGGGTTGAAATTTCACAGCAGGCATGTTGTTTTAGCTGCTGTTTTAAATTTGCTCTGAAATCAGATTATATGCCATTAGTGTAGTCTGGACAGAGTAGGTCAGTGGATATATCAATACATTCATTCATTTGCCTGGTTGGTAATGCAAAATAAATAACATCAGTGAAGCTACAAGATTTTATGTAGCTTCCCTAACTGTTTGTTTTGTACACATTCACATCACAATGTGCCACTAGTTTGTGCAATTTGTGCATAAAGGCCAGTCACTTCTTCAAACAGCGTCTTTGTCCCATCATAATTGCACCTATTTTGCCTGCATAACACTGTAATCAGCTTTATTATGAGGGCTTAAACTAAAAAACACTTAGTATTTCTAATTCAGTCTAATCTGTGCATGGATTTTGGTCAACACATTAAACACACATACTGTACTGTAAAAAAAAAAGGTCTTTAATGGCAGGAATTCAGGTCATTCTTCTGCCTGCAGTGTATATGAAGACTTTAATATCACATGGTTTGATTCACATGACCTGATGATTGATGTGTACAGTAGATCAAACACTCACAGCAACAGACAGACAGATCCTACCTCAAAGGAAACTTCACTTTTCATCAGAGCTACGCTGCCGTGGTATGAGGATTTACAGTTAATCTTTTAATACCAATACCATGGTGCAAACACAATCTTTTCTTCTATCTTGCAGAGGGCAGAGAGGAGCGGCAGTGAGTCCTTCTACACATTTATGTTCTTTTCCAATAATCTATCTATCTATCTATCTATCTATCTATCTATCTATCTATCTATCTATCTATCTATCTATCTATCTATCTATCTATCTATCTATCTATCTATCTATCTATCTATCTATGTGTGTGTGTGTGTGTGTGGAGACTCATTATGATGTTAGCTGGAAATGGCTACTACACAGATACACAATGGAGCATGTGTTACACTGGGTGAAAACAGAACCGCTTGCGGTGTGAGGGGGATTTAAACTTTGAACTCCAAAGTGAAAGTTCACCTCGATACATAGACCGGCCTTCAGCATCTGTTCTGATCATGTTCCATTGATGTGTATTTTTGTTGTTTTTTCTACTTTTTCTTCTTCTTTCTTTCTCTCTGGGTGTGTGTGTGTGTGGCTCTGTGTTGGTGTGTTTTTTAGGTTGTCGCTTGCCTTTGGCAGCTCCTCCATCTTCCGCTCCTCTTCCCTGGCCGATTGCGTACACCTGGCCACCATCAGCTCATCAAGCTGTGTGACAACCTCTCTGCTGTCTTTTCTTGCTACTTTGCTGCCCTACCCCGTTGCCTCAGCTAATTGCCGTGTACTCTACCTGCAGTTCTCATGTGGTGTACCTCGTGGCTCAGATAATCCACTCTTCATCTCATTCATCTGCCGCCCAGGAATCCCGACGACTTTTCTATCTCCTTCTTGCACCTGTTTCACTTTGTAACTTACTGTTTAAAACTGGGTTTGCTCAGTTTGGTCCAGGCCAAGTCAGGTGGACAAACCTGTGACCTCTGTCAGAAGAAGCTACTGCCATCTCCCAAGCCTTCTCTCTTCAAGAAGTGATATCATAACTAGTATGTGTGTGTGTTCCTAGTAGTAGTAATGTTCTGATGAGCAATGATGAAACAGCCAAGGACAAGAATAAACAAAAGATGAACATTTCATGGACAGACAGAAAAAGATAACAATATACATCTGCTCTAAATTACAGAGATAAAAAACACCTTACATTCACTTTGTTTTGGACCAGTTTTGCATGTTTTAATCAGAAGCAGCAGCTCATTTTGTTCATATGATGCACTAGTCTAGGTTATTAAAACCAGCATTTGACAGCGTAATCTAGAGTAAATGCTCCCTGTCTGTGGAGCGCCGTTTAAAAGCTCCCTTGCTTGTCTGTATTTACTGTCTGTCTGTTTAAGCTGAGATTAATGTGCTGTCTAAATGTGAGGAGATTCCACCCTGTGTTGCTGCTTCATTAGGATGAGTCAGCAGACCTCTGTGGAAGCGCAGCAGGTAATGAGTTCTGGCACATTAAGCACGGGAATGTATGAGATGAGGCAGCATTTTGTGGAGCTGCAGAGGCTGTAATACAGAAGCTGTATCAATGACTGCACAAATATTTGGGCACTTGAACAGTGTATTAAACGCCAGAGACAAAACTATAAGTAAGAAGTGTTAGTATTACCTGTGGTGTGCCACAAGGTTCAATTTTAGGTCTCATTTTATTTTCTGTTTACGTGGTTCCACTTGGACACATCATCACAACATGTCTTTTCACTGCTATGCAGATGACACACAAATAATTTTTAGGGCTGCAACAAACGAGTATTCGGATACTCAGTGATTATTTTTGCGATTATTTTACTCGAGTACTCGGATCACACGTAAATGTCATAGTTTTTCCATAGATACGGCTGCATCTGGCAGCAGGTGGATACCTGCTTTGGACCGGTGCAGTGTCATTGCTTCAGCCCACGACCGCCTCCATGCCCGGCGCCAAAATGTGTGCATGTGTGTGTGTGTATGTACGGCTCACCCGTGTTTCGAACCCGGGGTCACCCAAAACACTGATCATCCCGCTAAGCCAAGAGAGAATCATCCCGAGTCATTGAGTACTAAATTAGTTGTCGATGCATTTTGCCCTCGAATATTACTTGAGTACTCGATTAATCATTGCAGCCCTAATATTTTTTTTCCACTAAGACTCAAGAAGCTAAAAGTTGTCCAGTCCGGCTTCTTTCAGTGATGTACCATTGTCAAAAATCAAACCAATACTTTCCTAATCTGATGTCAGTGAAGTATCCACTCCTTTATCTTTTTCAGATTAGATTGCTGTGACTCCACCCTCGCTGTAAAGCCTTTCTGGTAATACCACTGCAAATTTCATACGAAATGTCATCACATTAAATAAAGCCACTGACTGTGCATTGAGGTTAGATTTTACAGTATTTTGTTGCACATAACTGCATCATCACTGCATCATCACTGCATCATCGTGGTCTTTCTCCGTACTCAGACTGTTTGTCCTGTAATGTGGCGTTCTGATTCAGACGTCCAGTAAAAAAAATGTTTCTTTGAATAGATTTGTTGTTCATCTGCTATTTTTCCCCCCCAGCAGATTTGTATTAATTCACCTCAAGAGCTCCTTTTAAACATAACAATCCAGTTATTATGAAGAGGATCCTCGTGGCCACCTGGGCCTTCCCACGTGTTATGGTATACTGTGAGAATTCATGTTGAGCAAGAAAAACAAACAGCTGTGTCTTAGCTTGACATTGATTATGCAACGCCATGATGTCAAATGACAGGTCTCACACCTCAAATTACACTAGTGGTGGTGGGACATCTAACCAACTGTCTAACAGAGAAAGTCTGAGGGGACCTGAAACTCCTGTCCAAACACAGACAGAGCCATGCGCGAAACAGACTTGGATGGATGAGGGATTTCCTACAGTATTGTGTATTTTGTGAATGAATGAGTTGCATACAATAGTGTGGCAGACAAGCTCAAGAGACACAGGGACAAGAGCTTTAGGAGGAGAGAAAAAAAAAAAAGCAGACCAGGGCACACCAACAAATGGAAACCACTTCCGCCTGTGGGGGTAGAGGCTGTTACTCATGAAATAGTATTTCAGAAAGAATGAAAGGAACTGGGGGGGAATGAAAGAGAGCTGGAGGGAGAAAAGAGTACAAACATAATGATTGGCTGTGAGTAGGGTGCCTGATTCCAGGCCCAATTGTGATTGGCTGAGAGGTATGGCCTCACCTTAACAGAGGGTTACTCCAGTTCAGTGACATTGAGACTTCCATGTGCGTGTTGGCGTGGCCCTTCTTAGAAGCAGTAGTCATTATGACATGTGCAGGCATCAGTCTGTGCATTCCTGATTCTTTGGTAACTGTTTCACAGCTGCTCTCAATCACGCATTGTGCTTTATTTACTGTTAAAAAATATCATAACATTTAGTGAGAGAACATGAGCAAAAAAAGACCTCATTAATAAAACAACAAACTACTTCCCCTCAGCAGCACCATTCAGCTGTTTAAACCTGACAGGCCGTGTGTCAGCATGATTATCAATGGCTCAGAAAGCAGCACTAAAGAAGCATAAAATCAGCATTCAAGTTAAATTCATTTGTAGGCATGTACACATTTCTGCTCTGTGTTGTGCAGCCATCCCCCTCTTGCCAATTCTAACCTTAACCCTGACCCCCTTCCTCTCTTGCCTTCACCAAACCTTTAAACTGACCCTAATCCGCGGGCCGTGACACTGTGCTCTCTTTGAATGTTAGCCATTCAATGTGTGACACTTTGCCAAACAAAGGGACTTTGTGTCAAATCCAGCTCCAGCGCTCGGTGGGAAAGTGTTTGTGATGAGTTATTTACCCACCAAACTTACTCTTCATCTTAGTTGCACAAAGAAATCATACTTAAAATGTTTTATGGCTGCGGGAAGGAGCCAAAGCTTTTGTTTTTTTGGGCTGCTATTGTGCACAGAGCAACGCAAGAATCCAGCAGCTCCTCAGACCTACAGCAAACATCATTCTTTTGAGTGGTTTGTGATGCTAAATGTTTACTTCCTGTGCTGTCAGAAGCCAATCAGAACAGACCATTCTAAAACCAGGAAGATGACGATGTAGGATGTTAGTGGAGCAGCTGCACTGCAGATGCAGCTGCTCACAAACTGTGTGACAATAATATTTCTCTTTTCATCTCAGCTGTACAGTATAAATAGTCTGATGGAAGCATCAGGTTGAGAAATAAAGTCAACATGGAAGTACTAAAAAAACACATGGAGTCGACCTCCGTGTGTTTTGTGTGTAACTGCACAGCAGAAATAAACATGGGAATTATTAATATCGTGGTGTGATGTCACCATTTTTAAAATGATTTAAACAAATCTAAACAAAAAAAACATAAAAATAAGAATAAATAATTAATAGTAATAATTTTCCAGAAATATGAACATTATAACCTGTGCATCTTTGGCCTCCATATGACCCCATTGATTTATTTTGTTTTTCTATTTGTGTACTGCAAAGTAATGGGACAGTGTCTGGTTCTATAACATCGGAGGAAAAAACAGTTTAAAGGTTGTGTTGGCGTTTGATACTTCAGACGTACGTTCATGATCCTGTCGTCATGTGCAAACAAAACATTCACTTAAAAAAAACCTGGGTGTTACTAAAGGTCAGTTGTTTTTTTTATGGGGAAGATCTTTGTTTATTTAAAAAGAAAACAGGCTCTTTATTTATAGATTACATCTTTCAGCCATGTTTCTCCAGAATCCCCTGCTCCAGTCCGTGCAGGAAGCCAGGAGGCTACTTGTAAACTGAGTCTGAAACAACTGGTTTGCCTCTGCTGTGTTCTCAGTACAGGTTGGATGACGCCAACACTAGCAGAGAAAAGATTGATTTTCTTGCCTGCAGTCATGATCTCAAACATCGCTGTTTGCTGTCAAAGCTGAAAGTGAGCACAGTTGTGCTTGTTTGAAGACGCACGCATGGACTTCAGTTTACGTTAGAAGGTGTGTTTATTTTGTTGCATCACAAACATAAACTGATCAACAAGGATTAATTATTTTATATATTCTCAATTCTTTTGAGTTCAGAGGACGAGACAGTGTGTGTGTGTGTGTTGACATGGGCCCGGAGAGAAGCACACATGCGTGCCTCCTGACTCACAACACACCCATGTGTGAAGATGAGACGTTTGATGTCCATGAACGGATGTACATACTGAGCTGTAGGATTTTTTTACAGCTTCCACAGCTGGAGAGCACATGAGGCTGCAGCCATGCATCATACACACACACACACCTCACTTCAGGACACTTCTGGACTCAGCTCGGCAGATAGATGAAGCTAGCAGAAACACATGTGTGAACTGTTTATGTTCTTCTGTGTGGCCTGCCAGCAACCGCCAAAGAACCCAAACTTCATTCCACTGTGACAAAGAGTTCACCGTGTTCATTCACATGTAATCAGAGTTACAGAAGCACATTAAGGCGTGGGATCCCTACCTGTTGCTACATGCAATCTTAAGCTGGATCCATACTCCGCGAGACAAAGAGCGGAGAACGCGCTCCACGGGTGGTAAGAGATACAAAAAAAAGGTCTTTTCCGCACTGAGGTACCATACTCCGCGAGACGCGTGTGTGCAGAACTCCTCATACGGCCCGCCCACTAAACTATAAGGAAAGACTTTACTGAGTTTTTTTACACACCACAAGGACTTGTGCCATGGCAAGAGGGCATTATACAGAGAGGGTGCCTGCAACAGCGTGAGATGTCCGGCGATGAGTTGTGAAAATGCGACATTAAAAGTAACAATAGCAAAGATTCAGTGTTTGTGCCTTTATGACCACATTTGCACATCTACTGTGTTCCAATGTGCCTGCGATACTTCAAACTGTCCGGTGATGAGCTGTGAAGATGCGACAGTAAAAGTAACAATAGCAAAGATATACAGACATTGTAAACGAGCCTGTTATGCCCGGGTATGTAGGAGTATATAGAATGGTAATAACAGTCACCATCTGGTATGTGTGAATGGCTGTCTGGAGTTATTGGTGACAAATCACCCTGACTTGCCTTTCTTTCTTTCTTTTATTGCTCATCATGCAAACCAGTATGGTCTTATCTAAATCTGTTGAATCAGCGCTGTTTATACACCTACCTATATACCTGGAGAGGCTCTTGCGCTTCTCCACTTTCATCACGCCCACAATAAATTCCGACCAATCGCAGCATGGTTGCCGCACAGCCTTGAAAGACAAAGTTCGGCCCGGACCCTGTGCACAGGAGTGCGGATCAGCGGGCGGTCAGAGACAAAAAATGACGTCATTTTGTGGGCGTAACGTCTGCAGGGGGGGAAAATGTCTTTGTCTCGCGGAGTATGGATCCAGCTTTACAGGTGCAGCCAGTAAGATGCACACACACACACACACACAAAGCAGACCTAACTGAGAATAATGATTGAGCTCCTCGTGTCTTCCTCTGCATTATAATGAGAAGAATTGGCATTTCACAGTAATTACATGGTAAACACAGCCTGTCTGCTTTTGACTTGACATTTTAAAAGTCGTTGGCTTTATCTGAGAGACTTGATCCAGGTCTTTGTACCAGAAAGCGGCAGTGTCCCCTAAAGCTGGGCGTATAAAGAGTGATTAAAAAAAAAGTGAGGATGTTCAGTCTGACCCCAACCTGGTGTAGTGGATGCATAAAACTTCCCAATCACTTGGTCATTTGTTAATAAAGTTTGACAGCTCCTAGGCCGGTAGGTGATTGCTGTGTGATAAGGCAGAGAGTGTGGTTAGCATCTTTAGTAGCTTGGTCATGGTTTTACAGCTAGTAATGCTAATAATCCTAACAAGGCAGTGTCCACATGACATATCTAGTGTACACACAAAAAGCAATAAGCCAATATGTCTTAATTGACGTGGCTTCAACTTGACTGTCCTTATTGATGTTTCATGGCATGTCCTCACAAATCAGATCTGACCCTCAGGATTAATGATTATCGGAGTCACATCACCCGACAAAATAAATCAGATTCGAGTCACTTCAGTCTGGTAGCTGGAACATGGCACGAGCTGATGGCAATTTTTCGAAATAATCAGAGAATGATCCAAGCATCAGATGGCTGTTTGGAAACGAGGCTAAAAGTCGACTACTTTATATCTGTCATGCAGCTCAAAAACTGGCACAGAAAGGGCCTGAAGTCGCACAGTGTATGCGCATCTTCAGTACTAATTGCACCCAAAAGCACAAGCACACTGAACCTGAGCGGGCATGGAATGTGTTTTTGGAAATGTGTATTGATTGCAGCAGAATGTTTTTAGAAAGTGACAGATGATCTGGAGAGAGAGCGTGGGTCAGCCAAGTGATAAAAACTGTGTAATTGTGGCAGGCGAACAGGTTGGACTATTGAAAAAGAGGATGTTTATGATCTTTTAAAAAATAAAGAACCTCATGATTGAAATCAATGCTTCCCTCAGATAAGACTGTTCCTCCCACAAGAGTCAACGTTTGCTGACTTGAACCTCTAAATTGATAAACAAAACATTTGGTCCTTGATAATACAACGAAAGGCAAATATGAACAGCGGAAAGGAATGCGCTCCTCAGATCAGAGTGTTCAGAAAAGACTGGCGTGCGCACAACTTTGTCCCCGGTGACAAAACGTTTGGCTGCAGACGAGGGTTCCCAGGAGACCCGTTATCCCAGTGTGTGTGTGTGTGTGTGTGTGCAGCCATCTGAAAGATACACTTGATATCACACCACTCCGTCTGTCTATCTTGTCATTTGCAACACAAAGCCCCCAAAAGCACACACGCACACAGACTGCAGTCAACTCATACACATCACACCACATCACGCCACTTCTCACCAATTGGGTGCTAGGGTGGCTCCACAGACAGGTGTTCAGTGACTATTATAGAGCATGTGCGCTTAAACATGAACAAAAAAACATTACAAATCATTTTTCATTCTCATATGTTGTACAAAACTACTCATTTGGGTTATTTTAGTTTTTTAATCAGGTGGTTCTCATTGTTACGGTGGCTGAAATTGACCTCCTGCACCACATTCACAGACGACAGTGTGTCCTTTGTCATTAAGTGGTTGCAGACCATGCTGCTTAGTGTCACAAACACTTACGTATGTGGATGCATTATGTTGCCTGGAGGAAGATTTCTCTGATTCCTGCAGAAAAGTGGCAGCCTGGAGTCTCAACTATGTGATAAAATGAAATGTGATAACACAGATGACAGGCCTACATCATAAAACAAACCACAACTGGAATGCAGAGTGGCAGTCAACATATAATCAACGTTTGGCCAAGGATGATTCCATAAAAAAGGTAAAGAGCAGTCTGAAGCAGTGCAGAAAGGTTGGATAGATATGATTTCTGTGTGAAAACTCAAAATGTTTTGATGACCTTAGATTCCACAGCCGGGACAACCAGCTGGAAATCGGTTAGCATCAAACAACCTGGAAGAAAAGAAAGGAGCGAATGAGCAGCAGGTGTGCAGGGAGGAGTGGGATCAGGTGATGGGCTCTGGGGTGGTGTGGGCAGATGAGGTGTAGTTTACACATGATGCAACATGTGTGTTAATGGGATCGGGTGACACGGGCAAGAAAAATGCATGTATGTTCCAATCAGCAGGCGGCATGGACGGGGCAACAAACAGGTGGTTACCTTCATGCTGACAGAACATATGGACATATTACACAACCCCGTCCACTCACACACACCTCTTGCGTTGGGAGGTGTTGGAGTCTGGGGCCAGTGGAGGTGCAGGCAGTGTGGACTGTCTCTCAAGAGTCTGGGGTTTGAGTCCTTCTGAAGTTTTGTCTTGACTTGCAGTTGGAGTTAGGCATTAAAAACTACTATTTCCTGCCCACATCAACACATAGAGTTGTGGTGTTTGAGTGACACATGTGCTAAGATAAAGGACATTCTAGCACATAAATGACAAAATAGATTGTAAGGAATCACTCTAGTGCTTTTACACCTACACAGACAGAAGTCTCTGAAGGCATGTTCAAGGTCTTCTCTGAGCCTTCGTCACGAGCAGGTTATTTCAGCCACAGGAGTCATCCCTTTAGGATCAGGTCAAAAAGGTCACATATCATCCATGAGCACATTTCACTTAAGCACATGACAGGAAATACGCTGCATAGGTCCCAGACAAAGGCCTTCACTGAGAACATACAGAGCACATGTACGCAGCAATCAATAAATCACATGTAGCAGGGACTCCCAGTAATGTTCCACAACATGCACAGGGGACTTTCTGGAATTCTCCAACATAGATCAAGCTCAGTGTTGGTTTTGTTCCTGCTTTTAATCATGTAATTTATGAAGCCACCCTGCTGTACCGGATGTCCCTACAAGGACACTGAAGTTTAATGTAACTAAGAATCGGTGCTTGGTACGGCTTGGTGGTGTTTTCCTAAAGGGATGTGAAATCTCTCTGAGTGATTCTTTCCTCTTATGGCCTGTTAAAAAGAAATGGAAACTTACTGTGGTGTCATATCTTTATTTGTCTGAAATGCCAGCTTTAGCCTCCAGTACTGTTTTTCTGTCTGTCTGTCTGTCCGTCCGCCCCCCTACATGCACCTTCTTGGTGATGTGATATGCTTGTGCTGTACAGACATCAGACACCGGTGACACCCCGCAGTGTCTCCTCTCAGTTTCCGCCACCCACCCTTTGACACTGGTTTTGGTCTTAAAATATGCATTCACTGGTTTTTTAAAGGTGGGGTCAGTTCTGCTTTATTACAGTGGTCATCCTGCTGACTGTCTGAGAGCAGTTTGTCACAGTTGTGTGTGTGTGTGTGTGTGTGTGCTTTTAAAGCTGTATTTTGGGATGTGTCACATTCTGGTCACATTAGCAGTCATATGGTCCTTTAATTATTTAATTGTGATACTATCAATAGAGTCGTACAGTAGTTCTCATTTTACATTTACTTTTTAGGTCTTTAGCTGACGCACATCCAGAACAGCTTAAGTGACCGCAAGAGGTCAGTGAGCACACACTCTGATACGATGTTTGATCATGTGCTTCAAACTGTCAGGATGTGAGGGACCTAGCAGCTCATGTTAGCTGGTGTGACACTGGAATTTTGACACTGGAAAGCAAAGATGGACACTCTTCTCATCACTATTACAGATGGCGGTAATGGGTGAGAGGTCAGGAACAGGACACAGCAGCCACATTCACACAGAGATTACAGTATAAACCTGCCAAGATGCCTTATCTTTATCCAACCTTTTGCTTGTTCACAAACAAAGCCGCCTCCCTGACATTGCGACACCTTGTCTGGTTTGGCGCTTCACACGGTTGATGTGTGTTCAATGTGTGATAGTGATAGCAGTCAGAGGGGCATTTTTTTTTCTTAACGTAAGTTCAATCAGGAAGACTCTCTTTCCCACCATTCACCATTTATCCCTATCCGCTTCCTAATCTCTCTCCTTCTACCCCTCACTCCACTGCTCCCCCTCTCTTCCGCTCACTTAGTCAGACACTTAATAGAAAGCACGTCCCTCTCCAATCAGCTGTTGCTTTCCGTCCCTCTCCTGACCAATCACAGCGTAGCACGAAATTTAAAAGTCTCCATCTCCTCTCCAGCTGTCTTCTGATCGAACCCGGCAACCCTCCTCCAACCCCAAGCACCACCAGATCCACGCTGGTTCAGGCCTCCTGTCTCCTGCCCGCCAGCTCTCCACCACCATCAGGTCTAGACCCCGGGGGGTCTCCTCTTGCGTTGTCCCCCCCTTTTTGGATGTGGTCTTCACAACGCCGGGGGTCTAGAACGCCAATGCACATTCAAACTTTGTACTTAGTAAATCTTTCTCATTCAGTTCGCTGAGTCTCTCATGATTGAAATGTGGTTTATTTTCACTTTGTCTGGCAGTTTTTTTGCTCTGTATTCAGATAGCAATAGATAGAAATACTGTATGCCCTGTCTTAATGGTTAGTGGTTACCATGGTTACAGATCCCATCCCTGAAAAGCATCGTCATGCACTACTATTCAAATTGAAAACATACACCACAGCTTGGCATGGAGACCAAGGCTTCGGCTTCCTTTGCAGACAACAAAAACAAAAGGCAAAAAATGAAAGCAAGATTTTAATTTGGACTCTCTGGATCTGTGTTTCTACTTGTCCATGACTCTGAGATAACGTGTAGCAGCTAAAAGAGCAGATGTTTCAGTATCAGTGACCATGACATGGAGCTACAGTTTATGTAATGGGAAATGAAGCTTTCTGGCACCTCTTCAGTCCACTGTTGATACTTCCAGAGAAAATGTTTCATTAAGGTGAAACTATGCCTTTAATTCTTCAGCTCAGGGTCAACCGTGGGACACATGAACTTAGATGCTCTCACTCTGTTTACACTGCACATACACTACTCATTTTTGTGGCTCACCTGTTAAGCTGGAAATCCACATATTGTCTCACATTCTCATAACTCCTCACTGTACAGCCTGAGGCAGCTCCGTAACAGTTTGAAGGAATTACCACACACAAGACTGTGAAATATTTTTGAGGCACTTGGCGAAGAACACTCAGTGTAATGTCAGGTGTGATGTGGCTAAAGATTAGCAAAGTGCACAATGATACTCAGTGTGCGCGGCCTTGTGTAAATGTGCAAAATTCCATCTCCGTGAGGAACCTCTAGAAAATGTGTCACAGTGAGTTTACTTCTCAGACTAAATAGGTACTTGTGTTTTAAGGTTTTGCAACGTTATTATGCAAGATTAGGATGTTAATCTCTATTTACCAGTTGAAATACCAGCCAGCTTCTTTAAAAACACGTCTTGCAAAACAGATTAGAAAGATTCTTTCTGTATCTGTTACACAGACAGAACCCGTCTTCTCTAAAAATCACAGGAATGATTAATTTGTTCAATATGGGAATGCAGCGCTAAGAGGGAATTCTCAGCCTTATATTGAGTATTTCATGAATAGATCTGAACTGTATTAATATTAGGAATGTATGTTTTACAAAAACAATACATCTGCTGCATTATATAATAACCATAACAGATTGTGGAGCATAATCTGAGCTTTACATGAGCTTTTACACAGAGGTAAACAGATCTTTTACTTAAGTAAAACTACTTAATTACTTAATTACAAGTAAAAATCATGCATTCCAAGGCATTCATTACTTTGTATAATTAGTTTGATTGCCGTTGCTAGGCAAATTATTGTTCTTCACCCTCTTTCTTCTTTTTTATTCCTCCATACCTTTTTTGGCGCAGTGTATCTTCAGCATACATTGACCGATTTCAGCCATTCAACTATCAAAATGTTAATCTCAAAGAGGACATTCCGGGTCAACTTCAAGTTATTTTCAAAAAATTATAATTTTTCAAATATTAAGCAATTTCGGTGTGATTTTTTAAACGTGGGAGTCTATGAGAGAGCCCTTCAACGAGGGTCATCTACCAAATGTATCTCCTCCTACAAATTTCACGCTACAGACTCCATTAGTCTTAAAACGCTCATTAGATGCTGCTCTATCAAACTTGTATTCAGAATTTTTTAATTCCGGATTGTTTCCGCATGCCAGGATCTCAAAGAGTGGTTTTTGAGGTCTCCTCTGCTGTTACCATGGTGACAGGCTGACACACAGAGGCATACAAAGCTCTGAATTGCTCTGATTCTCCAGCAATTCAGAGCAATCATTCACATCAGCATTCAAAGCAATGCTTCAGCTGCAGCAATCAAACTTGCATTTTCTTCTAGTTACTTTTATCATCATAGGGTTGTCTGACCTTAAATAAGTGTAAAAAAGTACAAAAACATACCACAAAATATAAAAAATCAAACACTGAAACTTGGACTAATTAATGAACTAAACTCACATTATTATTTCTACTTCTATATTATGCTGAACCTTTTATGCATATCAAATATTTAACCACTGTGAAGGACAGTTTTGCATAACTCCCGTTCCTGTAACCTGAAAGCAGAAGTAAATAACCACGTTTCCGTCTCAATATTTACTTAACCACATCATATCGCCCTGTTCCTTCCAGACCATCAGCGCTTCGTGCGGCATTACATTCTTTTTTTAGGGCCTCATGCTGGTAAATGTTGCATATGTACAGCTTGTTGACAGCAGCCTGACACAGACCTCCACACACAGCTTTGCATACACACCAAAGACAAAATGTAGGTCACTCAAACTATAGTGGCAGCTCAGTGAATCCAGGAAGTATAGCCTAGGTCTGCACCCACACAGCCTCCAGGATCTTTTATCATTGTGGATTAGTGAATAAGGAGATACAGGACTCACTATTGTCTAAATAACCTGCCTGTTGGAGGTCAAGACATTTGGTTTGATTTGAGTTCCTCCCTTTTTCCAAACATCACCTAAACTCCACATCCACCCATGCACCGTCAGCCCACACCTGTGTGTTTATCAGTTCATACACCTGCCTACAATCACCATGTTTAGCTCCTCCTTTACTAGTTTTCCCCTTATTGAACTGAACACCCGAATACTAGATTTCCTGAAACATTAAAGGTGAGAAAATTGAACTGCATCAGTCTCTAGTTCGTTGATTAACTCCTCTTCTAATCAGTGTGATCCTTCACTTTGCTTAAAGCAGACAAAGTGAGGCCCCTGTCTGCTCTGAGGGGGATTTTATGCCCCTAAATGTCAGCATGCCTCAGACAGAGCTCAGTGTGTGAAGTGTCACAGTGCTGTCTCTCACTGTTAGCCTGCCTGTGCCATGACACTGTAGATCAAAGAGTGCAGTACAGTCATTAACTGTACACTTTCATTCCCATGTTTTTTCCTTCTTCTTTTTTTTATATAAGAATCCAGTTGATGAACATAATGTTCAGTGTGAACGAATTGCACATGAGGCAGATTTAAGGGCCAAGTCAGAATAGTTTAGCTGCAAGTAAAAGCAGTATTTATACTGGAATACAAAGTACATTAGCTAACCTCAGTTTGAGAAGGAATGCTTATGTATCCATTCCCATAGTATTTGATACTGGTACAGGTTGTGGAAAGAATTATCTTAGCTGGACACTGCACGCAAAGAAGTGGAAAGCAAACAGAAGGTGCTGAATTAAAGCATAGCAGGCTCTGTTACTCTTAAAGCCAGTGTGTGGGAGAGTGCGTGCTGAGGAAGAGGATTGGATCCAAAGCCAGCATGATGAAGCAGAAAAAGACGGGGTCACCTTCGCCAAACCTATACCTCTGAAACACACAGTCAGACAGTCTGACGTTTGCACTGAGACTGAACATTAGTGTCCAGTTCTGTCTATAAGATTGTTTTCAATACTGCAAATATACCGGACACATATATATAGCAGTGGTGGATTGTAACTAAGTATTTGTACTTCGTTACTGTACCTAAGTAAATTTTTATGTATTTATACTTTTAGTAAAAATAATAGTGTGTACTTATACTTTTACTCCATTACATTTTGCAGCTATTATCTGAACTTTCTACTCCACTACAAATTTCTACAATGTCTGTAGTTACAAGTACATTTATGAATACAGTTGTGTTCATACAGCTGTGCTGGACTGATTGGAGGTCAGACTCTGCATGGAGGTGGCGTCACGCTGCCAGCTGTGTTTCTATAATGAGCCTCAGTCATGATGCAGGTGCTCTGGCTCAGTTAGCTAACTAGTTAGCTACTGTCTGCTAACACAGGTCCATCCATTAATGTCTGATTAACATGAATCATAACATGAATCTACAGCAGGAACACTGACACAGTGAACATAATGAATGCCTGTTTGTTATCAGCAGCCTCTCTGTTCACTTGATGCCCACAGCCTGCCTCATGACACACAGACCTGTCCATAGCTGCTTCTGGACTGAACATGTACATTAACTACACAATGTGAAATTTAATTTTAAGATGATTTCTTTGATTATTTTAACCTGTTCAGATCCTTTGCAATGGAAATCAATAATATATATTCGGTGCATGAGATACTTCCAATACTAAGTACATTTAAAAGTACTTAAGACTTTTACTTAAGTAGGATTGTTGAAGTAGCACTTCTGCTTTCACTTAAGTATATATTTTGCTGGGTATTTGTACTTTTACTTAAGTACTAAGCTTCTGTACTTCCTCCACCACTGTATATAAGGGTAATCGCCCCAGTCCTCCTTCATCCTGGGAGAAAAAGTAAAAGTTCTAAAGTGTCAAATCGGGTAAATAAGGTTGACAGCCATCATTATTGTCCTAGTGGAAAAGGTCTCTCGTCAGCTTCCTGTTGTTCCCCAGGATCTTCCACAAGAAAATAGACCAATACTTGATTTTGCTGTCTGCTGGATGTTTTCCCCGATGCAGCGGTGGCGGACCAAGTCTCTTTAATGTTTACAAATGACTTGATACATCTGCCAATAAGCACCTCCAACATGGCAGATTATCTTTTGACATGTTGTGGCACATTCATGTGTCATTGTGCTGAAGGGTTGCAGCTGTTGTGAGTAATTGGTTGGCTGTGTTCCTGAGAGATATAAAGTTTTGTGGAAATGCACCGCTGTGTCAATAGGTAGCGATAGCAGAAGGTCAATGAAGCACCACTTTCCCTAAGACCCAGTAGAACACAATGTAATGCAGCTGTGAGACATGTTGCAGTTTGAGAACACAGCTGCGTTCTTGGGCATGTCACACACGTACAGCTGAACTGTTAAAGTCTATTTATAATGCCGTTCCTGTAGGTTAACATTTGATTTAAAGCAGTTTGTGGGTGGAGCATCTCATCACACGCTGCTAAAGGTTGAGTGTCAGGCTGGATTTTCCCCTCGCAGGCGTCAAGTCAAGATGCTGCAGTCAGGTTATATACCAAAAACAGAACACCATCTGTAAGTCTTAGTAGTGACATGAGCGCACTGTACATATCACCGGTGCATGGTGTCTTGCACCACTCACAGACCTGTAGGTCTTGTCAGGGTCTGAATGTTTTTGGAGGGCAGCTCCTACCTTCTGTTGACTCAGTTAGTGCTGGAAACAGACATGACGCACTGAAACACGACCCCTTGCCTTCTGCATGGACTATATAAAGACCAAACTGTTGTAGGGAGGGTATCTCTGAACCCCGTCAACCTGTGCACGCACGCACACGTGCACACGTACTTAGCATTTATTTGCTGGCTCAGTTTCCCCATCAACTGCCTTATCTTGCTAAACCGCTCCGTTCTTTTTCTTTTTTTCTAAAGAATGCACTCTTGAGCATCCTCACAGACTTGTTAACATTCATCTAGTGCATTGCACAAGAATGGCCACTCTGTTTCTTTCCTATCAATCAGAGGGCCCCAATAAACTGCATTGCCCCCCCTTAAAACGGCAACACCTCTGTCTTTGCTGCTTTTCTGGCGTCTGTGGGACTCCGGGTGTGATTCCGGGCACTGGGATACCTAGAAACTGAACCCTGTGGTCAGTGCCAGTTTCCATGGTCCCCGCCCTGTCAAAGGGATGTTCTTTCTGTAGCCTGGTGTGTTTGTGAAATCTCCCTGAAAAGATGGCTCTGTGTCTGAAGGTCCCGAGCCCACCGAGAGCAGGATTCCTCTGTGACTCCGGCTTGAGTTAGAAGTTGTGCAGCTCAGCCGGATAGAAGGGGGGGGGGGAAAGTAGGGGGAGAAAACACAGAAGCAGCATGTTTGGGTGCTGGCTCGGTGCCATGTATCAGTTAGGAGCTTGGCGGGACTGGGTCACACTGCATGGGGGTTCACAGGAGGGAAGTAAACACGCCAGTGTGTACACAATTAACCCCAGCAAACATGTGGAAAACATACACACACACAAGTAGACATCTGTACAAGCATACATTCAATATTCTGGCGGCCATTTTGAGCATCAATTTTGATTTGCATAAAATAAAACATCCTATTCCCTAAGAATTCCACAAAAAATGTACATTTCAGAAATAATACAAGACATGTGGAGATGCATCTATTAATGTAACACACATATCTGGGCTGATCCCTCGTGACTCAGCTCCTGACAATCCTGTTGACACTCCCTCTGTTAAGTACACACAGAGTAGGAAGCTTCTGTTTGATGTGAAACACCCACAATGACTTGCCAGGAGAGGAGCACGGGCATGAATGACACAAGGAAACTGGATTGTCGAGAGTGGACTTCAACAATCCAGTGTGTGAGAATGGTTCAACTGAAACCAGATAGGCTGAATCATACTTCGTTACTCATGCCATGTTAAAAAAATAACATGGACCCTGGTATAGAGGCACAAAGTGACTTAGATTCTTGAGACATATTTTAGACCTAAGAAGCAGAATTGTCCAATTGTGTACTGAACAATTTGTATTCTAAGATACAACCGGCCTTTCTGGTTGGCGAGTCCTCTGACTCATTGCAATTATGTGGCCTGAGATTTGTGCATTGTTGTAGAGTAAATAATGCGGTGATGTGTGACACGCTGATACAGAGCTCGCCACGTCAGAAAGCTCAGGTGGTAGCTGTGATAACGGACTTAAGACACGGAACTTAGCAAGATATCTGTGTCGATCACATTCTGTCTCTAGATTTCATGTCTTCATGTTGCACCTCAGTTATGTGGAAACACATTGTTATCATTCCTCAAGAACTCCATCGTGAAAAGAATGTTTTCCCACATCCACAAACAAACAACTCAGTAACAACGCTTCTTCCTAGAAATTACAAGCCAGTACTCACAACAAAGCGTGTGAAAGAGTCTGGATGAGTAAATCTCCATACGCCACAGTAAAAGCGTGAGCATCTAATGAAAAGGAGCAGACTGTTGGCATCCTCTGCTGATGCTGCTGCTGCTACAGAGCAGCATCACTGCTTCAGCATCTGGCTCCAGGACATGTCAGAGGGACAGTTGATCTTTGCCACAATGACTCGAGGTCGTGCCCCCCTCCCCCCTGTTGAAGGACATGCAGGGTGATGGTTCATTTTGCTTCCTTGCAGCAACCAAAAGAATCTGAGCTGATCCGATCTGAAAGGCTCAGAGGAATAAAATAAGATGGCTGTGACATGTTGTCGCTGGTTTTCAGGATTTGTACACTCTCTACGAATTCATGCCGACAGCTGCTGACCCTAGCTGTTTTACACTTGCCATATTGTTTCAAAAAAGAAAAAGAAAAGAATGACACAGACCTGCGTACCACTGTGCATAACTTAATTCTCTTCAGAATAATATAATAGTATAATATCCATGCTGTGAATTGTGACCGCAGCGTTGTAAAATGGGCTGACTCTGCTCATACTGCCAGCCGAATGCCTGACTTTAACTCAGTGGCTCCATTTCCACCTGGGACTCCCCACATCGTGGCAGATGGAGGAGCAACCGCACACTCCCACTCAGGGATGGAGGCTCCGCTCTGTGGGGCCAAACATAACAATAACCCTCAGACTGGTCAGCACTCGTACGCTACTCTGCTTTCCATGAATCTGCAGTGCTGAATCCATGGTTTTCCATGGTCAAGGCCAATGAAACCTTATGCACTCCCCCTCTTTGTCCATTTACAGAGAATGCTTCAGATTTGCTGAGTGGGCATTAATGAAACACAGAGGTGTAATAATTCGATATGTGTGGGTCCATCTTTGCAGCTAAATGTCTTAAAAAGTCATTTTACATATTTGATTTTGCAGATCATTTTACAAAGCTTCCAATAATTTTCCAATTTTTAATGGTTCCCACTAGTTTTGCATGAAATCTGAATATATATATTGGTCTATGTTTGTCCCAAGGGTCACTATTGTCAGCTGAATCACTGCCTGCAATTAAAATTGTAATTCAAAGTGTGACGGAATTCTGGCTCCCTCTGCTGGACACATACTGACAGTGCTCTCACTTAAATACTGTAATATTTCTGGGCAGTGGAAATTAGTTGGCTAATATGGGAAGATTATTTTGATACCAATCATTTCTTTGATTACAATGGTTAACAGTGAAGGCTCCCAAATTAATTATATCCTTTCATATCGATTTGGCAGCAGCAGGTTTAACAATAACAGCTCAAATCACTAGTTGGCCTTTGAACCTGTTTTATGGTCTTTTGAAATAAACAAACAGTTCAAAATGAGTCAGGCCACAAGTGATCCACAGACGTTTATGTTTTTATGGAGCTGTGAGAGTCATGTGAAGGGTCATGTGGATGTAGTATTCATAGTAATAAATTACTTTAAAGGATCGTAGTAAAATATAGTAGTGTATTGACGTTTTTACATGTGTTTGGTAACAGTTAGTAAATAAAGAGAGGAAATGAAAGACAGTAAAGTAAAATTTCCTTTTAAATATAAAAATTGGTTTATATATTTTAAGGATATCCAAAGCCACCTGCAACAATCTGGAATAATAATCACAGTGGCTAAGAATAAAAGCTAAGATAAAAATACAGTCATGAAATATACATAAATGTTTTTTTTATTAAATAATAATAACGTAGATAAAACGGAGAATAAATCAAGCACAAACAAAGTTTCACCTCTTACTGTAAAAAGTAAACAAAACAAAATAATCCCCATATACCTTATATTATTTGTTTTTTTTAACATTGTTAAATTATAATTTACAAAACATGATGTGTGGTCCTGTAGTGAAGATTATTTTATGCTAAATGAACCGGGATTTGTGTGATTATCATTTCTTAGTATGTATTTCCGGAGTGTTGAAGCAGAGACGTTCAAAAGCACAAGATAGAAATCCGCCCATTCTGTCCGATCGATAACTATTTTATCAAAATATCCAATTATTACCTAAATGAATAAACAGCAATGAATATCCTGTGAAGCCAGTCATGTGACTTTATTTTAGCTACGCTTGTGTTTTCTCGCCCGGACATGATTTAACGTTACCAAACGCTAAATCAATACCGGAAGTTGTTAAAGATATTTTACCAAAGCGGAAGTAGATGAGAGTGTTGCTCCCGCTCAGCCTTGTTTTTATCTTTGGCAGGCTGACACCAGCGTTTGGAGGGCAGACATTCAGGAAGTCAGGTTTGTGCTCACAATATGTTGTTTAATTTTACATTTTTCTAGCCCGTGACATAAACTTTGACAGTGCTGTGTAGGACGGTGTTTTCGGTATGTTTATGTTTACTTCCATGTTTTTTTTTTCATGTGTTTTACATTGTTTATCGAAGCAAATAACAAGCTAGCTAACATTTAACGTAACGGAAACTGACTTTGCGTTAAGATCAGTTACTCTTTTAGTTGTTTATTCAAATTATCCTGCTAACTTTGCTCATAAATTATAAAACTAGTCGATAGTGTAGAGTATATTTCTTTCATGCTAGCCCTGCTGGTTGTTTGTTTATTCGACGCATGAAAGTTTTGTCTCTTAAAGGTTTTGTGATTTTTTAGGTTGCTCTGAAGTAAATTAGCACTAATGAAGCTTTTAACACAAAACAAATGCAGTTTCTGCTTCCTTGTAATATCTTGTGTTATTGTATAAAACCCCCACTAGAGGGCGCAGTACTACACAGGTAAGGAAAACTGTCAGGTCAGAATAGTTTTTTGTTGCCATTGAATGGCTTCAGTAATGATTTTAAAAAATATTTACCTCTTATTTGTTATTTATAAGTATGCTCTGTTGCAGGTAAAACACTCTGCATGGGGCACAACATGTAAGAATGTCTCAATATAATATTCAAACATCTTAATTGTTTGTTAATTGTCAGATAATGTATTTAATATGTTCTCTTGTGAAGGTCTGGGTTAAAATACCACATGTCGCTGCCTGTGACAGTAGGAGTCCTGCTGGTGGGCCTCCCTTACTCCATCTCTCTAGCTGCTCAGTGGCTTTATGGCTGGCCCGACAAACCTGGATATAAAAAGTACATAGAAGCTCTAAAACCAAGGTAACATTTGAAGTTATTTAAATCTGTTTTTGTTGTCCCAGACTTGGTTACTTATAAAGAGGAGTTTCTTTTTCATGTCTGGCCTCTCAAACAGGCGGATTTACTATTTAACCAAAGCTGTGCTGGAATCGCTCAGATACCTGCAGTATGGGAAGCTTTACTGTCAGTGCACGTCGTGGTATGAAAACCAGGAAAATCACAAGCATTATGAAAAGGTGTGTGAATAAAACTTTGCATGTGTTATTATTTCCAGTAAATACACCCACTTCTTCTTTGTCTGCACTCTCAAAAAAAGGGCATAACATTTGGCCGCAGAGGCAACAAGCTGGACTTGTACTACCCTCCAAATAATGAGAAGTCTGAAGATGTGTCAGCAGCACCGCTGGTGGTTTTCATCTACGGAGGTGCGTGGGGCTCCGGAGAACGATACGTTTACTGTTTACTGGCCAGGCAGATGGCTGAAGAACTAAGTGCAACAGTTATTTGTCCTGATTACTGCACCTACCCGAAGGTAGGAGCTTCTGAGCAACACAAAATACAAAGTGATAAGACATTTGACCACACTGATGACTAACCTGCTTTACTCTGCTTGTCAGGGGAATGTTTTAGCAATGGTCCAAGACGTTGCTGACTGTTTAGTTTGGGCCCAAGAGAGCGCACAGAAATTCAACTTTAATAAAGTAAGAACACAAATTTGCTGCATCCATTCCAGTTTAGTGAAATATTGATAGAACAGCCCATGGAGCATTATTTTCTGGAAACCTTAATTCCACCCCCACAGTCGGTGTACTGATGATTTCTGTCTTTTGTAGGACAACATTGTGTTGATTGGGCATTCAGCTGGAGCACATTTGTGTGCACTCACCACACTCTTTCTCATTGATGGAAGGGAGGAGCTGTTCATTGAATCAAGCAAGCAGCAAGATGTCACGCTGTCAATAAAAGGAATTATCGGTAAGGATTGTACTGCATCACAGTGCACACAGAAACATATTTCTGCTAAAGAATGCTCATCTTTCAGGATGTCCCAGGACGTGTGGCCTCTGATTTATTGATTATTTCTAGATGATGTTCATGGATTTGTATTCCTTGCACAGGTCTGAGTGGGGTCTACAATATCATGGACCATTATGAGCATGAACAGAAGCGAGCAGTTGAATATGTCTCCACCATGCACAAAGCCATGAACGGAGTGGGAAACTTCGCATACTACTCGCCAACACACTTCCTGAAGAAGCTCAGCCAGGAAAAACTCAACAGGTGAGAGGAAAAGACAGAAAAATCAGTGATAACTGTGGAAATTTGAACTGACAGTCTTTCCTCTGTTCTGCCAGAGTGCCTCAGTTCACTCTGCTCCATGGAACCAGCGACTTCATTGTTCCTGTTGAGTCTTCCATAAACTTTTCCGAGCTGCTCACCTCGCTGTCTGTGAAAGTGACGCTCTACCTGCTTCCTGGGGTCGACCACACTGAAATCGCCACCGACCTTATGGCATCAAACAGGCGCTTCTACCATCTCATCTACAGCTGTGTCAAACAGGAGTTCAGAAGATTTGTGGGTACCTGCTGACTTCATCCGTCAGAGAGACACCCATTCATCAGTGTTCTTTAGTGACTGTGCCATACACTTACTTTCTTTGCAGTAAGAAAGTAATGATTCATATTTAATCCTGAAGTTAACTTAAAGTTTCCCTAGTGGTCTGCAGTGTTAAATGAAGGACACGTATACACAGTATTAAAAAGGATTCAATCTGTACCTCAGATGTTAGACCAACTGCAGTTAACAGCACAGTATTTGTCATTGTTTTTGTCTATTTCAACATGTAATCTGAGTAAATTTACTAGCCCTAAATACAAAGATACTGTATTAAACCTGACTGAATCATATCACCATCAGCCATTCAGCATTTAATGATTCATTTAGTGCCTCAGAGCTCTCTTTATTTCCTTACTACTTTCTACTACAAAGGGGATTCTTGGAGAGCTTTAGCCTAATGTTTGACCCTCAGTAAGGGGCATGTTGGTCCCTGGTGATGTTATAAAAATAACAATTTATCAATCCACTCACTTAATCCACTTCGTCCTGCACAGGGTCACTGGAGGTTAGAGCAGATCTCAGCTGTCCTTGGGCCTGGATAGGTCCCCAGTCTATCACATGCACTGTACTAAAACCATCTGGATTCATATCAGACAGCTCCAAAGACATATAAATATACATTGAATCTATAGGTTATACGTTTACCAAGAGAATAAATGTACATTTTTACACTCATCAGTGAGCCATGTTTTTGTTTGCTGCAGGGATTGAAGGACAGTTGGAAAATCCTAATATCCATTATTTTTACTTTGCAGATTATAATGTGTAATTGTGGTGTCCCAGTTTATACCGTGCTAAACCCCTGGCAAAAAAATAAATAAATAAATGTAAAATGTAGTGTTGTAGCCCCGTGTTGATACAGCAATAATTTTGGGGCAGTGGTAGAGCAGGGTTGTCCTATAACCGGAAGGTTGGTGGTTCAATCTCAACTCCTTCCTAGTCATTGTTGTGTGTCCTTGGGCAAGGCACTTTACCCGCACTGCCTCCAGTGCACTCACTGGTGTGGTGCTCCTTGCTGGTCATTGTATGACACTGCTTGGCAGCAGCTTTAAGCAATTTCCCTCTGGGATTATTAAAGTATCCAAAAAAAATAAAAATAACAATTGATAAAAGATTATGTTATAATGTGACAGTATAAACTCACAGTTTATTTATGATATATATATATACATTATTTTTGACTTTATGTGCTTGTAATGAAAGTTAAAGTAACATTTCATTCTTTATTCTCTTATAATCTTTAAATAATCCGGCAGCAGTTTCTTCTTTCATTCCGCAGCTTTTATTTTGAAAATTGGGATTAACCGCGCACGCTCACACGCACGAGGCGGAGTTTGGTTGGTTGGTGGGGGGGCTCGTGTCGGTCGGTCGCTCAGTTCGGGCTCCGCCGCCGCGGCTGCACTCACTGACACAGCTCCACTCTCTGCTGCTTCTCACTGTTTGGACTGGTACCTGAACCGGACCGGGGGTGTTGTTGTTGTTGTTCTGAACGTTACCGGGAACGTGAAAACGCAACATGTTTGTAAATATGTAACCGAACAACCGGCTAAACATTTGCGTGTTTCCACCACCGAGGCAAGAAAAGATGGAGTCCGTGAAGAAGTTGTGGCTCCGCGGTCTGCTTTGGTGGTCGCTGCTGGTCCAGTTGGCTTCGGGAGGTAACAACTTTCTTTTTTAGGACTTTTCTTGTGAATGAAAACCTCATGTTGACGTTTCATTCAAGTGTGAATCTTGCATGCCTGTGAATGAGAGCCTTATATTGTCTTTAAGGAGTTTTCCACTGTTTACAGTGTTGCAGTGAAAGCTAATAGCCCCCACCAACAAAATGAAACAACCACCCAGATAGTGTCAAACTCCACCAGTGTCAAGCACATTGTGCGTGTGTGTGTCTCTAAAAGCAAGCTTAGTGGATTGTTAATGTTTTCTGTACGTGCTTCACAGGTCTTTTAAATGTTGACCTCAGTGTAACAGGATTAAATCAGATGTGAATGAGGACAGGCTGGTCACGATGCTTTTAAAACTGCACGTCCCGTCTCTGTAATTTCTCATGTTAATTTAGCTGATAAACCTCAGGGTCCCACTCATACATATGATTTGCTGTGTAGACTTTTGACAATGCGTGCATGCATGGCTGGATAACCCCTCACAGTGCTCTCACCTTATCATCAGCAGCAACAGCAGAAATGGGACTGTGATGCCCATTGCACTGGAAGAACTATCTGACTGTGACAATAGCGCACTCAAATGAAGTAATGGAAGGAGAAATGAATGGACAGTTGTTGTCGTGTTGAAAGACCTAAGAGGCGGAGAAGGCAAACATGTTTTTATTAAGCTCAGATGTACATTATTTACATCCATATGGGCATTCCTTATCCTGTCTGGTTGATTTGATCCTGGACATGTGTCATACAGTCTGTGGCCCCCTGGGGGATAATCAGGAATTATTTCACAGTGACTCACTCTCACCATTGAAAATAACTACAGCATAGACATTTATTTTACTTCAGTGAGTTTCTGTGTGTGTGTGCGTTCATCCTCTGCATTTGTAAAAACAATCACAGGATGACACGTCACTAAAAACCAAAGAGGAACTTCAGTCAAGTTGCATCTCCGATGTGTTGTGCAAAATGAGCACACAGGCGGTGACAAGCACTGGTCTTGCCCTTCAAAGGAACTCTATGCCAGTGTTTAGTAAAAGGTCACCCGCTTTGAAATTCTTTAAAAAAAAAATGCATTGTACCTGGCCCTGCAGACACGCAGATTACAGAACAACCCTTAAAACACCTCCTGTTCTTTTTCTTTTGAACAGTCAGATGGGTATTGTCTTCTCACCGTGCTCTTTCATTTACATACCCACCCCTCAAAATATCCACATTTCACGACTTGCAGTTGTTCCAAATTTTCCAGGAATCCATAACCTCAACGGCAGGTTGTGTTGGGAGATCCTTTAGTTTTGCCCTAAAATGACGTTCGATCATATGACTCTAACGTCGGTGTGGTGACGACAAAACACAATTGAGCATGTATGTCCATCCTTGTGAACTTAAGGGAGAAATGTTGTTGCGTTCCTCTTGACCAGTTCTGCAAATGCCTAATCCTTGTTATGTACACAGAGCCAGGCAGATGGATAAAAACAATGTGAAAAGTGAAAAGTACGATAATTGTTGTCAGTCGGAATCAGTGAGGAATAACAATGCTGGGTGCTGGCTGCATTCTACTTGGTCTCAATTGTCTTTATTTTACATGTGCATTTAGTTGTACCATGGATTGAGTTTTCTGCTCATATCTTTGCATACCTTTAGCAGAATTTGTGAAATACGGACCCTTCTTTTGAAAAATACAATTATGATCATGCACTCCGACAGTCGCCATGTTTGCAGCGTGACAGTCCGTCTAAACTTCAAATATAGACAACGAGATGGAAGCTATAACTCAACCCCTGCCTGTCATTTTGGGTCATTACGCTTCTGGATGGGCTTGATGTAGCAGCGTCGGAGGTTTATCTGCAGTCAGCTCCCATGGATTGACCACTGTTTATTGATATGCCTGAAGGGTGCATTTGCATGCTTTACTAGTTAAATTGGATTGATTTAAACTGCACAATCTACACCGATTGGAGCACACTAAACTTTAGTTCATTAACCTCTTTAAAAACAATGCATGAACTCACATTAACTTTATCTAGCTTCCACTGTGAGTCACTGTCACCCATTAGTAGTAAGCTGTGCATCCCCCCAGGTCATGAACTACAAATAAACCAAACGTGGAGCAGACACGTTTCTTTATAGAGGTGAAGATGTTTGTTAACCTTTGAATGTGCATGGGACTCATGCAGCTCATTAAAACCTGTGCTGGTGGTGCCCGGGCACAGAGGCTCAGATGACAGTGCTTCAGAGCACGTTAGCCCAGATTACAGGGTGATGTGAAATGGCAGGGAGGTGAGGTAGAAGAAACAGCTGGGTCCGTCCGCTACGGTGTTTCTGGAACATGAGGCCACAGACAATGTGGGGACGTCAGAGCCTTTCATGTTCAGGTTGAAGGTTCCTGTCAGGGCAGGGCAGGCCCAAACATGTCTGACTCCCTCCGAGCCACCTCTGCATCCACTGCCTCGGTTTGTACACTGCTGTTATGGCATTAAAGTCAAATACCTTTAAAATTCACATATGTCATTCCTACAGTTTTGGACAGTCCATGAACAACTTTCTCCCAAAGCTACAAACGAGCAGGGACATAAACCTGCAATTCTGCCGCAGTGCATGGGCTCTGGCTTTGTTTCATCCTAAAGGTTGTTATTATTCTATAGGCAAAGCTTTAAAGCTCTAAAAAATTACACACTTGTCTTACTTGGCTGCATGTAAATCATTATGACTGAACACACAACTGGCCCACCATGGAGCAGATCCAAAGAATCTTACAAGCATTCTTTAAAATCAGGTGAGGTATAATTTGTGGACACCGTCTGTTAAGTTAAAATATGTGTGTGTGTGTGTGAAAGCACACTTGCTACTTGCATAGAATCTGCTCCACTTGTAAAGAACAAACAGGATGATAATTAGCCTGGCTTTTATATCTAAATGTCACATGTTGGCTATATTAAGCCCACAACGCTTGACTTGACTTGTTCTGTGTTTTCTGTAGTTGTTGCTACTGTACTTTCTGTTCCAGTTCTCTCTCACACTCAGCTCTGTTTGAATAATTGTTGTAGCTTGCGAAAGACAGTGAACATGAAAGGCATTTAGACGTGTACACGCTCCTTCTAATTCCTATTCTATCACTCCCTGTAATGTCTCTCTTACAGCTTCCTTCTATGGTGACGGCTTTGTACAGCTCAAGGCAGCAGAGTCATCTGACCATAACATGCTCCGCGTTCGCTTCCGAACCTCCAGCACCAACGGCCTGCTGTTTCTAGCTGCCGGCCAGACCAACTACTTTCTACTAGAGCTCCATGCCGGTCGCCTGCAGGTGGGTACATCCATGGCCTCCACACATCAGCATATGTGTTGAAGCATATATGATCTCACGCTTGCATGCACACATGCGCCTATATGTACATGCATGCAGAACTCACCGTGCTCGACTGCATGCATAAGCCCAGTAGACACACAAACACTAGATACCGTGAGCTATGGCTCCATCTCTGTTGACAGTGTCAGTCTCTCAACACAGTAACACAAGCAGACAAGCATGAATGGTGTGAACTGAGTGTTAACTTCATACTAGTCACTTCTTGTCACAGGGGAAAATAGGAAATCGGGAATTCAGTCAGATCTGTTTTTATTCTGAACGATGACGTTGAGGGATTATTGTTTCTGACGAGAGGATGGAGGCTCAGTTGCATCTGCCTTTTATCTGATAAACTATGAACCCTATCAGTCTGCATTTCCCTCCGTGTGCTGCAACCACTATTTAATGATACGGGGCTGTGACTAATGACGAATAGCATAGTCATAACCATAATATGCTAGAGATTAATTTGAGATTAATTGTTACAAAATATGTTTTAAGCACACTTCAGAAATTTTGGATAAGCCATGTGTCCTAAGCTGGCCACACTATTTTTAGCCCAAGCCTTGCTGGGAGGATTTATGGGTACATTTGCTCCTTTAAGACTGCCTCTAGTCCATCCTGTAAGGAGCTCTGCCAGGCTAAATCATCAAACAGAATGGACAGATGTACTGTCGGAAGCCCTTTTTTATATATGCAGACAAATTCTTAAGAAGTTCTCTGATATCCATTATAGAGTTTCAAACCCGAGAAATCCCTGTGACTAAGCTTCTATTTGTGTTAGCCTTTTGCTGCTGGGAATGAATCACACTGACAACTGTGCTGAATTGTCGTACTTCACTGAGCACAAGGAGCGAACTGCGCCTCCCTGTTCCTTAAACCGGCACTAGTCACGATTTAATTTTTTTTTTTTTTTTGTTCGCCGACACAACTTTTCCTCAGGCTTGGGGGTCTTATTCCATGTGAGTCAGATATGAGCGTCGCTTCCTGGAAGCCTGAGCATGGATAGCAGGGACTCCAGGCAGCAAGCCTTGACAAGCATGTCATCTAAATGCAGCATTAGGTTGAGATGGTGACATGATGCTCCAAGGACATGCATAGCTCCAGGCAAAAAAAGATAATAGTGTTCTTCCTGCTTTCAATCACAAAGCTTTCTGTTTGTTTTAACAACAGGTGACGTCATCTCATATTCACAGCCAAAATCCTGTGTTTACCTTTCCAGGTGTTAACCATTTAATTATCACATGTCATCATATCAAAGCAATTGTCGGAAGAAAAATATTTTTAGAAACGGCATTTGTAATTTTGCCCAGAACTACAAATGTCAGCCTCATGACAATGCTAGAGGAAATGTCAAATCCTCACCAGAGGATCAGGATTTAGCTACAAAACCCAACAACTAGATACTGATACATTTTGAAGGATAACTGAAAAGTTTTAATTCTTTACTACACAAAATGAAGGTTTGCGGCAATACTATATCTGATGTCAAATTATTGTCACAAAATACAAAACCTTGGTGGTGGTACAGGAAAGCTCATGGGGTAACCAAAGTCAGTAGACCTCAAGGTTGGGAGACCAGGAATGATTTACTAAACGTTCATCAAACAGTTCTTGAAGTACATCAGTACATCAGACCTGAAATGTTGCTTAGATCATTACGTGTTTTTCCTTCTACTTTTGTAATATGTTATCTTAATTCTTATCTTAGCTAAAACTGGATCTTGGATCGGGGGAGCAAGTACTAGAATCTGAGCGAGGCACCCAGCTCAATGATCTGGCCTGGCACTCTGTGGAGGTCCACCATGTGAAGCGCAACGCCACTATGACGGTCGACAAAAACTCTCACACAAGTGTGAAGATGCCAGTTTCACATCACAGCCTCAACATCAATGATCTCTATGTTGGAGGCTCAGGAAGTCTGGACAGACTTTATCTGCCCAGAGACCCAATCAGCTTCAGAGGCTGCATGGAGGAGGTGGTCTACAATGAACATGATTTGCTGTCATCACTGAGGCCATATACTGGATTCAAGAATGTCCATGAAGTGTCTTTAGGCTGCAGTCCTCAGTTCTTTGCCACTGAGGAGGACCCTATCAGCTTCTTCAGCTCCAAGGCATACGTCTCTCTTCCAAGATGGAGTGCTCAGCAGGAAGCAGTGTTTGAGTGTGTTGTGCACAGTTCAGCTACGGAGGGAATTATTCTCTATAGTTCGGCCAGAGCGGGGGATTTTGTGGCGGTGGAAATTCAGGAAGGCTTACCAGTAGCCATTGTTGGGAAAGGTGGAACCAAAACTGAGCTGCGGTCGCTTACATTCATCAATGACAGGAAATGGCATTCTATCAAAGTACATTTCAATTCCAAGAGCCTCGAGCTGACAGTAGATGGAGAGATTGTGAAAAGCAGCCTTAGCTCTCGCTCAAAGGGACTTCAGCTTAAAGGCAATCTATTTATTGGAGGTATTGATGATAGCACCAGATCAGAAGTCAGAAAGGTGGGGCTCATCTCTGTGTCTGGAAAACGTGTCAGAGGAGGTTCCTTCAAAGGATGTGTAAAGAATATTGAAGTCAACAGTGTTAGGATGGGTCTCTCTAATGCTGTAGTCACTAAGGATATCTCAGTGGGCTGTGAGCCAGAGAAAGAACCAGAACCATCCACCACTGTGACTCCAACAAGTGTTCCTGGATCTCTTTTCCACTTAGTGACACCAACACCATCACTTCACATGTCCACTTTAGCAATAGGCTTAGACAGAAGGCATGGCACAAATTTTGTGCAGGTTAAAAACCTTGTTGTGCCAGAGGGTGGTCGAGGATCTCTTGAGGCGAAACACATTAAGGTTCTTTTAGACTTCAAGAAGCTTGGTATCCGTCAGTCTCAAATAATGTTTCGCATTCGGGAACAGCCAGTCCGAGGTCAGATTAGGCTTGATGTTGATCAGGACCAAGAGGAGAACACATTCAGCATGCTGGACCTTTGGCACGGGCGAGCGATGTACATCCATGGAGGGTCTGAGGAACCAGACGACTTCTTTATATTTTCAATTTTTTCTAGCAGCAGAAAGGCAGCTCCTGATTATCTGAACGGCAGTAAATTGTACCGCTACAACATTACTGTGACACCTACCAACGATGCACCTGAATTGAGCCTCCCTGAAGGAAATCTCTTTGTCCTGTTGGAGAACTCAAAGAAACGCCTCACTACGGATGTCCTGAAGGCCACGGACATTGACAGCAACTCCACTGACCTCGTCTTCTCTGTGCTTGGTAACCTAAATGCTGATGCAGGATATCTGGAAATTGAAAGTAACCCTGGCAATGCAGTGACCTCATTCTCATATGTAGACATGGAGGAACTGAGGGTGTATTATGTTCACACAGGAGTCCGAAATTCAAGGATCGTTTTTAGAGTCGGCGATGGGGAGAAAGTAAGCAACACTGTTGTCTTAAGAGTCATGGCTGTAGCACTGGAGTATAAGGTTGTAAATAACACAGGGCTTGAGATCACACAGGGAGACACGGCTATAATTGGTTCAAAGCAACTGGGTGTGCAAACCAATGCTGTGAAACAAGTTGTGGACATCCGATATGATATCACTGAAGCCCCACAATATGGAGAACTCCAGAGACTTCACTCAAGTGGTGAGTGGAGGTACACTGACTCATTTTCACAAAGGCTTCTGGATAAAGAACGCCTGAGGTATGTTAGCACCTATCAAGACATCCAGACCTCCAATGCCACAGATTACATTAAATGCAAAGTTAATGTGGCTGCAAGAGCAACCACTGAAATACTCTTCCCAATTACTGTGAAGTGGGTTACCTACCACCTGGTGAGGAATGTTATGATAAATTTGGATAAAGCTAGGAGAGTGACACTGAACTCAGATTATCTCTTTGCCAGAGCTGACGGTGTGACCCTCTCAGAGGCTGACCTTTATTTTCGCGTTCTCACCATACCAAAGAAAGGGAAGCTCCTTCTTGACACCACAGTCTTGAATAAGAACTCCACCTTTAGCCAAAAAGATGTAACGGATAAGAGGGTGCACTATGAGCTTGTTGACAGACCTCATGAAGATACAACTGATCGGTTCAAATTTCAGCTTGTGTCCAAGCATGCTCAGTCACAAAACTCTGACTTCCAGTTTTCTATTAAAGCTGATGTCAACAGTGTGTTCATGAGAAATGAAGGACTCTCACTTCAGGAGGGAGAAAGTAAACTTATCACTAAAGATGAACTGTTTTCAGAGACTTTGAGTACAAAGGACATGTTCTACACCGTGATTAGCAGCCCCAAACATGGAAAGTTAGCCCGTATTAGTCAGTCAAATTCCAATGCGAGCTATGACAACATCCTAACCTTTAGTAATCAGGATATATCAGAGGAACGCATTATGTATGTGCATGATGACAGTGAAACGACTCATGACGACTTCACTTTTATAGCCTCCACCAGCCAGGAGTTCAAATCTGTAATCGCAGAGGATGAAATTGGCTCCAAAAAAGGAACATTTAACATTTCTATTCAGCTAGTCAATGACCACAAGCCGGTGCGGGTCATTGACAAAGTCTTCCATGTAGTGAGGGACAGTCAGAAGTTACTCACTATTGATGATTTACGTTATCATGATGCAGACTCAGATTTTGATGACAGCCAGTTAATTTACACACGACGTGGGATCCCAATGGGAGACCTTGTGCTTGTTAATGACACCACTCATCGACTGTTCCAGTTTCGGCAGAAGGATTTGGAAGAGAAACGAGTGCTGTTCATTCACAAAGGAGTGAGCACTGGCAGGTTTGTGCTCTTTGTCTCAGATGGAAAACATTTTGTATCAAGCCTTCTAGACATCAGTGCACATGACCCTTTCTTAAAGGTTGGCAATAACACTGGCCTGTTGGTTCAGAAGGGACAATCGGTGACCTTTTCGAGCGGCAATTTTAGTGTCATATCAAATTTGGACATCAGAAATGACCAGGAGGTCACCTTCATGTTGGCTGAACCTCCCAAGTACGGAGGTCTTTATCGCAATGACACAAAGGTGGAGACGTTCACGCAGTTGGACTTAAAGCTTGGACTGATCTCCTATTGGCACAATGACAGCAAACATTTGGGAGACAGTTTTAACTTGACAGTGAAGGCTAAAAGTCTTCAGCTTACAGAGAGAGTCAGTGTGAAGGTTTATCTGGAAAGTCATCAGAGGCCACCCATCGTGCAACATCATGATACTGTAGTGGTGGAGGAAGGGAAACCGGGGAAAATCGACGAGGCTAAACTAGAGGTGAGTGTGTCAGAGAGATTTGAAAATGAAAAAACTAATACGGATGTATTTTTCCATATTATGTATATGCTTCCGCTACTTCCTAAGTTTTAGTAAGACGAATGATTAATAACATTTCCCATTAAGGGATTTCTAACCTGAAAATGGCTAGAATTATCACTGTTTGTATTGGGCAGAGGGGGAAGCTCTTTAATGTCTTTGCTCTAAATTCTACTGAAAGGATAAAAACTGAATGCTGACCCATGTTTGTTTACATTTGACAGTGATGTCAAGTTAAATTGAGAAATGAATAAAATCTAAACTATTGGGACACTTAAGACATTTCAAATTTAACCAGTGGAGGTTTTCTGATGGTTGCAGGTCACACACGAGGACAACCTGCCATCTGAGATTGTGTTCACAGTGAAGGTAGCCCCGTCTCATGGCTTTCTCCGGCGTTTTGTTGAAGCGGAGGAGCGCTATGTCGGAACCAAACAGTCACCTGTCAAGACGTTTACCCAAAATGATGTTAACGGTGGGAACATTCAGTACGTGCAGGTGGAGCAAAACAAAGCCAACGACACCTTCATCCTTGATGCCACCAACGGAGTCACTGACGTCAGTGACATTAGCATGACTGTTGACATTATTCCACTCCACATCCCACTTCAAGTCACCAATTTCACACTGAACGAGGGCGCCTCCAAGGCACTAACCCAGGATATGCTCAAAGTCACCAACCGGCACTTTTCTGGAATCAACTTCTTTTACAGTTTAACCCAGCCCCCGCATCATGGTCACATCGAGCACTCTAGACATCCTGGTGTGCCCATAACCACTTTCACCAGGAGACAGGTGAGATATTCGTGATGACACTCAGACACCCACACTTGCACCATTGGATAAACAGTCTGATTTAGTGTGGCAGTAAAATCTTTCATGTCTCTAACTCGTAGTGAAGGCTCTTAGAGGATACAGTGATTTAAAAAGAATTGGTAATTTAATTATTTTAGCAGTGATCAAGTTAATTAGTGACATTTTGCACGTATGTTTTTTTACTTTCACGATACACAGTATTGCAGTATAAAATCACCAGGTTAAAATGAAAGAACAGGGCTTCTTCATCATGTTTTCATCTCACTCTGGCCCACATAGTTTCTCCACACCTTCTATTTTTGTTGCATGTCATGTAGTGCTATGTTTTGCAGCTACCTGACATTTTTTCTAATCTTTCACCAGGTGGAACATGAGTTTATTTACTACGTCCATGACAGCAGCGAAACCTTAGCTGATAATTTCACTGTGGTGGCTAACGACACAAGCCTAAGGAAGCAGAGTGCAGCCCAGACGGTGTACATCCAGGTTACAGCTGTCAACGATGAGCCTCCTGTTATTACAGCCAACAGGGTCCTCAGGGTGAGTCTGCACTGCTGCTCTATATTTAAACCCTGGACACTTTTTTTTTACTAGCAGGTCTGGCACTGAGGCTTACTGTCAGACAATTTTCATGTGGGCAGTTTTGCAAGTTGCCATGGCTGGCAGGAGGAGGGAAACTATGATTGCTATGTGGAGGAGGGTCCAGGGGGGCCTGGCAGTGCCAAACATACACTGACATATATATGCCTGAAACCTGTAGGAAAGTTTGTGATGGTGCTTAGGTGTTATATGCTCAAAGATATTTCTCTAGTAATAGAATATACCCATACCTCTTTAGTGAATTAAAGAGCGAGCTGCCATAATGTGCCATCTGAGCTGACCATGCTCCTTGTGAATACAGAACTGTGAAACAACCCACAGGCACTGAGCAGAGGCAAACATTAATTGAATTCATTCCAGAGCATCTTTAGGGACATGATGCCATGACCTAGAAATAACAACCACTGTGACCACATGGCCTCAGCACAGTCCAGCTTCCGCTGCTTCACATCTCGCTTCACTGTTTTCTTACCCAGAGAAACTTTGCTAGTTAATCACTACCATTTTACATGTATTCTGAATATGTGTGCACATAGATTAGGTGAGTTTGTCAATCCACTTTAGTAGCTGAACCTGGGAGAGCACAGGTCGAAGTGTAGGTCTGTATTGTCTGTGTGACTTTGACCCAAATACCTCAGATTTTTCTGGAATCTTGTAGAGAAGAGTGACTTTAAGTCAGAGGCCAGTTAATAGTTTTCTTAAGGAAGAGGTATCTGCATATATGCATCTCTGTTATAAATTCTAATTCCAAGTTAAATCATCATCATCACTCATTATTTCCTGTTTTTCTAGATGTAAGATTTGGATTTGTGACATTCACAGTGGCCACCAGGTGGCTCTCTGCCGCTTCTCATCAGTTTGGGGCTCAAATGAGATTTACATCTTTAGAGTGTTTAAGTGTTTATACGTCTTGGTTTTCAGGAAGTTTTAGATAAAAATGTGTTGTTTAGTTTTTGTTGTGGCCCTGGGTTTATAATTAATGTTACAAACTTGGTAAAGCTTTACCTTGTATAAGTGCAAATGAAATGGATTTCATTTTTAAAAACATAAAATGTTCAGTGGTCTAAAATTAGACCAAAAGAATGTGGATCAAAGACACACATCTTCCACATTTAAAATGAAGCCAACATTGGCGCATAGAGTTATGAGCAGCATCTCCTGTGGGAGATTCTCAGGTAGCGCCAACACATGATGTAATAAATAGAAATGGGATTATATTCTGCATCAGGTGCAGCCTGAGCAGTGTGTTTGAGGAATTGATCTTGACTCCAAGAGGCTATTTGCACAAATTGATCTCATGTGTCTGTGTTCTTTGAGTCTAGTGAGTCACCCTGCTGCCTTTCATCAGTCTTGCTGTGACTTCCTGTTAAATGTGGGATTAGTGGAGGTTTAGTTCCCACAAACTCACATACCAGTGTTCTCATTTGTGGGGATGTGTCACTGCAGGGGCGACTGTTAAGAAAGTACTAATTGAAAAACGTACCTCAGGCCTCTGTACCAGTAAGTAACACTTAAAGGTCAGCTCAGTCCCAGTAACACTGGAGCCTTTAATGTTGTATTTTCTGTCCATTTAGACTCTTCTTTGATCCACTATTGACATCATTTGTATGGTTAAACCCACCCTCAGTCTTGCGCCTTGCAACCTTTCTGCAGCAGTTTCTCACATCATGTTTGGGGGGGTTTTAGTGTGTATGTGTGTGCCATCCACTTCCTGTCACCGTGTGACTAACTTCAACCAACTTCTAGCAGAAAGCAGCAGTAGGAAGTTACCAATAAATCCGCAGCTTGTTTGCTAATGTGTGAACGCTAAGATGGAACTGTGATCACACTCTTTGTACAGACTGCCACCATCTTATTTTTAAACTGTAGTTTAATGTGATACCAAAAAAAAATGTACAAGACGTTTGTAAATTCAGATTTAAAGTGTTTATTGTCAGTAAGGAAACTGGTTTCCCTGTATAATGAAATTCTTATTTTGCTGTCCACACGGAATACCATAAACGATTTAAGGTACAATAAGAAAATAGAAGAATATACAAAAAGGGCAATTGGAAAGAGTTTGTATAAAAATGACTGAATATCGTCATTTCCATAATGGGTCAGATGATTTTGTGTGAACAGTCAATCTAGCCATTGTCATCAGCACTGTAAAGCTGATTAAAAATAAGTCCCTTTTTCAACCACAGGAAAGGAGATGGCATTTGTTTTTCTATTGCATTTGGAGGTGATCAGTATCTTTCAACAGCTTTTAATCTGCGTTGTTTCCTTTTGTTTATGTTTAAGTTAAACCTGAAGGTAAATGTCTAGTTGTATGGGTTGCTATCATGTGAGTTTTTTTAAACACTGCCCTGTGAAGTTTTAGTTTTAATGGTGAACACATGAATGTGTGGGTCGTCGTGTAACAGTCTGTTAGTTCCTGTGGTGGAAAAACACCTGTAGTACGGCACTTAGAAGCTAAATGCTCAATGGGGAACATCACAGAGGCCACATTTTCCTGGTGGTCAGAAAATATGACTCAAACACAAAGTAAAAGATGTCTCTATCTGTGGAGTGTAGGAACTTTTGAGACATTTCTTCTAAGTTAGTTCTTTGGTGATGTTTACAGACTCACCAAACATTTGAGAAAATCTAAAATGGCATATTTCTGCATTTATCAGTTCAAATAATAGACCTAGACCAGACCAGTATGATGAGTCACACTCACACCTATGACCAATTCAGAGTCCCCAGTCTTAGGTATGTGGGAGGAAGCCGGAGTACCTCTAGAGAATTCACACAGGCATCGTGAGAATGTGCCCACTCCACACAGAAAGCCCCCAGCCAGGTTCGAACCAGTGAGGCAGCAGTGCTAACAGGGCAGAATCATTGTCAAAGTCATTACTAGTAACACGTGTGCTTTTCTTACATTAGTAAAAATGTCTCCTGTGAAAAGGGTCGTCAGATGGTGGAGGCCATGTATTGCTATAGAGAATTGCACTAATTTCTGTGGAATGACAACCTGACCAAGCGGCAATGGTTTGTTATGCAATAGTTCCCCTGGCTGGGAGTGTAGACGTTCATCCTTTGTTGTCAAGTGTCTGCACGGTTCAGTAGTTGTGTGTCAATGAGTTCCTCTGTTCCTTCACGTTAGCTTGAAGCATTTGAATTTATATAGAAGCCGGACTTAACTGTGCCAATCTAACTGTGTTTACAGTCTGCATGGCTATATTTAGTCTCGAGATGTCCTTGATTTGAGCGATGCTGAAGTGTTTTCCTACAGTTTGTTGTTTGATCGGTCTATAGGTGCCTGACTTAGAGATGATTCTTTCATCTTCTGCCTCAGTGGGTGATATACTGTCCCGTGGAAATGACAGAGGATAACATGTGAAACAGCCTTGGAGCAAGACTCACATCCACTGCATCCTCACTCCATTGTGTGAAGTGTTGAATGACAAGGACGCATCAGCTGTTTGTGTTGATCTTTTCATTTGTATGCCATCTTTGCAGAGAGCCTGTGTTACTCATAACAGCTGTGTGAGTGCATTAAATTCATACAAAATGGAGCAAGACTTAGTGCATACATATTTTGGAAATAGAGGAATTTATTTGAAAGACTGACATACTAAAACAGAAAAAAGTTTATCTCAGTTTAACTCCAACCCATTTTGCCTCAGTTTAAAACCAAATATAGAAGTTTGTCATTTCATTTATCAGAATGAATGTCATGCTTGGTTTTAGCTGTCAAATACTGTTAGCCCCTACATCATGAGCCATGTCAAACTGAATGTCCAAAGTGCCAGCAGGTCTTTATTTCCAAGTAGATGACAGATGGCACCTGTTGTGTCCTCATCTGTGCTCTGTTCAGGTCTGGGTGTCTTCAGTGACAGAAATCAGGGGAGAGGATCTGAGAGCACAGGATCTGGATACCCCCCCGGAGGAGCTGCACTTTATGGTCACTCTACCCAGCAATGGACACCTTGCTCTGAAGAACGCCCCCATGAGGCCAGTGCTCAACTTTACCCAAGCAAACATAGACCAGGGACAGCTGCTGTTTGTGCACAAAGGTAATTTCATTTTTTCAACTGATTTGCTGAATTTGATTTAGTTTAACCCCGTGAAAGCAGTTTCTGAACATTAGTCACTCCATTTTTAGTTGCCGTTGATGCATTTTTTTGTGACTGCAGTCCTGCAGCTGTGTGGAAATAGCTTGCAATTTGCACTAATTAATAGGGACGTGGCTACATACAGATCGCTTAGCAATTAGCATGTGCAAAGGTAAGGTAGGTTCATGAGAAACTGTCGCAATGAGTGCAACTATTCCTTCTGTTGTCTATAGTGTGATTATTCTGTGTAAGTAAATTATCTAAAAACTATAATTCTGTACTAACAAAATGATATTTGATGTTTTTACATGTGTGGAAATACTTGCTGTAATATGACCAGCATCATTTTGTGTTGTTCCCTGTCTGCCCACTAGAAGATGCTGTTGGCAGCTACTTCATGGTTTGATTTGCTTTCTTCTCATGTCGACTCTGAGTTATACTCACCAGCAGGAACTGTGTCCAACTTTTATTCATTAGCTGTAAACTCTCATGTAGATAGACTGCTCTGAAGGACAGATTGGATGTGATAACACTCAGTAGTCTGGAGTCTGGTGTGTTATGCTGAGAAAAAGGTCGGTCAGAGTTTGATGGTGACTGGTCATGTTTCTGCTTACTGTTCTGATTCCTATCTACCTTTATTTCCAGGAAAGGTTGTAATAATAATGTGTCAGGGACTCCACCCAATATGCCTGCTTCTTGTTGTACACACAGACCCACAGTCACATATTGAATAAGGACTTTTTGGTTGTGTTGCATACAGGAATGCTGAGCAGGTTGTTTTTATTGTTTTTTTTTGCAGAACAAACACCCCGCTTACTTGCAAATATGTTTTAGTCTAGAACAACATGAGAACATGTGTCCAAAAGACAAACAAACACAGAACATATGCTTTGATCTGTTGATCCATTTTTTTCCTTGTTGTTTTATGTTTTATGTTTTTATTTAATAGGTGCCATGTCTGGAGGATTCAACTTTCAGGTCAATGATGGTGTGAACTTCACTCCCAGGCAGATCTTCAGCATCACCGCCAAAGCTTTAGTGCTCAGTTTGGAGAAGAACCGCCCACTCATGGTGTTTCCAGGTAAATCTTTTGTTATCATTGAAAGAAATCCCGATGTTTTGGCCTTCTGAAAAGATGAGCTCATCTGCCTTTTTCATAGGCTTAGGTTTTCTGAGCACAGCTGCTTCCTCAAAACAGACTGAAACAGCATATTTTTGTGTCTCAGTCATCGACTCACACACTTCTTCTCTTTAGTACCTTCACCCTCCATCAGCACACTATTGATTTCCTCTCTGTTTTGTGATGAATGTGAGAATTGAAGTTGTATCAGTGTGTTTGTGACTTCCTCATCTGCTGTATGTAGCTTATATGTTTTAGCTTTACTCCTACTAAACTGCCCAAAAATCCTGTTAGTTGAATAATTCAGTGTCTTTCCAACAGCCAGGCACAAAAAGCAGATTGGTAAATCAGCTCCAGCTGTCCTAATGTTGGAATATTTACTACTTCTCAATATTCAGGAGCTAAAAATAGGCTGGCTGGGTGTCGTCTGTGTCTGCAAACACATTTCAAGGGTTTTCAGTGGTCTGCTGTGTGAATAAAAAAAAAAAAAAAAAGGGGATGAATATCGTGAGGGCAGCAAACAGCCAACTGGCACGCTCTGCTGAGCTTCCCAGCCACGGGGTGAGTGGGTACTTGAAAAGCTGTGCCACTGTCTGTCTGAGGCAGCCCTGTTTGTGCTTTGTGCCAGGCAGGGCAGAGAGGGGAAGGGAGAGGGCGGGGAGGGAGGCTTTAACTGACAATGAATGGTTTTGATGAGGGAAAGGGGAGACATGAAACACTTTCACACTGTGGGGGGAAGATAAATGTTTATTCCTTTTCCTCACAAAATGAAAAAAAAAAAAAGATCTCAAAAGTCTGGCTGCTTTCTATAAAATTGTGCAAAGACAAATGGTTGCACATGGCTCATTAAGAAATAAGTGTTTACCTGACACTGTTTTATGGCAAATACCTTAAAAATAAATAAAATTTCCATTCAACAGTGCTGTTAAAAAGGCAGCTTTCAGGGTAATAGAAAATACGGCACAGCCCATTTCATACAGATTTTGTGCATGATAGGATTTCACCGTAAGAAAGACTAGAAAGCCCACATCTTCCTCATCCTCCTCTTCCTCGCAGCAAGAAATTTCCCATGAGAGCCCAGGATGTTGGCTGCTTTCAACAAGTGATGAATGAATGTCACTGTGCCTCATGCCCTTCTTTCCCTCTATCATTGCCTTCCATCATTTATCAGCAGTCTCTTTTTAGGATCTTCATGATATTCACAGCGGCATTGGGTCTGCGGTGATTTAATGCATTTCATCTTTAGAATAAAAATCCTCCTCCTCTGTAGAGGTTCCTTTTTTTTTATGTTTTCCCCAAGTGGAAGATTTGCGCCTGCAAGGAGCTGATCTACTTTTAATGTCTTGTTTGGATTTTTATGTAACAGCCCGCACTGCAGTTGGACACAGTGCTGTAAAAAGTCTCTGATGTCTGCAGTGTAGCTTTAATTTGACACATCAAAGGAGTCTCATTGGTCTATTCCAGACCTTGCTTTGCATAATTTGGATGTGAAACGTTTGATGCAACATTTTCATGGCACCACACAAAAGTTTTACCACCGTGATCACAGTCCAGACAGAAGCACTGACTCTTTGGTTAATCAAGGCATTTATGCAGCAATTCTCTTATTTCAATCTCTCCAGGTTCTTCTAAAGCAATTACCAATGAGCATCTGCAAGCTGTGACCAATGATATCAGTAACACTTCAAACCGCACTATTACATTCAGTGTGATTCGCCATCCTAAATTGGGACGTCTGGTGAGGAAGCTGCCCGATAATTCAACTGTAGATATTTCCACTTTTACACAAGACATGGTGAGTAAAGAGCTGGAGGTCATATCAACACATGTACTCTTCTAAAATAGAAGAATACTGATCTTTATTCATGTGGAAAGATTTCCACTGCATGAATAATACATCCTCTGCATCCTCATTCAGGAAATTGACTTTGTGCTTCTGTAGCTGAATGGAACATGTTTCGCTTTTATGTAATCAATTATTTCTGAAGGATTACAGTGTGGCACGCTTAAAGCTGTGAGGCTCGTACTGTATTTACTGCTGAGTGAAGCAGATTTAAATAATGATGAAATATGTTACACGTCCTGGAGAATGATTGAGGCCACAGAACGGTTGATTACTGTTACTTTTAGGCCAATTTATTCTGGAACATTTCCGTACCACAGGTGGACAGGAAGGAGGTTGTGTACATCCAAACCCCCATTGAGTCAGTGGGCTGGGAAGCCATGGACTCCATGACCTTCTCTGTGGCCTCACCGCCTGCTTCAGTGGACAGTCAGACCTTCAAAATAGACATCTCCTATGAAAATACTGGACCTGAACACAGCTCAGTGCTGCTGGCAAACACAGGTATGGACAAAATTCTGCCACCGTTCTAGCAGCTGTTTTCAAGGTTACGAGGGGTCATTGATAAGTCTGTGGCCTTAGATAGAAGGACATGTCATAAGTGGTTCTAGGTAAATTAACATTTTAAGACAAATTTGGACACATGTATGTGCTACATATATGATTTTCTAACAGGTTAGCATGCTAATGTTTTCCATATTAGGCACCAAAACGCAGTAACACACGTGCTTTTCTTGGTGACAGGTGCTGAGGTGAAAGAAGGCGAGAGTGTCGTCATTGATGAATCCAAACTTGATGCCACAAACTTGATGTCTAAGCTGCCGACACCTCAGCGGAGCTCCCATGAGGTGTGGTTTCAGGTGACATCACTGCCTCAGCATGGCGTCATTGTGGTGGGTGAAAGGAACCTTACTGTGGAGAAACCGAACTTCTCCCAGTTCATTGTCAACAAGTACGGTATCATCTACAAACACGACAACTCAGAGACAGCTCATGATTCCTTTGTGTTCAGTGCATGGCTAAATCCTAAGGGAAAAACTGCACAGCGCCCAGAAGACGTTAGCGATGTTGTGGTGGAGCGTTTTAACATTACAGTCACACCGGTGAATGATCAGCCTCCTCTTCTGAAAACCAAAGCTCCAAGTCTGAGTGTGGTACAAGGGGACACAGTGGTTCTTGGACCTGAGAATCTCAAAGTGGAAGACATAGACAATCCTCCTGAAGACATAAGATTCGCTGTGATTAGCAAGCCTAGTAACGGTTACCTCGCTCTTAAAGGAAGTTTGAATGAGTCCATAGAAGTTTTCAGTCAGGCCCAGATTAATAACAGAAGCGTCTACTTCATCCATGACGGCAGCGCTGCCTCGGGGGTGTTCTACTTCAGCGTCACAGATGGCCATCATAAGCCAATATATAAACTCTTTAACCTAGAAGTGACAGAAATCACCATTTCTCTGGTGAACTACACTACGCTGACACTACAGCAAGGCCAGACTTCAGTACCTCTGACCCAGGATAACCTGGCCGCTGAGACCAATGGGAAAAATGTCACCATTCACTACCTGATTACAAGACCTCCCAGATTTGGCAAACTTCTGAAGGACAACCAAGAGGTTACACAATTCAGTCAGCAGGATCTGCAAGCAGGGACGCTGTCCTACCATATGATCTCCCTGTCTTCCGCAGAAGACAGCTTTGAGTTCACTGCCTTCACTTCAGAGGCTAATCTGACTGGCCAAGTACTTAACGTTACCGCCAAACCTTTAATCCAGATCGGCAGAGGTTTGAAGATTTCCAACGGGATTACTGTCAAACTCACCTCTGGCTTTCTTAATGCTTCTGAACTGGCTAATATAAGCAGCAGCGACCCCGTCTTTGAAATCATATCCCATCCTAAGTATGGGAAGGTAGTTCAAACAAAAGCTAAAAGTAGAGTTGTGCCAGCTGAGACCTTCACCTTCCAGGACGTGATGCAGGAGAAAGTAGCCTTGGAGCTGAACGCCAACCTGACTGGGGTTCAGGAGCTGAATGACTCACTGGTATTTTTATTGAAAGCTGATAACATCCAACCTGCTAAAGGGGAATTCCACTTTACAATTGTGCCATATGAGCCAGCACTTGTCCCAACCACAAAGAGTCCAGTTCCGACCACGACGTCTGCTCCTCAGACGCCTCTAAAGACATCCAGAAATGAGAGTGCGTCACCGGTTCTGTCGACAGTTTTCCTCTCCACCCCACAGCCAAGCAAAAACCAGCAAAAATTCAGAGGACGTAACCGCTGGGGGAACTCCAACAGAACTGGTATTTTCAGTACCACTCTTGGAAAACCATCACAAACGGAGGAGTTCCCCTTTATGAACACACCAGTTCGTGTAGAGTCCTACCCTCAAAAAACCTCCAGTCCCCTCCTGGTCATTTTACCGCTGCTGGCTCTGCTGCTGCTTGTAATCATCTTCGTGGTCCTGGTGGTCTACCTTCGACACCACAGGCGGAGGAAACAGAGCACCACCGCACAGGAGGAGCAGACCTCAGCCGGTCTTCCAAGCAGTCAGTCTTATCAAGACCAATCTCAGAGGAGCACAACAGTTCCCACAGTGACCGTCACTCCTTTAAACCCCACCTGCCCGGGTAGTCCTGTTCTCGATCGTTTATTGACGCCCAGTCAGGGCTCCGCTTATAACACGGTTGATTCAAACATGCTTGTAAGCTCTTGGAGTAATGGTTCCCTAGGTACGTCTTCCCAAATCATTAGAACGGCTACTCCAACTCTGCAGAAGAATCAGTATTGGGTATGATGATTGATTTGAAGAATGCTGTTACAGATTGTGTACTTCAGAGGCTACAGTTATTACTTTATTCGTAGGTACTGACATTTAAAGGCTTCACAGAATGGACAAACTCAGTATTGTCACCCACCACTGCATAATTACGGAGCTCTTCGTCCTCTTTTAGGCCATTGATTTTTTGTTTTTTTTTATGGCACAGTTCTGTTTTTCTCTCATCCAACAGGTACACAAAGTGTTTGGCAGGCTTTTTGTCAAGAGATAGTAGAGGCTGACTCTTGAGTGAGGGCTGTGACTACTTTTTGAAAATATAACTACATCATGCGGTTGCACACCACAACAAATGTAATTAGTCCACTTGATTGCATTGCATTTCCTCCTTTGTATTTCCAGCTGCTAAACAAATAGAGTCATATTTTTTATTTGAGCTGGTAATACACAAATAATGGTCAAACGTACTCTTTACAGCTTTAAGAATAAAAAAAGAAGAACCACTGTAATTAAAACCAGGACCACTTGAGATTTAATTTAAGTTGCACAAGTAATTAAAACTCTTGAGCATTTACAACCTCGTAGTAAATGTACATGTTGTTAACTGGTCCTCATGCATGTCGAAGTTTCTCCTACTGAGCCTGAAACTGTGAAATACTGACAGACTGACTCTGGCACACTGATCTGAGCATTTCGATTGATTGTGCAGTTTTTATATTGTTTTTATGTATTATATATTATCGCAATTAGCAACTTTTTGTACACTCAGGTATTTTGTTAACGGTCATTTACTCCAAGGGTTGCATGTACGCTCAGTAATTGAGGTCTTTGTTTTATATTAGATGAATTGGCAGTTGTATTACAAAGTCCTTAATCGGTATGGCTGTATATGGACATGGGATGTGGAGGTTTTGTACCACTATTAGAACCACTTTGAGATGATTTTACATATGATTTTATTTTACTGTGCACAGTATTTTTTATATTTTAAAGATGCACAAGGCACTGATCCTGAATTATTATGCAAGTCAACACTGTACTCTTCCCACCGTCATCGTGAGAATAGTGGGGCCATAGATTTAAGATGATTGGGCTGCTAAGACGAGTGCTGGTGTTTATATTATGAATTATTTATCACTGATACTGATCTGCTGTAGGCTGACGCTGTAATGATGCATCTGCTGTAAATGAATGGTACTGCTCTGACAATGAAAGAACACCTCTGTAAACTTACTGTATATGTTATGAAATAATTTTGTACTTGAGAACTGTGTATCAGTGTATTCCAGTCTCATCTGAATGACGTAACTTACTATGTAACAGAAGTGTCATATTTATTTATACCATATTTTTAATAAACCGCTTTAAAAAGGTTTTTTTTTGACTCCTGCACATTTCTTCTCTAACGTATCATGGAGCAAGCCGTCCCTTATTTCTTACACTTAAATCAGTTTCTGGCAGTTTTCTCCTGCACTGTAATTTAAACTGTCTCACCCTCCTTTTAATGTGCCATTGTAACAAAAGACACATTACAGCAGAGGACCAATTAGAAGAAGATGAATTAGCATCATCACCTCTACCAGTTTCCTGCAATTACCTTAATTGTGGATTCATTGCATCCAAAAAAACCAAATCGGATCTGCAGGACGTCTCATGTGATCTAAACCAAGATGTCTTCTGTCTCATCAGGAAATAAAGAGTATGTCCTCGGCGGATGCCCACGAGTTGAGAATGTAATGTGATTTAAAGGACAAAGATGTTTTTCTGCAGCTGTGACTCACTCCGCGTGGCTGATGGCATCATCATGCGAAGAACCCAATTACTTTGTTGACCTGACCCAAAACACATAAACACTGAGGACATCACGGGTGTTAATTAACAGTGAGCTTATAAAGAAAGGAATGCAAGCGTTTCGCCCAGAAACGCAGCCACGTAGCACTGCGCTTGTTGACAGTAAAAGGAGCTAATTGAAAGCAGCGAGCAATGGCATCACATGTGAGCTGCAAACCTGGCACAGTCATGTCGGGACACAGTCAACGAGAAGGAGCAGCACTGGAAAATGGGTGTTAACCACAATATGGGTGTTTACTTAATCTAAATCGTTTTACTTTTTAAACTAGAAGACAGTTCAGGATCAGGTGCAGACTTTCTCCAAGTGGGGCAGGATTCAGAAGACACAGACTTAAGACTTATCATTGTTCTGGACGTCCAAACCCAACCTGTCACACTGGTGTCGTTTCCTGTGGTTTCTTTCATGGAGTTCCTTTACCGTGAAGTGAAATCACAGAAACACACAGTGAGACCACCGTTTACATTTTGAATGCTGACGACCTGAGAGCCTGAACAGAGCTCTCTGCAGAGACACAGGGTTTGTTTTGGGACTCATGTCAGGATTTATAGACTTCTTTTTGTCTGGTGGAGCACAACAGGCTGTGGAAAAAAAGGGTGGAAGCAGACAGAGGCAAATGTTAAATGAATCAGACACAAATGCACATCTGCTGGTTAACTGCCATGCTATACAGTGATGTGAGGCTTCTTCTTGTTGCCTTCACCTTCTGAGGTTAAACGAGTTTGAATGCACAGTGTTGCTACAGTCTCGCGGGTGTTTTGACTGTCCTTTAATTTCTGCTTTGAACTGATGGACCCGAGTCCCCTTTGTGGGTTCACACTGATGCAGAAATCTTAAAGGATCCTGCTCAAAGTGGCAGATTTTCTGTTGTTTCAGGACCCAGTTGTGCTGCATGTTAATGAGCTCTGTAGAATATAAGAACCATTCTTTTATTGTGGACATTACAATACATGAAGAAGTATGTGTTTATGAGGCCGAACCTCCATAAACAAAAGTCGGATTATAGCCCGAAAAAAGAGGAAACAGGTGCAGAGAAAACGCTGACGTTGTTCTGTGCAGAGTTCAAAATGTGAACGTCTGGATGGCAGGAAATGGTCACAAGTTTGGTGCTCGGAGCAGTCATTAAGCTGGCTGTTGGTTTTCATTTCAGTGTAATAGTGCAGGTCATGATGTATTCTCCCTTTGTGCATACATGTGAAACAAAGCTTGAGGCAGTGAGATGAGTTTGTGGGCTCAGATATTAGATCTCAGAGTAATCATTGTAATTTAAGGGTTGGAAATTGTGGGGCTGTGTGTTAAAGAACAATAGCAGCCTGTAAGACAAAGAGAAGGGCGACACAGGAGTCCTGACTCCTTGGTTTAATTCAGTTCCACACAGACAAACCCAGATGGTTAATTGAATCACTTCCACCTCCAGTTTGGATTTTACAAAGACTGCTCCAGTCTTTTAAACGACTGTAAAAACTGCTGCACAAATATATCATCCACAAAGTCTCACTTCATAAAAGCTAATCATTGCACGTTAAATACTGCAAAGGCTTTCAGAATCTAACGCGCTGCTGCCAAAAGCCCCGACGCCCGCCTATTAGGAGAAAGCACTGTTGCACAAATAGCTGCAATCTGGCTAATTTTCTCTTCTCTCTGAGCTCTTTAAGTGGCATCAGTAGCACGCACCATTTTTTTTTTATATCCGAGACTAAACTGGCTGCTTGTGCAGTTCTGCTCTGCTTGGGAAAGGATTAAGTGCTTGATTCATCGACAGGCTTTTCTTTGGTTTTTGGCAGCGAGCAGAGTGTTTTTTTCTCTGCTCTGCACATTTGTGATGCGATCTGAAGTGGCACCAAACAGAAACAGATTATCCACATATTGAAAGTGAGACGCAGCCAGTAAAACCGAAAAAAAAATCTAATTTGCAATGAACATTATATATTTAAGCCTTTAAATTACTTCACACAATTCTGATCAATCCTGTCGGTGCCACTTCAATCACTCTGCACTGTGCAGGATACCAGAGTGGAGACATTCCTGTCATTTATTATCAATTTAGCAATCAGTCCAAGAGGAGTGCAACAAGGAAATATTCTGGAAAATATGTGAAAAGAAAACATGTGCATTAACAGGATGACTTACAGATTAAAAAAGAAAGTTAATGACAACTAGAACAAAGACAATAGCTGCCACAAATAACTATGGAAAGTCCCAGTGTTCAGAACAAAATCAGACATTTGCACACAGTTCCAAAACAATGCTCTGTTTATATAATGTCGTATATAAGTAAGATGCTCTCAATACATCAATTTGCATTTTGTCTTTTGATGATCAGTTTTTGGCTGCGGTATCTGTGTATGCTGTGCTAAAGCATTTATTTATTACTACAGGGCTTGGGTTAATGTTGTGGTAATGTGGGATGTGGTAAAGTCAGCTGTGCACTCTTCCACAAACTATGAGATAGAGCGATATCAGTCTGCAGCACAACATCCAAAACACGGCTGAAACACAAAATACAAATGTCTGTCACTTGCTAAATACAGAGATTTTAGCACTAGGTCGTTTTAGCAACGTGTTTGTAAGCTATTACAATGAGTTAAAGTGCTTATAAATGTAAAATGTTACTGCATAGCTTGCTGACTTTCCCATTACAACCCAGGCTACATGTTTAGCTAAAGCTACAAATGGGTTAGCTTAACATAAAGAGACACTGCAGACGTTGGATCACACAGTTTGCTGCTGCCCCTCTCATTGGCTGCTGTATACACTGTTATCTCCATAGAGACCCAGTTTTACAGTTAAAAAAATCTATCAAATCTTCATGCATCATACACATGCGTTAGCAGTGTTTATGTAATTTCTCTCACTGCCAGTAGGGGGAGACAAACATTCTACACTGTAGCTTTAAATGGTTTTACAAATGTAAGCAATATATATGGATATATTAAAGACTAAATACTTTCATATTTTATTAAATCTGGGCTTGATGTATTTATGCCTACCATCTATTTAGTCGTACCACATTTAGCCTTTTCTTGACCATCATCACACACACAATAAATCATCTTATTTGGACCATTTGTTGTTTCTGTATAATCTAATATCAGTTACATCACCATCTGACACAAACATGTGGTTAACTCCCCGTGTGCCGCACTGTCCATTGATCTGTCAGCTCCCTGTGAATAGAAAAGACGTCATGCAACAGATGTTCTGCTGTCCCTTAAGCCCTGGACAGAGTCCCACGTGCAGCATTTTCTCAACATTAAATCATACAGTATGAAGGAGAATGGTGGGATGTGAGTATTGACATGTGAGCAGAACAGACCCATCACATGGAACACTACTAGACTGCATATGTTTGTTGACTGCGGTCAACTAAGGTCGCTGGGTGGCAGCGAACAAAGAGGGCGGTGGTTAGCTGATAAGTAGTGTGTGTGTGTTTGTGTGTGTGGAGGAGAAAATCATGAAGAAGCATTGAAATCTGTGACATTTTAATGGAATTTAAGGCGATGGCTGTGATAAATAACCCGTTTCATAGATCATGGTTTAAACTAGGAAATATTTATGAATCATATTTTTTTATGGATGATTGACATTTTTATATGGTTCTATCTCTGAGAAAATCATTCTCTGAGCAAAGGGGGGACGTGGCCTCTTTTCTAGTTGTTCTCGCTTGTTTATTGTAATTAGAGCTATAAATGAAACTCTCTGATGGGGGAGTGGGGAAGGGGAGAATGCACATTGGCCCACAAAAATTGCATGTTGTGTTTGTGTGTGTGTGTGTGTGTGAGAGAGAGAGAGAGAGTGTATCTTGGAGAGCAGCCAGAGAGGTGGGGGTGGGAGGGCAGTCAGCGTTTTTCAGACAACATGAATGAGGCCCCACCGGAGCGGGCTTCCTGTGTGAGGGCTATAAAAACAAAACCGGGGCTAAAGAACGCACAGCGCTCCCACATTCCTGAACATTCTGCCGAGCAGGTACAGGACACGCGCAGCATGTCCTCCGCTCTTTCCTTAGATAAATAGAAAAACACAACAATTCCCATGATGCACTGGCATAGGTTGAAAGCATACAAACCTGCACTTTTAAAGGTCAAAGCTGACTAAATACAAAGAGCACTGCTGGTGGTCCACACAGGCTGTAATCAGGTCCCATAAAACCAAAGTGGTTCACAGAACAGACAGGAAGTAGATGATCATGTTCCTAAAGTGCTGTTATATATATATATATATATATATATTTTTGTTACATGTTGTTAAATGTGGTTCATCCTCAGAGGAGCAGGAACATGAATCTGAATGTTTGACCAAGGTTCCCAGATGTAAGGAATAGCAGCGGCAGGGGAACGGTTACTATAAACAGGGTTCATCCTCTGAGGACTATGCTGCTTTAAAGTTCCAATGAAAGAGTTCATATTGTTGCTTACACATGTTTACATGTTAAGGTTGGCCAACCTCTGCCTTCTTTTAAAAGCCCTCTGATTGGTCAGCATCAAGTGGCAACTTTCAGGGCTCACCTATGCGGAAGTGTCAAAAACTGCAGTTCCCCCTGCAGCCTCTGGGGGCAGCTTTAAAACTGAGTTAAACCCCTGTAGACCATGTTAACATGTCCGTCTTTACAGCAGAAATACTAGTTACACGTAACGTTTCCAGGGATTTAGTGCCCCTTGTGAACAGTCTTGTTTTAACCCACCGTTAGGTGTAGTTTTAAGTTTTATCTTTGATCTCGGTTGTATTCGCCTTAAATAACAACTGGTTCAAAACTGCTTTTATGAATAATGTTATGCAGTTTACATGTGACCGTTTTAAAATCGTGAGTTTCCTGCTTTTGTGACTTCCAGCTGGCCTCAGCTTCAGAAGCTCCTCTCCTCTTTGCCTGTATTTGGATTGACCAGGAGCTGAGGCAGGTCAGACGGTCAGAGCCACTGACCTGGTCTTAAAACAGCTCCATAGAAAGAGAAGTTAGTGCAGGATGACTCGAACATTTTTAACGGCTTTCTGGAAGTGACAAAATGATACTTCCTGTCTGTAAAGAGTAGTAGTCCAGTTTTATCTGCTTATATTTTCATAGTGTGTTTGTCTTTTATTCAACACAGTTGCATTGGTATAATGTGGGGAAAGACTTTTAGTCTTGCTCATCCAGATGCTGCTTAAATAAAAGCTGGACTTTCTCCATTTGTTTGCTGTGTAATTCAGCAGTGAAACATTCTGCTGGTCACACTGACACTGGGCGTGGTTGTCGCAGGAAGTTGATTTTATCGTCCCACTGCCATAGAAACCCAAAATGTGACAACTCTTTCTGGTTTTTTTTTCAGCTATTTAAAACCACTGATGGAAACCTGTTGTTTACCGTACATCATATTAAGCTCTGTACAAATTCTAAATGTGATTTTAGCCTGAACTCATGTTTCATCAGCAGGGTGTAGCACGTCTGAGTCTGTTTCAGTGTTGGCGGCGGCCTCGCCCCCGGGAGTGGGCAGAGGTGCTGCTGTGCTGAGGTCAGTGCATGATCTCATGGGAGCTGCTGACCGGGCCCACACGTTTGTCTAATCACGCTTCCTGTAAAACCATGGTGTGCTGGTAAGGCCACTGCTTTAAGAGGAAAAACAACATTTAAACAGCACTGCTGAGGGGTTTATTAAAAAATGCTAAAACGATGCAAAGAAACACGCTCTGCTGTGGGTTTGACCTGGTTTAATGTTATTTCTCAGCTGCTTTGTGAACATTTAAATCAAGAAAATAACAATGCTGACATTCACTAAATGACTCTTAAGTGGTGTTCTTACAATCTGATCCTTGGGAGCGCTTGTTAGACTTAATTAATACACGATGAATGACACAAGATTAGCACAAGCTGTTCTGGTTGATTCATCTAAAAACATGTCAGGGTGTAAAAATGTCAGGCATGTCAGCAGAAGAAGAAGAGAGCGCTGATGCAATCGTTGTGTTTGACCTCATACTGACGGCCGTGGCCATTATCAGCAGATAAGCAGCAAACCTTCCTGTCGCAGAAACACACGCTTCAAATGACAGATTTTGGTTTTACACCTGTGACAACACAGTGGATGAAATCATTAAATGTCCTCCATTCCATGGAGGGATTGCACTGCTGGGACTGTAATGTGAAGCCAGAGCTGGAGGGAGGGGATCTCCCAGGGACCCAGAATCTGTTTCTTCTCAGTGCCTTATAGTTGCCTGTGTGCACCTGAGTGTGTCATCAGTGCCAGGACAGGGTTCCCCCTCAGCCCCAGTGCCAGATGAAAGGCCCGGTGGGGACAGTAATTGATAACAGATGCAGCCAGACTCCCGGTCTCTCCAGCAGGAATACGCTGAGCACGGGCAAACGCCTCACATTCCAGAAGCAGGAAAACAAAAGAGGAGACACAGCACTTAGAAGTTTGCCTCTGATTTACCTGCATAGACAAAGAAGATCTGACCTGCATGCTGTTGTTTAGCTGAGCCATTTGATCTAATGTTCACGTAAGATGATCTACAGGAACAATTCCTTCCTTGTGTCTACCTGAGCTCCAGATTATTGAACCAATCCTGCGGCATCTGAACAACATCAGCACTCTTAGAGCCCACATTTCCAGCTACCAAGGTGCAATATGGAACAGCAGACGACAGCTGTTTCAACACACCGAAGCAAGAACAACTTGTTCTGCTTTTTTCATCGTTAATATATTGTGCTGCCATCTCAAAAAAAAACATTTCCTTCTAACAGAAATCCTGTCTCTCCTGTTTTTTTACACACTTCCTCTTTTAAATAAAAGTATTATAGTAGAAATATATGAGGGATGAAATTTTTGTGGTTTGCCTCAGGGCATTTCCTGCTATTATAGTGTAACATTTGGAAGGCTTTAATCAGCATGAAGCAATGAGAGGAAGTCAGGGTCAAACTCACAATGGCATTCAGTGTGAAGTTATGTCATGGGAGTGTAAGGCAAGGACACTGAATGTAAAAAAAAAAAAAAAACGGAGCATGGGCGTTGAGGTCTGAGGAATCAGATCTGTGTGTGATGAGAATCTTGAGACACTGATTCAGTCCTTATGAAGGCGAGGTGGTTAAATTTCAGTGCCAGCTTATTACAGTAAACCCAACTACTGTTCAGCATGTCGGTGCCAACCACACCCCGAGTATGAAGACAGAAAGACATGCTGCTATTGAGCAGAGGGGGACACGTTTCTGCAGCAGCTGGGAAGATGTTCAGCCAGAATTTCTCATTTTTTTGGCTCATCCCCCCATCTCAGTGAGTACAAAGGTACACAATGTTTCTGGGTTACATTCGGTGAATTCCAAAAGGAAGAGCCAGAGCTGTCTCACAGGAGCAGTGATATGGGTCATGTGGTGTTTCTTGTTAGCGCCGAGATGCTGTTTACAAACTCTTCCCAGAACAAATCCTGCAGAATCTCTGTCTCACTTATCAGCAGTTATATATGTGTCATGCTCTGTTATCACCGCCCCTCCCCGCCCCCGCAGTATCTGGAAGGTATTTCCGGCGCTGCTCTTGTGGTCATTGGTTTCACACACTCGTCGTTTGTGTCTGTGGAATGTAGCCAGCTGCTGGTACAGAATGAAAATTCCACATCTCAATTGAGAGCTGTTGTGTTTCCTGCGTGCTAGACTGTGGTGAATGAAGCCCTCCCTTTCTTTTTTTTCCCTCTTAAAATAACCGCACTGCACCGAAGACCACGACCTGACTCACAATATTTGCACTTGTTAGGCATATGTGGCTTAATTTATTGATTTTACACATTCACAGCAACCCAAACCCTGCAGACGGGAATGTGAAAACAGGAGCACCCATTTCCTGAGGCGCTGGCAGCAGTAACAGGAGGCCGGAGGGATGAGATTGCTCCAGGGTTTGTGCATCATGTGGAGTTTTGTCTAAAAAGCTGAGACTACAAGGAGAGGAGAGGGTGGCAGCTGTAACACGTTAGGGTTTGTAACTGATCTCACTGGATGATGCAGTGGTCAAACCAAAGGAGATTTGTTGGTGCCAGTGTAAACAGTAGTGCAACAGATTGCAGCTAAAGTGCTTTAGCAGCAGGAGAGTTAGGCTGCGTTCACATCACAAGGCTTTTCCTGTCACACAGTTCCCACTGTGAGTCCTGACTTTTGAATCAGACTGGAGGATGTGGTCCTAAATAAGATTTATATGTCATGATATAGCCATGTGATGTAAATGAGAACACACAGCTCTTTCACTATTGTCATCACCAGCCTGCAGTGATATTATTATTTCAACCAGGAGAGACTCGGGTAACTGAATGAGAGTACAAAGAATATGCTTTGGCTTTTTAGACCCCAATGCCATCCAAAGGGGGGGGGGGGGGGGGCAGAAGGAGAGGCCCACTAGAATCTGAAGGCTGGAGAGCAGAAGAGAGAAGGCCTTGAACTGGCATGAATCTAGTGGTGCCTGGGGTGGAGGAGGGTTGCCAGAGTCGATCAGAAAAGCAGCAGGAGGAGAGACGAAAGACTATTAGATTTTCTGCTAAGCTGTGATTAGGTAGGTGAGGGACGGGCCGACAGATAAATGGTGAGGGAAGTGCTCTATAAATCACCTGGCCAGAGTGGGAGGTTAAAAAGAGGGAGAGTGAGAGATCAGGGAGGTGGATAGAGAGCAGGTAGTTGGATGGCGTGCTTTAATCACCGATGAAGAGAACAGAGCCTTCCTGATTGAACTTAGAGCTTCATTATTATTATGACAGTATTCTGTTGCTGATGATGCAGATGACACCACTGTGTTCATGGTCGCAGGAACTCGTCACTATGAGAGTCAAAGACATTAACACATTTCTGAGGTCTCTGAGAGATGATCTGCCGGTGACAAAAGAAAATGAATATTTCTACATTATGTCAGTATATAATTACAGAACCGGTTTGTTCCCACTGTGACGCAGTGGAGATGAAACCTGATGCATATCGACTGCTCAGCGTCACATCTGTCAAACTGGATCCTTATCAGGCAAAAAAACACTGCTGCTTCATTCCGACAACAGGAGTCAGAGGCTAGCAGGACCAGGAAACATTTTGTTCGGACATATCATACGATCTGTGAATAAGAACCCCCCCCCACCCTCCTCCCTCTTGTTCTGCCTCTGTGTTATCACAGTTCTGGGTGGTGTCGGTGGTGATGAAAATCTCTCCCAGCTGTTTTTTGACCTTTTTTTTCTCCCCTGTTCACTCTGTGCTCGCTGTCATCCACTCCGACACTTTTTAACAGTGACCAGATGTCCCAGATGGCCCGGGCCGGGCTCTGGTGCTGTCAGCAGATCTGTGAGCCGAGCTGTGAAACACAGACACGGCACACCAGTCCTCCAGGGACGCAGCCGAGGAAACCTGCCGAGCTGCACGGTTTGTGTAGTGGTGACACTACAGAAGTCGCATCAAATTTGAAGGATCTAACAGGCAAATTAATTAACCCATCAGCACCTTTTTCATCATATCTCTGCTCACCCTAAGGTTGTCATGACATATAACATTGATAGCATGGTAATAACAAATAAATAATCAATGTTTTTCTTAAGTAATTTCTGTTTCTTTATACTTTTGTTTTGGCCACAAAGCACCTTAACATTACTGTAAAACACTGAAGTTGTCTCCATCTTCTTACATATTCAAGCACAGCAAATAAGACTAGGTTGCAGTTAAGGTCTCAGTTGTGTTGTTGCTTTGTTGTACTTCACAGCAAAGCTAGATAATTAAAAAATGTGACCACTAGCATTTATATTTTACCCCACATTTCCATAGATAATGTGAAAAAAGACCATTATCACTTATATTTAGGCCAGTGAGGTGGTCTGTATTTAAATGCACATAATACTATCATTCACACACCAATGGTGCAACCTCTCGGAACAACTTAGGGTTAAGTATTTCGCCCAGGGACACAACAGTGTGCAGCTATCGCAGGGGGAACAAATATAGATATCCACTCTACCACCTGAGCCACAGCCACCCTAAAAAGAGCTCAATGCACTCTAACCGCAGGAAGAAAAAACAGCTTCAAAATGACCAGCAGCACACAGGAGCTGCACTTTAATAAGACTCGCCTAGTGTCAATAATTGATAATGTTTGATTGACGTGCAGGTGTTCACCATGCTGACTGCTGAAGCTGTGTGCAGTAGTATTAACATTTAACAAAAAAAGAAAAAACCCAGGAGCAGTCGGTGCATCTTTCTGTGAGTTTATTTTGCATCTCTCCGTCTACATTGATGTCGTCACGATGCAACCGGCATCATAAGGGTTAAAAACATCAGTACAGTTGAAATGCGTTAGTAAAACAGGAGAGGAGCCCTCTAACCCTCTAACAGCCTGCCTCTGAACACTACCCCTCCAAAAAAACTAAGCTTAAAAACCAGAGTTCAGTGCAGCGGCTCTTAAACTCTGCCTGCTGTGCTGTGAGTAAAGCCTGGGTTCTAATTTCCAAAGCAGATCAGCCTGATGCAAAATGAAAATGAAAACACAGCGAATAATAATAATAATAATATACTTTCCCATAAAAGACACTGCCCTCGTTCAAAGCTCTGTGAAAACATAAAACAATATATTCCTACATACACAGTATATAAAGCTTTTTTTTAAGTAACTATAGTAACAAAGAAGTCCAGAGAAGGCACAGCGAGACAGTGAGGAGACATGTAAACATTCTGTCCTGTTTGTCTCGGAGGAGAAATGCACCAGGAAGTGTTTGTGTGTGTTTCCAGAAGGCAGTGTGTTAGCCACCAGAGCGCCGCCACGCCTGCAGTAAAAACAGTCGTAAGGCTAAAAACCTTCGATTTCACCAGAGGTGTAGATAACAGCGAGTGCAAGGTTCTCTCTCTCTCTGCTCTGATTAGATTTTATTCACCCACGCACCGGACCAAGAGGTGCACCAGGATTGATTTCTAATAAAGAATAAGACCTTTGTTTGTATTGAAACGTCCTCTCCTAAACAAGGACATCCAGTTTCCCCCCCCCAAAAATGTGGCCAACACTGAACACAGAAACCTGGGTTTGGTTTGAAATGTCATTATTACTGGAATCTCCTTGAATATGTCAATCTCCCTGCTGGATAAGCAGGGATTCAGCAGCAGTGTTGTGCTGGCTGTCGTTTGCCCGAAACGCCACTGTGCTGGCCGAGGGGAGGTGCGCGGCCAATTCATCGCCAAGGTCAAAAAACCCCATGAGCTGAGCCAAGCCAAGTCATTACGCGTTGTCGTATTTCTTCAGAGCCTCCTCCAGCTTTCCTGTGATTTTTTGGAAGAAGGCGATCTGCTGCAGCAGGAAGTGCTGCATCTGAGCTTTGTAGTCTCGCACGCGGATCTGATGGAAGTGCTGGATTTCGGCCATCGTGGCGCAGGAGATGATGTTGCAGCGGTCGTTGATGCCTTCGGCCTGCGCTCGGTCCATCTTGCCCTCCTCCACGTGCTTTTGGCTCTCTTTCACCTTTGTCAGGGCTCCTGTGTGGAGAGGAAAACAAGCGGAAGTTAAGAGAGGTCTCTGTGGTCACAAAGCACCAAAGGAGAAACATCCTCCTACACACAAGCAGGTTACTCAAACTTAACCTTCAACCTCTCAAATAAAGTCACCAAAAATGGCAGAAAGGCTACAAACCAGTTTGTTCCAAACTCTCTGAGAACCAGAGCTGCATTTGTATCTAAAGTTAGAGATTATGAGAAGTCCACAAGTCCAAAAATATCCGCTACATTATGTCACTGCAAAGTCTTTTCCAACCATTTAAGGACACTTTGTGACCGGCTGCACAGGTTGAGAGCTGAAGTGTAAAAAAATGGATTTTACTGGAATTATTTATCTGCTCTTGCAAAAACTGTACGTGTCCAGAGAGCTACAATATTTTTCCATGAATACATATCTCTTGTCTTTTAGCTCCAAAGCATTTTAAGTGATCTTTTTTTATGGACTACTTGTCAACAAATTGGCTGGAGATATAAAAAGAGAACTTTTTGGACTTTTTTTGTTGGAGAATAGAGAGATCGGCAACCACGTCAGGTTGTGACTTTACATACTTTAAAAGAACTGGAGAAAAAAAAATCCATACACTCATACTGAGAGTATCATCACCATGTCAGAAACAAGCTGTGGTCATTGTGGTCGACTCTTGCGGCACAAGTTTTCAGACAACCTTGCAGCTTGAATGCTTTTCACACACATTTGCAACTGTCAGTGCTGCTCCCTCTTAAAACAACGCTGCCTAGTTTTGCTTGCTGCAGAATAAGGTTTTCGGTTATTCTGGTGCCAAAGCATGAAATTAGCCTCTAACGTTTACAGACAGATGGTTCGACAGGGAGCAGAAGGCAGGATCATAACACCAGGAGCTCATGGCTTTTCAAACTGTTGACATTTTATGACCCAGTAACACAGGAAATCAAATGTTGTGTTGTAAAGCAGGAGAAACTGGCACGATGTGACAACATGTGTAACTATATCTACCCAAATTCAATGAGGATTTCTGCGTTAGCGCTCTTAGTGTCTGTGTTGTGTACTGCAGAGTGACTGCTCAGTCAGAAAACTGATTCCGACGTGAGCATGTGACGTTCCTGAGCGTTGACACATGCATGTTGTAATTGCTTTAACATCACAATCAACATGTAGCAAGATGAGTGACTGACAGCTTGCTCCACCCACTGCCGTCTGCAGGGCAGGGAGTGTGGAGGTGGCCGTGCCGTGAAACATCCTGTATTACATTGTCATGGGATGTTCTTTGTCATATTGTGAGCCGCGTCACCAGTGCTCGGTTGACACTTCAGAAAAAAACCACAGAGGTCTTGCTGACCTAAGCCACCAGTCATTTCGCTTCTGTTAAAGCTCACAAAACAGCTTTATGACCGCCTTTTAACACTTCCCTTATATGTCTATATATGACAGCACTCAATCTCTTTACCTTCCTTCCTCTCCAAAAGAAATAAAACTGGAAAAAAAACATCCAGCTGCCTTCATCTGCACAACAAACAGGACAGAAACAGGATATAAAAGATGTCCAAAAACTTGAATGTAAATCCTCCATGGTGTTTACTGTACCTTGAAGGTCTCTAGCTTTCTGTATTTTAAAAGCCCACTAATGGACTAAGAAGGAATAATTGTTACCATGGAGACTTTATGAGAAAGGCAAGAGTTCACTTCACTCAGAGAAGACAGTGTCAGCAAACTGCAGGCATGCAGAGCCACATCATTTTCACAGCTGCTGCACGCAAGCCATGCACAAACAGAAGCACTAATCCCATTAATCCCATGTATGTTTTCACTATTAATTGATTCTTTACACCATTAACTGATTATATACAAACAAAGGTGAAGCATAAAAAATTACAACTACATTTACAGATCTCACTCTTCCTCCTCCTCCTCCATTCTGGGGAAGAGGTAGTAGTCAGAGAGTTTAAACCCACATTCCTGGATGGCAGCCATCTCCACTGTGGAGCTGTGGGCTACACAGCGTCATCCTGCAGGAAGAGAACTCCTCCTGTCAGCTTCCCACGCTGAATCCTGTTGTGTCTCAGCTGTATCAGAGATCAGACCTCTTTAATAAAGGTGCCCCTTTTCCACGTAGTGCACTCAAAATTTAGAATTGAATAATGGGGCTTATAATGTGAACGCAGCAGGTTTACAAATCACCTCAGAATCAGGATCAGAAGCTGCCTCAGTGTCTCTTGCCTCGTGATGCTGAATTCCCCTCTCATACTGAGTCAACACTTTGGTCACACGCTCCAGCTCCGATGAGTTATGCATTGATCTTGTCATGAATCTTGTCCAGGAGTCTTCATCTAGGCTGTCTCTGCTACAACACTGGGTCACAAACTTATCAATCACCCACTTGTAATTGCACAGGCTCTGTGCACTGTTGATTTTACACACAGTTTTAGATCCAAGGCATCTGTGACCTCATCACAATAGACCCTGTTTGTGATGCTGTAATGCACATTGTGACTCCTGGAGTTAAGTCTATTTGAACTACAGTTTGTTAATAGTTAAAAGCTAATATTTAACCCTGCATTAATGATAAATAAGCTGTGTAACACCCTTCTATTCTATGGTGTATAAGATAAAAGTGCAGATAATCCTGCTCCTGTGCTGAAGTCCTCCCTGGGTGTACGGAGGTGGCACAGAGCCCTTCCTGGGCTCCGTGAAGGCAGCCGCTCCAGCTCTTACGTAATCTCTGGTTACACAACAACCGAGCTACTGCGGGGCCTGTGACCTGAACAACCAGCAGCTACCCCCCCCCTCTCTCTCTCTCTCTCATCGCTGCACCACTCCTGTCATGTGCTTGTGCATTACAGGACATTAAAATCATCTGTAACAGTATATCAGGCATCAGTGCAGGAAGAGTGTCAGCTTGAATGCTGACTCAGCAGGAAAAACCTGACATCCTTGTAAATCGGTGCGCTCCCGCCTCACCCGCCTGCCATGGTTTTATCGCCTCATGTGGTGATAAAAGTGTGATTAGATCGGACAACTTCTGCTCAATTTGGGGAGGTGCTGAATAGGTGAAATTAGCAGGATACATAAAATAGGCCAAGCTAGTTAACTTTAATTCAAAAGACTTGACTTCATCTTTATTCATCCATCTATCTCTGATTAAATTAAACAGCAGACTACAGTAAAAAGATTAGATCCTTACTTTGATCAAACAGCAGAGCCTCTGCTGTTTGGCTTTGTTGTTTTAGTTAAAGAACGTCATGTTGACAGTAGACCAAAGTACACCGTCAGGCTCTCAGACACACATTCAACAGGTTTTTCCTCTAAGAAGCCTCACAGGAAGATCAATATTAGCTCACTGAGTACTAAGCATTTATAGCTTTAATCATGCGGTGATCGACCCAAATGCAACTTTTAATTAGAGCCCAACTGACTTTTCGATCGGCCAGTTATATGAGCCTATATGTCTTAGTGTCTAGTGTAAACTTTTTTCATTGTATGTTGTCTTTTTGCTTCGCTCTGAGTGAAGGATGATGGGACTCAGCCGATGCAGAGGCTCCCTCGTGCGTATAGGTTCAGTGCTGACTGTTCTGAGTTTATGACAGCAACCCTGACTTTTACTAAAGTAAAAGTGGCAACAAATAGCTACACAAGAGGTGTGATGATGCACTCAACTCACAAGATTTCAAGATTAAATATATGACTGGAAAATTACATTTACAGGCAGACAGCTGTGGTGGTTCTGTGGGTGGACATGGTGCTTGTGTTCGCCATGTCAGTCACTCTGCTGCTATTTGTTTTCATTCATCAAAATGCTTCCATACAAATAATGTAAAGACATTTTCACCATCAGACTCCATCATTTCCAGCTTTCCACCTTGACGAGGAATACTGTCTATTGTCTGTTATCCAGGGAGCTAGCCGGGCTCTAGTTTTAGTATTCAATAAACATCAGTCCCTGAATACGGGCATTTAACATGTACTTTCAATAGCTGCTTATCAGTTAAACATGGGTTTTCCCTTTTCTCTGAGCTCAGCATATGAAGAAACAAAACACCCTAATGGTGTCAAAGCCTCAAAATCAGATTGAGACAAAAATAAAAGCTCAATAGTTTGTCAGATATGACCAGCAGGAGCTAACATGGTCCCTGCCAGGCTGCCCACTAATGGCTTATGAGGTCCCTGCAGAGGTGGAGATCAATAGGGTGATGGTCAATGTCCCCTCAGTGGGGAAGCTCACATTTCAGTGTTGTGCTTGGATGAATAAAACCTGCCTGAGATCCTAAATGAGATGGAACAAACAAAAAAAAACAAACAAACAAACCATGAAGCTATTAATAGAGGCGCTCTGACACAAACAGAGCAGCGATGTTCACCATGTTTGATTTAAAGATTGGAGTATTGACTCTTCCACTCGCAGCTTACAGTGAGTTTCTATCAATCCACTTCTGCTGCGGAAATGTGCACTCGGGCTGATGACAGCAGAGGATGTGACCTAGCCTCTTTTCAGGTGTGTAACTGGACGAAGACAACAATGAGCAACCATTACACAACAGAGGAATAACACTTGTGGAAGTTTCCTCCACATGTGGCGCATATAAACCAAACAAGCATCAGATGGGACCCACAAAAAAGGAAGTGAGTATATGCAAGACTGAGAGGAAGGCAGACTAAGGCTCTATGACACCTACTCTTCTCATTCTTAACATGTGTCAAGTGTCAAGCATTAAATAAGCATTAATGTCCCAGCTATAGAGTGGGTTCTTCATCTACATCTAAGTGTTTCTACATACAATCAGGAGGCAAGGAAGAAGGTTGTTCTGAGAGTTTGGATTTCCAAAAACAATGTGCAAATTGTCCAGTCATGCAAAGTGGAGCTGAAAAAAAAGGAAGATGGTGTGGAAGTGCCAAAAACTGCAGTTCTCAAATGACCATTTCCAAAAGTGCAAACACAAACTGGACTCTAAACATTTGCCACATCTCACCTCTTTGCCTGTTGTAGCCACTGACCAAGATGAGTGATGTCATGATGGCTTTAACTATCCATTTTGACAAACTACTGTGTGTAGTTGATTTATTGTCACTACACTGGAAGCCTTATCAACAAGTCAGGTGACAAAAGTCAGTGTTTTCCCATATTAATGTGACTTGGGAAACGTCAGTAGGCCCATTAACTGCTCCAATATGTCACTGTCACTGTACCATTATAAATGTTAACAGCATTTTACTGATGGGAAAAGCAGCAGAGAATTTGTGTCTTAGAAACACAGAGGATGGATTCCTCACTTGCAAAATGACTCAGAGGAAAGCAAATAGAGGAACTAAGCAGCCTCAGTACAGTAAAAACCAGATGAGATCAAAGTAATTTTAGATTCAGAGCGCTTCGTGTGGCTCTCCTTTTATCTCCACCTGTCTCTCCCATCAGCTTTGTTTCCAACCTTCCAGCACATGTGTGTCTTTTCTCCAGGATTGTGCCTTGCAGCAAGGTCTTCCAAACCCTCTTATCTGCAGAATTAGGCTGCGTGCTTATCACAACACGACTGTGTAAATGTCTGTGTCACCTTATTTGGGCTGTGTGTGGCCTACGTGGCAAACTTGATTTGACTGGGAAGTTCTGAGTCCCACTGCAGCCTAAACACAGTCTGTCCTGTTTCCCACAGTGCCGTCTATTGTGGCATGAATGGACCCTGTGTGTGTGTGTGTGTTTGTGTGATGATAAACCAAGATGGCCAGCAGCAGAATGACAAACTGAAGTTCTTTTTTTTATGGAGCATGAAGCTATAAGGATTAATTCCTGCTCTGATGAGAGTCATGTGATTTGAGTGAAGCAGAACAAGGACTGGAAATAATGCATGGAATGAGAAGGATTAGCCCTCATCATCTTTTAATCTTGTAAGTGTACATTGGTTCTCGTCCTATGTTGTGTCCTGTTCCAGGTGGGAAACAGTTTTTTTTTTAGACTATGGAAACATGTTCTCACATACGGCAGCAGCAGCAGCAGAGAGAGAGCATCCCTCTCAGTTCTACAATGCTGTGCATTTTACACAACAGTGCCGCCACTCATGTGAGTGACATTTTGCCACACAATGACAACAATGATTGAGTTAGGGTCATGTAGGAGGATGGCCTCGATTAGTCCGACAATACGTTCACAGAGCAGAAAACGCATCATTTCTTTGAAGCCCCCCCTTTTCAGTGATTGTGATGGACATTCTCTGTAATGCTATACCAGCAATGGAAAATCAAACACGGGTGATTTGATTCAGCAGGTGGTGCACACAGTGGCAGCAGCGTGTAAACTCCATTCCAAATGCAAACAGACTTATTTGTTTTGCAAAGTGACGTATTGTTGACCTGACAGCAGCCTGAAGCATGGTCGGCAGGCACACTTTGCTTGACTTTAAAAGCTGTTGACTGAACCTCAGCTACGTTTGAGGCAGAGAGTGAAGTTTGGAAACTGTATTTATGATCCCACAGTTACCATATTGGTTCATTTTAATGTTTTTATGAGTATTAAGTTTAGAGGAGGCAAGAGGACTATGAGATTTAAACTGTGTGTGTCAGTTTGACTGTAAAGTGATAAATCAGTGTACAACAGCGTTGTCTGTTTTACCTTTCTGGACATGGATGATGTCAGGGTAGTTGGCCAGGTGTCCTTGGTAAAGAGCTAACAAATCCATGATTGGGTCAAGATCCCTGCTGGGCTGCTCTGCAAAATACTCCCCAATGGCTTCGTATGCGTCCCCGGTGAAGGAGATGGCCTGATTGAGTCCTGTTGAGTAGGCCTGCTGGTCCATTTCAAAGGCTTGGCTCAGGACCTTAAATGACATCCCCATTTTTTGATACTCCTTCCTGAAGCCGCTGATCTGCTTGCGGGCGAACTCGTTGGCAGTGGCGTTGAGCTGCAAGGTGCTATCGTCCATTCTTTTGGTGAAAGTCTTGAATCCATCTATTTTGCTCTCCACCTCCTGGAAGTCGAGCGGTGCCGTCGGGGTACTGATGGTGAGGAAAAAGTTGGCTCCGACCATCTCGTCCTTCTCCGCCTTCCTCTTGCCCTGCTTCCAGGCCTTCTCGTCTGTGCTGCTACAGGTGAGGAAGTGCTGGAAAACATCACACCTGGCCAGGACAGGGTGGCTGGTCATGTGGTTCATCCACCATATGAGGCCTTTCCTCCTCTTGGAAATGAAGTCCTCCTCAAAGCGACCTGTGGCCTGCTTCTCCGGGAGGTGTGGCACTGAGATGACGGGGAATTTTTCCACCAGTCGAGCGTACAGCCAGTCAAAGTGCTTATATCTCCTGTTCACCTGGTTCTGAGTGTGTGTGGGTGTAAGCTTATAGGAAATGTAGCTTTTCATGCCCTTGAACTTGGTCTGTTTTGTGGGGTCATCAATAGTGGAGGTGAACGGGTAAGGGTTCTCCTGCCACTCCGGGCCATACTGACCCATCACCACACAGATCTTATCCCCGTCTTTCACATAGCCGGATGCCTCCCCGAGCACAAACGCCTCTCCTCCTGACTTCACAAAGGTTGAAAACCTGTTCAGGTTTCTACTGACTGTGGCTGAGCTCTTTGCTTGCTGTGCGTTACCTCTTGACATTGAGGACGTTGTCACTCTGTAAGTAGCGGGTCCATTGCCTTCAAAGTCATGGTACCTTCCCCCTACAGTCCCTGGCTCGTCTGCCACAGTGGAGCTGTCATCCCAATCATCATCCCAGTCATCATCACTGCCTTGGCTGGCCTGTGAGTAAGAGTGTGGCTGCTGCTGTGGCTGTGGAGGGTGTTGTTGCAGCGGAACTGAGAAAGTGGTGAAACCAGGAGGAGAAGGCTTAGAAAAGTTTTCAACTTTAGGCTTAAAGGAGCCGTCGAAACCTCCGGATGGGATGTTGGCGTATCGAGAGTCCGGGTAAGTGTCCCCAGATGTGCTGCAGCTGTTGTTGTTGAACGTGGAGGCGGCGCCGTTCCTCAGGACCTCCACGTACGACGCGGGGAACAGTCCCCTCTCCCCTCTGCTGTTTGTCCCTTCAAACCAGCCCTCGATGTCCTGCTCGCTGTACAAAGTTACGATTTCGTTCTCCTTCACGGATACCTCCCCGGGGTTCTCGGAGTTGAAGTCGTACAGCGCTCTGGCTCGGAGCGCCATGATTCACCGCAGCTGGAGGCAGAGCAGGACAGCGGGCTCACTTATGGCTGGCTGGCCGGGGGTGGGGTGGGGGGCAGGAGGAGAGGAACAGCCAGGCTACGAGGTCAGTCAGCCCACCCGAAACTACAGCTGAAACTCTGCGTACAAACTTCTAACAGCGCGAGAAACGTCTGCGTAAAAATCCTCCGTGCGCGCTCCTTCTTCACGATCAACCCTGACAGGAACCGCGGCGTTTTTTTTTGTTTTTTTTTTTAATCCACGCACAGCACAATGTGTGTGAGCCTGGATTGACGGTGTTTCTCTAGAATACAACACTAACGTGAGCTCCTCCAGCCTCCCTCCGCTCCCAGTCGGACGCTTCTGTCTTCACACGCTGCGCAACAACCGCACGTCGAGCAGGCTGAATAATCGAGGGCGGAGCTACAACAGACTGCAAGTCCACCCAGACAACACGAATCAACCGCCTGCAAGTGCATCAACAACGATCCTTCACTTGTTGAGTGTTTGATACCAACAGAAAGTTATATTGGAGATAGTGTTGGGAAGTTAGACTCTTTTTACTGACTCGATTCACTTACTCTCGAACCCTAACGTGAACGAATCTTATTGTGAGTCATTCCGTTCATTTTTTTTACAGCCGGTGGCGCCGTGTCCCTCTGTAGTATAGTGCCGCGCATTGATATAGGGTCAAGCGGCGACGTGCATTAGGTGTGAAGCGTTGAGCGTTGTGTGTTGCTATGGTGACTGGAAGTCTTGCCATAGCGTGATTAAAAAGAAGTGAAGAAGCCGTGGCCGCGGTTCTCAAACACTAAATACTGAAGACAACATGGTTTGCTTCAGCTGACAAAGTAGGGGAGGCCGGGGCTTGTGGTCACACGGGTTAGTTGTCACACTTGCAATAACTTGACCACAAAGGGGGTCTACTCAAAAGTGGAATACCAGTTTTGATGTGATGTCACATCCCGTCTGGGAAAAGCAAAGCACACTGTCAACTGAGGTGAGGACACATTCAAATTCACATATGAAAGTAAAAAATACCAACTAAATATTTTTTGTAGTTGTCTGCTTAAAAACAAAAATATCAATCATTTAACATTTGATCCTGTTAGAAGAGAGAATATAGTATATATAGTGTATATATAGACTTGAGTCAGTGCTGCTTCAAGCTAACTTTAAATATGGCTATTATTAGCAAACATGGCTGTTTGGGGGAAATTGTCTCAGCCATTTTGGGGCAACTATACTTTAGTATATGCAATAATAGACACAGAGAATCTGCAGGTTAGTGGTTGTTCAATTTCTCACAGGAGAAGAAATTGTCAGGAATTACACAAGAAAAACAAGAAATGGCCACACAGCACCTGAGGTGTTTGAGGGAGGTGAAGTTGGCCAATTTTTATTTGGAACATTAAATAAACTGAAGTGTTCTTGTTTTATTTATGCCAACTATTACTTCACACCGTGTGACAACTTACCCGCTGATGGGGCAACATGTCACATGTGTGCACCCCCTATTTAAATGCTGATAAGTCTGCACAGAATAGTGATATCAAAATGAAATGAATACACAGTTTGTGCCCAAGACTTTGTTTTTTTCATTTGGTAAGTATTTTTTTAACAATCTGATTAACTAATTTTAAGACTGTAAAAAGTGTAACAACAAGCCCCGGTCTCTACCACAAGCAATTCAAAGCATGTGAAAACATAAGAGAGCAAATACACACCAGTGACTTCTGTCATGCATCCTCCCTGTCATTGTTGTTTAACAGCGTGACAGTGACTAGGTAGCTGTCACGTGACAAATGAACGAGAGTGTACTGCTTCCCACACAGCCTGAGCTGTGAACGAGAATGAATCTGTGCAGCCTGAGCAGCCTGTCACATGACAAATGAACACAGATATGTGCAGCAGATTGGTACAGGAACTATTAAAGTTTAACATGATTAAAATAATATGATTCAAATTTAAAAAGGTTAAAAGAAACAATGATTAAATATGATTTCATGACTGGATCATGTATTATTATATTTTATTATTTAATGGCGTATAACACAAAAACAACATGATATAATTTTCGAAAGCATTTATTTACAAACACACTTTACATTATGAGCTACAGCTGTCATGTGACAGATGAGCAATCCGTGAACGATCCGTTCGTTTGCTGATCCTGAGTGGCCTGGCCGTCACGTGACAAAAGAACAACGATCCGGGGGGCGACTTGTGAACGAATCATTTCTGTTTCCTGTCCTGCCAACTGAGCTTATGCAGCTGCCTGCCATGTGGCAAGAGAACGAATCACTCACTGACGGGACTCGTTACTCCTGATTCATATAAAAGATTCGTTCATATTGAACGTATCGTTCGCGAGCAACTCTTCTTCCTCTCAGCTTTCTGAAAGTTTTCTCCAATGTTTACGCACTAAACATTTCCACCTTAAAAAGCATTGCTATAGTCACAGATGACACAAAAAGCCTGTTATTCTCCTAAAATACTTTCAGTTAAACCCAAAAGTTACATTATTTTATGTTTGTATGTATACAACTGCTTAGAATGTTGCTTTTTAAAGGTGAGAGAGGAGAGGGACTATAGCTTGATAACAGCAGCATCCATGATGAATTGTGTGCATCAGTGACACATACTGGGGTTGGTGCCAATCGGATGATGACTGTTTCAGGCAAGGCCTTATTTCTCTGATTATAAAAGAGAGAAAGAAGCAACAAATGATGCCTTGAAGGGAAGAAACATGTTGTTTTCTGTCACATTTTGAGCACCTGTGATGTCTGATTTACTGCAGAGGCCCTAATGTTGTCACACAGAAGATTGTTTTCACATCTGATTTTCAGCAGACCTGAAAGCACAGTGATACGTTGTTTCACATTCTCATTGTGATCTGATTGTTGAGCACATGATTGTCTTAAAGGTACCGAAGATGCAATACTTAGAGATAGAGAGCTGTAGCTACTTCTAGAGGCGAGAAATACTGAAGTCTTACCTTAAATCAATTTCTTGATTCAAATATCAAAATTAAAGATATTTAGAAGAAGCTTTTTTATTTAACTCAAGGATGCAGCCAGTGATCTCAGCTTTATGCATTTTTAGATAAGTCTTTAACGGGCGTCAGTGGTAGACCGTAGACGGGTTTATCTTGGGCAGGAATGTGCTGTCAGGCAACAGGAATGCAGTCTACAGAAATGCTGACATCATGCTGACCGATCTACTGTACATTCTCCACACTGAGGTCAGAGCTGAGCGACAGTCACACGTCTATTTTTAAGCCATCATTGTTTGTGAAACTTTATTCTGCAATTTTAAAGTGTTTTGTTTTAAAAGAATGACAGAAATGAGATGATTATAATAGTCAGCATATCACTAATTGGTTATTCTCCACAGAGCCACTGTGCATGTTCAGATTGTATCTGATCTGCAAAATGAAGGTGACTCTCACATTGTCTCTCCTCTGTAAGGGGACAGAAAGTTTACATGTTTACGGTCTAGTGGTGCAGAAAGGATACAGCGTACTCCAGCAGCTTCAGGGCAGTCTATAAACCCTCCAATGAAACCTGCCATATGGAGCAGCTATTTAACTCATGACCATTGATTTCAATGGGTTGTTGTAATGTTTTACAGTCCATATGCTTCATCATTTTATTTTACACCATATTAAATGCAAAAAATAAAAAGAATCTTTCAAGAAACCACGATTTATTGGGCAGTATTTATATATATAAACCAGAAAAAAAGAAAAAATCCTTAAGCAATCCTTCTTTTTTAAATCTGTGCTCAACCTACATCACCCTTTCTGAGCTTTGTTGACATCCTATTACATAAGAAATCCATTTCCTGTGGGATGGATACACTGGACAACACCAGGCCTTTGATGATGCTGTGCCTTAAACAATGCTGCCCCCTTGTGGCTGATTCCTAAAGTTCTTTTTGATTCATGAATCCGTCAAAAAATACAAATTAGAATAAAAAAATTAGTAGACCTGTTTTAATGTTGCATCTACCCAATTCACTCAGTATAAAATGTGAAGTGTCAGTGTTTGATCTCTTAAATCATAGAAACATTTGTAGCCCACATGAGGGAGATTATTGGCCATAGACCATCAGTTCTCCTCTTTTCTATAATGTCCTTGAGGAAAATATTACAGATTAGTCCTGATTTAAATATGTGTGTAGGGGAAATTCTAGCCACTAATACGACAGCTACCATGCTCCTATAGACCACCAGAGGTCTCTCCTCTCAAGTGTGACTGTCTGAGCTTACAGGACAATGTAATTTAAACAATGTCCTGCACATTCAGTCAATTGTAGTTATACATTCTGGTGTCTTTTTAACACCTCGCATGCCGTTTAAACCTGCCCAGGACATCCTGTCCGCCTTCCTCTTAACTGAGTCCAGGGAGGTTTTCTTTTTAGAACATCACATGAAATATTGAGGAGGAGTGTGGTCTCCAGAGAACAGGACTCACTTCAGTATGCAGCTCGCATCACATTAGCAGACTTGTGAGTTGTGATGTTCCTCTAATCGGGCTGACATCACATAATCACCCTGATTTCTCCTCCTGTTGGATGATTCTTGTTCATTTCTGTTATTTTGGTCGTCTGGCGTGAAGGTTATGGGGAGTTATGTAAGATGAAGAGTTTCATTAACTTGATGTTATTTCTTTTGCATCAGAGATTGTGATGAATCTCACACCTGAAAGTAGAGGAAAAGCCTCACCGAAAATAACCATGATGTGAATATTCAGATTTTTTTTTACTTCTAACAGCTGTGCTTAAAGTCTTCCCCCACTGCTCTGTGTTTTTTCTCACTGTGTCATCTTGTTTCATCAATTATACATTGTGTAATACATAATTTCATAGTTTTGTGCAGCTCTAAAGCTTGCATGTATATATAGGCTTCTATACAAAGAAGAATGTCCTCATATCCAAACATCATTACTGTGTATAACACCTGCAGGTTGCCTGTAATAAAGTGGCTGAACTGTGAGAAATCAATGCAGTACAGATAATCAGAGATGTGGTTGTTATCATGTATATGGGTCATAAACAATGAGGTTTCTCATGCACAGTGGTGACCGACATGACATTTACACCTGTCAAGGTGACAGCATTCAGGCGTGTAATCCACAGTGGTTCTGGATGTCTTATATTTCAGACACTAGCAGGCAGGTTAGGCTGATGTTTATTTTTACTGGGCATTGTGTTTACATGCAATGGTGATGTGTTTTACATGTAAACATCACACAGGAAAGGTCTGGCTTGATTCATACAAACTTTAGTGTGATTGTTATTTGTCTCTTCTGGGATTTTCTAGACCTGTTTAGAAGAACACAGAGAACACTTTGATAAACAACCTAAATTACCAGATTGTTTAGAAACCTGGATAATGTTTACATTATCCTGGTGATGACTGGATTTATGGAATATTCTGGTTATATGTAAACATCTTGAGCATCTTATGTATTTTTCAGAACATCCTCAACACATCCAAAAATACAAAAAAAAAACTGTATGCAGATTATTAGAAACCTGAATACTCTAATAATCAGCTGGGTTTCTCGTTACACGTGTCACTTTTAGACATAAAACGTACTCAATTTTACGGGTGCTAATAATGTAAATAATAAAATGTTAAAAAAAAATATCGTCCATGTTTAATCCATGAAACCGTCGTGTCTGCTGATAAAGGAATGCCTTCTTAAAAAAAGGGAAAACACTTGCTTTTAACAGCCGTGATTCCGCGTCAGAATGAAAATAGCCACCATGTGTTTGGTCATGTGACCACGCTACGTGCTTCAGCGCGACGTGCGTGACGTAGCGCTGTGGGCTTCTTCGTTAGTTTCCTCAACCAAACACTCAACTGATACTGTGTGATAAAAAAAAAACTGGAAGTCCGCCGGTGGAAGAGGGGCTGTTTTATCCGGGAGAAAACACACACAAGCAGGCGTAGCTCGTCGTTTTAAGGACGCTCTGTCGTTTCTGTGGTGAAACTTGCTTCTTTAGCGGAGGAGACAGCGAAAATTCCTGCTGATAAAAGCCACGAAAAAAGGGGGCTGCTGCTGCTGCTGCTGCTGCTGCTTTCTCTGATATCTGCTGTGCTGCTGTCGAAAGGCGGGGAATATAAAAGCGACGTGTGCTAAAAAAAATCCATCACATTTTGGATTTATTGAGGCAAAAACGGGATTACTACAAAACCAGTTCGTGCTGCTGTGGCTGGTCAGCGATAGTACATGGATTATCTGGTGAGTACATGAACAGAAATCCACTGGTATTGTCTGTTACTGCAAGGATGGTTCGGTTTTGTTTGGCACTCTAATAAGACAGAGATGTCACTCAGGAGTGTGGTTCTTAGCAGTTGAGCGTGGTTCTGGTGTTTCTTCGCGTGTTTGTTAGGTCCAGTGTTATGCTAATGTGTCAGGTTTAGCCTGTAGTGTGTGTGTGTGTGTGTGTGAGAACTGTTGTGTAACTGGTTGACCCAGACTTTACATGTTAAAACACCTAGTTTAACCAGCTAACCAGTAACACATCTTTAAGCTGATCGTTATGTAATGTAATGGGAACCTGATGTTTTCAACCAGATTCACTGCTGTTGAGGATTAAGCTGCACTCTGTAGTGTTGGATTAAGTTGAGTCAAGATGTCAGATTAAGCCATTTTATTTATTTATTTGTGTGTTTATATATAGATTGATTTCAATCCTGGTCATTGTACCAGCTTTGGCCCTGGGAGATTATGGGTTTTTGGGCCTTTGCCCACATTGTAGTGCTGGGATGGGTGCTGCTGCTGAAACAGTGCAACAATAGGGAGGAAGCTGTAACTGAAGTCTGTCCGTGGGAAATTTATAAAGCCGGAGGAAAAACGTCTACACAGACATCGTGCTGTCATCTTACAAGAAGGAGAAGGGGACGAACGGACGGAGCGACAGTGTGAAATTGCAGAGGAACTAGCCCACCCAGTGTTATCGGCTTGTTTATGGTGGGGGCCTCCCAAGATGCAGGACTTAAGAGGAACTTTGAACTTTTGCTTCACTGGGACGTTTCTTGAGTCGAGATTACAAAGTCCTAACCCAGCCACTGCCACCAGAGCAACGACCCTATTAACGTCAAGCTTGTCTGTGGCTTCTGGCCTCAAGACTAACAAGTGTTGTGGGAAGCAGAAGTGGCGCTTTCCCTCTTTACTCCAGTCATTCTGTAAGCTCTGTTGGATGTTAGTGGAATGTTGTTGATACCAAAGGTTAAAACCAAGACGTGTACCCGTGTCACACGAATGAATGAATTCAATTTCACTGATGAACTCTTTCCTTTCTCTGTTTGATGTGCTGCAGGGCAGAACAATATTTATACAAAGTCCCTTTTACTGTTGCACATTGAGGAACAGATTTTGCTTACATGCTTGGGGGATTTCAGATTTTCTGTGACAAACAGTTTTGTGTGGAAAGCACAGCTGTAACTCTGAGGACTGTTGGAGCTGAGTGCTTGGCTGTCCTCTGAGGTCAGGCACTCAATAGGCGCAGGGCCTCCTCTCCTGCTGTGCACACACTGGAGACCTGGCACAAAACTTCAACCAAAACTTTGTCCCACTGTTTCCTAAAAATCAAGAGGCACATACTGCTAAACTTAGATGCTAGACCGGTGTTGTTTTTGTGCTTTTTAGGTTACATTTTAGGTCAGACTTTGCCTAAAGGAGTAGCTGCGATGAGCCGGAATGGAAACAATAATTATTGCACATTGCTGGGTAATCTCTGTGGTTGGAGTTGTGACAGTAGTAAATCTGGATTCTGTTTTTGCTGAAGAATTTTAAAGGGTCTGAACTTGTGCATGATCAGTGCAGCGTTAAAAAAAAAAACACACACACACACAAATATGCTGCACTGACACAGGAATTTGGTGCTAGCTGTTGCCATGATACGACCTTGCCAAACTACAGCTGCACCGTGTGGTCAACACTTGGACACTTACTTACTTTTTGTAGACTTCACTAGACAGGTGATAGGCCGGCTACTTCTTCTTTTTATCCTGCACAATGTTTGCCCCTCATGCAAAAAGGCTCAGTGACAGCTGTGGCAATGATGGGATAACTGCTCGGAGCTTCATGTGCTGAACCGGTCCTAACTTCACCCATTTGACCGTTCTGGAAGAATAAACAGGAAGAACATTTATAGAGAAGGAGCAACAAAAAACTCCACTTTTCTCTTGATGATCTAACTTGGATATTTTGGAAAAAGCACATGCACTATATTCAGACAAAATATTTTCATCAGGCGTTAATTAAGAAAGCAGCTGTTTAGCTAGTCCAAATGATTCACCAAACACTTGTTTTCTGAAAGGTGCATCTGTTGATCAGCCACCTGTTGTTGCTTGTTTAGGAGTTGTAAGTAGATTGAAAGAGCTTTAAAGCAGTTTTATGTGACCTGAATTAAGCTGATTAGATGTTTGAAAGTGTTAAGGTGAACTTTTAAGACGTTAAGCTTTGTTGTGCATGGATTTTTGGCAGGTGTGGAGCTTGTTTATGAACAGGTGGTGTTAAGCATGAGAAAACATCTGCATACAGTATTTGTGGCTTGTGCAAAAAATGTGTGCACCCTCATATCTTCATTTCACTGAATGATATAATTGACCTGTAAGAATTGTAAAAGTTGTCATTAGTAACTCATAAGTTAAGTCAGTAAGTCCGCTTGTGATGGCTACTCCAGTGCTAACTCTTGACAATCTTATGGCTCCTCTAGGTATGACCAGAAGTGAATCTAATTAATGCTTACAAAGAGAAAAACCCATGATATCAGCTTGCTATTTCCACTGTCTCAAATGACATGTGACATGAGAAATGGCTTTAACAGGAAACTACAGAAGTTAAGACAAACTTTCAGATAAAATTGCATGCCTACTGGAAGACAGAAAGGCAAAAAATATAACCCTTATATGACCGCAAAGGACCTGCAGGATGGTTTAGCTGACACAACAATAGTGGAGCATTGTTCCACTGTGCAGTGTTCTTTTTCTCAAACAGAGCCTACATAGAAAGAAACCATAGTATTCAGAGTAAGTGTTAAGATTTTAGATTTACTACAACATTTTCTATTACAAATAAGTTCCTCAAATCAGACGCAAGTCTGTAAACTAACATCTGGATTGGCCAAATCTGTCTTTGAGTGATGTTTTCAGCAGTGCAAGGGTGTTATAACCTTTATAGAACCTCTCCAAACAACCATACACACTATGTCATTGAGGGAGGGTCAGACTGTCACAGTTTTAATGCTTGCACAAAGATGGACAGCAGCCAGCAGCCTTTTTTATTTAATGCAAGTTAACTGTCTGTGACAAAGCCATTAAAGCAGTAAAAAAAATGAAGGTGGAGGTCAGTCAGCTTGGTAAAATTAAGCTAACTGTTCTATAAAGCTAATGGCTGCCTTGACAAGTGATCTTGAAGTAAAAACTACTAGTGTATTTTGAAGTTGGTCCATATTCTGAGATTGTATTTACTCATTATATCTACTTGAGAAGTGTGTAATTTGAAATGGGAGCTCTCCTCTAGTTGATTGCTATCATTATGCAGAAGGCATTTTAGTACTTGATCCCACTAGCTTACAGGAGCTCAGGACATAGCATGCGGTATGCAGCAGTTAAAACATTCAAACTAGACTGGGTTATTTAGTCAGCATTAGGATCACACCTTTTATAAAAATAAATGGCAGCCTCTAAGCTGCAGATCTCCTGTCCAAGGGCACACAGCAGGCTCTGGCAGATTGACATCTCACAGCTCTAACACAGAGGAAAGAGAGCTGATGTGGAAATTCTTGGCAGCAAATGAATACCATGGTATAGATGGCTGATGTTACTTTTCCACAGTTTCGTCCTCTGCCTGACAGTGTTGCACACCTCGCTGCTGCTGCTGCTGCTGCTGCTGCTGGCACGGATCTCTGCCAGTTTCTTTGCAGAGGCAAACAAAAAAGACCTATTGTATGCAGATAAGACGGCCCCACAAAATATTCCAACTATGTTTGTACTTTTCATTGTTGGATAAATGTTAGGCTAATCATTTACTTAAACCTCTGCTGAAACAGGTTTTTACTTAGAATGCATTTGAATCAAGCGCCTCCTTATTACAGGCCCTCCCTTTTATTTAAAGTGCATAGCCTCCAGCTGTTTGTGTTAATACCTTTCGGAACAGCATTCCTGAACCCCCTTTCAATGACTTCTAACCTGCTCGGAGCACGTCAGTCACCGCCTGCTGGTTGCCTCATTGCAGTGAGTCTCGTGTGTCTGTGGAGAGTGCTAGTGAGTCAGCATCTTGGACTGTGGAAGATAATGGGGTTTCATAATGCTATTATCATGATCAACTACAGGCACTTTGGCTTCCTTTTTATATTGACAATCATATAAGTTGATTGCTAGAAAGAGCTGTTAGCGAGCTGTTTTTTAATGCATTTTTCTTCCTTTATTTTTCCTCAGTTTAGAAGCAGTGTCCATTGCATGGAGACTTACGAGAGAAATGCATGAACAGGTGGAGGAAGCTGTTGTCGGAGGTTTATTGTTCTGCTTTGATTTATTTGTGAAACTGTGTGATGGGTCCATCAAAGCCATAAATGGGTGCAGGTTGATAATCAGAGCTTTATTAGTGACTCGAGGAAAGTGCATGTGGTTGACCTGCAGCCAGACTGAATAACGTGCAGCACAATTGACAATTACAGTGTGCTGTTACACGAGGAGTCGCATTACAAAAGAAGATATCTGCCGATTGCACTACTTGTATAAGCTACTGGAAAAAAAGCAACAAGTTCTGGCCTGGATTTCAACCCATGAAATCAAGACGTACATTGTGAGCAAGGCACACAAATATATTAGATATAAACCTGATTACAAATTGATTTATCTTTAACTCTTTACTTGTTTGGCAGTTGCGTTAAATGTGCTTCATTGTATGTAATTTGAAGAAGTTCATTGAACATGATTATTTGAATGTTTTGCTGATATATGAATAAGTATAATGCAACTTAAAACAGTGACTTTAGTTGCCTGTAACAGCCCCTATCTAATGATTATTATTGATCAGAATACAAAGGTTAATTGCTAATGTAGAAAAATAAGTAGATAACAACATGTTATATATATCCAGACTCTCGCACTGGTTGGCAAACTTAAAGGAAACATCTGTCCATGCAGTGTGGCTCAGCGATGTCGCTACAAAAATATTTTTTCAGTGGGTATGATCCAGTGGTGTAGATTTTTTTTTACCCAACATTGTTATGGTTAGAAAGCAAAATATGTATTCTTACTCTGCTAGTATTACAATGCAGGCATACTCAGCTAAGCTGTAAGTTGTGCAGCATAAATCTTCCATTGATTCCAGCAATACATTAGCTGATAATATGCCTGAATGCCTGAAACTAAAAAAAAACCTAGAATACACAGTTAATGGATTGCTAGCCAGCTTTTATAATGCTAATCTCACTTTAAACGCTTCCATTCCGATATCTTTTTTTATTAGTTATTGTTGGCCTAAAACAGGATGGCGTAACCTAGCAGTCAGCAGCCAACAGAGCAGAACAGTGATGATGTGGATTCACCTTATGTCCTTTATTACGCAGTATTTTGGTTCCAAGATTGCACATTTTCCCGACATAACATCTGTAAGCAAGATATTTTGATCTCATGTCACATGTGTACAGTGGGCAAAGGCAGTTCAGCACATTTTCCATCTGTCAAGCCGTTAATAGTTAAACCTTTAAATCATAAAAATCGAAACTCCAGTGGATAAAACTGAAATTTTTGAATTTATTATGATTAAACCACATCCCGTTGTATTTTAAATAATAAATCAGGCAGCATGCGCAACTCAGCGGTTACCAATGTTGTTTTTCTCAACAAAGTGCGGAGTTGTAAAAAAACAATTAGAGCTGTGGTTTTACTGCGGTGAAGGGAGTGACAGTCCTGGTGTCATTTTATCTTATCTTAGGTTTAACTGCTACAGCAGTCAAAAAGGTAAACATGGGGTTAATTTACACACAGGCACATCTTCAATAAACGTATGATGGTGCCAATGTCCTTAGTTAACTCCCTAAATTACAGGTAAATATTGCTTTTAACTGCATTACTGCAGCGTCTATTACTAGACAGTGGAGCTGACCAAAACAATGTATTTGACCATGACTCACAGTTTTCCCATGAACAGACTTCCGACAAAACATCCCACAACATTTGTTGAAATCCTCATGACCGCTGCGAGCTCAAGTGGTCGATCCTTTCATCCTCCTCCATGCATAGAAAGCAGTTTTTTTTCATACTTTGTAAAGCTCTGCGTACAGTAAGGGCATAGTGTGTGGGTGTGTAATGGTGACTAATCCAATTTGCAGTCTTATTCTGGATCTCTAGTTGTCAGTGAGCCCTTAATCTCTGTGCAGAGAGAGAGAGAGATCCTCCCAAACTAATCGTAAGCTTGTGTCTGTCTGCTGATCCTTGTGGTAATAGTTTTTTATCTTTCTATGAATGCATACAGGGTGTAAACACAGGACAACCTTCAATCTGGCTCTATCCACTGTAAATCCCACATTTTAAAAAAAGAATTGTCCCGTGGATATGTGCTGCCGGCTGAAAGACTGTTAAGGGCTGGACTCATGTTGTTGACCTGACACTGTTGTGCTCAGCTACTCCTGATCCTCCTCCATCCATTCACTTACTCTAGAGGCTTGGGTTGTTTGTTGCCGGGGGTTACGCTTGTTGTTGAGCACAATGTCGGAGCACATGCAGCTCTCCCTTGCCTTGTGCAGGATTGGTCTTTACACGGTAAGAAAATGCATACATGCTGCTTTCTGTGTGTTGGAGATGGGCAGGACTGTGCTCTGTGATGTCTGTGTGTGTGTGTGCTGTATTAAATACTGTAATAAATACTACTAGTTTCACTCTGGTTTAAGCCTTCCTTGTTGTTGTATTTGGAAACTGATACTGTCCAAGCAACAGTGGCGGCTGCTTCACTGTTGATTGGTCACTGAATGAAGAGTGTGCCTGGCTTCATTCGAGTGGGTGTTAACATAATATTAAGGTGGAAAAGGTGGACGTAAGCAAGAAGATAGCTTATGGGCCCCTTTTTCTGCAGCTCCTGGCAACTGGCTTCAGGCAGCCTTAAGTATATCAGTTATGGATGGACACATGGATATTATGTTGTGGTATAATTGTTGTTTTTGTTTGGATTTTGCAGTGAGACTTGTAAAAGAGTGATTTTAACATGAACTGTTTTTGAAAATCAATGCTCAGAAACATTGCAGTAGCTATATTTTAACCATGACTGATGACTCATGTTACTTATTGTCAGGTCCCCCTGTTATTCTCTGACCAGCTGGTGAAGTTTTTCCACTGAGAGAAGCTTACTGTAAAAGAGAGGCAGCAGAGAAGCTCATTGTGAAAAAGCAGGAAGCTTTCATTCGAAATGTGTTGATACACGGTTGCTCTTGTATCTCATCTGTGACTCATCATTCCAGCCATGCATGAATCAAATGAGTGGGAATACAGCAGATCAGTTCAGGCTTATTGGAATTTAAAGTAGCAGAAGCTGGTAATGTAACACATATTATTGCTGGCTGTAGAGTGCTTCATCAGTGTACACAGCATCATGGATTAAATATTTGTTATGTTTACAAATATTAGAGTAAATATGACATATCTGTGTTTTGTATTTGCATTCAGATCTTTAAAACTTACTTTATGGGCATAGGTAAAGTTCATTTCTACCCTTATTTATTGGGTTCTGTTAATAAGAGTCTGCAGGAAAGGCTGATCAACAGTGTCCACAGCGTCCCTGTCGGCCCACCCTCACCTGCAGTGTTGAATAAAGTGTTACTTTGAGGTTCTGTTCTCGCCGCACCATTTAAATCCGACTACCTGATGGATGTAAGAGCTGATAGTCAATAGGTGCAAAGTCACAACATTACCCCATGAATTGGTGTAAAAAATACCCCCAAATCTCCAACACATGCATGATTCCGTGGTAACGTAATACAAACTCTCAACGTTTTCTGACTTTGATTTCATATTGGCGACAGAAGAAAGTCAAGGAAATTTCACACCAGATTTTCATTTTTTTTGTTGCCATGTGCAGCTCTGAGGTGGCTCTGTACGAACAACAAAATATGCTTGTTATGACTAAATATGATCTCTCTGTTTTTACAACTTTGGGCTCTCCCAAGTTCCTGCTGATTGTTCACCCACTCGCACTGTGCTGACTAAAAATAGCTGAAGAGATGGCACGTTAAACTTTTGTGTCAGTATTAAATCCATCTGTTGAACTGTAGCAGAATACTAGTAGGCCTTATTGGAGTGGCTTCCCCTTTTCCTGGGCAGTCATGCTGTAATCTTAAAAAAAAAAAAATCCCATGTTTTGAAATTGAAACACAAAAGTCATATTTTTTTCTTTCCTCTAACACGAGGAGGGGCAGTTTTGTATTGAAAATAACACCCCTGCTATTTTTCCAGTGTTCCACTGGCTCAGCAGGGTTTCCAGCAGAGTAATGGAGGCACCACACCTAACATTAAATAAAGGGACACTGTCCGCGGACAAAGTCAAAGGATAGTATTACATCACATTTTGTTGAGCTTAAAGGTTTATTAAGCTTTGATGCAAAGACTGTGGATATTATGAGTTGAGGTGTAATAAAATCATACATTTGTTTCACAGTTGAGGTTTTGTCTTCCTAGAAAACCTCACTTAGGAATAGCAGGCAGGTAGAGCTGTCACTGACTGTCTAAAGGCTCTCACATACTGTCTGGAATAAAACCAAGCTTGATAGTGCCTAATTATGTGCTGTAAAATACACCTGTTTTGGCTGATGTGCTATCAATTGGTGAAATGTGACACCGAACTGTAAATCAAAACCCAAGCCAGCCATATCTATGGTGGTGCTCCCATTCATCACGCACTGACAAGTGTAAACTCTGCAGTCTGCACACATTTTAAATATAAACTAAAGTAAATGTCAATTAAGGAGACAAAATACAACACAAACCACTGGAATTAATTAAGTTTTTCCTAACAGCAGCATGTGATATTAACATAAGTGACACGTGCCAAGACTACTAGAGCTACTGATAATGTGACCCTTAACCATTAAGGGTCTACCTGATCGTATTCGGCAATTTGTTGTCATCTCATTATGTTATTAATGGAGTGGAAACATGTCTGCTCCACTGATTTGTTGGCTTTAACCCCCGGGCCCTGGCCACATTATTCAAACCAACAGGCTCGAGCGTATGTGAGTGAGAATGACCTGTTCGGAGGTGCCACACTACCTGAATCAGTATGTTGATGCTGCCACCGTAATGCAGGTTAGATAAACAAACTACAAAGAAAGTGGAAAAGGTGGTATAACAAGATAAGATATCATAAGATAAGATGAGATAAGATAATCCTTTATTAGTCTCCCAAAGGATGTTTTTTATAAGGGGTGTTATATCGTTTAAATTATTATTTATATAAACAGATGTAAAAAAAAAAAAAAAAATTAAATACAAAGGTTCATTAAAGAACCTTTCTGCAGTTCCTATATTTTTCAGGTTATGATTTGGATTACCAGGCTTTGCAATATTAAAAAAAAACATCTTTATATATAAATGGCTACACATTATAGTTCAGGTAGATGTTCTTTTTTGTTTTGAATATGGACCAGATTAAAATGAAAGAGCTGTTTACTTTAAAGTTTTGTGTTTCTGCAGCTGCCACCACAGTCACCACAACACCTGCTTCCTGTTTACCAAATCCTTTAAAACTGATGAGTTTTGTAACAGTATCCTTATTTTTTTAGATGTTAGTTAGTTTGCTAGTTTTAGATGTAACAAACATCCAGTTAAAATAGCACTATACACCAATAATTTAGTTTTGTGTGTTTTTTTTTAAGATCATAGTAAAATGATAAAAGTCTTTCCCTTGGATATGACTGAAAACCAGTATCTCTAGTTTTCTAGTTTTGAGCCATTCATCAGTTCCTCCTCAGGGCTGTGTGTGACACCTGAGTAGGCTGAGCGTTGTGAGGATGTTTTGTTTTTCTTCTTTTGGTTCTTTTGTCTCCCGGGGTTCCGGTGTTGTTGCGGGTCATTCAGGTTTTTTTTCTTTTGTTTAGTATTGTGATTGTTATCACTCTGCCTTTGCTTTTTTTTCACCATTTAAAATATTTTTATGGCACTCTTAACAGTAATCATTGGCATTGCTTGCATTTTGCTCCCCCAGTGTTAACGTGAGTGCTTGTCAGTAATTAATTGCATGAAAATGAGGCTGAATTGATATATAATATTTCCATTAGATTAACCAAACAGCTGTTTGCACGTTTTTTTAAATCATTATCTGTGTGACGTGAAGCCTGACGTGTTGGGGACTCACCTTGTAACTTAATGACATGATTTTTTTTTACAGAGGCTTTTATGGCTGCTTGGTTTTGAATAGATAACAGCCAGACATGACTAAATGGCTTCAAGGTTCAAAAAATACGTCTCTGTGAATGTACACAGTGGACAAACATGAATGGCTGACCATTTATGACACATTTCCCAGCTGTGTATTTTATGCTACATCATTTCTAGGTGTCCTTAAGCAAAGCATTACTTGTGCTAGGCTTTATACATATAGACACAGTGTTGCTCCAGTGTCTGACAGGTACATTATTTAACTCTAAAGAGAATCAAGGTCAAAAGCTGAAGGACCTTCCATTAATTCACCTGAGACATCTGTTTTTTTAAAGTTTAAGGTTGGCTCCATAGATGGAGGAAAATGGCAAATGTTCTTATTTTTAGAAGCTTTTAACCTTTAAAATGGTCCCACCTCTTAAATGGATTATTGATGTACAAAAATGTCATCTTGTTTTTAGGAAGAGGTATATTTAGCTCTCTTATCTTGAGATGCCACCAGTGAAAGATTTAAATCCATTTGTCATGTTAAGAGTTTATCTCGCTGGTCATAACATCACATCAATCTTGTTTTTGTTAAAGCTGTCTTGAACGTGTTGGTTGCCAACAGTAAAAAAAAAATGTGCTGCTAAAATATATATTATATATAAATATTGAATTATTGTGCATTTAGACGTCAGTGCTGTAATGGGTGTAGGTTATTTTTTAAAGCCCTCGGGACTCATAAATTTCCAGACATGATTGTTTTTTGTGATGGCTATTATGTCACAGAAAAGTTTCTGCACAGTAAATAAACCCAGCTCCTCACAGCGTGAGAGCTGCATGCTTTTCCAACCTGCTTCCGTGCTTTTCAAAAGCAGGATGGGAGCAGCTATTGCCCCATCCTGGGCCACGAATATCCCACACTTGAAAATAACTATAGGACCTGGTTGGATGCTGATTGAGTGATCAGCGAGGGTCACCCACACACTTTCGTGTACTGTTCCCTAAAACCTACCGGGTTTGTTTTGTTACGTCAAGGACATTCCGGGAAAGGGAATTTGGCTCCACTCGTTTAGGAAACAACAAAGAATAACTTCCCGTTGGAGATGTATTGGCTGACAGCACAGGGCGATGCCGAGTTTGGCCTTTGTGTACCATGTACACCAGGAACTCTGAGAACTTTTTTTCCTAGTTGCACAAATGGAGTAATCGTGTTTGAGTTGAAGTAAGTAGCATCATGCTCAGGGAATGAAGGACACAGAAAACATCATAAAGCTGATAAATAACTGTCTACAAGTACATACATCTGTCCTGTTTGTCCAGATGCTGCCCTCACAATGTCCTTGAATCTTAAACTTCTCTCTGTAGGCTTTTGTTAGGTGATGCCTTAAAGTGTCTTTCTGTTATACAATAGTCTGTCCCCTCCTCCACCCAACACAACAAGGACCCATCTTCACACGAAGCTCAGTGCCTGAAGCACCTCATATAATATGCTTATCTACAAGACATTGTAATACATGAGTGAGCAGCAAATTTCCAACGTAATCCAAGCCAGAGGGCCTCTTTCTTTTTTTTTTTGGTACCAGCCATTGTTGGTGTACAGATAAGAGAATTTTAAAATATCTAAATGCAACAGGAAATAGTTTTCAGAATAGTTTCTCTACCTACGCCTACTAGGACTAAAAAAAAAGCATTAGCTAACTGAGTATACGTTTTCAGGGATTCTTGTTGTATACAACCTACCATTAGGCTTTTGCTTGTGCCAACAGCATTTGTGCAGATATTGTTTTTTAATAATCATTCTTATTTTTGCTGATTTATATACTTTATAAGGTCTGTAATGTCAATGTAGCCTGAGCTCACAACAATCTTGCGCTACCATCATTATATATGACATTTCTCTCTCTTTAATTTCTGTCTCCTTTTCTAAAAAGCCTTAACTCTGTAGAGTTAATGCATTCATACACCAGGTTGTTCAGCTTGTTTTCACATCAGCTTGTTCTACATGCAGAGTGTGAGCTTAACAGTGAGTAGCTTCTTTTTTGGCATTTCTTATTTCACTGAAACAGCATGACCTGTCATTTGAAATAATTAGCTTTTTAAGAATTAAATACAGAGCGTGATTATTCCTGCTGTGAATCTGCATAATTAGGCTTGACAACCCCCAAAAAGTAACAGTAAAAGTATGAATCAGCCTCAGCCTCATGTCTCCCCAACAGCTGCTGGTGGCATCCTTGTTTGTGCTTAGTCTTCACGGTAGAAGCAGGATTCAGAGGAATATTAATCAATATCAAAGACTGTTTGGCTGGTAGCCCTTTGTATCGAGACTTCTTTAAATCATAGATAAGAACTGGAAATCTAACAAGTGACCCTCAGTGCTCGGTTTAAAAGGGCAGTTACTGCTGGCGGAAACTACCGTGACTCATGGAAAGTATATTCAAAATGTAATAGTTTATGTTTTCTTTTAATAAAAAACATCCCTTCATCTTTAGTTTGATAACAGTGGTAACAATCCTTGAGTCCAGTTGCCTCGATTTAAACTCTTGGAAGTGACTATGACCTGGATGAATGAGAGCATCCACAGATATGGTGGTAACGATAGACGTGCACCCTACAGCCAGCTCAATACACCTGGTCAGATGAAGTTATATCTAACCGTCACTGTCTTTAATAGAGACTTCGGGTGCCGTCTCTGGGAGAGCTTTGAACAGGTTTCACAGTGACTGTCTGCATCACGGTCAAATGCAATCTCTGAGGGACTTCTAATTATAACAAAGGAGTTGGTGCAAATCATGCTCTAATTACTATTTCTGACAGCTCTATTCCACAGCTTCATGTTGTTAAGCACAAGCCATTGATTCAGTAGATTTGTAAACCCAACAATGGTGAAGTCTATGGGCAATGAAAATATTTACAACATTTATGACATAACACATGTCCACCGAGGCCTGCACCGCCTCCACATGTAATCCTCTTTGATATGAATGATGAGAGAGAGAGATGCAATCCCATTAAAAGGGGATTCCTCTTCTAGTGTTTTTACCGAGTGCAGATATTTTTGGCCCTATGTGGAGGATGTGTGAAGTGATGTTGGCAGCTGTGGGCTTTTTACATCTCCAGATGCACAGAACTGCTTTCTTTTATGTTTAACACGGTGTTAAAAATAAACCCTGGACTGACAGTTGATATCTTAACACATTGGTCTTCTTCAACAGATGTCTTGTAGGCTGCCTCAGGCAGGCTCAGGCTGAAATGAGTTGGTGTTGAAAGCCTGTTCAGGTTTAGACGTTTTCTTACTAAAATTATACGTCCCATCTATTTTTAGCAAGATCCTACAGGGATGCTAATGTGTTGCCAACATTTCGATTTTGGGACGAGTACCGTCTTGTTTTCTCTTATGTACAGAACCAAATGATTTGAAAGATGTACATTGATATTTTTGGTTCAGAATTCATTATTTTTTCATCAAAAAAAGTAGGAAAAGCACAGAGGATGTTGTTCTAGATGCAGCACAGTGTGTTACGTTGCTCCATTTATATGTATTAAGCCGTCACATGGGTCTGCTTATCATCACTCCTGTTTTGTGTTTGTAAGATAACACTTCCAGTCACTCCATGCAGATGAAGGTCGGTTCTCAGATCATGTGCTTCCATTCAAGAGCCATAAAGATTTCTTTTCTGGATATGCTTGTGGGAGTTCAGGGAATTTACTCTTGTCTGGACATGAGTGGTATGTGGTCTGTGTGTGAGCTGTTGATCTGAGGAAAGGGTAATGGCGCCCTCTGTTGTTACTGAACAGACACTGCTGCGAAAGATGGCAATGTGAGCGTCTGGGCTTATTGAAGTCATCTGTGTCATGTGTTTTTAGTTCAGACACCTCAAGATCGTTGTTCACTGCACACTCCATATTGTCATGTCACACTTCAGCAACGCCTTTGTCCGCCTGTGGGAACTTGGGTTCTTTTATATAGGAAATAATTACAGGGCATTGTTAGAAATGAGGATAGGATCACCTCAAGAAAAAGGATCTGTCTGCTCCAGATACAAAGAGACTGCATATAAGTCACAGCCATTTTTTAATTTAACTTATCTGAGTCATCATTTTATTATGTTTTCAGTTGACCACAAGACAGCTACAAATTAAAGGAAGTGGTCGAAACCCAAATCCATCTCACTTCTGACACAAATACTCACAGAGAAAGTTGGTTTACCAAGTGAACACAGCATTGTACAGTGAGGCATTGAAAGCAAACACAAACTAATAAAGACTCACTGCAGCAACATAACAGGAAAACATCAGTTACTTAAAAACAAGTCCATAAAAGTCTGACTTCATGCAATTAAACGGGATGTTTTAATGTTTTTTCCTTTTTCACAGAGGTTGCCACTCACCTCACAAGAATGCAAGATGTGTTTACAGAGTTAACACATTACAGTACAGCACTTTGTGGGGATGGCCACCGCTTGTCTAAGTTGATTAACTCTTCAGTTACATTTGAAAGGAAGCTTGTGTAAGAAGCTTTGCAAAAAAGTTGCTTGGGAATTCTCTGATGAGTCATTTTCTGCACAGAGATCGTATTTTAAGGAAAAACTAGAAATGTCTTAATTCCATAATATCTGTAATTATGCTGGCAGCTATGATTGCTCTGCATAATTGTCAAATGGGGATAGAAATACGAGACCACTGTGAGGGCTCAGCACACTCATCTGTCCAAATTCTTGTCCTGTCATGATATTCCTTCTCTGCAGATTGATTTAAATGAGAATATTCAGGAGTGTTTTTGGAAAACATTCGTCTCCTTTATCTTCAGCAATTATTGGACCTACTGTTGAGAAAACTCTTAAGGGATGTCGTTTAGCACAGTGTTTACATTTGCAATTTTAAATCCATCTCATCTGTCAGGAAGTTTTATATTTTCCTCATTGAAGAAAGGTCCAAGTCAAATCCCAACAGAACAGGCAAACCATGAATGACTTTATTCCAGCATGGATCGAGACAATTGTTTTCCCTGACTGATGATGTATTTGTCATTATCTATCAGCTCTTGTTGGCTGCAGGATTATTATAATCAGACCTAATGTCTTTTTAAAGCAGCTTTAATCTCAGGTCTTCGCTATGGTGGTTTAATGTAAAAATAAGTCTTCAGTATTGATTTTAAATGATTGCAGATCTGAACACTAAGAGACTGGATTTTGCCTCATGGCTTAAGATTCAGTCCACAAAATTCACTCATGCATCCTCTGGGTGGAGCCATGCAGTCACTGATCTGGTCATTAGCTCATCCGCACACTTCCTGCTGTAATTTATCATAATCATGTCACCTGAGACACTTTGGCTCATACACATTACTTTATTATCATTTCCTGTTCTAACCTTATGACCAAGAGCACATATAAAGTAAGCTTTGTTTGCATGGATGTCCTAATGTTATGAGCTTTATGGATACAATATGTGCCATGCTAAGCAAATCATAAACAAATATATTTAAAAGGTTAACTGAGGTTTCTTAAGCCAGTAAAGGAAATTCCTTTAGTCATTTGATAAATATTTTACCTCACATGCTTTTTATTGTGGTTTCTTTTAAGAGGCATTAACAAGCATTGTCATAAGAGGATATATGGAAAACCTCTGGGCGGTTAAAGGGCAAAATGAAAGTGGTGAATTTTTTTTTGTGGTGTTTGAGGCAGTGTGCAATAGCAGGCAGAAGCCACACCAAAGGAGCGCACCACTCAAGCGGTTTTGTCTGAAGAAAGATCGCTGTCTTTTGTTCTGGCTTATTTATTGTGTGCTATAGATTTCACTCATTTAAAGTTAAAATGAAAGCGGACAAAAACATACGAAATGTTTCAAGGCCCTCTGCGTACTAACAAGTACAGATGTTTGCGTTTGCCCTAAATCTATTAAAACCATTACCCTGTGAGTATTGCATTGTCCACTTACTTTTCCTGCTGTTGACATGTGTCTTAAAATCAGTTTTCCATCAAGCCAGCACCAGTTTAATATTGTTTATGATTAGAAACACCTTGAATTTTCCCCGTAATGTACTTACTTTCAAGTTAGATTTTCCCAGACCCCCGCTGTCATTGACATTCATCTGCAGTTAGTAGGCTGCTGGATGCTCTCTCTTTGGGGGAAGCAGGCCTCAGGAAGGGCTTATAGGCTACCTCTGAATCAGGTTGCACTGTGCGCTGTCATAGGTAGGCCTGTGATGGATCATGGCACATTTGGCCTCTGACTGTTCTTTCCTGTCTCTGACTAAGTAAATGTTTCCCTCTGTGCTCAGTCGTTTATGAAAGCTCCTTTGCGCAATACTGCCATACGCACAACATCTGTCCATCAGCCTTGGCTCTTAATCTTTCTCCCTGTGTGTGTGTGTGTGTGTGTGTGCTTCTCTACTTTTTGTCTGGTGTCCATGTCTTCTTCCGGTAAAGTATGATTTTGTTAGTAATGCAGAGTCCTTGGCTCATGCTGTTTCTGGATCATAGCAGGCTGTTGCACAGCTTCACATGGTGTTAATCTGCTGTGCTTCTTAAGTAATTGTTTTGTTTCTCATTTACTGGGGGCAATTCCACAATGATTGTTTACATAATTATGTTACAGTGGGTAGATTTTTCACAGTGTTTTATGTGCTGGTCTCTCAGGAAAAAAACTGTGTATATGGCATAAATTTCCTGTGAGGCACTGAAAGTATGTGGCCATCCAGTAGGTGTCAGGATAATGCAGAGAAAATATGCACTGAAGATACACTTGGTGAAGAAGTGATACAGTTAACCACGAGTGATTATAATCATTTACCAATCTCACAGTTTACACTTGCCAATTTTTATTGGAGAAAAAAAAAAGACTTACATTAGTATTATCCCAGGAGAGGAGGAGGAGGAGGATGGGCTTGTATGATGTGATATGTTTTTTGTCCCCTTTGAAGTAGAAAAGACATGTGGAGTCCATTGGCTTTAGTGAAATGCTCCCTGTGTGGGATTTAGTCATGTTACAGTTTGCATAGTGGTATCTTACACATGCATGCGCACACATACACACAGACACAGACTACTTTCCCCCCGGTTCTTCTCTGTCTTCTTCATGTTTCACACACAGGCACGCTGCAGTTATTCAGTATTAACCACACATGTTCTGTGGTGTTGACTCCAACAAATCTGATCTGAAATGAAACTTTGAGGCTGAAGTGCTGACTTTCAGCTCTGATTCGAGACACGTCTGTGCATGAGACGCAGTTTTTATACATAACCCACCAATGTTAGAGAGTGTGAAATAAATGAATCAATTAAGAGAAGCATAAACCCATTGGGTTTAACATTTGTATTTCAGATTTTATAGTCTTTTCTCTGTTAGGGATCTGTTCTGCAGCCCACTCCACTTTGTTGTTGTTGTGGTTATTGAAAGAGCCTTTTATGTTCGGTTACTGCAGCAGTTAAAACAATCCATTCAATTGATGTCAGGCAACTGAGTTTGCCAATCCAAAAATAAATACTGAAAAAATAAAGTTTTTGACGTTGGACACCGCTCTCATTACGCTTCACACTAACCTCATAGTTGCTGTTTAATTTTAGGTACAATAACTTTTTTTTAGCTCCTATGTATATAATGTACATTTTTCAATTTTTCATTTTTCACCATACCGGATCATAACGTGCAATAACATTCAATACTTAGGACTAATAAAGGATTATCTTATCTTATCTTATCTTACTAATGTGAGCAAAAATATTGGCAAATACCATCAGGATACTTTTCCTGCACTACACACGAAGAGGTCAGTTTGGATGTACTTCGGAGCCTGTGCTAGTTCCATATGGATATGCACTGTATGACATCTAAGCACATTTTTAGCTTTTATTTTGGAATTGTCTGTGTGAGCATGCCACTGTAAACTGTGGTGAATGAAACCAGTAATGCAGGCATCATTGCTCCATTTGGCTTTCAGGTATCTCCCATGATTCAGGAATCATCAGACTGCTGCCACAGCGTTATGGAGATGCTGTGAGATGTTCTTTACTGTATCAAAAGAAAATGTATCACCTGTATCACATGATGACGGAGCAGAGCCTGGCTCTCACAGATTCACTTGGTGGGTTTTTGGACCAGAGGAGGCCAGTCTGGTTTTGATTTACTGTTGCATAAGTGCGCTAAGATGGTTGTTTTTAAGAAATTTTCTTTCTTAGGAAAAAAAAAACTCTGAGGAAAACACAATAATAACCAAGAGATTGATTCCAAAAGCAAATGTGGTGCGTAAACAGTTTTCAGGTTTTGAGGGCGGCCATTTCATTTGACAACCCCCAACAACCATATCTCTCCTCAATTAGTGTGAGGTGAACGGGTTTAGTTGGAGGGGTAAGGGGGTGCTGGGTAAAACTGATGCCCCACACAATGAAGTGGAGCCACCCAAATTGCCGATTAAACAATGTACCTGAACCAAACAGCAAGCAGCGATCGAGCCATTTGTGATGGACGCAAACTACCGTAGTGACGATGGGGTTGAAGAGATGTAGGTGAAAGTGGTTTTGACGTTTTTGAGCCTGGTCCTACAAAGAATCCGCCAGTCACAACTGAGGGGCCCAAAGCGTGTGATTATTAATTACTGATGGCTTCCCAGCCTTTGGAAATAAAGGGGGCCGCAGACATCTGATGTGTAGAAGAGGGCTGTCATTACCGTCACAGAAACAATGCTTGAATTTGGCTGTCATGCATTTTTGCCTAATTGACTGTTTTGATGCATTTTTTTCCTCCATTTTGTTTTTAGGGGGCACAGATGCCCCCCACTCTCTAGTCTTGATGAGGAGAACTTGGTGGGCTTTCAGCTTCACCCAGCAAGAACCTTCCGGAGGTTCTTTGATGGCAAAAAAACGCCACTGGAGACCTCAGGGGCCTCATTGGCCTCCATTTATGTATCGGCACGTAACACTCCATTTTTGATTCCTGACAAGAAATGAGTGAGGAGGAAAAGTAGTGTATGAATGGCATACAGTGTGTGTAATGTATGTGCTATATGTGTGTGTGTGTGTGTGTGTGTCTGTGGGGTGGTAGTTTTTTTGTGTGTGTGTGAGTCTTGCAATGAAAGGGGGAGGCCAGGGACCCACAAACCACATGAGGGGTCTCCTAATTTGCATAATTAACTGTTGACACTAACTGTGCTTAATGAAGGCCTATTGAAGTCATTGACCCTTTTACACAGCCAGCCCCTGGGAATGAGACAGAGGCTCCTCTGGCAAAGGTTAAAACAATGTGTCTGGTTAACTTCCGACAAACGCGCCGAAACGCCCCAAAGTCTCAAAGATTCATGCTCAATCTAAAAGGTTATGGCACAGAACGACCTGCGATTTCCCAGCACTGAAATAGCACCAGATGTTTGGCTTTGGTGGCTCATCCTTCATTTTTTTCCCCCCTTATGTTCTACAGAATTTTGCCCGCTTACTCAATTATAGAGAATTCGATAGCAGCTTGTGCAACAGAATTAGATAGCATCATTTTGGATCATTTCTTTATTCCAAATAATCTCGAACAAATTGTTCTCAATTGCATAGATGTAGAGTCATAACAAACAAATCACAATAATAGGAAACAGTTGAGGTAAATGTTTTTCACCCCTTATTGAGCTGCCCTAATTGTGTTTCCTTGCATTCTGTTTTCTTTCTTAGTTTAAGGGCAAAAAATGTTGATGGCAGCATACGAAAACAATGTTCCAGACAAGGTCGTCAAAAGGTCATTTATAGAGCACATATGATATAAATCCTGGCCTATACATACATATGTAAACACTTCAATTTTTGTGCCATTTTTTTTTTATCTCATAGAGTTTGTTTTTATGGGCAGCGTGCTGTTTTTGGGTTTTTATTATTATTTAGTCCATTATTAGTAAAGGGGAGCACCAGTCATTTATTAGCCATTAAAATGCCAGAAATCAGTGTGTAAACTGGAGGTGTGTGGTTATAAAAAGGTTGTCTCTTAAGGAACACACACTCACACTGAGAAAGACCACTTAGCACATGGCTGTGATACTTTTATACAACCTTGTAAATGGACTCACTCACAACGCTTACAGTACTTTGTGTTTAAAATACTTTATAAATGTGCACTTTTTTGTGATGAGCTGGAATTCTTTAAACTTAACCAACTGATGTATCTCTCCATTTGACCAAGTGGAGTTAAAATCATGTTTTTTATCTGTTTGCACCTTGGGCTGTGTTTTGGTTTGTGTTTTGTTTTAGTGTGACGTAAAAAATTACTAAAACAAAAATGTAATTCTGAGATGTGCTTGCAGTGAGGCATATGTTTCTGCTGTCACAATCATGATGCAAACACCCATGTATGGATGAGCTTTGCACACAGGATTCATATAATAGCGTACATCCCAGTTCGGCAGCTAACATTAGCAGACCCCCATCCAGTGATGAAGAAAGAGAACAGAAGCTTTGGTATTTTGTTTCTGGAATGACATGGTACCCACCCACAGCTGCTTTCCTTAATGTTTACAATATGTAAATTTTATTGCCACTGACATGGTGGCTGTCGGGATGAATGTAATTTAATATACTCTATTAAGGCTCCACAGGCTCCACTTGCAGATGCAAAAGTTTATTTAGCATGTTTAGCAATTGTCAGGATTTCTGATGAAAGAATAATTCAGCTGGACACAGACGGTCCATCTGGATAAAGATACTGAAAAGATTGGGCTGTGAGGGTGTATTGTTGCAGTTGCACACACATCGCAGATATTTTAAAGTACAATAGAACGGAGGACTGCCTACAAAAGATATTGTTGTAGCAGAGCACAAACATTCAACCTCTTGTCGAGCTTACCCTTTCCTGCACGCCACTTATAAGGTTAACACCAGGAGGAGTAGAGGCCTGCCTGACAACTACAGAAACGACAGACCTTAGGCTGAGGGCTTGTTTACACCATATGATTGAAGAAATAGTTTTTTGAGGTTTTGTTTATATCCCGTGAGTATTTATTTGCACTGAAAATGGTTTTCCAGGTTCCCCCCCTCCTTCCATTAGCCTAATTCTTGGCTTCTGCACAATGTATAAAAACAGATTTATTGTTCGGTTGGTCCCCATCAGTCTCAGAGGGGCCTAGAAATAGTTAATGGGGTGGGGTCTTTCACATTTAATGACAATGTTCTTAAGCATGAAACTTTCCCACACTTGTTTCAAGGAGAACGGGGGCCCTTAGATTTGTTTTTATCGGAAAATTGAGTTAGTCGTCGATAGATAGATAGATGCTGTATGAAAATGAGCTATAAATGGGACAAGTACCCTCCCCATCCACCCATCCTTTTTATGTCTGTGAGATGGGGTGCCCCCCACCCCCCTTGGTTCTTGCACACTGGTTTCAGGGCCTTCAAAAGGGGGCCCCTAAAGCTTTGATCCTCTATATGGGTGCGGAAAAACATCTTTTTGCCCTACACTGTGCCCAGGAAACCAAAGTTTTTGCCGCCGCCGTATGCTAATGCGGCCAAGCTAATCACCCTTCCCAATTACAAGATTTATATACCATAATGGCACCCAGTGTTACCCCTTCACCCCCCCCCCCCAGTTCCGTGGCCCCCTTATCTGCGCTCTGATGTCACATGAAGGAAAGGTGTCATCTGTCTGTGAATGCTGCTGCCTTGCCACCACCTCAGCCTCTTGCTTTCTTTTATATAAAAAGAGGGTAACATAAAAACAGTCCTGTGGGTGGGCCTCTTAATGCTGCCCTACTCATTCTCTACCTAATGTACTTTTCTAGTAAATGTTGCGAAACACCCAGTTGCTCCAAGGTAGGCTCCAGACAGATAAATGTGTCTAGTGGACCTGCTGTTTGCATTATATTTTTCCTGTGAATATCTTAGTCATCACACCCATTTCATCTTCCACCCATTATATTCATGATCACCCTCAGTGTGACTGTTTTTATACTTTCACAACAGCCTTTTTATCTTTTCTCCTGAGGCTGTTAACGTTTCTTTCACTAATGTTACGGTTATGAACTTTGTTGATGACGTTTGTGCAGTTTGGAAAACTTGTATGTAATAACCCACAGTGAAAGGCTGTTCACCTCATGCTGCACCATGCCCCACTTTTGGCCCCTCTGAAGGGGACAAACGTAGAACCCGTGTAGTGCTGGCTGAACACTCCACAGCTCTTGGACCGGTCCCAGATTCTCCTCAGGTGAACTCTTGTCCTGCTTGTTGAGTGGGAGAACATGTTCTTTGTAAGAAAAGGGCAGTAACTCGAATAGATAGAAAATCTATTTTTGGTCAGTTAAACATGTCTCAAACGTTTTCTTTTTAGACATGTAACATGAATTTTTCACCATCTGTACATACTAAAGTCTGTGTGACGGCATTTTGCGATCTTAACAGTGCACAGTCAAGTGTTGCACTTTTTGTTTGGGGATATAATTTATTCTCCTGCAAGATACAGTCTTTTTATGAGAAGCTAACCTCTGAAGCAATAATCACCAGACACACGACCTTATATAGTATGCTGCTGCACACTTGGATGAAGGACTGGTACCTGATCAAGTGATGCATTAATATACTGCCTTTGCATAATAAAAATAATATTAGAGTTGTATTTTATTGTATAAAATAAAGATCCGGACCTTTGCAATGGCTTGTGAAGTTGTGCACATTGTATACTTGAGTGTGTGCATGTGTGTATGTGAACTAAAGCAGCGGGCACTTACTGCCACATCCAGATGGTGTTAGAAACAAACAGGGCCACGCTGTAGGACCCCTCAATAGGACCGTCTAGACTGGTCCCTGACCAGACAGATACAGCCTCCCATCAACTTAGCGTTTGTCAGATTTATGGTAATGGTCCGCAACAGTCTTCCTGTCAGTGACATCAAGATTTACAGCACTGACGCCCACCCCTCCACCCCCCGCCACACACATACACATATATGCCATCCTCATCCTAAACACCCCCTTTATTCCACACACTCGTACAAATGCGCCCTCCCCTGCCGCAGCCTCTTTCTCTGCATCCTTCTTTTCTTAGATCCTGATCATTGCCAATGAACAACTCCTGCCTGTCCACTAGGCCTTCTCTGTGCAACTGGAGGTTGTGGAAGTTCTTGTGTAAGTCCTCCAGGGTACAATGCTAAAAGCATCACAAACCCAGTGGGGGGAAAAACACCCTCTTGGGGTGGCAAAACCACCTAAGCCCCTCTGTCTAATTAACAATAAATTGTGTCAGAGTTTCCTGTTAATCCTCTGTGATGAAGCTTGAGTGTTTTTGGGGTGAAGTGTTGTGGAGCAGTAAGAGGTTGAGGTGCGGGGGGTGGGGGGTGTAGTGTAGTGTGTGGTAAGTTGGTGTTGTTTGAGGGTGACGCAGATACACTCAGAGTGTAGAGGATAAGAAAGGACACATTATTGGTTGTGGAGAGCAAGCGGAGGACAGACGGAGAGCCCGTGTTTGTGGGTTAGCATCGCCCCCTCTTTCATGTCGACGTTTTTGGGTGGTAACTCGATCCCTGGACCCTAGCACTAGTGAGCCCAATGGGAAAGGCTTCCTGACAGATATCCCGACCATTCTCAGCCCAAGTGTTTTTCCAAGGCTGCTCCTCCGCCTTTGATCTGGTCTCCTCCTCAACCACGCAGGGTCACAAGCTACCATGTCAGGCCAGATAGGAGAATGCTAACACTGGAGCTGAAAAGGGGAAGTGAAGTGGGAAAACCGGGTGGTTGCTCCTGTCACAGAGTCATGAACCATAGTCTGGGCCTATATTGATTGTCTCTTAGACAGTCAACATAACTTTATGTTCCAAACTGTCAGTCATATCACTCCAGATAGCCAAATGAATGTGGTTATTACACCTCTGTTTATAAAAAGCAAGCAGTACATGTGAGTTCTTCTATTTATTTCTGTGTTGACTGTGGTCAAATTGATTTATTTGGAAATGTTCTGGCGTTTTATGAAAGCTGCATGTCCTACTTCCTTCTGGTCGGTCTGTCTGTCAAGACATAAAGGAAATGTAATATGTTCCAGACCTAGTTGGCTTAGTGCATTTGTTTATTCAGTTACATTTACTGAGGGAGAAACAGCAGAGCACTGTTACTCCCTTTTCAATGGGATACGATGTGGTATGTTCCAGAAAAAGCTGGGGGGCGCTCTAACTTCACTCTAGGGCTTTCTGTGTGTGTGCATGTGTGTGTGTTCCAGCTTGTCTCCTTGTCCAGACACCTTAGCATCAGGGCAATGGTGTTCGAGCTCTGAAACGAGGGCCAGACAGACAGAAGTGGGATGAATGAATTGGGTAGCAGGGGTGATAGGAGGGAGGAAGAGAGAGAGAGAGGGAGGGAGTGAGTACGAGTGTGTGGTTGTTACGTTAGAATAAGGGGATGATGTGCCTGCAAAACAGTGACAAGCAAATCAGCTTTAAAACAGGGCCTCTCCATACACAGACACAAGCAGGCATTATAGGTTGTGGGTTGTTTTGTCAAACCTAAGTAAGACACGGTCTACTTCACTAGATGGGATGATGAGCTGGTGTAGACAGGGTCATCTTATTATTGTTGTATGTCTGTCATTTCAGTCCAGGAGGTCTCTGTGATATTGTGTTTTAAGCTGCTGAAGTCAACAGTAGACATAGTCAACATTCACTGCATCAAAAACATTCCACACAACTGGATGAGCATCGTCAAGGCATGGAATGGGAGTGATGCGTATACCCCAAATGTTCCAGTGTACTCTTTCAGCGTCTGTGTTTCTGTCTGTGCACGTGTGTGTGTGCGTGTGTGCACGTGTGTGTGTGTAGGTGTCTGTGTTTGTTCAGGCATCTATTTCTGATGCAGGGTAATGAAAGGCACCTGTTTAGTGTCCTGAACTGGCCATCATTTTTGAAGTGCAGTAAATCTTGTATTTCATCACCCACAGCTACAGTTAAAGGCATATCAAAGATCTTTCTGTCAAATCCACATTTTGTTTGTTTTATCTTGCAGTTAAGGGTTTAAAGAAAACAGTCAATCATGCCTGTAGCAACAAGTATTGTGCCTCTGGTATCTTGCCTGCACCTTCCCCGAGGAGAGGCGGTGGTAGTCAGGAAAACACTGAAATGATTTGAGAAACCACAAAAATACAGAGTTATGAAGTAGAATTAAGGGTGGTGGGTGGTTTGAGGTGTGTTGGGGATCCAGATCTGGTTTGCGTGGTAACAGCTAAGCATGGGAAGAGTCCAGTACGTAGCGTTGTGTGTCTAGCATGTCTCTCTCGCCCCTTAACGAGAATGGCATGCAGTGCGCCCCACACACACCCCCTTCACTCACTGTACTGAACCACACTAGATTCAGTACCACCCCCCATCCAGCTTCAAAGCGGCAAATAACAACAACAACTGAAGGGGGGGAGAAGATGAATGAGGATGAATGAATGTGGCCATCCACCGCCCCACTCCCCCTTTCCCTGCACACACTCTGCACCTCCCCTGCTCCCCTCTATGTTTCCTTCATCCCTGACAGACTGCCTTCCTGTATGTCCTTCTCCACTGCAAGCCTGTGTTATGACTGTGGCTGGTGTGTATTACACACATAGCTGTTAGCGCCGGTGCTCCGCTGGGACGCCCATATAAAGGACTGTCATTTCCAAAGGTCAGGAGTGAGCCCTGCACGCAAGTGTTGTCCCGACACTTGGTCTGGAAAAATAAAAACAGCCTACTTGCCCATCCGTGTCCTGTGTCTGCCTGTCTACAGTGACTGTGACCAGCACAAGTCTTGGATGTCCTTTCTCTGTTCTCTTCCTCCTCCTCTCCTCTTTCCTCTTGTAGATCCACTGTTGCCAGGAAGTCAGATACCCGGCTTACATAAATTTGCAGCCAAGGACTAAGCCATGGTTGCTTAGGTGTTGCTAGTTGCTGGAAATGCCTTGAGGTAAATGTGATACAGCAGTTTTTAGCAGGCATTATTACACTCATCAGCACTGTAGCTGGGCTGTGCACAAGCAGCTCTTGCTTATCTACTGCTGTGTGACGGGCAGCCGATAAGCAGGATGTGTTTGACAAGGAGATTATTATTGGGTGCACATCATTGGCGCATCTTGGGTTTAAATAATGTTCTTTTATGCGATAGGCTCGCTGTGTGGAGTAGACGCTTCTATATCTAGATTTTGGCAACAGATTTTCTTTATCCATATGTGTAAATGGGGGGCTAGTTGTAAGGCCAGGCCGAGTAGCTCAGTCATCATAATTATTTTATTTCATTGTTTTGCTGGAATTCTTGGTCTCCCAGAGTGGATTTGTTTTTTCAACAAGATTATGTGATACGTTATTCACACTCACTTTGTTACCCACTTTTCCTGATTTTGAAATATACCTACGATTTGTAATGAGTTGCTTAAGTGTCTGTGGAGTTGAATGTTAGCACCCTCTTTATCTACACTGAGTCAGCAGTTGCATTTAACACCTGGATAAACATAATATGAACGAATCCTAATATTTCAGAAAAGCCCTCTTAGCAAGACATTACATGAAATATGTTGCTGTCTGGTTCACATGTTCTGTTTACTGTTGGCCTTTAAGTCTGTTCCTAAGCAAAATGACACAAAGCACATACAAGCAGGATATCATTATGTATGATGAAGCAATATCAGTTCCTTCATATATCCTCAGTTTAGTTATTTCACAACAACAACCAGTCCATAGAAACTGGAAGCTTGTAGGGGTGCCTCAGTTTGGAACATGCTGTCATGCTACTGCCTATTTTCCCATCCTGTGGTGTCTCGACAGTAGCCAGAGAGTACGAGAGTGAAACATGAACTAGTCTGCTGCGGTGGTAGCGGCTTCCCTCTAACCCACATTTATTACCTCTAAAAATACAAAGCGGTTTTCTAAAAGGAGCCTGGCTCCTGTTCCCTTCAACTACGTCAGGTGAATCTGCAGCGTGATGGATTATGACTCACTGACGGAAAGGTTTTCCTCAAAATCTTTCAACTCCAGCTGAACTCTTCAGTTTGTAATTGCTGAACCCTGTGTGCCTTGGTCTTTTTCCATTTATGTTCTATCCAAATATCCATGGATAATATGTCTTGTATTCACTCAATTTAAATGAACAGACTTGAGGTCAAGAGGCTTCATGATGACATCAGATAGGCAGCAATAGTATTCTTTTCATATCCTTGCTGTTCTTTTTAACTCTTAATATGGGCTCCCCCATTGTTTAGACGAGGCTAAATGCTAATATGTTCAGTGCCTACTTGAGTTCTGGTCCGCTGCCAGGAGGCCGAATTATGTCACCCGTTAAAAGTCTTGACATCTTTTTCTAATTGCAGGCTGCAGCACTGCTGTTTTCTTCTTCTTCTTTTTTTTTCTGTCATGCATCTTTTTCATCTATATAAAAATGCAGCGTGGCTATGTCTAGTGATATTTATATTTGGCAGTGTTTCTCATTTACATAAAGCCTAGCTAATCAGCTTTCATGACAACAGTGAGGTAATGTCTCGGCAGGTCTTTCAGGGAAGGACAATTAAAACATATCCAATCCTATAAGAGGCAGCTAATCAATAAAGTCTAGGAATGACAGACATTTTATGTTGAGTGTTTTGGCAGGACGGCTGCCTCTTTTTGTAATGCACAGGTGGGCCTATAGGAGTCAAATGGTAGCTTTAATAAACAAGTAATTAAAGCTGACAAGCCTCCACGGACACTTGTCTGTCTCAGTCTATGTTGATAGTACATGTTTGTACGTGAATATTTTTATAACCCATTGCTTGTTGTTGAATATATAATCTCCATTGCAGCTGTTTGTCTGGATCCCTTGGAGATTTATGTACATAGTCATCTTCAGAGGATGAGCCTCATTTGAGCTCCCAGTCTCAGTGACACAGCACACTGATTCTCAAATTGTTGAGTGTGTGGTTGACAGGGGAGGGGCATGTTTCAAGGTAAGCAAAAGCCTTTCGACATATTTATTTTACTCCTGTGAGCCTTTTGACCAAACTCTCCTCGTCAATCTTGTGCTGTCAAAGAGGGCCAGAGGTGGAAGCTGCCAACTCTCTCTCTCACAGGGGCCACTGTGTATGAAGGGACCCCAGGGTCAGGCCCTGGATGCTCCTTTGGTAACTGTTGTGAAATCTTAACTCCCTGGTGGGAGTCCTCCTTTCTTTCTGCTCCCACATAGTCGTCCTTCTTTGTTGCCTCTTCTTTGACATGTACACTTGGTCTAGAAATGATTTAATATTTCAGCCCCATGGTTCTTCTGAAAGATCAGCTCAAAGGTCTGACAGCTGAAAGGCAGATTATGTTCGTCCACAGAAACCTTTACATGTAGCCTCAGGGAAGGTAGGTGGCAGTTAGTGTTGGCAAGAGGAGAAGGGAGCAAGACAGAAAAGTGACCTCATCAAACCACGTTTGTACATGTGTTCCCCCATCTGACACGCGTGTGTTTCTGATCTTACCGTTTTTCTGGAAGAGGAGAATGTTTCCTGTTTGAGCAGACTGGCGGGTTCACTGAGGAGTCGGGGGGGTCGGGTTGCTCAGCCGCCGTCTGGTTCTGCTGAGGCAGATTCCCCACATCTCCATCAAACGGCAGCTCTGTTTTGGCACAACTCTGAAAACTGACCCTGGTGGTCACTGATGTGGTCCGCGGTAGAACTGAGGCTGAAAGGCTCTCTGCTGATCTCTTGTTCCCCTCCAATTTGAAAGAAGCAGCGGTTGCATCTTGTAACAATTGCTGCCAGTTTGAGGAAAATTGTTTCATTTTGCAGCATTTACCTCAATAATAACATGAATTCTTCAAGATTTTTATGGAATGTTTAAATCTGCTTCTTCGTACGGTGATAACTTGTTTGATGGTGTGCCTGAGCACACCTACCTGGGCAGTGTGTGTGCAGCAGTCCATGCGCATTTAGTGTTTTGCTTCTTGTTAGTCTTTGATCGAACAGAGTAACGGTGTGTTGAACAGGGTCATCCTCTGACATGAGCAGTAGGAAATCTTGTGTTGATGTTCTTCCACCTGAAATGTGATATAGTAGATGGGTGGGAGACGGTGTGTGTCTGCCCTGCCTTGTCCAGACTGGTTCCTGTCTTGCTAATAAAAGAGATCTCTTTTTAGTTTTGGATACTGATCTCTCCACACAGGTTTAAAGATCTCATTCACGGTTCACACTGCATTTGCCCCTTAATGTCTCACAGCAGGCCTTCAGACCCAGGTCGTGATTCATGGAGTGACAGGTCTGCCTCTGGCCGCCATAAGGGCCCAATCAGACAGGGTCCACATGCAGACAAAACATGTTGCACCAGCGGTGAAATGCATAACACACAGCTAACCCACATATTCAATTGTGCCTCCCTTTTTCATGTAAACCTTTGCTTTATTTGACATGATTACATTAGATCATATAACCAAGTATTTGTTCTTTGTCATTGCTTAATTTCTTGTGGTTACACTTGGGTAAAGACTTTGTTCATCTTTGTTATATCAACTGGGAATCTGCAGTGGGGTTTCCAGCAGCAGCGCCATGAGAGACTTCTGGCACTGTCAGAGAGACAAAAGTGTTTTCAAGGAATATTTACTTATGATTGCAAAAACACAATATTGTAATCCCTGCCCCCCCCCCTGCCTCCACGTTCCCCTTACTGTCAGTTTTCCATTGCATTCATTGAATCGTTTTTTTTTTTTTTCTTTTAGTGTTTTCGGGCACTGTGCTGTAAAGGACCTCCGCCACCAAGACCTGAGTATGATGTGGTGTGCATCGGCCTGACAGGTGCTGGAAAAACCAGCTTGCTTTCACGCCTCTGTAGTGAAGGCAGCGACGGCATCGTTCCCACAACAGGTATGAGCAGAGAAAGATGAATATACTTCAGTACTAGCGAAGAAACTCAACACTCACACCAATGTTCTGTTCCCATACAAGATTTCTAAACTTCTGAAAATGTTTGTTTCGAGAACATGCTGTCTTTTCGATTTGAATCACAGATCACAGTGAATACTGTCCAGGTATCACAGCTTTCCAATAGTGGGAAGAATGTCTTCAGTTTGTATTCCAAAGTCTCATTTTTTGTGCCAGAATGGATATCAGGATGTCTGACTACCCAGTACTCAGTTTCTCTCCTCCAGTTAAACAGGCAGGCTGGTGTTAAGTGTGTCCAGAAGAGGAGGAGGCTTTAGGGTTAGTACATAATTCTCTTGGTAGTCAGCACTCTGCTTTCCATGTATGCAATGCAATCCCTCAAGAACACCGACATTCCTCCTTCCTCCTCTGGCTTTGACAGCAGCAGTGTTGAGCTGTTGCAGAAGTTCCATTTTAGATTTAGTCTTTCTCCAGCTGAGGCTAAATATAAAGTAATTCCCAAATGTGCTGCCTAAAACCGTTAGTGTGTACGTCTCTGTGGCAGGGGGTGATTCAAGAGAGTGAGCACCTGTCTGCGCTTTTATAGATAAAATAGGCTGATTACTCATCTAAGCAGAGAATTATTTTAGTGAACTTTCCTGAAATGAGATTTAGCTGTCAGCACTGTGTGTGCCTGCCAACATCTAAGGAAGGGATATCAGGAGGGCCAAAGGGGGGAAGTCTCCTGTGGTTCCCCTCACTTCTTGCTTCATGATTTTGCAATGTTGTAATGTGTCTAAAAAGCTACACATAGTAATTAATTTAGATGTTTTGAAAATTATAATCGCTCACAAGAATTCCCACCATGGCATAATTTCAGCAACATAAAATGACAGTGGGTTTCATTTCCCACTATTTCCCGAACGCAACCGCAGGATGGATCCACATAATGGATGGTAGCATTTTAGACGTTAGTTCTATCCTCCACTAACCCCAGCGTAGAACAAAACACTCTTTCTGTTTAGCTTTTCTTGTTTTTCTGTTTTGCTAAGCTGGACCACACAAAGTGTTTTTCTTTTGTGTTTGTAATATGTTGTAAGTCCTCTGTGTGCTCACCAGCTGGTGGTTTGGAAAAAAAAAGGTACACCAGATATCCTGAGGAAACCTAATGAGAAAATGGATTCCTAAAAGTCAGCTTTTAGGAATGTTGGCTACATTACCATCAATAGTGAGAAAATGGACTCTCATCACTTCCACAGTGTGCCTTCCACACTTGTGAAAACAACAACCCTACACACACACACATACACACACACATACACACACACATAAAGTTTATTTATGACATTACAATAATGGATGTTTGTTTTTGGTCTCTGCAGGTTTCAGCATCAAAGCAGTGCCATTTCCAAATGCCATCTTGAATGTAAAAGAACTTGGAGGTAAGAAACACACATGCCCAGCCAACAGCCTGTTATGCTGTAGTGTTTTCAATCTAACTTTATAGTTTTATCCATTTATTGTAGTCGTGAAATTTTCACCTGGAGCATCTGTATCTAGTATTCAGCTCAAGTCAGATACGATTTTAGCTGGACTCTCTTCTTCCTAGTAGAAAAAGTAATACGATTGTAATACGATCTGCAGACTCACAGTAATGGGTTTTTTTTGACAGTGTTGCTTCTGTTAAATAGAGCATCATACTTTTTTGTGTTTATATTACTTTCCACTCCTTTGTTGACACTGGATATCGACTTAACAACACTCATCATTACCCAAAAGGCTAAAACTCCTCCTACATGCTTTTGCTACCCCTCACATAAATCTAACAGAGCATTTCCAGTAGGTCAGAGTGCGTCTGGCACAGACACAGACACAGACACAGACACAGAACTGTGAGCTGTATTTGTGAAAAGGCAACTGCAGACGATGTCCATGCCTAATTTTTTATTTTTTTTAAAAAAAATCAAAATCTTGAATGAACGTGTCAGACTGATGTGTATAAACCTGAGTGCTACAGCAACTGTAGATTGTTTTGGGCCACTGTGGGCTCATAGTCACCTTCTGCTGACAGAATGTACCTAATGCTTAACTCACAACAATACAGACGTCAATTTAACCCGTTTACCCGATTTCATGCAGTTTAATATGCAGCGCATGCTCTCATTAATGTTTCAGCTTTAGGTTTTTACCATCTAATCATAATGTTTTGCTTCTTTATTCACAAAATCTGCTTAATGTCATTCCTTTTCCCCACTTTTACTTGCTTACACAAACAAGTGTACATCAGGGATGCAGAGGGATGTTTGTTTTGACGTCCAGTAGCATCACACCTTTTGATCAGACTCAGACATGTGCATACAGACGTCAAACCTGTTAGTGTTTCCTTAAGTGGGTGTACAACCTGCGGTCTGTTATTCCTGGAAACCTACAGCCCTCGAGGAAGTAGTTTAATAAGTGCAGATGAGGGACCTGGAGGTGGAGGATGAGATTCATAAACAGAACAAATGCTCCACGAGTCCTTAAAGGGACATTTAAAAGAGGGATACTACAAACATCTGAGTGACGTGAAGACTTGTATTGTTTGGTAAGGGTTAAAATAATTTACGTTGCTTTTGTGATACATGTGTATCGGCACATGACAGGTGCAGCGTATGTTTTGAAGGCTCACCCAACCTAGACTTCTGAAAAGATGAAACACAGACACACACTCACAACACACTCTTACACACACACACACACACACACAAGAGGCACCAGGGGACCACCAACGAGGGTGCTACCAAATTTGGACAGAGCGCGTTAGGGGGTTTTCAAAAGAGGTTTTTCTGGATTAGGTCAAACTAAATCTGGTGGCAGTAACATTATTGTGGTTGGAAAAACACTGGTCCCACGGATGACACATTTGATTTAGAGACGTAAGTATAGGCTGCCACCACAGCAAAGGATGATGAAATCTGGTCTCTTTTTCTCTTTGCCCCCCCCCCCCCCCCCCCCCCCCCCCCTGCCTGGACACTCACTCCCTGCTTCTTTTCTTGTAAATACACAGAGCACAAGAATTTGAGCGATTTATGGTGTCATGCGTTATGGATGGGCTTCAGAGGGTCAAAACAAGCATGTGATGTTTTGACGCCTCTACTTGACTACTTTGTATTGGAGCACAGTATTAAATTTAGGCGAGATGTTGACGTGCAGCCTGTTTTGTTTTGATGTGTGAAGGCGTCTACTTCTTAAGTGACGTAAATGTTGAGTCGAGAGAGTTGGCGCTCTTGCAGCATGTTCCATTCAATAGTGTTCATAACGAGCCCGTCAGATCCTTTTCTGATTAGAACAGCCCCTTTCTGCAAGTTTCTCAACACTTCCATTTCTGTCAGTGCTTAGTTTTCCTCCCCTATCCCTATGGCTTTAAAACAAGCAAACATGCCTGGTTTGGTTTTATGTTATTTTGCACTGCATCAATGATGCAGAAAAATGATACAAGATGTGACGCACAGACATCAGGACTCCTGACCCTGAAAACCTTGTTTTACACAATACCTTTGTGGCTTGTTCTCTTAACTCAGGCTTGACTAAGCAAGGGATGAAGCACTTGGAGAAAGGCGTGAGGAAGTGAAGTTGTTCATGTGCATATCCTTCCTGCCTCACTGGAAAGCCCATTGAACATCAGTAAGGTGTTCTCACATACAGTCAGAGATGTAAAGCAACTCTTGCGTAGGGGCAGGTTAAAAAAAACATTGCTGCTATTCATTTAATCCCAGGCTGTTATGTTTTTGTTAAACATTTATTCTGTCCGTGTTCTTTGCTTGTTTGGAAAGGCTTACGGTTGGTCAACCTAGATCATGTGGAAGACAAAAAGCTAAAAAGCGAGCACGTGGCACATGCCAAAGATGTTGACCTCAAAATCTTTGGCATGCACAGAAGTCTTGCATACAAAAGAGAGCTATGAGTGACCCTTGCATGGTACTTAGTGTGGGCTTTTGAACCAGTACTCCTCCTTTTCATTGAAATAGTGCAAGATATAAAGTCATGTAGGTGCAGCTTTTACCCGTGTTGTCAATATACACACAGCATTTTAGCTGCAACACATTGTGCAGACACAGACTGAGCTGCTGTTCACGCTGTGTAGCCACAGCATAACCATGCCCCAAATCAGCCTGTGTGTATCCCTGATGTTGATGCCTGCTACGATTCAGGCTGTGCTATATGTTTGTCTCACTCATGCATTTGTCATTGAGGTCTCTGCTGTCTTGTTTTAATTTGTTTTCCTTCTCATCTTCAGCTGCGGTTTTTGTCCTTTTTTTTTCGGTATTATTATCCACATCCTGTAACTTCCTCTCTTTATGAATGCATCTGGAGGTCTAAATGTCAATTTCCATTTGTCAAGCTGTTCTTGCGTGCATGTGAGTTTAATATATTTTCTAACTATAATAACACATAATGCAATCAGAACTTGTCTGTCTTGCAAATCTGTGTTTTTAACATTTAAATAATAATATTAAAGGGAGAGCCTTTGCTCCATTAATTGAAGAACAGGTTTACTGGTTATTGCAGGAACCTGATCTTTGGAGATCACTTTTCATCTTAGGGATAGTTAGCAGTCTCAGCATGACAAATCAGGGCTGTGTAACTTGTCTTCTGCTACTTATAAGAAATTCGAACAATGAGAGTGTCTTTGTGGCAAAATCAAATAATGAAATCCAAAAGCTAAGTATTAAGATATTTTTGTGCTCTCACTATAGAGCCTCTTAAACGCAGCAGTCTGTCTTGACCACTTAATAAAATACTGATATAAAGATTAATTACTTTAATTGGTGGACAGCAACAGCAAATCAGCAGAGTGGAATATGATCTTTTATTTAGTTGACATTGAGAATTTTACATCTGGTCTTTTTGTTACTGGCTGGCACCAGGTATGGGGATTAGGTGGGAAGGACACCTCCAATGTGCTTGTGTGTGTATGTGTGTGTGGACGGTGACATGACGTCAGGTCTAGACGGGCTATTTCACAGTGTGCATTCATGTCACGCAGTGACAGCTGATGAAATGGTCCTAATAATCACCAAGCATTGACGTTATTCTTTGGTGTTGTGGCTGTGGTTTAAAGTTGAGGCTTTCAACACACAATTTATCACATATTCAGTTCTATTTCAGTGTCTACAGTGGCTGTTGATAAGCTTTATGCCTGTGTGGTTTTATTTATAATTGTGTATGTGTGGTGCGTGCACTGTGTGTTTAAACTGCAGCCTGTCACTAAAATTTTCGGCATGTTTCTTAAATATGGAAAGACAAGCAAAATCCAAAAACATAATAGAGCATTTGCCAATTGTCTATAACTACCAACAGACAAAGGAGGTATGTGAGCACAGAAGAAAACCACTCGTAGTCATTACAAGCCCAATGTGGTTCTTATTAATATCAAATATCACCACAGTATGCGTTACGTTACCGACCAGGGAAGCTTTTCCTTTGCATCGGAAACCAAAAGTGAAATAATTTGTAAAATTGCCATTTGAGTTTAAAGGAGCTGCAGACTGTTCTGATTTTAGAGTTCTGAGGACAGCAGGGTAACTGATCTCTATTGGAGGCCTCATTCAAGGATATTACCTTCTTTGAAGTTGTTTTTTTTTTGTTGATACTGGTTGAATGGGGCATTACAGATCCTTCAGAAGAGTGTCTTGAAAGTGCATTAACCAAACCAGCTGGTAATATAAATATATATATATAAATCATAAATCATACTGTAAGGATCAAACAGAAAAAACAAAAGGAATATTAAGGATTCACCATAAAGAGGTACATGGGGCTGGGTTAATGTATTATAAATAATGAGGGGGATTAAAGGTAGGGTAGGAGATTTCATTCTGATGCACTTTTTGTTAAATTAGTGTAACTTCTCTTTACAATCCGATAGCAACCAATTAGTTCGGCAGTTTCGCATTAAAACGAAGAATATTAATCATCTGTGGAAGCTATAAAACGCTAAAAACATCAGCCAATCCTCCGGGTGGACCCTGCGCAGAGTATTGGCTGGTTGTCACTCTCTTCCTGCTCTGCACGCACCAGAGAGGTACGTGCATGATGGCTGAAGTCACAGACCGCAGCTCGTCTTCAGGTAATGCGCGTCCATGTGATTGGGAGGCGTGGCTTCGGGGTGAGCTCCGAGAGAAAGGGGCGTGTGTTTACTTTTGAAATCTGGCAGACTCTCACTGAGTTTCTAAAATCTCCTACCCTACATTTAAAACAAGTCACATGACTCGTATATTAATCTATAAACATGACAATATCTCAGCAGATGAGAAGCGCGAGTCAATATACAACCAAATTATTTACTTATTTATCTCAAATATAAATAATAGTTATGTAGAGAGAGTGCGTTGTGTGTTTTGGACTAGGTCTCCTGCAGGAAGAGTTTACTCAGGAACTGAGCCGGCAGGTTGATGAGTGTATCAACAGCTGAAGTATTTTCAGCCTCGCTCCAGCCCCTGCTCATTCATTCCTCAATGAAGTGAGCAAACTTTATTACAGCACTTGCTATTGCTTCTCTCACTTGTTCCAGGGCGTCCTCCCATCACTGTATTGTTTTGTTATGTGAAGTAAAAAAAAAAATACTGTCTGTTTTTTGTTAGGATGACTTCAAAGACGGTTACTTTAAATGTTTCCAAGAGTAAAAAAAGACATAATAACAACACTTCTTTTCAAGGTACAACCTGCCAAAAAAGGATTTATGGCAGAAATGTGAATCTATACATGCGTCACAACAACAAAACAGACCTCAACAGTAGCTTTATTTATACCAAACACAAATATATGCTAATAGGGTTTAAACTATGTTAAAATGTGGATCATCACATGCTGTTTTCATTCAGGAACTCAAACGACTGAAAGGCAATCTTAATCCAAGCAAAAGACGGTCTGCTTCTGATTTTTCCAGTGTAATTGTTAACTTATGTTTTACTGGCATTGTCTTTCATGTTTGGTTCATCAAATCACACTCAGTCCATAACCTTATCACTGAAACATTGCTGCCACTTGTTTTTGTAAAACCAGCAGATGTCTGCATGTCTCACTCTCTTTATCTCTACCTGTGTTATCCTGGATCCAAAACCAAGACAAATACACTGAAATAAACGTCCTTGTGAACTTTAAATGGGTCAGATAGGTCTGAGTAACTTTTTTTGTTGTCCTACTTGCTAGGCTGTTATTCCATTCTTTACAATCTGCACAAATCTTGGAGGTGCACGGGTTGGTTTTATATCCAAAAAGTAAACACATCTGAGCATCCAGCAGAAACACCCTGAACCAGAATTTACGACACAAGAAGGTTTTAGTTTCTGAGAACAATTTGAGGTGAGGCGCCACCTCTTCAGCTCAGTTTCTGGATGGCTTCCGTCAGCTGTACTTGTAAGACTATAGCCTCAAGCTTTCTTCTTGCTCTCTCATTTTCTCTAAAATCCTCATACATAATACCCTCTGCATTCATAATAAAAGGTGCGTCAGTAGCTTGCTTAACTGACAAAACAAAGAAAAAAGAATTATAGGATATGTTGTGGACATGGAGATTTGGTTGATTCTACCAAGACTGATGTCTCTCAATGCAAATTCTGCATAAATGTTATGCGTTCGTATTTTTTAATTTATTTCATGCAGCATGTGTTGAAGTGATTACACCTTGTTTGTTGGTTAAGAAAGGGAGGACGGTGACATTCTAAGCTATTTAAATCCAAATTAAAAAAAGACTCTTGCAGTGTACTGTGTTTATTTGTAGGAGAATCCACCCCATCAAGTGCTGTAGTGGAGTTATTGTAATAAGAGTCTTGCACAAACATTGTTGGTAAACCTTCCATTAAAATGAAGGACACATTTCCCACAACCTGACACATAATGTTTTTTTTTTTCTCCTCAAAGTTTTAACAGCTCACACAGGGATTAAATCTATCCTGGAGAAGTAAGAGATACCAGTGTCACTGGCCAAGGGCAGCCTCAGTAGACAATTATGCAATGGAACCACAAGATACATTTCCATGATATTTTGTACTGACTGAGAATTATTGCTCTCTTGCCATTTCTAACATGATAGCTTGTGGTGTGGTTCTCTGCAGTGACAGCTACATGTGTCATGTCCAGGCAAATGAAACAGATTCTATGAACCATTCTGGGAAGTTAGAAGAAGATATACGAGGACGGTAGAAATGATAAAAACAAAAATGTAAAATATTAATTTGTATTTTTTTTTCCAGAGCAGACAGCCTGACTACACTACTGGTGGGATTTTTTTTTATTTGCCGATTATAACGTGAGTTTCACACAGACCCAACCACTGAGGTCCTCCACCACATATAAACCTGATTCCCCATCAAACAGTTAGAACTGATGAAGCTGCTGAGGAGCAGCGAAACCTGCTTCAACCTTCTGAATAAAAATGACCTGGATGACTGAGAGTCTTCATCGACCTGATTACAAAGAGTTAATCTCTCTGATTATTTGTTAATTTAATTACCCGAAACCTAGCGCATGATTCAGTTTGGTAATTTAATATACTGTCATTTTTTCATTAACGCAGGCTCAATTCACTGATTGAATGAATAAATGAATAAAGCAATAAGTCCTCCCCTTCATGAGTCAGTACTTGACATGCAGTTTTTACCTCTTGTACTCTGCTGTTAACTTGTGGTTAGTTAAGTCTGAGTGCAATCTAAAAGCACTTCACTCACTTTAATTACATGTGCTATTTAAAGGATATAAACACATTTTTTAAAGGAAGACCAATCAGAAGGTAAATGAGCAGAAGTAGCAAGGTATGAGGTCTTATTCATGGTACACTTATTTGATTAATGAAATGTAATAGCATCCTCCCTAAGAGCCATGACATCATGTTTGGAAGTCCTCCTGTCAGACCAATAGGTGGCAGAAGTTGCCAGCGAGATCCAATGAGACACGACGGACATTCCACCATTTCCAGGCAAAGATGAGAGAAACTTCCTAGTCAATCTCTCAAGTGCCACTTTGTCTGATAGCTTTCCACTCCAGAGAGAGAGGTGTGAGTGTAGAAGGAGTGGGGGAGGAAAGAAGAAAGGGAGGGAGAGAGCATGAGGGAGGGGAGGTAAATGTCACTGAGAGCACTTCGTGATGTTTAAACATTTGCCAGCCTCACAGTTCGTCACTTCTTGGCAATTACCTTACAATGAGCAACAATAACAAAACAATTCACAAGATTGGAAAGGAAGTAACCCCACCAGACGGAGGAGGATAATTTTAACCAGAGAAAGTACATCCACTAAAAGCAAGGGAACATGCCTGCGTATGCAGTGTGTGGTGGGACGCTTTGTAGTTTTGTGTATTCAGTGACGACAAACATTTAGTACCAGTTAATTGAAAACATGTTGCGAAAAGAACAAGATTCATCCGAGTGTGTGTAAGCAGAGAAAAGTATTTTCATCATCCAGTATAAATCTGAAAACATCATCTATTTGAGATAACTTGTTCAGGCAAAACTCTCATCTCAGTAAATTATTATTATTGTTTATGCTATGATATATATATTTGTTTGACATAATTTGTGGTGTCAGAAGAAGGGAAGGGAACTAAAAGGAGATACTTTTCACATAGAAAATGACTTTTGAGCCAGTTTGCTGGCAATTGTTAGGAGACTATTATTGTGGAATTAGCTTGTCTGCAGATGTCCTGTTCACTGAGTTTTTACTGTAAGAGCTACTTATCACAAAGTAGTGTCTTGCTTGAGTGAGAAATGGCTTAGATAATGGCCAAGGAAGCACAAAGACATTCTTTACATGCAGATACCTAGACATGCAATAAATAAAGAAGGGACATATACAATACTAAGGTATTGAATTTTGAAAATGACATTAATTCATTTTTATATGTGTTGGTTAATTTTACAATTATATTGATATAAAGAAGAGAAAAAAATGAATTTAAATATTTGGGTCGACAGCATTTTGCATTTAAAGCAGTGCTATTTTTGGCGTGCTTGTTGTTTCTAGCATTTTGGAGAATTCGCTGTACTTTATGTGACAGTCGGTCAGTTTCAGAGTCTTCAGTCTCCTCTTCTAATCCCAGGTTGACTCAATGATGTTGAGATCTGGGCTATGTGGGGGCCATGCCATCTGTTGCTTGCCCTCTTGCTGAAGATAGTTATGAACATCTCTGGCTGTGCGTTCGGCTGGTCGTCATGCTGCTGAATGAGTTTTGGACTAATAAGATGCCACTCTTGTCTGTGGAACTTTCGCTGTGTTTCAGTCTTACGACTAAAATTCGACAAGTTCCAATCGACAACTCTACTTTAATCTAAACATTTAGCCACAATACTGCAACATAAAGAAAGATGGTAGTGCTGTTAGATTGAGGGCAGCATGGGAGGAGCATAATAATCTCTGAACATGTCTCTAGAAAAATGATTTCCCTTTCTGTTTCCCTTATGCTGTCATTAAGAGTGGTCTGCTTGTGGAAGCAGTGAGAGTTAGTGGTATGTATCTGAGTATGTACTGTGGGTCTTTTCCTCAAAAAATGAAGTTACTGTACTGAACCATTGAGTGGATGTTGTTGCTCAAAAAAAGGAACCATATGTTGTTTGTGATTAATTCAGAGTCAGGTCCATGAAAATAAGCCCAGAATAAACCAGTGAGCAGATCACTGTAGTGTGTTAACATGGAGCCGAGGACCTGTTGAGATTTTTGGTTTGAATTTCATCTTGTAAAGCTTAGAGGCTTTACACAAAACAGATATACTGTGGATGTTTGACTTTTAAAAATTTATGTAACGTGATTTTTTTTTTCTTCAAATAATTGAATATCCTTTCCTGTCTCTTCATGTGGAACACATTCCAGACACACCGCAGTCAGATAACAGAAATGAAGAAAAATGCATCTGCCAGAATGAAATTATTTGTGTAGCAGAAGTGCTCTGCTTAAGATGATCCAGACTGTTTCTACTGTAAAATATAATCAGTTAATAAACACGGTGACTCCTGCCAGAAGGTGATGCATTTAATAACATTGTGTCTGTTTACAGGAGCAGACAACATCAAGAAATACTGGAGCCGTTACTACCAGGGTTCACAAGGTGTAGTCTTTGTACTGGACAGCGCGTCGTCAGATGAGGACCTTGAGGCTGCACGTAATGAGCTCCACTCAGCTCTGCAGCACCCACAGCTCTGCACACTGCCTTTCCTCATCCTTGCCAATCACCAGGACAAGCCTGCTGCTCGGACACCAAACCAGGTAAACCAACCCAGTTACGGTGCTTTCAGTTATTTCCTTAGATCTTGCTTTAGTGTTTTTTGGCACATACAAATGCTACACCTTCCACAGATTCAACTTAACTTATTGCATAAATTCTGCTGCTATGAGGAACCACATTTAAGTCATCAAAAGAAGTTTTTTTTGTGGAAAGGGAAACATCACCATGCATCTCAACCTGCAGCCCGGAGCTTGCAGACATGTCCCTTGGCCCAAATAGGGTTCACTAGGAGTATAGTGCTTTGCAATGTGGGTGGCAGACCATAGTCCTGTGGCCATTTGTGATGTTTTGTGGAAGCAGATTGTTTGTACACAGCACTAAGTAAATATTAATTGCTTCACCTCTCTGTACCACATTGCGTTGGAGCTTAGTTGTGCCACAGTGGAGTCAGTTGGCAAGTTCCAGGTAGATGCTGCCTGGACACTTTACAAGGGGACTCATGCAATTAGCCTATTATGAACTCCCCATGTTTCAGCAGTGGACAGTGACATCCAGGGTTCTACTGCTGATGATTTTTTTACAGTAGCAGTTGTGGTTGGAGGGTCTTCACTGCCTTGCATGGTTGCAGTATGATTACCAGCTGGAGGACACTGTCAAAGCCAACTGTTGTCAAGCAGAGAGGTGATGTTTTTTTTTTTTTAAATCTTGACTACAGATGGACTACAGCTTTTGGGAATTAATGGGAATTAATTAAATAATCTCTTACCTCACAGCTAGAGTATTATCAACAACAAACAAACACAAATATCTGTCTTTGACTATCATCTGTAGGGAATCTGCTCTCCTCTCACAATGTGTTCTGCAGGGGCTAGAGAAGACGGTGCATGTGCTTCCAAGATGCTTGCTTTTTATTCTTGTTGCTAAATGGTCCCTGAAACGGCTTTTGGGCTCCAGAGTTTGTTTTTTTCTTGCCTGCATGTTTTCCCCTTATTGTACTCACATTATTTGCAAACCTTTTAAATTCAAATTCTGCACAATTCAATTGTCATTGATGTTTGACTGGACTTTTCTTCAGGCTCAATCTTTTTCTACTAATTAGTTCTGACTACGACATACTTCTTATCATGCTTTCATCAGGTCAAACATGAACTGCTTGTGGAGGCAGCGATAGAATACAGTTAGACTACTCTGACCCAACTCTGTCCGCCTCTGTGTTCCTTGTTGCTTTGTACCTCCCTCGCAGAAGGAGCCTCTTGGAGTAGGATGTTATGGCTAGCATTCCCTATGCAACACTCACTCATGTTTCAAAAAACCTGGAACCTCACTTTTCCTGCACACACAAACACGTGTACACACATGCACATATATGCACCGTCTGTAGAGGCCTATTTAATGTTTCTGAAGGATAACTAAGATGGATGCCTGGAGAGAGCACCATCTGCATTTCCAAGCCAGGACCACCAGTGCTGCTGGTCCTCTGTGACGTGAAATCTGCACTGGGAAATGAGAGAGAGAAAAGTTCTGTACAGGACTGTGTTTTCACCCAAACTGAATGCAGTTGAAGCAGACATTTTACTCCGCCTCAATAAGTTTAACTTAGTTTGGTTAATTAGTATGGATTGGATGCACTTGAGGACAAGCCACTATGGTCACGGAAGCCCCTCTAATCTTATATATATATATTAAATGGCAACTGCTTGCTTTGAGCCCAGCTACAGCAACACTGGTCTCTTTGTTGGCCCTCATAACGTAGCCAATTAATTCAGTCTGAGAGCTGTCTGCACTCACCCAGCTGTCTTAGCGTGATGTGTCCTCTGTTGTATTTGAACATATTTGATTATCATTGCATGGGTCTCTGGAAGTATTGACTCTCTTGAACTGTTTGCAAACACAGCTGACACGTGAGACTGGTTTATGCCACAAGGATAAGTGAGATGTGATGGATGTTGCCTATTGTCATTTTTGGGAAGGTTTGTTTCAGTTCATTGTTAATGACTTGTATAAAGTTAGTTGTTCAGACCAGGGTGGCTGAAGAACCTGATGTAAGTGCAGCTTTTATATGTGCAGTTGTGAAATGATACATAATAATACATGCATCATACTTCCTGTTTACTATGTTTACCATACATTTTGTTGCACTCTAGGGATCCCATCAATCACAGCATTAAGTATAGTTTGGATTTTTCTAAGCGTGAGTGTACTCATTGTCATCTGTTTGTGTGTTTGAATTTATATGGTCATTATGAGTGTTTCCATGCCTGTGTGCACATATTATCATCTGACTCATGGCTTGTTACTGAGGGAGCTTAATGTTCAGTGAGTCATAGATAATCTTTGCTCAGATGAAACAAAATTTTAGACCAACTGTGAAACAAGTCACCTCTTCTTGTACACTTAGTCTCTTTGTCCCTTTACTGTATACGTAGCTCAGGAGATTATAACCCTGGCTTTTTACATTATTGGGCTTCAGGTAAAATAATACATCACACTGTTGAAATCTGAAAAAAAAACTGTGCAAGTGGTTAAGTCAACCACTGGAGAGTCCAAGAGGTCAGACACTCTATGTGTTAACCAAACATTTGCTCAGCATCCACGGGGGTCTCTTCCTGGTGCTTATTTTCACTTCAAGTTCTCATGCAAAGTTTAACCTCAGCTGTGGATGGTGCATCTTCAGTTCATATTACCAAGAATTAAATCTGATATATCTTGTTGATGAAGATTCTCAGTCATCCAGGTCATAATACGTAGAGAAGATAGAAGCAAGGCGTCTGGACTTGTAGAGTTTTTTTGAAGATGTTTTGCTGCAGCTTCTCTGATGAAGCTGATCATCAACAAGATATATCAGATATAATTCTTGGTAATATGAATCAAATGAACGATGTTAAAGAGCCTAAAAGGTCAACCAGCATGTGGTGTTCCATTTGTTGAAGACGTCATTATAATGAGAAGATATAACTTTTACTCTTACTGTATTGGTTTTTTTTTTTTTAAGCAGCCTGCATTTGGTGCTAGCAGCCATTGCATACTATCACCATTACCTAAATGAATACTTGTAATAATTATGAACAAAATTGAGATGCCCACACTGGTAAAGCATGTTCTTCCCTAAGAAAAACCAATTGATGTACATATGTGTTTGCATTACTTATTGATAGATGTTATGAAAAACACTCCACTACCATAGAGCTTAGTTGCTTAATATTGAATGAAAGTTACACTAAAAGTATCAAGGTATGTGGGATACAGGTGGCGGACCACTCTGTCCTGGATGTTCTAAGTGCAACGTGCCTCCTCAGTGGAGGATAAAAGCACAATTAAAGATATGCTACTTCTCACCTCTCACCTTGAATCTCACATCCCCATATATCCTTTTAAAGGTTTCATACAAGACACCATATGTACCCAGTACCTTATGTGACTTTTTATTATTTATTAGAATTGCCATAAGCTTTTTCCTGAGTACTGGAATCCTGCTAACGGTCAGTGCACATCGCTTTGAGATGTTTTGGGCCAATGGAGCTACTTCACCTAAAAGTTTATTTTACAGAAGCTTTACAAGTTCACTGGGCCATCGCCAGGTTCACAAAGCAAGTTGAATGTTTCTGCATGTGCTACCATCATGTGTTTGAACTGTAATAAATTACAGTAACAATTCTAGCAGTATTACAACAAAAAGTGTAATAAAGTCTTCATGTTTCTTTCAGATACAACAGCAAAGTAATTTGAAAGTAAAAGTTTAAACAGCTCAACACAGAGTGAAAATAATCACATTTTTCTAAGTAAAGGTTACAATAATAATTTCTGAAGATTACTGTCATCTGTAACACTTTGAAAATAACCCCTTTGCAACCTTTGATCCACCGGAACAATTTGCCCTGGAAAACTCAATCCGGTTCCATCCCCAGTAATCCCTTTGAAGTTTTTTTAAACGATTTAACCATGTCTTAATGTTTATTAGACAAGTCACTCAAAATTAAAACAAAAAGTCGTGTGTAAGGTTTTGTATATACCACATGTGATGCATGGATATGGCAAGAGCAGTTTCCCCTTTGAGTACCTATAACATGAGACTGTGGTTACATCACAATGGTCTTTATCGTATTAGTTTTCGAGTTGCCTAGGGGCGACAATACTCATGGCTCAAGTCAAAAATTATATATGAGTGTGGCAGATATGCTTTGTCCTGCTCATACAGTGGTGGCTTAATTGAAAATCAGCCATAAAGAAAATAAAAAATCGTCCATCCATCCATCCATCCATCCATCCATCCATCCATTTTCTACCGCTTATCCGGGGCCAGGTCGCGGGGGCAGCAGTCTAAGCAGGGAAAATCTTGTACAATTAAAAAAATCTGTACTTCTGTTGCATGACTTGACAATAATATCATCTACAAACAGCCTTTATTTTGGTGGGCAAGGACACCAGAAGCGCCAAAGTCCAAACGTATTTCTGGATTTAAGGATTTATGCCATTACAGAAATCTGCGGCACATTATATTCATTACTCATATTGTGTCTTGATATTTTTTCATCAAAGCCATAGTTGCTGACATGCTCCTATCTACAAGTTATGGTGAAATAAATTGAATGTGTACATTTCCTTGGATCATTAATCAATGGCGTTTAATGCTATAACTTCAATGAATTAAAAGTCCACCATGTGCATGCCTCTGAAGGTCTGTGTGTGATCTAGGCTGTGGTACTGGATTAGGCTGACAGATGAATGAAATTATGTGGTGTTGCAGATTAATTATTGGAGCATGGAGTGGATTTGCAAACGTCCTGTTACAGACCCTGTACTCCGCCTGCAGTTTTTCATCTGAACTCTGCAAACCTCCAAAGACGGCAGCTGCACTGCAGGTTCTTGCATCTTGTGAATGTTTGACAAGCACCACCCATGAAACAAGCCCAAATTTAGTTGGTTTGAACTCTATTGGCAGCTCTTCTGGCGATGACACTATACACAAATGACGTCTTCTTGTTGACCTTCTTCTCACAGCAACCACTCTGTTGACAGAACAAGGTGGCTCATTTCCTTAACACACACATGCTTGCATTTGCTAGTGCTGTTTTCTGGGGCAGTCCTTGTTTATGGTGTCATGTTAGTGGCTTAGGGTGTTTCTGGCACTGCTAGAGCAAGGGGCAAGAGAAGGTGGCCGTGGGGAAATGCGGCTCAGCAGGCCTGTTAAGGCCTCACTGGGGCCCTCTGTACTGGAGCAAGTGTTTTTTGGGAGCAGGGGTGGGTCTGGAGGAGGTAGAAGGAAACGTGGGACAAAATTCCTTGTTGACATCAATCTCCTGCCGTTGGGGGGCCCAAGGAAACTGGGGAGGAGTAGAGGGGAGGTCACCCTGTTGATATAACACCTCAACAAAGCAGGTCTGTTTGGATGGTAGTGCCTAATGGACTGCGTCCACGAGGGGCTCTTGTTTTAGAAAATGCTATCAGTTTAAAGGTGGAGGTCGTTTTGGTTCTATTGGCACAGAGGACAGAATGAAACTGATGATACTCTGCATAAAGAATGGAAAAACAGTGGAGGCCAGGAATTGAGTCATGGTGTGGAAGCTAACAGAAAATACTGTAAACATAGGAAAAAGAGGAAGTCTGCAGTATCTAACCTTGAGAGCCATGTGAATGGTTCCCCTCCAGGATTGAAGACAGAGGCACTGATACATTGTGGTCCAGGTCCCCAGATAATTAAGTGGGGAAAGCACCCCCCATACTGTCTTTTTCTTTCTGTTTTTTTTTAACGCTCTCAGTCTTTTAACTCACACACATGCACAAACTCAGTCCACTCCTGAAGAGTCCCTTGATGCTGTCGCTCATTGTGAGGAAAACTGTGCCTGGTATGAATTGGAGCACATCTGTTTCCAGTGTACCAAAGCTAAAGCTGATGTTACTTATGCATTGTGACAAAGTTACACCACATAGACAAGCAGCCACTCAAATGAATCATACTGTGTGATTGTGGAGAATTTTCTACTGAACAAAGTGAATCATTACATTTTTTTTTTTTTTTTGAAGCACGGGTTTCAACTCTTGTTTCACTTTCTGGAAGATCAAGACAACTGTGCCATGAAAAAGAATACAGACAGTGACAGATTTTCACCTCCTCAACAACCAGCATGCAAACAATCATTAATCATCAATATGCCATGTTTTGACAGAAACAGACAGGCAGACACACACATACACTCAGACACACGCGGGCACATTGACGCAGACATTGTTTGTTTCATATCCGACGTGTTTTCTGCCTACAGCTGATCCAAGAATGAATACATTTCCTCACTTAATGGATATTTTCTTTTGGCTGCTGTTGACACAATCAGAAGTTAAGCTGAGATCATCTTCTCATTGGTTGTCCTTACCTGCATGCGTTTTGTTTTTCTACAATAGTTCAAGGGAAAATCTTCTTTAGTGTTTAGAATGCAATAAAATCATCAGCTGTGTTTCATAGGTTTTGACTTTTTCTCTGCGACACCTTGATATAATCATTACAGTATAGTTGGCGATTGACTGCCTGACGTTTGGATCATACTAGTGCTATTAGAGCATGGAGTGGAAATCCCAGTCTTACTGCTGCCGTCACCGGCTGGTGTCCGGCTGGTGTCCTTTTACATTCACTTAAATGTGTCTGCATCTTATATTCTACGTTGTAACACTTACATACTGTGTATGTATGAATGTGTCAGAAACACACCACCACACACACACTGTGTGTGAGGGGGGGGGGGGTGACAGACAGTGGGAAAAAAGCATTACACATATCCTGAAATGCCATCTGATGAGTGGTGAAGTGAGACTTTGCATCTGCACTGCACAGATGAAGTCACTGTTGGCTAGTTGCCTCAGATTTAACCCTTCATTTGCATGTCCACTTCATTTTTATTGGTTATTTTTCTCTCTAATTTTGAACTTTATGTTGCTTTCTTTAGATTTTGACAGTATAAATGTGTGTCTTGGCTTTGTTGCTATGTTGTACTTTGGAGAGGCAGAATAGAAAGCATACCTTGGCATTTCTTCTTCTTTTCCCACAACTCCAGTGTCTGAATATTATCAGTTTTACTGATAATGCTTTACAGACAGGAAGTTTCACATCCCCAGCCTCTCTCCCTTTATGCCCGCTCCCTCTCCATCCTCTTTTTTAGCTTCGTTTGTCTGCCCAGACATGCTTACCCTGAACTTGACTCACAAGCCCTTTTCAGAACAATGTGATGAAAGCCTGGCTATTAACTGTTACCGTTGCTTGACTGTGAAAATTCTGTTAAAAATATAAAGCTGATGTGCAACTCTCTGCTCTTTAGGTAAAAAACAAATATGCACCCACTGCGTATTTCCTTCATAGTCTGAAAACCTTGTGTCATTTATCCTTTTATGTCTTTCCACATCCCCCCTTTCTCTATCCTCACTTTAAAAAAGGGTCTAAATAAAAGTGCACTAACATTTTCCTCTAAAAATGTTGAACCCACTCCAGCATGTGAAAAGCTATAACTCATTGGAAGGCAAGTTTTCTGGAGGGAACGTCCTCACCAACCCCACAGCTGAGTGGGCTTTCTCCGCAGCCAGTTTTCAGTTCTCCTGTGGTCCGCAGGAATGTGACTCACACAATGATGGAAAAGCCACAACTACCAAATTGTTCTTCCCATGTAAGAGGTCTCAGTTGACCAATGGCTGCATGCCCCTCCTGGAAGCTCACAGTAGGAAACAGGGAGTGCTTGCACTGCAGGGGGAGATGGAATAGCTCACTGAATAACAGGTGTGATCATCAGACTCTTGGACTTCTACATATGTAATATTGCAATAACATTGTAAAAATGTATATTTTACTGTTCTATATAAAGTGTTTTTATATTGTTTATCTAGCTTGTATTTACGTGTTTCAGACCTGACACCCAGTAGACATGTTCTGATCAGTGATTGGGGGAAGCTGTCACTGACGGCTATAGGTGAGGCCACTGCCAGAGATTAGGAGGGCGGTTGGGTCATGGTGTGGGGAAGTAATTGTTAGCCAGCATTTTTGTCTCTATTATCAGGCATTCTGAAATAAAGTGGGTGGAGTGGAGGCTTTCTGGGGGGGCTGGCCCTGGCTCGCTGTTTGATCATTGATCTCCATGACCCCATTTGAAGGGTCTTAATCTCTCTGTTGAGAGACTAAAGCATCTTCTTGATGGTTATAAGGGTGGATGTTGACCAGGAACTATCAAGAGAGTGAGGATGCTGTAGGGAAGTTGGTGGGGGGGTTGTCGCTTTTCACTTGAGTGAAGACAGAGGGGAGCAATGAGTCTGAAAGACGTGTGGATTCACACGTATATAAGTTCTGATGCATTGAAGTGCATACTACAGGTATTGACACCTCAATCAAAGCCTTTTTTTTGTACTCATGGTATAGACTGATCTGCATCACATACTTTTTTATTTTAGACATTAGTGATTTTACCAAAATCACTAATGTCTTTCTGCCTAGCTAGCTTAATAGAGATTTTTCTCTCTTATCCTTTAACATGAGGCTTTACTCAGAGGATGTTCTTCCATCATGCAAATGTCTAACTCTATCCCCAAAGAAGATTTACGGCTAACTTTCCTCTCGCCTTTGTTCCCCAAGTCTCCTAGGCACTGCTCTCCATGACAATAAGAGGATAATGCTGTCTCTGTCTTCAGGGCTCAAACTAAATGTTGTGACAAGACAACCAGACTGCACCCTTTCACATATATCCGCACCACAAGCAAGCTGCTCCAGACACTAAATCAGCCGCATTGTCTGCGTCCATATTAACCTACTGATAATTGACCGTAGTCTGTTTGGACAATATTTTGTTTAGTTACCAGTTACCAGGCAGAAACTGTCTCATTACACACAGGCACATTTTGAATGCACTACTATTGTAGAGATCATTTATTAGATTGCTTCTTCAAATGAGCTGCACCACAGTTTGGAAGAGTTCTTTGAAATCCTGTGTTTTAATGTTTTACTTAAAACTGAATCAGGGTTTGATTACTGGTTTTCTCATAAACCTAAATGAATTTTACAAATGGACCATTGTGTTTTTGCAAAAAAAAAAAAAAAAAAAAAAAAAAAAAAAAAAACCAGGAAATGAATGATAGTTTTACTTTAGCTGCAATTACCACATACACAGGGGAGATGGGCCATGGATGTATTACCAAAGAGAGCTGGCTGCTTAGACTGTTGTGTAAAGATTACATACTCTGTGTGTGTCTTGGAGAGACAGATCCACTGACCTGGCTTGTATGTGTGGCTAATAAATGTTCCAATTATGCTTGGATTGGAGATCAGAAGTCAGTAAGCAGCAGTTCTGCCTTCTATGTCCACTGTGCGCTCAACAGCTGTACATGGTATGACCAGCTCTTTAATTCCAGTTTGTTTGTGATCTTAACTATATTAAAGCTCAATCTAATCCAAAGTGGCTGAAAATACAGATACAGTTATACCTTTATATTGCACAGTGCATTTTCTTTTGCAGGACCCTGGGTAAAGCCAGTGTTTGTGAAATATTTCCACCACTGTCTGCTTTCGTTTACAAAGCACCCAAGGGTTGGAGCGACTGATTCAGGTGTTCCATTTCATTACAGAGAATAACTAAGTTTTGTGCACGCTGGCTTCTGAGAGAAGACTTTGGAATTTGCAGCCATCTTTCTTTGATTTTCGCTGTGATTTATTGAGGTCACTGTGTTTTTCTTTTCTCTGCTCATTCTTAGTGCAATTACCAGCTGATGAGGTGTTTTAGGGCACTGTGTTTTTTAAGCTTTTATGTGGATTACAAATATCTACCTGTTTTGTGAGGAGAAGAAACAATGTGACAGGAAGAGAACGGGAGAAGAAGAGATGGGAATGTTTTCATTAGTGTCTTTGGTATTCAGGCCGGATAATTAAGTCGTTCTTTTAACTTGTCTCTTCTTCAAGACCTCCAGATGCGCTCAAGTGTTGTCAGACAAGGTGTGTTGCAACACGCCCATCTATGAACAGCTGTGCGGATGTGCTCATTTATGCATGCAAGTGCGTACCCCATAGAAATCAAACAGTTTTACATCAACAAACCTTTTCACTGTTATCTCCTTTCTTCATTGTGTCACACTCTAACACACACACACACACACACACACCATGATGTTATGTGGTCAATTCACTGCTCAACCTCAGGAATGCAGCTGCACTCTGACAAGACCACAAGTAGATACCCACATACACAGACACTGTGGTCCCACTCTCCTTTACTGTCCTCAGCTGGAAAGGTTTAAAAAAAAAAACTCACTCACACAAAGTCCCTGGGAAGGAGACCATAAAGAGTGGATTTGATGTGAGGAGGAAAACCACAGTGCTGGGTGAATTGTGATAATGACAGACGGAACACTTCCTGGCTTCTTGTTTTGAGAGGAGATACTGATCTCTGGCTGTGTTACCTAAGATACTCAGTGTTGCCATGCACAGAGATTACACTGACAGGGCTGAGGAAAAGCGAGAGGGCTGAGGAAACACAAGGCGGCAAATGAGAATGGTACTGTGGCAGAACGTCAGTTCCTCAGACCTCCCCCTCGGCTTATCTCTCTGCCCATCGTCTGGGGCTCTTTTATCAGCACACGAATTGTATCCAGGCCACAGATTTTGCCTGTTTTTTTTTTTTAAATGTAGCTCTAGTCAGTAGATATGCTAGAACAGAGTCTTATCAAGCACATCACTGATGAGGAGTTGATTGATAGCTCTTTTTCATGTATTCTAAGGATATTAGCTTATCTGAACAGAAACTGTAAGCTGGCTTTTTTGCCTTTAAATATAGGACATAGTAATGTGACTGGGGCCTGTTTATCTACATCTTTAAGCCTTCTTTTATCACAGAATTCAGGAATACCCCCTTTCTTGTCCAGAATTTCCTGTGCAAAAGGATTTTGCATAGGAAATAAAATGATGGAATCAACCAGCGACCAACTTAACCAACTTATCCCGTACCCTTCTGTGGTTGAATGAACATAGTGTGTCAATATTATGTAGCAGTATTATTGTGGAAGAAGGAAAAATGGTGCTTGTTGCATATTGGGCAATTTTGCCTCAGAGAATATGTTTGCTGTGTCTTGAAACCATCTGTTTAAACTCTAACTAACCAAAGCAGCCTAATGTCTAAACCTAATCTCAACTGAAAAACAAAAGTAAAAGTGGCAACTAATAAAATAAAGAAAGGATAACTGCACCACAGTTCTTCTAATCAGCATCATGGCCAGATTTGTCATTCACCTTTGGATATGCAGTTGCCATGATGCAATTGGTCTTCAGAGATGCAGTCCCTGAATTGACCCGCAGCAAATATTTGTTGGCCTCCTTCAATATACTGTTGTTGCATGTACTGTACAGTACATGTGATACACAGTTGATATTATATAATGATTCTCTGTACTCTGTTCAAGCCATTGTGTTAGCATCTGCATTCCTTCATGGCACAACCACCTCCAGATGTTATCCTCCTATATATACTGTACCCATTTTGTTCTGTTGAAGTGGGGAACCCTTTGCTTGGGTTGGATTTCCCCCCATAAAGCCACTTTATTTGCCAATGTTTTTCATCTCTTCAAAAGACTTTGACATGGGAGCCCCTCAACTGAGCATTCTGGATAAAACATTAAGGGAGCCAGGCCTCACAAACAAACTCTCACTGGCTTAAAAAGGGAACTGACAGCTTAGGATATATGACTGAGTAGATTTATAAAAACCAAGAGTAAAAGTTAACAGATCCATTGCATAACCTGCACATTTTTCAAGACACCGTTACCTTACTTGATAGCAATATCTAGCATGGCCAGCAATAGTGTGACTTAATTACTGCAGTGTTTTGCTATACTCTTAGACGAACACCTTCTATGGCTTCAGTATTGACTTCATATCAGGAACATTGCATTTATGTCTATTCCCGCATTAGTAGTTTACCATGAAAATGTTGTTGTCGGCTCTGTCACTGACATATGCACATGTTTTTTTTTTGTTTACACCCTCTGTAACCATGCAACCATGCAACCTGCAACCATGACAGATCTGCGGGCTTGTCAGGTACCATCAGTGCAAAGCTGGCGCCATGTGACGCCTCCGGCGGCTTGCCAAAAGCTAATTGTGCTAATTGGCGAGCGCCAATCCTGTAACAAGGCTTTGAGGGGCGACCCACCGGCACAGATGAAAGCACTAAGATTTGTCTTGTGTCAAGGACTTGTGGGTAATCAGCACATCCGTTGACCTAAAGGGGCAGAAGGGCAGGACCACAGTGCTGTGGCAGTCTGTGTGTGGAGGTAGAAGTGGATGAGGATATGAACTGGGGCGTTCGCCACTCCGTCTTCCCAGACATCAGGACTCCTAAAGCCAAACAAATATTCTCACATACAGATATATAAAACAATACAGAACAATTTCTCCATGTCATTTCTTGCAGCCATACTTTATCCATGTGTATTTTTAGCAAATTTTCTGAAAACATTTACTTTACCACTTTACCTTTACTTTTTTTGTAAAATCCAAACATGTCACTCCTTGAGATGAGTGCAGCAGACGTTTGTCCTTCACTCCACTCTGTGGAACAGTGGAGTATATATAATCTAGTCTCAGGATTGATAGATGAGCCCAGAAACCAGACAGAAACTCTCCCAAAGGCTTTAACAGTCACCAGGTCATTTTACTTTTGCAGCTTTAGTTGTCTGATAGCCTTAGCTTGGCGTAGAGGGTGGAGGGGCTGTAGGGGGCATTTGTTGCTGTCTGCGATGGAGAATCGGTTTAAAAACCAATGAACATATGCGTCTCTTTGTCCCTTTAGCTGTTTGTTATTGTCTCAAGCTCACTCAGATGGGTGGAACATCCTATTTCACAAAATCCTTCAGCCAATTTTCATACTGTCTGCGAAGGATTTTTAAATTCTGTCAGAGAGCCTTGTGCAGGATTGTGTTTGAACATGAGACAAGTCCTCCTTTAGATATTTAGTCAGAATGTTTTTGTCTTTTGCTTCATCAGTCCTCTCCACTTTTAGGGACAAATTAGGCTTTCCTGTCAGTCTGTTGCTCCGCTGAATTGTTGATGTAGTCGTTGATTGTATAAATATATCTCAATAATATTCTCAGTCAGTAAATCATTCACTTGTCTGCTGTGTATATTGCTTTTATCTTGTTCATTTACTTTGGGTTTTGCAAAGTATGCGGTGTAACTTTCATGTTACTGTAACTTAGTGGCACTGAGCCAGAGGGTTTCGCAATTTTGAGCTCAGTATATGTATGCAACCATGTCATATTTCATAACAGTAAAAAAACTGATGTGAAGTTTTTGTCTTGCTTTTTAGAAGATTTAATTAAACGCTGAATGTAAGTGATTGAAATGTGTTTAACTCATTTCCTTTGTACTGTAATCAGGTGTGAAATACAATATTACCTAATTATGCCAGATTTTTTTCTTTCTGCATACCTGAGTTGAATAATGTCTGGAACTTGATAGCCCATATCTATTCAATTGTGCAATACAGTCATTATTCTGCTACTCTGCACTGAAGTGACATTTATAGAATGTATTTGATAAAAGAAATTTCCACCGTCGGTCAGGATTGTTGGGTTTTAGTTGTTGTACACTGAGCTGATAGAAAGTTTAAACACACCTCCCCCTTTTGACTTTCTAGTTATGACAGCTTATGTTAGAGGGGTTAAACTGTGTGTGCCAGAAATCAAATGAATGCACTGAATACTTGGCAATTCACCCTTCCACAGTGCAATGTAGCTACATGAACATGTAAACTGTCTGAGTTTTGCAGACATGGCTGCAGGGCAGAGGGAATTACACTGTCACACAGAGGATATGGAGCTGCCGTGATATCCTCTTGGCACATAGTTGAAGACCATCCAGGTGGAAATTGGTATGCTCTGCCAAGAGGGAGGTGGGGAGTGAGGTAGCTGCGTGGGAGGTGCTCATCTGCATCAGAAAGCATCGTCTTTCAAGTATGGCTTTACCTGTTGTAGCTGTCAAAGACAGAAGAGGTCTGTGGTGTTGGGTGTGGAAGAAAGTAAACTTTAAAGGTTGTGTGCATGTGTGTGTCTGACTTTACACACCTGTGCATTTCTGGGATTAATAAAGATGTGTGAACATCTGGTCTGTATTAAGAACATGGTCAAAGCAGCGCAGTTGTTTATTGCTATTGTCATCTGTTTTTTGTATAAGTTAACTCTGATTTAATCTCAATAACTTCTCTATGGACACCCAAGAATACTGCTTTAGTCTCACAGCCGCATGACGCATGTTGTAATTAGAAAAGCAGACCATTACACTGACACCTTGTTACACAGCTAACATCCCTCAGTACAGACTAAGGCCTCTCAGCAGGTAAGGCAAGTTCTGCTGTGTTACATGATGTAACCTGAAATTGGAAGCCTGCATCTGAACGCGTCTGCTAAGTAGCCTTTGATGACAGTGTTGGCCAGAGAACAGCTAATGATAGAAACACAAGCTTATCTACATATGGGCTTAAAGCTGATCTGGTGACATTATTTAACTGTCAACACACTTACATAATGTGCTGCAGAAAACTGATGTTTGCATCTCCTCACTAAATATCTTTGGTCGTTCTAATAGATTTCAGGGTTTCTTTATTTTATTTTTATGTCAAAGCTGGAACACAGCATACACACACTGAGGCGCATTTAAAATGGACCGAGAGGATTTGGAAGCCAGGTGTCTTGGGCACTAGACGCTGCTCAAACATTCTTTGAGCGAGATGACATATCATACTAAAGAGGGTACTGAACCTACTGCTTGCTGAATCTGTATGCCATTACCCAGTCCACACATCATTTCCAGTTGAGGAGCTGGCTGGGTATGTTGTTTTCTATGATAGTGATGGGAAATAATTAAAAATGTAACTATATTTAGGGAAAAAATGTTTTTATTTGGCCTGTGCACATGGACCCCACACATCCATTGGACTAAAATGTTATTGTATCGCTCTGGTTTATAGTATTTTGTTTAACCATTGATCCGCACCACATGTGTTTACACGCTGTTTATGTGTTGGGTTGTATTGATGCAGCATGGGTTTGTCATTGTGAACTAGAGGAATAGACTAGACAACAGTAGACATCAGACAGTATTACTTTATTTTTCAAATCTATTTAAAAGTGTTCTACTGAAGGCTTTTTAATGATATGATGTGCTATGACTACTGTAGCAGCAGAATCATCATAAGCACAATAGAATCAAATGATTAATCTACACAGGAATTCATAAGATAACAAAGGTAGACGGTGAAAAATGTGACACTATAAACCATATAAAAATATATTAGAAATAAATGATATTTAATTTAAATTATATACTATAAGAATAATTAATTTACATAAATAAAACTATAAACAAACAAAAAAAGCCTGCAAAAATTGTATTTCAAAATAAGAATTATGGCTCCCAGAAGAACAATGTTCTATAAAACAAGCACATTTATATTGCTATAAAAATAAAAAAGAAACCTGAATTGCAGAGTTAAACCACCACTGATCACACAATGAGCCGAGCTTGTCGCTGCCACACACCTCAGGGCCGTGCCATCAGTGTTTGTAGTGCGTGCCGCATTGGGCAGTATTACCGTTCCAGTTTGCGTCTTAATCGCACCAGATGACAGATGAATCCCCTGGGCTGTCTGTGCCACATGAGACAGTCCTCCTCAGCTTCCTGTGATCTGGATTACCCTCCCAAAGTGCTGAGAGCAAAAGAAGACAGAAAATACTATGGCAGTGTTACAGATAATTTCAGGTTGAATAATGTCTTAAGTGTACCACATCTTTAACTTGCTTGATTGACCAAACAGAGCTTCACAAGCTTTTTGATACAGAAAATATCAACAACAACAAAAAAAGCTTTTGATGATACAGCAGAAGCTATGCAGCTTATATGCCCCAAGAAAACAGCAGGTCATGACATGCTCTCTCATTATTGTTGCACATACTTGATTTCTGTAATACATTCCAATGTTTTATGCAAAGCACATACTTTAAATTATGACTTCCAACTTGTTTGACCTTTTTTCCTGCACAAAGTTTTCCCCTCTGGGAACTGTTCGATTGTGTCTGTTGGAGCTGATGTGGGTGGTGTGAGCCGTGCAACCCTACAACCCTGCCGCCCTGCTCCACTGTCCTCGTCTGTCCCTGTCTGGCCTGCCCACCCTTCCACTTCCCTCCTGCGGTGTCCTTTCCAAGGGCCAGCTCCTCTGAACCCAAACAACAGCTCCATTTGTTCTGCCAGGGCTGGGAATGCACTCAGCCATCTTTAGCTATGTTTCTGCCAGCTCCAGTAGATGCCAAACCTGTGGAGCTCTTCTCTTTCCTTGTGCGTTCGTTAAATGTGACTACCCCAAAATGTATGACGGTGCCATTGTATAGGTCGATGATAAAGGGTCCTGAGAATTGTGTGGCCTTGTAATGGGTTATTGCGCTAAATCTGCTTCAATGGGGGCCTTCAGCCATAGAAAATGAGTAGATTAACACAATGGTTCAGTTTTTAACATTTCATGCTTGCAATAATAGACATTTAAATGAAGAATCAGCAAAACAATTTAATAGCTTCTTTAGAAAGTAAAAAAGTAAGGAGTAAACAATTATATTAAAATATAAATTCTATATAGTAATTCTGTATAGTAATACATACCAGAAACATGACCACCACCGTTAATGAGAAGTTGTGACGTCTGTCTCATGTTGACTCAAGGGTGATTGCGCAGGTTGACAGGTCATATGTCATACTCCAGCAATCATAGGAGTTAACAGTTAACATTGTTTTTCTTATTAAATCTCTAAAATCCTAAAATAATAAACCCGTGTATCACTAAATATCCTGCAAGCTATCTTTGTCAAAACTGATTTATTTGATAATTTTCATTTTCACGTTGAACAAGTAATAAATATATTTCGTGCATTAAAGCAGCCACTGCTCATTGGAGACAAATAGGCCATGGACTAGATGTGAATGCCTCATTGCCCAACACTCCTCCATCACCGTCGTGTGAGAGATGGTTGAGTGAGTGTAGGTAAACACAGCCCTGAGTTCCAGCACTTCTCATAGTGCAGAACCAATGTGGAGCTCTTCAGATTGCTCTTGAAGGACTTAAGAAAACACAAGTTGCTGATAGCAATCACTCAGTCTCAGAGATCCAGTAACCATTACTTCAAAGCTCACTGTTGCAAAATTGCTCAGAGTAACAATGGGCAGAAGTTATAGAACAGGAACTAAACAGCAATAGATTCTATCCTGGTTACTTTTTTGTTGCACAATAGGTTGAATTGCTCTTCATGAACCACAAGGTCTGAGGTTCCACATTTAAGCATGCTAGTGATGTCCCTGTCAACTTGACAAACAGGCCAACAGAGAAAGTGGGCAAAAAGGCACGGCCAGCAGGGGCTTTCTGAAGAAATGGGAGTGATCTTCTCTGTCTGCTACATTACCCATGAATAAGGCCCGAGCATGTCAGGGGAACTCATACAGGATGCACTCTGGCCTTAGGACACAAAGAGTAGGTATCAGCCAGTAACTGTGCAGCACTTAAATTTAGCACTCGTTTCCACACATCCATACATCATTCACACTCAACATCAACAACTTGGGTCATTGTTTGAAATGTTTTAGAATATGTTTGTGCTTTACACAAACTATTTTCTATAACATTACATTTTTTTTAATGAATCCACATAGAGAATAAAACACGAGGCACAGCATTGGTCTCTTTTCTCATCCTGACGGTTCTCTTCCTCTGATCTCAGTGTCAGAGCAAGGCCAAGCATCCCCTGCTTTCATGTCTGTGAAGCTCTTATCTATGTTAGTGGGCCCACATCTTGTAAACAACTGGCCATTTGATCCCTATGCCCCATCTCTCTCCACTTTTAGAACCAAGTGGCCCCTTAATGGGGAGGTCCCGGCTGGCATGGATATGTCCAGACTTGTTGTACACTTTCTGCCACGCCCACCCGACCCCCAACAGTGAATCATGGAGATGTCTTCAAGGGATATGCTCATCTTTCAAGTAAATTGGGCGGGTGTTATTCTCTGTGCCGTATTCTTGACAACAGTTACCATGTAGGACATCTGATTATAGCCACATCCTAGGTGTACATGGCTTATTTTGTGGTTATGATGTCATGAGCACCAGAGATTTCTGTGACCTCAGGGCAACATGTTTACGTTTCTGGCTTAATCCAGGGCACCAGCAGGGAGTGTAGGGTCTGCATTCCTATGTAGGTGTATAACATGTGTATCATTATAGGTGATAAACATGTCACTCCTGTGTATCTGTAGCCAGAATTAACACTAATGTCACAAGTGAATGTTCTGTAATGAATAACAAAGAATCTATGAGCTACTTTGATGTATTTATCTGTGCATCTGAGTGCATGTGAAGCCACAATTCACCTGCTTGTCATGGCTTAGTTGTGCACATGACTGCATGACACATGAACTGATATCACTGTTCTGTTACTTTCATGTTTCTTAACCCCTTTTGCATGCACACGTGTTATCAATATGTTGTCATAGAGCCTATCTGTGGGAGACTGTTTGCATTTAGCGTTGAAGAGTTGTGTTATATTAGCTGGGGGAGATGCAGGGAAGTATGGTAGTTCCACATGTAAGCGTCTTAACGTCACAATCTCTGGGCAAAATGAATATTTTTACCAGGAAGATATTAGGTTACACATCGGGTGGTGGTGCATTTTTGGCATTCAGATGAGCAGGTTTGGACTGTTTCAGTGGATTTGATCTGCTTTAAGAAGATGCACCCAGACGTTTTAAGATATTTTGTTCTGCAGTGCAATACAACTGCAACACAGACATTGACTGCAGACAGTATTGTGTGGGACTTGGCAGACACCCCCTGAAGCGTCTTTTGAAAGAGGTTACCTTGTTTGCCCCTTGAGCTATTTTCGCTCTGCCTCTCTGTCTGGACTCGCCAGTCTGTGAAAATACTCCTCACTAACCTTACCTCCTCCTCTCTCCCTCCCATCCCATGTCTGTCATGACATCACAAACATCAGGTATCCAAAGCAGACAGCAGTAAATGGGCGTTTGTTTAATAAGCATTATTAACACACCTGCTTTTTGCAGCGCATTCCTGATTACATGGTCTAATGGGACTGGCACTTCAAGTAGGATTAGTCGAGCCTGGGGGCCTACACCTGAACGGCTGCTCTTGTATGCAAACATAAAATCAAACAAAAAGGGCTGCGGAAAAGTCACCCAGCCACGACATTGGGTTTTATCCTGTTGTTTAACCATACACACCAAGTCGCTGTGATCTACTCTTTTTATCTGATGGTTAACTTGAAAAGGAAATTAATACTTAAGATAATTATTCCTCCAGAAACCCCACATTTTGGATTTATGTACCCAAAACATTGTAGCTAGTCCACGCAACAAGTTAAGCATTATTTTCCTATTGTCAGAAGCGACTAAAGTAAAGAGGAGTTTGCAGATGATGAAAAATAACCCCTGCAGCTACATTGGTCTAGACTAATCTTTTTTTCTGTGGAGGACTGTGCCATTGTTTTGTGTCTGTTCAGTCCCTGATTTTTTAGGTGTAGGCATCAAATATTACTTTGTTAGGTCCAGTGGACTTTTATTTATTTTGTGTGATATTTTGTTCGGAGTTTCATAAGATCATCAGTTTTTAATGACTCCACTGACATGACTTCTCTGTGTGTGTATTCTTCCTAACCACATGATTTAACCAAATAATCCTTTTAACTGACTAATATATATATAAAATCAAATGAAGAAAATGTTGTGGATGTTGCTGTTGAATGGTGGGAGGACTTGATTTGATGTTGTGGACCAAAGACCCACAAAGTTTAAGCTTTGCTCACTTTGCCCACATGGAATCACATCATCAAACTGCACCAGTGTTGCAGCGTCTGTATGGTATAAAGTGGCATTTTAAGGAGAACTGAAGTGTTGCTGTGCCACTGCAGTAAACATCAGAGTCAAAATCCTAATGATGAGTTTGTTTTTGGTAGTGCATGTTTTGTCATGCCCAATATGTTATTTGTGTGCAAAAAGAAAAGAAAATCTTTCTCCTTTCCCACACAACATTATTCCTCCCAGTCCCTTAGTGGGTGGTGGTAATTGCCTGTTAAACTGTGGGCATAGCACTTATTTGTCTCTGTACCACCGGCATGTACCAGATTTGAGAGGCCATCTATTCAGTGCCTTTAATCGGCATGGATACGTGAGCACCAGTTCAAAGCAGCGTGCCATGTTGTATTATAGCATGAAGGAACTGTGGGCTGGTAGTGTGGCTTGTTTTTGGTGTTGGTTGGCAGAGAGGAGGCTGTTTTGGAAGCAGACACATAAAATTCTTAACTTTTTTTATATTTGGATAAAAAATGGGTTCTTTCCCTTTATCTTTTTATATAACACTAAATTACAAAACGTGTACATCACTGCTTACACATGGTATCAGTCTATAGTTGCTACCCCTCAGGTTTAACTGGTAATGGTAAGGGAATTAACAAAATATCTGAGGATGTAACAAAGCCCCCCCCAAGACCTAATGAGGGCTAATGTTAAAAGGTTTCACGATGTGATATGACCAGAATGACCCTGCATGGGTTAGCTTTGTGGGGTGTCTGCTAAATGTCTGCCCTCCGCAGCATGTCCTGTCCCACTGACATCCTCTCTAAGCACTGTTTTTTTTCTATCTATCTGTCGAGAGGTGTATGAAATGTGTCATGACAGCTGTGGTGGCTCTGCTTTCTAAGGATGCGCGTACAAATGTACAAACAGGAAACATGTCCTTTTTTTGTTATTCTGGGAGTGGGCCAGAAAATCTTTTATTTTTTTTAATATTCGGAGCAAGACTTTAAAAGCTTTTTTCCTCCTTCTGTTCTATTTTATTTACTCCTTCTGCACCTGTTGTGTAGAAGGGGCTTTCTGCTATACAAAATTTATAGCATGGTATTGTTTCCCTTTTTCCTTGGTAATCCTAGCCTGTGGAAAGGTGGAATCTGTTTTTCACCTGTGGAGATGAACTGCCAGTCATTGACAATAGAGAGGGTGGCATTCCGACTCAATTATTGCTGAAATCTGTATACATCCGGATACAATTGAACGCTTAAGGGAAGCGTTTTGATAATCTCTTGTAATTGAAGCCTTTTGAAGTAATGCATGGGTGTTGAGTGCCGTTATTGTTTACTTGACATGCACACCATAACAGTCACACCTCGACTGGAGTCACTTCCCCCTAAAGTATCTTTTTGAGCCGTATATGTTTTCGGCATTGTTTGTACAGTAACTGTTAAGGTGGTGCAGGTGATATCCCTGTTCTGTGCTGTCTGACTGGTCTGAACGGGTCTTAATAAAAAAAAGGGATGACGGCTTTAGAAAGGCAGCCAGATATAGAAAAATAACATCTGTTTGCATTGATAAATAAAGCCAGTGACAAGTGTTGGAACAACTCCACCTACCGCAATAATGCCTGCTCAGCAAGCTGCTCTTTATACGCTGTGATTTGATGTGTCTCATCCAAAATGTACTCGAGGCTTGACTTAATCAGTCAGAGTTAATCTACTGATAACACTGGAGAAGAGCTCCCCTGCTTTGGATTAGGTATTAGATACTGTAAATGTTGCACAACTATATATACAGTTACCATCAACTGATAACCTCTGCTCTTGCAGGCATTTCATTACCTTCATGAATCCCTGATTAATCTGATGAGAGTCATCCGATAGAAATGCCGTAGGGTTTAAAGAGCTGACGGTAGGTTTGAACAGCACGCACAAAGATTTCGTTTTTTTTTTTAATGGCACGGCCTTCTTCAGCGGATCACAGACACCTTCTCTGTTTTCTTTTATGTAACTCACAGAAGATTTGTATAAACAAGATTCTCTAATGATTTTGAGCTTCTCACCACAGCTCTGACAGTTGTGTTTCTAACGGAAATCTAAATGAAGTGTTCACGTAATTATCCTTTTTAGGTCAGACATTTGTTTGACTCATTCATTAGTTAAGTAGACACATTTCTAACTGTCATCATTTAGAAGGCTGCTCTCCTTCCAGAGGAATTTCCCTATAGAGAGAGGATGAGCAGCTCTGTACTGTAAAGCAGCTGCAGCACTAACTTTCATCAAAATGTGTAAAAAGCTACAACGGTTGACAGCACAAAACATTATTTTGTGTCTTAGAATGTGTTATGTTTTTTTCTGGGGCTATTATTTTCTGTCAGCCTGCACACCATCTGGTGTGAAGGCCAAGAAAAGTCCAGTTGTAGTCGGAGGTTCCAGTCACACACAGGACTTCTCTCAGGAGACACGATATTTTTCAGTGTGTAGCTAAGAGGATCAGGGCCTCTGTGACACACTTTGAGTTTTGATATCTGATTGAAGTCTCAGAAGTGGCTTTTCATATGATTTTAGCCAGACTTGGATTACTACTGTTCACGTTTCATTTTTGCATATAGTTAACTGTGCTTTCATGTCAGTCTCCAGTAACTTGGGATTCAAGAATACATGGTCAAGTTGACATACATACAGTTCCAGGTTGTCGGGGTAAATCCCCCAAATCATCCTTCTTTTCTGAGCCTTTAGTATGAGATTTAAGTTTGGCGTTGTGAACTAATGTAACAGTATTTTTATGTAGTTCCTGATTTGGAATTATTTGTATAATTGTCCCACATAGCTCAGGTTTTCCTGTGCTGTGTGCAAAGATTGCTTTCATGCTTTCTACAATTACCACACATAGACAAAACCACATTTACACTGCATAGTTCACAAAGACACACACCGATGTGTTAAAAACATGCTTTCATTCACAGATTGGATCATCTAATATTAATGGTGCCTACATGCTGGTTAATGAACAGTGTGTCTGTCTCTGCTGTGGGAGAGCTCACACAGGCTACACACACACACACATGTCACATGTCCCTCTTTACCGCTCATGCAAAGAAAACACAGACGAGGCCCAGCGTACATGTTAGAACACAACAGGCTGGTGGAATGTGCTGTCTGTCTTTTTATGAATTAATACTTCTGACTCTTATGATTGGATTTAAATACAAATGATGGTTTTGCTTAAACAAAAGTTCTTTAAGCCACCTATCATTCTCTATTGTAGTAATGAAGTTAACAAAATCCACTGACTTTTTGTTTGAAATATGACGCATCCCTTTCCTAGCCACATAATGTTCTTACTCACCCTCGACAGGTGGTAGACATCCAGATGGCTCCTTGAATGTTACGTCCAATTGATCACTTGCTTTTGGCCATTAATTAGTTCATAAGTTAGTTCAGCATGCAGCACGTAAGTAGCTGCGCAGTCTGCATCTCTGCAAGTTGGACCCTGCAGAACTTATGGAGCTCCACACATGCTGAATCTTGCCTGCTTTTGTTTGCATCTCTAAAACATGGTGCCTTAATTTGATCCAAATGTGATTCGGTTCCTAATAATCGTTGGCACATGATCTGGCAAAAAACTAGATTGATGCTTTCAAGATAAGACATCAATGAAGCTCACACACCAGACAGCATTCATATCATGTAGTAGAAGTGAAGGAACTTCTAAACCATCAATTCATTTGAAACACTTCACTTCATCCTGCTTTGATCCTTCCACAGCAATTCCTGTAGATTATGTTTCCCTCTAACTTAATTACAACTGCAAATATCTTTGAAAGAAAGTAAATTATGTTCTCTGTTAATATAAAAAGGGAGCAAGGGCATCTTTCCAGAGAAATCCTGCAGATTTTGGGTTTGCCATGTACCTGTATCAGTAATTCTTTTTTTTTTCTGTGTCCAGTCATTTCACATTGCAGAAAGTGCTATGGTAACTTTTGATCAAACTGTGTTGGGAATAGTCCAAGACGGAAGTGGCTAGTCAACCACTGTCCTCTGTCACATTTTTGCACATGGTGAACTTGCAGGTCTTGGCACACATTGGGTGGTGGCTGTGCTCAGTGACTCATGTGGCGCCCAGTGTCTGAAACTTTCGTCAAACGTCTGGCACATGGTGTGTGTGTGTCATTGTGGCCAGTGACGCTGGTGGCTCTAAATTCCCCAGTGGGTGCTGATTGGTTGTGTAGAAGATGAGGCACAGGTAAGGGCCAATGAATGAACCTTAAGAAGGAAACAACAGAGTGTGAGCAACGTTGTTACCAAATGCCTCTAAGTAACTTGTTAAGATCACCCTTACAATACCTTGCACTTGCGTCACTGTGGAAATGTCTAATTATTGCCAGCTCATTTAGAATAATCATCAGGATGTTGTACATCAGTCACAAATAAGAATGTTAAGTGACATTTAGTTTTTAGGAAGTGTTTCTTATGTCGTCCCTTCTGTTAATCTTTTTTTTTTCATTACCAGCATTCTTTGATCTTTTAATTTGTGCTCGGGGACTGAGTTTATAATGTCGTCAAATTGTGAGTATCTGAAAAAGGCAGGAAGGTTCTGTTATTATCTTTAATCAGGTAAGGAAACACAAATCGAGATATTTCTTTTGAAGGAGACACTTGAGTACAGCAGAGGAAATAAGCAGAGAGATAAGACACACAACTGAAAACATCCTTTAAAAACTCCAAAGTCCACTACAAGCTTGAAAATCTCCTGGATTAGTACTGATCATTTTGCAGGATGCACGTGTTTAGTTACAATTTGCTTTAATGAAGTATTGGTCAAGAGACAGATCAATGAAAGCTGAAGCCTTGGTGTCAAACGGTGAGCAAATGTACATCTCATAAAAGAGATTAATGTCCGTCTGTCACCATGAGTGTTGTTTTCACACATCGCTGACAGCTGCCTCTGACATGACACCAACACGGCTCTTAGAAAAGGAAAATCTAGTCACAAGTGTGTGGTGCTATTGTGTATCAGATGTCCATTCTTTAGCGCACAAGTCGTGATGGGTCCTGATGGGCGTTTTCTGTCCTCTCTCAGAAAGGGCTGGTGATATTAAAAGACCTGGAGGGGGGCATGTTTGCTCAACTCAGCTCGTCGTGGAAACAGTGACGCTCACGACAAAAGTGATGCTATGCCCAACGCTGCACAGCATGTCACTGGTGCGTTGGCTTGCCCTTTGTTGTTTTTTTGTTTTTTTTTCACATACCTCATCACCGGAATAAGGCTCGGTCAGTGCTTAATCACCGCAAGGGCAGCCTGTGAGCTACGACCTGCCTTAGTCTTCTCATCCACATTTTATCACAGACAAACGGATTGCTGCAGCCTCGTCGAAATGATTCAGCAGATGTCCGTGTTCTTCAGTGGTTTGCGTTTTTTTTTTTTTTTTTTTGCCTTAAGAGAGTTGAGTAATGTTGCAAAAGTAAAAGTGAGCCAATTTCATCTTTCGCCTTCTCTCTGCAGAATAATAATTAAGAGAAATTCCTAAAAGGGCTCCTTGCCAGTCTTGTAAAGATGAGATCATTGCGCAATGTCAAATAATTTTTATCAGCTACACTGCCAAAGATTGGGACTAATGAAAACTGCAGCTCAAGTGCAGTCAGCATTTCAATCAGGCTTTTTCTTTTGAATTCTCCTAATTTCCCAATATAACCTTTTTTTTATGTAGGGATGCCAAATGAAGATGAATGTGCTGTAAACATTAAAGTTCCAGCTGTTGCATAAAAATTCTGGTGTAGAGTTACACACAGCAGAGAGACCACCGTAGTGTTTTCAGTAATTTGGGTTATCAATCTATTTCATAAGAGAAAGGGATGTTAGACATTATCAAATGCAGCTGGGAGGATGTTTTGTTTTTGCTATTTTTGACTGCGCTGTAATCTCCCAAACATTACATCAAAAAAAGCCATGTCTCTCGTACTATGACGGCATCACTATAGAATAATTTCGATCAGATTTCTCGCTGTATGCTGAGTGAGCAGGCGATTCTGATGGAGGTGCTGTGCGGGAGGACCGGGGATGAGCAGCAGGAAAGCAGACAGGCGGGGGCTGGGTCAGGTGGCGTGACTTTTTACTCCGTGGCTCACTGACCTTGACAATGGAGCCACAGCCAGTGACTCTGATAGCTCTCTCTGATAGCATGTCTTGCTCTCTCTCTCTCTCTCTCTCTCTCTCTCTCTCTCTCTCTGTCTCTCTTTCGCTCATCCTCCCCCTCTCCCTCACCCTCTCTCTCCCTCTCTCTGCTTGCTCCTAGTGAGTCTATAGCCTGCTGGCTATGGCAGCCAAAATGCTCCACTGCCACCTCTCTGCTGCAGCTCACCCCCCTCTTACCTCACGTCTGCTCTTTTTCCAGACAAGCGGGTTTAAAAAGTCAACTGCGTATTGAGCCGTCTAGACTGAAGCCGGTCAGCAACCAACCCTCCCCACCCCCAACTCCACTCTCCAGCCCCACACTTGTGAGTTGCTGGCTACAGTGGAAAAACGGATGAGGAGCAGGTGCCCTTGCTGAGCTCTGTCCCTCATTTCTAGCCAAGTGCAAAATGGCTCTGTGGCCACATTATATAAACATATTGACCACAATATAACAATGTGCTGAAAGCCAAGCTAATGTTGGCACTGGACATGTTGACAGCATTAAATGGCTTTTCTTTCACTGCAATAATCTGGGAAATATGCACTGACAGAATGAGTGTTAATTGCTATAATAATATCTGATGTGTAACACATTAAAATAAAATGCATGTCTGCGTTCTGCTGTTAAGATAAAGGCATCCACAGGGCCACTTCTTGTTTTTACAGGGTGTTGACTTTTTAAATAAAGAGCACACTCTCCTCCAGATACATAAAACACTAGAGTAAACTTCCCACTTTGCTGCCTGTTAGTCTTTTGATGTTCTGTTTTATGAGTCATTTTTAACTTCCTGGTTTGGACGCCAGTAGCAACAAACTGATTTACTTGTGCATGCTTGTCATAATTGTGGGTCATGTTAGTTTACAGTGCACGAACAATTCACTCGGATGGAAAATGATGACACAAATCAGATTGTATGCTTAATTTGTGGTTTTGGTTGCACATAAAATACCTGAATATTTGTACCTAATAGTCATGACAGCGGTCTATAGCATATTCTAAATGCAAGATATGTTTGCACATGCTTTCATCAGGGAGTGTGCTTTCTGTTCTCCCCTGTCAGTTGATTAGGTGTACTGCATGGCACCCCGAAGTGTGACATTCCATGTAAAGCTGTGCGTGATAGGTTTTTAAGAGGTGTCTCCAGCAAGTCAGTGGCCCCGCCATGTGCAGTTAGATGACTCTATCCCTCCTGGTAAAACTCAGCATTGACATTAAGGCTAAAACTTTAAATAATCGGACTCTGCCTTTTTAATCTTGTGCATCAATTTCATGGTTTGTTACGGAGTTCAACAATAAGTTATGGTTTCTGTCTTCACAGTAATTCACTTCTGTTTGAGCTCAGCTATTTAATTCCATGTGAAGCCACATGTATCAACAGTATCCCTTGCTTGTATAAAAGCCATAAACCATGATTGTTCTGAACAAACAGGATGTCAGTGTTCTTTCTTTCAATGAAATTGAGTAGCACCTTGCATTTTCCACAGATGGAACTTTGTCTGTGGGTTATAAATTCTGAGGAAAAAATGCTAAAAGGGCTGATCAGAGCATCATTCCTGTAAATAAATGGTCTTGTTCCTGACTTTTGCTTGATGTTCACTCAAAGCAGCATGATTGTTGTCACTCCAGCAGGAGCGGAAAGGGCTCACAAATGAAGAAGAGTCAGAATATACTCTTAACTTTCCCCCACAATGTTGCTAGGTGGCCCCATAACAAACAGGCCTGCTCAGAAGAAAGGAGTCCAGATGTTTTAGCTACTAAATTTATCAGTGTCTTTGATAAATGGTGAGCAACTTTTAGGGTACTGTAACGTACATTTCCTTAGTGCCTATTAACCTCTGTGTGCATATGTAGTGTGTGTGCAAGTGATTACAGAAAAGGACTGCAGACCCTCAATGTCAGAGGAGATCTCACAGACGTGTACTCGGTGCTTCATCCATCCCACCTTGGGAGGCGAAGGGTGGAAAACCAGTCAAGCAGCACATATTGATTACCCTCTGGAGAATGTGTGCTAGACCTTGGAAGCACAATATGTGAAGTTACTTAGAAACTCCTTGTTTCTTTGATGGTTTATCTCTCTTACATCTTTGTCTGTCCGTCCCTGTGCAGCCCTCCCGCCCACCTTCATCTCTGCTTTCTTTCCTTTTCCCACCCATACAGCCTTTCTCATCCTGTCATTCCTGGGCTTGGTGGTCTGTCCCTGAGGGAGGTTAAGGGGCACTCTGGGTTGAGAGGGCAGTCGGCAGGTTGTGCGGGCACTGTGTTCGCCTTTTCCCATAGCCCGCGTCAAATGCTGCTGAACCCTGACCCCAGTGGGTCCTCACTCACAGAATCGGTGTGGAACGCAATTCAGCCAGCCAGACCCTATTCAGGACCGGACTTTCCACTGGAGGAGAAAAGAACCACCCCCACCGCCCCCCTCTCATCCCAATTGTGGTCAGTGGCCCTTTCTTTGTCTGCTGGTCAAGCAGGGTCGGACGAACGGCCGCCACTAGCCAGGACAAGACTTCCGAAAAGCCTATTCAGCATGTGATTTGACCCCCAGGTTCCATTGCTGACTCACATGGATCAAACGCTGGGAATCTCTGGGGGGTTCTCTTCCATGGAGTTTTTCATCCATTGAAATGTACCCTTTTCACAACTCCAAATGGCAGATTTTCTTTCCTGGAAGCTTGAAAACATTTGTTCTTCACTTCTAAAATGCTTAAGTATTGATGGCCATTATTGGTTTTATGCGTATTTAACTTAAATGGAAGGAGCACATGGGGCAGCTTTCATCCTTGACAGTTTTGGGATGAAAATGTTCATGTGCGGCTGCCAGGCCACAGCACTGAGGGCACTCTCCTAATTTCTTGGTAGTGATTAAAGCCAGGCAGAGGCACTAGGGATTAATTGTGCATAAAAATAAACAAATTTCCAACATGAAATCTCACTGTTGAATCCGAGCCCAGAAAGTAACCGTAACTGTACACATGCAGAGATACACCAGAGTGATGTCATTAGTGAAAGGTACTTGGAACTGCTGGAAAACATGACACAGATTGTGTGTTTTGAACAAACAAGCTTTGTTTTTTTTTTTTGTTTCATTATTGTTTTTTTTAGTTTTTGTCCCATTTGTCAGCCATTTGGTTGTTAAAAAAAAAACCTGTGATTAATTTACAGATCACACAAGAACATGTAGACATGGATACATAAAGAAACCATGTGAATATGTGGTCATGATTACGAATATGAAAAGGTATGCAGGGCAGAAAAAGTAAAAAGAAAAGTCCAGGAACCTTGAATTTCAAATACGATGGTCCTGTAGCATATGAGTGTGAGTGAGGGAGAGGGAGAGAGGGGGCTCTGTGTGTACGGCCTCCAACTTGACGCATGGTTTAAATCTTTTGCAGAAGGGGAGCACTTTGATTGTAATGCCGCGTGCTGCGTGCTGAAGCTGGGGCCTGCTGCAGGTTTCAAGCTGGTCAACTGTCAGGACTAGAGTGTGAAAGAGGGGCCTCTGACTGAAAGGGGTGGAGGGTCCCACTAGGGGGGTCCTGGAAGAGGAGGAGGAGGAGGAGTAGGAGGAGGAGGAGGAGGGGTGGCTTGTGACAGACCTCCTTAGGCTTTGTGGGCCCGCTGTGTGGGCCGCAACAGCAAGGCAGGCCGCTTCACAAGAAGTAGAAGAGAGAAAGGGCGGGCATAAGGGAAGGCGCTGGCACACTGGCCCCTGCAGCAGGGAGCATGGGCAGGACGCCAGCTCACCCGCTTAAGTCCCATAGACCAGATGTTCCTTGTCAGGGAGCTCTTGGCCTTTAATAAATTGAGTTACTGTAAATCTGTAATAAGGCAAGGCAAACATGGACACCCCATCTTCCCCCCCCTGCACACACATCCAAGACATTCTGCCCTCACAGGCTTTTCTTAGTGTCCTGCGGGTCAACCCTTGGTGAAGGGCCATGTTCCAGCTACTGAACCTGCCAATTATTTTCCAGCCTGCACAAGAGGGCGGATGTTTTCCTTCCCCTTTGCCCCCAACCTGCACTCTATAGAAAATACCATTCATGCTTCAGGACTGTAACATCACCAGTAGTTCCTGCGTTCCGTGCTTAACATGTCAGGGACGTCACCCAAAGAATAACACATTTTAAGGTGGCATCAGATGGACCTAATTTTGTGGATAGAGTTGCTCATGTTGACTGCTTCCCCGGACAAGATGAGTGTGAATAACACTATACTCTATATCAAAGAGAATAATCACACTGATATTACTGGGACTTTTTTTCACCATCCACTTAAGCAGTGCAAAAGTAGAGGTGATAATTCATCAAACCTCAAAGCCATGTTGGCCAACCAGAAGCCTAAAATAGCAGCCTGCTGATTTAGTCTTGTTTTGTGGGCTTGCAGGATTACTTTAGTGGCACAAGTCTGTGCCAACGTGCCAAAGTTAAAATGCACGCTCATAAAAAAGAACAAATATGTAATATATATATATATCTTTCTCAAAAGGTCCACCCACTATTTTCTGTGTCTGCATGTTCTCATCCACCTGTCCACTAACTACAAAGGCACCAACTGCACACGTACTTGAAAACCAAAATAGTGGCTGACTTTGGAGAGGGTTATGAAGGCATCCATTGCTCCTGGTGAATGTACAATAATAAAAGACTAGTTAGGACCAGCACCACATCTGCCAGCTGAGTTTCTGAATGTCTGAATCCAAAAAGCGTTCTGGAACCTAAACAAACATTGATGTATAGGTCAAAACATCTACAATCTTCAACTCTACATGTGTAAAGCAACATTTAATTGCTCCTTTGACAAACATACATTTATAGAAACCCCGAAGATCACATGCTCACAGTGAGATTCTTGTAGAGTTTGATGAAGGTGGACAAACATTGTTGAATTATCACCTGTCTCTAGTCCCCATTGAGTGTATTCTGTAAAAACACACTGCATCCGTTGTTGCTACTACCAGACTCACACATCATTTGCCCTTTATGGTCCGGTTTTTGGATGTCATCTGACCTGCTGCAGGAAAAATAAAAAAAATGCCTCTGTGCTTGTAAAAACAAAGGAAAAAAAAAAAGAGATCAACCTGCTCATTGTCCAAGTGGGAATCATCTCATGCACATCTTTTAGACATTTTCAGAATGCCTGCCTATATGGAAATGACATTATCACCATGTAAGGTCTCAAATGCAATGGCGTTGTTCCAAGGAGTACACTGAAAGAGTCTGTAAGAATGTCCCCTGTGGACGCTAGATTTACAGCGCCTCTGAGGGCAGCTCAGATCTGGCGGTGGTCAGTTGGCTTTGAAGAAATGTGTACTGCAAGTGAATCACTTTGAACCTGCACTGAGCTGAGCCCAAGGGAGGGTCCGCGGTCTCACCTGAATGGAACAGGACAGTAAATCTAAAGGCTGCTCAGGTTTTACGCTGTGACATGAGGACCTCAGTCTTAATTTGTTGCCTGCGGGAACCCTGTTCCTACAGTTCTACAACTCTGGATTGGTTCCAGGGTGGCCTCGGTGCTTAACGTGCTGGATGGATCGTTTCCACAGCAAATGAAGGGTCATGCTCTGGCTTTACGTTTATAGTTCTATTATGTTTTTTGTCACTCTTGGAGTGTTTATAAACTTGTATGTACATTTGCATTTGCCTCCATGTTTTGTTCTTCTGCGTAGGTCTTCACATTCCTGAGCGCACCATCAATTTACCACAATTTGCACCACTCCTTATTGATAATCAGTCTTTAGTATGCTTAAGCAGATTGTTTCCATTTATCCCTTCTTTTAAAAACGGGTGGCCACCAGATAGACAGTGGAATTTGTTTTTATGCCTGTTTCTCGGCCAGATGCAGCATGTCTTTCAGTTGTCTATCGTTCTCTCTTGTGAGTGCAATATCTTAAAAAGACTTTCTTCAGATTTGCTACAAACATTATCTAGAAGTCAAGGATAAACTGGAAAAAGGTAGTTAGTAGGGCAAAAGTATCTTGCGTATGGGCGGTGCCGTGTTGGAAAACGATTAAGCCATCTTGAATCTTAAGTCTGCACAGTAGAGGTGAAGCTCCGTTGTCGCTGTTTCACCTAAACAGATCCAGTAGCTTGGCTGCTGACTTTAGGATTACTTCCTCCTTTTTTAGCCAACAATAACCAAGTAATATTAGTCAAAATTTATTTGAGGTGGACTTGGGTGCATGTTCCATCCACTACCATGGCAGAGGCGGGGTTTATAACCTATATTTAGCCAGCCACTAGGGGGCAATGAAGATGTTTTGGCGTCACGTTTGGTAAGCTGTCACTCTGTGAATCTTTTTACACCCTATGGTCTAGAAATATAGTAAACATGTACAGTGTTTGTCACTGGTACAGTGGTATATAGGCATTATAATGCTGTAAAACTGCAACATTTAGCCATGATGTAACTTAAAACATTGCACTTTATGCATTTGTTTACTTCTGACACAACCTCCCTGTGAGATTTCCATAGACAAAGATAGAGTTTATTGGGATAATACTGTGACTCCTGTATGTATGTGGATGTCTACTGACACATGATGGTGTTGGAAATGGGGATCATGCTGAGCTCTTTATGTGCTGTGCCACCTGTTAGTTATCCCACAAAAATCTGAAATGCTGTTCTAATATCAGGAAACATGGAAACAATGGTGGTACTGTTACTGTATGTGCCTCTCACTACCCACAGCTAATACTTTCACTGAACAGGTGATCAGGTCATTATCTACCTTGGGTGAGGCACGGGGACAATAATCCCCTCAGATGCAAAAACCTTGGGTCCATTGCCGAAGGTGTTATAGCTGTGCTTAAATAGGCTTTAGGTTTTGCTTACTGGCCAGTGGGCTGTTTCATTTGACACCTCCCGCAGTTTGTGGTGCAATGTTTGTTTTTTCACAGGCTTCCTAAGTGTTCCCCTCTTGGGGACCTCCAGGCTTTCTCATGTCTTTAAGGCTCTTTAGGTAAGCCGGAAAAGCAAACAAAGGCATATCTATTATATGGTGAGTGGATCTCACATTACTCTCCCATTTCAATGCAGTCGCCAGTGTGGGCCACTTTCCAAGTGACTGATATCTTCACAGGGGCCAACATGTCAGGGGATGGTGTAATTGATTGTCTTGGATATTTGAGTATGCCACTTTCCCTAGTTCAGAGACCCCCTAATGCTTCCTTCTCCAGTTATATAGCTTACTCGTGTGGTGAGGTTTTGACATGACAGTGAAGCTTGATAGACACATGGTCATGGTACATATTAGGACAAGGGCACGGGAGGCCAGATCTTCCATTTTAAGAGGCACAGTTATTTTAAACCTACACTACAATAAGCTTTACTTTACTAAGCTGTATTAAATGTTTTAGAGCAGTATGTAAAGATATGTTTTGCCCACTTTGTGCTGCCTTTTTCCGCAGGTCACCTTATGCACACATGCTCCTAAGTAGCCTTTGAACAAAGGATGTTATTTTTGTTGAAAAGGGCCCCTGTTGAAGTTTATCCAAATGAAAACCTCAAGGCTGAAATCACTGGCTCTCAAATGAGTTTATTGAGTAAAGCTCTCCTTGCTTCACAGAATGAGTTTTGATAGTAGCCTGCAGGAAAGCAGTGTTGGAAGGATAACTTATCTGTATCTGCGTGAGTCTTTTTATCAGCTTCTCTTTTGGTTTTTGGCTGTTTTTTCTTGTTTTTTTTTTTTTTTTTTTAAATGGCCAAAAGGCAAAATCTTCTCAAGTGAACATTTCCTGTTCTACCTTTTATGATCTTATTACTGAAACGGGAAGAGATTATTAGTATTATTTGATATTATTCAATTTAGTTATGATATTTTTCTCAGACTTCTGGAACCTGAGGCAACTGCCAGAGCCAGACTTGCCAAAATAACTTGCCCTAGATGAGAAATTGAGAGCAGAGAGCACAGGTCATTTAACTTTCTTTCACGATGCTTATCTCCAGTAGGAGTGTATCCAACAAACCTGCATATGTTCCATCTGGCTTTGCTATTAACCTCTGCGAGAATTCTAGAACTGACTTTAGCTTTCCCAAATACGTGTGCATAGCACAAAACCAGTGAACCACAGTAAGTCTTTTTATCAGAAGGATCCTGTACATGCCATGCTAATGTTGCTCCGCTTTCTTGGACCTCTGCCATTGCACTCTTGAGAAGGCACTTAACATGAATTACTCGGCACAAACACAACTGCAAAAATGGCCATAGGAAACGTACGGGCAACTAAAAAAAATAATGAGAATGTGCCGTGAGATATGACTTAAGGTTAATAAATCACCAGCATGGAAACAATGGTGGGCTGCATATCAGTTACTGGTATTTTTCAGCTGTGACATTTGCACACATGCATATTTTTTCATTTTACAGACAGAATTTTAAGAAACTGCTGATGAAAATGAATTTCTCTGCCCAGCTTAACAGAGAAGCAGGGATTGAACACCTGTCATGCTGGGACTGGCAGAGTGTCTGCCCGTGGCACTTGTATGTTTGACATAGCTGGTTGCACTAATGCACCTTAACATTTGTTACCACCTGCTGCAAAAACAAATCCAGTGATCCAATGAGTAAGATTACACCTTTTTTATTATTAAAGAGTCTATCTCCACTGCCCAACACCACATATTTTGATATTTTTTCGACTTTTTTTAATATCTGTATCTGGATCAGCTTTATTTATAAATAAAAAATAAAGGGCCAGAATTTTTCGAAAATTTTCATGGAATCCAGAGCCTAAGACCTTGAGAGCAAAGCGAGGAAAATCTCCATTTGTACAGGAGAAACCTTAAGAAGATCCAGACTCGTACGAGGGGACCTTTGTGTTTGAGACCAGATCGAAAGAGAGAAGCAGGTAGAAACATTTACATATAACATCAGGATGAAGCATATTAGCATTTATACAATAAAACCAAAACAGAGACAACATTTAAGTATTAATCATTTAAAAAACTAGGGTAAATATTACTGTTATACTCATATCAAGACAGCAGTGAAGCCGAGTACAGTTAAGCACATCACCACTTTATATTTTGATTTTTTTTCTAAAATCATAGAGGATGTGATTTTATGTCGGATCTGAAATCAGTCACAGGGTTTTCTCACATGTTCCCAACAGGCAGCATCATGTAACTCCATGGCTACAAAGTGGCCTCAGGCATCTCTCGTCTAGTCAGTCCTCTTTTTTTTTTCTCTGCCTCTGTCTGCCTCTATGGTTTGCTGTTTAGTTGGTCAGGAGGCCAGAGCAGAGCTCTGCTGGCAGTAGACAGACTGTCAAAGCTCTTTTTATTCTGCCAGGATATCCTCTTGACTTGGCCGGATTCCAACAGTAACCATCACATGCAGTAATCTGGCATAGGTCAGGAAGACGAGCTGGATGCACGTGCCATGAATGCCCATCCACTGCCTTAAGAAGCATGAAGGCTGCCAGGGTTGAAGCTTAACCTTATAGCTGTGCAGACGCTCCCTGCAGACGCTGGGTCAAACCTGACAAAGCATCTGTAATGAAGTGACTTCCAGAAAGAAGTGTTCCAGAAAGTCATTTCTTATTAATAAGCCACATGTGGAATGTAAGATTACAGTTGGAAAAAATGCATTTATTGTGGAAGCTTGAAGACTTGGTTAATGCAGCTGCACATTTAAACACTAATTAAACACCCACCACCATCAACAATATATTGGTCGCCTGCCCAAACTTCCCTTGACCTATGAAAACATGTCAAATCTTTTTACATATTAAGAGATTTTATCGAAATATTGTGTGTCAGATCTTAGACTAAATCTCACTTAAATTACTTGTGTCTGTAATCATCGTTGAGCTGTCTGCTCTTGTACAACTAGCCAGTCTCAGGAATCACAGACTTGTCCAAGAGTCCTCTTTTCCTGACTTCTTTATCTCTTCCTGTATCTGTACAGACATCTGACTGCTAACATGACCGGATTCCAGCAGCAGGAATGCAGCTGACACAGACACAAGTGATTAAAGATTTTTTGACACCCTTATGCAGCATGTATAAGCTGCTTTCTCCCATGCACAAGGCGAGGGCCCCCGGTCTGTATGACCTAGAAGAAGCTAGACTGGATGACCCAGTGGTCATCCTAGGAGCCATCTGGCAACCCACGTCTTGTGTGGCTTACCCATCCCACTGCCTCACGCAATTCCTTAAGCAAGCATAAGTGTGCTTAGGAGGACTTAATCTCAGAGAAACTGGTTTGGGCCACACTGTTGACTGTCAGTGTGGATGCAACCGGCTGTTAGGTCATGGGGTTCCTTTGGTCATGTAACACTGAGACGGTGATTTTGGCGGTCTGTCCTGTCCGTCTGTTGTGCGATTAAAATCTCTGGATTGGATGCGCCAATGAAACGTGGCCTTCATGAAGGCGTTGGTATCGGCTGGATATTAGATAAATGGGGGGATTCTTCAGTGTGAGCCCACAACTGTACAGCTGCACTAATATCTGGTATCAGCTGTCTGGTACATAGTGTTAAGGAAGGCATTTGCCACAATGCTAGATGCTCCTGGGTGTGTTCTGTTGGCCTGTGAGGCAAGGAGGGGAAGTGAGGGAAGCTTGAGCCTGTCTGCACTTGTATAGAGGTCACTTCTGGCCTTTTGACTGTCTGCCAGTGCAGGGGCCAAAGTCTTCCAGAAGAGGGCCTTGGCTACAGGCAGACAAGTAAAGCCAGCCAGCCAGACAGGCAGCCAGCCGCATCGTCTGCAGTCTAGGTCTGGGGCTAGAGCCTGGACTAGGGCAGCTCAAGTTACCCAGACAGATTTGTTAACACTGTTTGGGTCCACTCGGCTTTCTAGCCAGGCCTCTGAGCCAAACGCGGCTGAGGTGACTTAATCTGTCATTAAACTCACATTACACCCGGACAGAGACTCGGCTCAGGGGGGCAGAGACAGCGCTCCTCACTCTCCCACTCACTGGCATGGCTGGCTGGGTTTGAGCAGACACAAAGAATACACTCCCCCTCCTCCTCCTCCTCCTCCTCCTCCTCCTCTCCACCCTCTTCATGCCACACACCATGGCACAGCTAGACAGCGCAGCACGGTCTAGACAAAAGCAATTTCACTTGAAGTTGAAAAGTCATTTGACTGTGTGACGGGCATCCTTGTGGATTTGGAGGTGTTTGCTGGGCGCACAAATCTATTTAGGAGACTGTGGTTATCTGCAGTCATCAATCTTTGTTTTGTATTTGCAGCAATACAAAAAAGATTATTTCTAAAGCTATCAAATTTCCTGAGTGTGATTGACACATTCCTTCATTATAAACACGACAAGCATGAAACTGGCTAAATAAGATAATAAGGTAGGAAATTGTGGTTTAATTGCTTCTGCGACTGCCGACAGTCCATATTTGTCTCCGTACATTCCTCACTGGCTATCAGACAAACAGGAGGAGATGGCTGAACTCTGTTCACATCGGGCGAAAAAAATTGCTTTCATTACTCTCAGCTTGAAAATGTCAGAAACCCTATAACAACCTGCAGTACCTTCAGTGGAGGTCTAAGACATTGTTTCCCTCTGCGGAGATTTGTTTTTACGTAACAGCTGGTTCTGGTTCTCCCCTTCCAAAAAAACCTTGACACACACACCCACCCCACCACCACCAACACCACCACCCCCCATCACCACCACTGTCAAGAGCTGCCAAAAGCCAACATATGAACTTTATAATCAATTGTTACGAAGTCCAGTGCCAAGCCAACAAGCTGCATATTTCTCAGATAAAAGAGCTGTTTTGTTTCTTTTCGTTTTATTCTATCTATGTATGTTTGATTTATTAGTTTACGCTTTTGCCAAAGTTGGACAGCAAAATTAGATCTGGATCTCACCGGTAATTGCCTGAACCCAAGTGAAAAACATCTAAAAGTCTTTACAGGATTTTTAACACACATTTGGCTGCTTTTCCTTACTTAACTAAGATGAAAGTGTGCGGACTATTTGCCGTGAATAACACATGGTTTGAAACTAGTGTTGTTAAGCCGCAGATGCACTCCAGGAAAACAAAATTAAATCTGTTATTACTGCTTAAAAACTCAATGTGATCATTCTGTTTAACTGACCACCTTGTGTTTTCTTTATCCACGGCTGTAGATCAAGAAGTACTTTGAGCTGGAACCGCTGGCCCGAGGAAAGCGCTGGATCCTGGATGGCAGCACAACTGACAACATGGAGGCTGTGAAGGAGAGCTTCGGTCAGTTCATTAGCCTGTTGGAGGACAAAGACACAGAGCCTGCGAGGATATGATGCTATCGCTGCTAACGCTAAGAGACATTAGCGGTTAAGAGCCACCACGTCTTACTGGTGCCCATGCACACACACACACACACACACAAAAACACACCCATGCACAGACACAATACATGCACACACAGCAGGTGTTGACCTCTCTTACTGAGATGTGTATCGTATGTTATCTTCATTCACTGCGGTCTGTTGTTTTCAAATTCAAACGACCTGACAGGAGGAGCGTCACCATTAAAAAACGAAGTCATTGAACTTTGCCAACAATGGAAATCTTGTTTACTGCTGTTTGTGCCATTGTGATTGACTCAATGGACGTATGGCATTCCTTTACTGAACACTAACACACACACACACACACACACATAGTGGAGGCCAGGTTGTCTGTAAGATATGTTTAACATCTCCACTAATTACTTTGCAGGATGTTTGGGTGGGCATGGTTGATGTTCTTTCCACTGAGAAGTACTATACAGCTGTCACGTGCGCTTCTCCTTCTGACTTGGTAACAACGAATGGCGTTGTGTGATAGGAGTGTGTAGTCCAAAGCCTCGTGTTATGTACGGTAGTTACATATGGGTGTGTCGCACCGTGTCTGAATATCTAATCTGAATATTGTAGTCCGAGTATCTCATGGAGTGTTATGTACATGCAGACGAGCATATTGCTGTGTACCCTCCTGTGCAGCCATACACATGTACTGCTAATCCTGTGACTAAGTACTAGGTGACTTTATGGAGACATCAGTCCATGTGGAGAATGTGGGAACAAGTCTGAATGCTTTTATAAATGTGCAACTTAGGATCTATTTTATAGCTGTGTATGTTAACCTGTTAGAGCTGCGTTTAGATTTTTTTATATGTCATACATACAAACATCACAAATCAAAGACCAAAAAAAAACAAAAAAGAAAAAGAAAGAAAGAAATGATTGACCAGGCTGGATGTACCCACAAGGTAGAGACATGTACTGACTTTTCTTTCCTGTAAATGTTTTTTTTTTTTTTTTACAGTATTTTTTTCTCTTTTGAATTTGACATAATGCCTCTCACTGGCTAGTGACTGCAGTCTCCCATCAGGGTGGAATACAAACTATCAATCAACCACAGCAACAGCTGCATCTGACAAGTCCCTGTCCGACACCCTAATGCCTTCCAACTGTCTGAAGACCCCTCCCTGTCTGCTGTTTATCGCCCCACCTCATCCCGACCGACCACCGCCCCTCCGCTCCAGCTCCAGCTCCACTCACCGCCCCCCCCCCCCCCGTCTCTGCTTGCTGCGGTGCCATCTTTCAGCCGAGCTGCCCTCATGTGGACTCCACGCCTCGAAAATGAGCTGTGCCACAGGTGCTTGCTCACTCCTCCTCCTCCTCCTCTTCCTCCTCTGCCTTCTTCTCCTCGTGTGCTTTTTATGTTGATCAGTATTTTGTCAGGTTTTTAGAGATTCGGTCACTTTTTGTATCTGATGTGAGAACTGAGTGCATTTGTTGGCTTGAATGCAAAATAAATCTGTCGACAAAGGACTTTACAAGTGTTAGACTTTTCATATCATCTCACACACAGTTTGTTTTTCATTTTTTTTTTATTCAATCATGTGTTTGGTCTGAAATTAAAGTTTTAAATGGAATCTGTCTTTTTTTATTGTTTACACATGTTATTGTTACTGTATTTCTGTCAGCCAGGACATATAAACATGAATTCAGAGACTAATTGTTTGTTTTAATTGGAATTTCTTAACCTGTACATTTTATTTTGTGTGTGTATGTGTATCAGGAGTTGAATGTTGTCATGTGTTTGTGGAGATATTTCCCCTCACGATGTCTCTGATTTGTGATTTAAGGTGACCTGTGGAAACCTGAGACCCTGGAAGATAATCAGGGAAAACCACAGATGAGCCAGTGCAGTTCAAGCCAGAGTTTAAAAGAAAAAAGAAAGAAAGTGAAGGCAGCGGTCAAAGTGGAGCAGCTGAAGAAAGTTCTGAGTGGAAAGTTAACCGAGTGAGACAGGAGTTCCTGATAAATATACTCTACTCTGTGCTACCTCTGCCTCCCCTTTTCTTCTCCTTTTGCCCTTCTTCCCTCTCTTTCAAATTAACCGTGTGGCTTTAATACAATGTGTGTCATGCAGGTTGCCCTGGCGACTCTTTGATCCTGTTTTCCAGTCTCTGCCTCTGGGGCAGACGTGCTTCTCTTCAGTCTGCTGCACACCAGCTCTGGAAGCTGCTGCAGCCCTGAGACAAACCATGGGCTGCTGCGCTCGTCTCGCTCCCTTTTTTTTTTCTTCCTGTCGCACTCAGTTTCTCTCTATTTTAAGTCCTCCTTTCTTTCTTTCTTTTTTTTTTTTTGCTCAGGTTCTCTCCATCTCTCTGTCTTACTCGCTCTGCTTCCCTTTGGTCACACCAAAAGCAGCCCTCCCTCAGCATGGGCATCCAGGCCAGGACCCTCAGTGAAGCAGCTCTCCTGGGAGACAGAAGAGCGAGACGGGGGCACCTCTCTCTCTCTTTCTCTCTCTCTCTTCCACTCCTCTCTGTCTGTACCGTTCATTCCTCTGAAAAGATGCAGCCAGTCTTCTCCTCCCACACTAAACCTTTACCTGCTCTGCCCGTTTAATTGCTGGTGTCTGGCTACGGTGTCCCTCTGTATTGTTGTGCAGTAATGCAGTCCAGACTTCCTTACTGTTGCATTACCAAGCAACAATAACTGTGATGTTTACTGTGATGGATACAGTATCTCAAGAAACCTTCAAGTCTCTGCAAGTAGATTTTTTTTTTTTTTTTTTTTTTTTACAATTCACTAAAATAAATGATAATTAATGGCTGTCTGGAAGGGAGGGAACCAAAAAAAAAATTAAACTTAGGGCAAGCCTAGCTGTTGGTAGAGCTATAAAATGTGATTTGTAACAAAAGGGTGGAACATGCAAGAATGCTGTTTAGACGCTGCACAGAAGCAAATTGAACTTACGCAACAGAGTTCAAACCTGCCAAACATGAGCAATTATCCAGCGTGCTAAAGCTGCAGCCTCCATCACAGTTTATCATTCGTCTTTTTCGGTGTTAAGTCCGTGACATCAAGAGCGCTGCATTCACGTCAGTACCCATCTTTTCTGCTTTTGCAGCTTGGTTACAGTGTGTGTACACATCATTACAGGAAATCTTCCATCAAGTGTGGGACTGGGGGGGGTTGTAGGATGGATGAAGCCATGTGTGTTTAAAATATTCACCTTGCATTTGATCTTTTTTTTTTTTTTTTTTTTTAGCACAACCACAAACAGGAATGTAGAAGCTGCCTGACTGTGTTTTCACTCACGCATTTCTCTCCTCCAGAAATCAGAAACAGGCAAAAATGTTGCTTTTTCTTTCAAAAAAATACAAAAAGAAATGTGAAAGAGTGTGGATAATGTGATCTGTGGTCTGTAGACAGCAGAGGAATGCCTGTCAAAACACTGGATGTTACACAAAAGTGAAACATCTACAAAAACAAATGAAGAATTGGCTGTTGTGTTACATGGGGTGTTGATGTTTTTGTTTTCATTTTTGCATAAATAAAGCCTCTATGGCTGTTTATTATTCACTGACTTTATTTATAGTGATTTTGGGTTGGTACAGATTCATGTAAAGGCAGATTTTTGGCATTTATATACTAATGTATGACACAATAGTATATAAAGCCAGTAGTGTGACACGTACAGTTTAATGAAGTATCAACAAATGCAATTAAAAAACAACAACAAGCCCTGTGAGCTTTGTGAAATGCAAATGCGTGACCCGATGGGGAACCTTACTTTTGTTTACAAGACAAACAAAAGCAGGCATGTTTTCTTAAACTCTGCAAAGAATGCCTTTTTCTCTCCGTCTTCTCCCGTCCAGTGTGTGTGGCAGCAGTTCTGCTGATAAGGGCCCAGTCAGGGGAGGTGGAACAGATGTTGCCCTGACATCCATCTGGGCCCTGTACCCCTGCATGCTCTGCCTCCCACAGCCCGATGCTCCACGCGGGACACTCACAGCGAGGGGCTGCTCCCATCAAACCCGGAGAGGTGACACAGCACAGAAAAGCAGCTTTGATGCTGCTTTCACTCACGTTACATGTGAGAGAGATACCAGTGTGTTATCAGAGGGGGGACCTCCGGGTTCATTTGAGGTGTTTCCTCATTGTTTCAACACTCCCCTCCCTCTCTGACTCCCTCACACACCTCAGTGAAAAACAAACACAAATGACGGAAATGCACTGATGTGATGTAAGCTAGTGACGACCTTTTCTCTGGACCGAAAAGTTGTTTCCAAGGAAACTGAAGTGAAACTGGTTGTTTCGTTTGTCCTGAAGGTGTCGGCTTGAGTTTGGTTTGATGCACTAATGTAAATGCGGCCGTAGATAAACAGCATTTGCCAAACCCACTAATGACACTCATTAGGGTGTCTCTATTTGTTGGTTCCCACTGGTGCATTCCTTTTTTTAAATATATGTTTATGCTGCTTTAAGCATCACATCCAATATGTCTTGATACAGACATGTGTCCAAAGCAAACACACCAGGTCGTCTACGTCCTTCACATGAATAACAAACTGTGATTTTACAGTAACATTGCTGTGTGTGTGTGTGTGTTTTCAGATGTGCAGCAGGAGATTCCTCCGAGCTGACGTCCCTGACGGTGGAGGCAGAGGAATCCCTCCCGTCGTGACGCAGGTTTGTGGTCGAGCTGTAAAACTAATGAAGGTCTCAAACCTGATAGAATCTTAACGAGTTCCTCCCCTGCCAAGCAGTGAGCAAGCGCACTCTGCAGCAACATGTCACAGGCATCGTTACCACTAATTAATACTCGCCTTGATTTTTCCTTTATGACTCATTCAGTGTTTTGGTTTTGTTTTCTTTTTTTTAAACTTGAGTTCAACCCATGATTGTGTGTGAAGGGTGGTTATAATATAAAGATCTTTTGTTCAGTTTAACTTTCTTGTATAATTTGTCAGTGTAAGGAGCTTTAAATGTCCAAACATTTGTCCTTTTTCTGGAAAACATTTGATCTGCTGAAAGCCCTTAAACTTCATCCTCAGATTTATGAACCAACACCTTCACAGTTCTGGTTCATAAATCTGTAAAACGTGCACTGCGACAGATCCATAGCCGCCTCACAGGTTAATACTACAGAACGCCTGGATTATTTAAAACAATAAGGCAACATGTGAGGGATCAGATCATTTACTTAAGTGAAAATAAAAATACTAAATAAGGTAAAAATACTTAAATATAGGGGAAAGCCCCCTTTTGGGCGACTGACCCCTTTAATTATGGGTGTGTGTGCAGCTGTGATGTCAGTTTTTAGCACTGGATATAATGATGTGTTGCCCTCTAAGGAGATTATGTATGTATGATAAAGTGAAACTTCTTAACCTTTTATTGTAGTTTAGAGTAGATATGTTTATCCACTACCTGGCTCAGTGTAATGTGTGAGGGTGAGATGACATCAGTTTGATCCCTGTAGGAATCCCGCTCACGTTCGGATCAAAAACGTTTGTGGATGGAAACCATGCCGTGCAATTCTACTCCGACCCTTTGTGGCCACATAAGCGCCTCTTGTTTTTTCTGTGTGTGTGTTTTGAATGCCTCGTCTGTTGGGTGACTTCCGTGGGATTCCAGCAGGCTTGTCACTCAGATTGTTTGTCCTGGGGACGAGATCTGTGTGAGTCCTGTTTCTCTTCCTCTCTCCTCGGGCCTGAGTGCTGATGGAGACCCGCATCCCAGGTGGCCCACACATCAAAACAAGAGGGATCGCGGCTCTTGGTTTTCAGACAAACATCACTCACTTTCTTTGTTGTCTGAGGGACAGGGGGCATGGCGGTTTATCTCCAGAGGATCTCCCACCCCCAACCCCACTATCGCCTTCCAGCAGCCCACTGCCCCATCCCACAGGAGCCACTAAAAGCAAATGTCAGTCAAGGAGAAGGTGTTGCATTCCTTCAAGAGGTCAATTAGTGGTGGCCACTGAAGGATCTGTTGCATGTTTAAGTCAAAATATGGGAAAAATCTTCTTTTCACTTTGTTTCAAACCATGATGACTTGTTTTGAAGGTGACTCCTCCGCCGGCCTTGCTGCATACCTACCGCACACACAGCCACTTCAGGCCACTGTCAGTTATTTAGCACAGAGCGTGATTCACGGTGCACCACATATGAAAGCTATTGCTTTCTCTGCGATGGGGGGGGCCCAGTAGCAGCTCACAGTGTTAGCAGCTCCGACCCATCTGTGCAGGTGATTCCTGCTCCGGCTCTTCCCCTCCAGGCCTATAAGGAGCACTGTGTCTAGGGGACTTTTTATGAGCATGACCTTAACATGCCCGTCTCAAGTGGTCTAGACTCAGCGCTTCGTTTACTAGAGTCCCCGTCCCGCTGATGGCTATCAGACTTTTTGCTTTTTACTAGTGACTTTCTCTTGTCATAACTCTTTGAAGACGGACAGACGTGGCGCTTTGACCATCCTTTTTGTGGACTTTGTAAAATTTACTGTCACAGGTCTGAAAAACAGGGAATAACAAAGAGGAAGGCTCTGACATGCACTGCCGCTCCCTCTCTCTCTGTGTCTCTCTGTGCCTCTGCAGGAGATCAGATGAACATGTGCAGAGTACAGCTGTGGTTTGGCTGCACTCTGAGAAGGTGGTGAAGCCTTCGTGTAGTGCAGATGCCAGCTTAAAATTACTGTCAGCATGAAGCGCAGGCATCAGGAAGGACGGGTCTGAGCACAAGTGGTTAAAGGTTTTCTTTGTTATTTTAACTAACAGAACAAAGAGATATTTACTTCATTCCCTGTGTTTAATTGTAGTTTTTATGAGCCTCTGATAACTCCTAACAAGCCGACGCAGTGAGCGCGCAGCCACAGGTGATTAATCAGTTGCTAATGTGCAGTTAATTATTTTAATAATCGCCTATAAATGTATACATTCTGGTCTGTTTGGTGTGCTGCGTGGCACCGAGCCAAGCTCTGTAGGTGGATTAGCTCATCGAATCCAAACAGTTTACGGGGAAAGCAGCTCCAGTGACGACACTATGTGGGCAGCTCGCAGCTCTCAAAGTACAAACGTTCCATGTGAAAGCAAAAAAAAAAAAAAAGAGAAGAAGTGATCCTTTCACAGGGCAAACTAGTAAACAGGGTTGCCGTGCAGAGAGGGAACACCTGTGTTTTGCCAAACTTCTGGCACGGAGCAGCCTGATCAGAGCCATATTTGGTTGAGCGGGAATTTAATGTTGATGAAACGCGTAGTGACTCACGCAGGAAATCGCAAAGTCAGTCGTAAATAAGATGCCGAGTGAACGGTCAGCAGCAGGAGAAGGTGCTGTGATGATTCAGCTCTGCTTGGGTAAAGCAGGCTGACACAGACACAAACACGGAATAAGCTGCAGCCAGAAATAGTGTTTAAGGTGTTGAGGATTAGGGTTAAATGTCAGCATGGTCAAGTCAGAGACCAGTTTAGATTGGCTTAGAGAGGTTAGCTGGAAGGAGCTCACTCAACGATTGGTCATCTGGCAGCTAGAGCGCTGGGTGTTCCTTTACTGTTACAGTTTGAGAACCTGAACAGCAGCCTCCTCTCTCTCTGACTTTGTTTCCAAACAAACCTGAAAAATATAAAAGGTTGGAAATTTAGACACATTTCATAAATCTGAAAAAGCACAGGCCGCAGATTTATGAAACCTGTTTCAACACCTCCTCAGCTGATGAAGAACAGGACTAAATACCTTCCAGGCTTTACAGCGCTCTTTAACAAGTCGTTGGTTTGACGTGTTTTTTTTGGTTGAGAATCCTGAAAAGTGGCAGCACTTCTCTGTTTACTGTTGTTCTGAGGATTGAGCCTCAATATTCTCTAATGGGATTAACCAGTAGAAGGAAATATGTCTGACTTCACCTGCCAGAACAAAAACCAACTACTGTGAAGAAGACATTGAAATTCAGTCAGACTCTACGCACATGGAGACTTTTATTTCTTAAATTTTATTTATTTCAAAATATTAACATTTCAAATATTGACTCCACTCGACCTGCAGTCAACAGCCTCATGAGTCCACCATTAATATTCATGTATCGATACACAATATTATTCGATTGGCATCATGTATGGTTTCATCAGATTTATTTTTTTTTAAATCACGTCACGTAACATAAAGCAGTCGCTTCTCTTCCTTTGTTCGTTGTAAAAATTTGGAGATAAATCATTTTAACGTCTTCTCACTAAAAATCTAAGTGACGTCATTATAGCTGAATAAAATAAATTTGTCTCTGAACAAACCCACAGAGGAGCCCAGAGCCTGGTAGCTCCATCATCAAAAATAGCTCTACTCTGTCAGATGCGACTAAATGTTACTTTTCTATGAATGCATCATTACACATGACCTATACAACATATAGCAAACTATTGTTTTATATATATATATATATATATATATATATATATATGCAGGCACACAGCACTGATCTAGTTCTTTACATAGTTTCAGGTCATTTATATAATTCATAATATTTCAAACAAATACAACAAAAAAATCTAATACAAATACAAATATAACAAAAAAATCCTCCTGATCATGTCAACAAGCAATCACAAAAACCAACAATCACAATAAACAACAACAAGCGATCAGAATAAACAACAAGCAATCATAAACAACAGGTGATCAGAATAAACAACAACAAGCAATCAGAATAAACAACAACAAGCAATCATAAACAACAACAGGCAATCAGAATAAACAACAACAACAAGCAATCAGAATAAACAAAAACAACAGGCAATCACAATAAACAACAATAATCACAATAAATGTCAAACACATACTGGGCTAATTTTGCATTCTACTCCGTCCGTCTCCTGTTGCTACCCAGCGGACACCACAACCCCACTTCTGAAACCCCCCCACACCACCACCACCACCACCCAACCCCCTGAATCAGCCTGGTTCACATACACAAGATTAAGTAGCAAAAGTGACATCCAAGACCAATCGGGCCACCCAAGAGAACCGCAACCAGCGGAAAGGCTGTCAGAGCCCCCTTTTGCAACATTAATCTTCAAGCCTCTCCTGCACTGCCAACTCACATCTCCTTCAAACGGGACAGGGAGGGTAGAAGACTGAACTTTTCCCTCCCTGAAGGTTTTCTACTCTCCATCAATTAACTCTTTGGGGGACAATTCATCGTCACCCGCCATGTGCCAGACAACTTCAAACACTGGCAAAATGAATTACTTTTCCAGATATTTTTAAAACTTGTCTTCAATTTGGCAACAAGGAGATTAGTGTGGACGTAAGTAAAATTTGTAATCCAGCTAAATGGCTTCTTGAAGACATGTGAGGTAGAAATTACACTGAAGATGATGCTTTAAGGTGATTTATGCCTGAGAAAACTGCTTTCACTTGTCTGTGGAGGGCTGTAGAGACATTTCTATGGCCTGTTCCACCCATTAATGAGATGTTAATGTTCAGCAGTGGAACTTATCATAAATGTCAGAGGGCCATTAAAATAGACGTAGAGGGATCAGTGTGCTAACTCGACTTCTTTAACCACCTCAGCTACGTGTTGTCTTCTTTGCTAACCAAAAGCATTTGATCTCTTTCAGGAGGATACTCTGTGGTGTGTGTGTGTGTGTGGTAGGGGGTTATCCTGACCTTCTGTGGGGGTGGTGTCACATCCAACCTGATAGTGGTGTGAATAGGACAACAGAAAAGATGAATACAGCAATTGATAAATAGCGGAACATGAGTGTGTTATGGTGTGGATGCCTTTAGTCCCCGGAGAGGGCCTTCCTAACCCCAACCTTTTTCTGCCCGAGACCTGAGAAGGGGGATGTCGCGCCATCTAACAGTGTTCCTTTGAAGACACCAACACTGAAGTCAAGCAGCATGCCTCGAATATTTTCTGCTATAGCTTTCAGTTAGACTCTTTGCACATGCCTGGACAAATTTTTTTTTTTTTTTTTTTTTTTTTTTTTTTTTTTAAAGAAGGTGAAATATTAAAATTTTAGTTAACGGACCCAAACCTTTGTTAAATTAATACAGGCAGTTATAATCTATATGATGCTCTGCTGACAAAAATGACCAAAACACACTAAATAAATTACTGTGTATCCATCCGCGGCTAAAAATAGTCCCCAACAAAACCATTATTTACTTCTGCATAAAGTTTTCTTTATGTAAAAATGTAAAGAGATAAGCATGTAGTTTTATTGCCAAAGTGTGAACAGGTTTAAGCAATATATATATATTATATTCTATCAATTTTGTCTAGTTCATGAGGCTGAGCTGCCTGATAAATTGCCTATTTTGATATTAGCAAAGTATTTTATCAGTTAGTTAGCGTTCCACATTAACGACGAGCTGTAGCTTAGCTCTGCAGCTCTGATTGCCTCCTAATGTGCTGTAAAATTTTTCAGTACAATTAAAGGCCAAGACACATTGCAGAAAACAGCTCATACAAAGCAGCTGTAGTGATTGTGTACATATGGAGGCATTATTTAATGAGAGACGCATTTAGCATTTATGTCTAAAAGGATAATGAGTCGTCATCATCGTACAGTCAACCCACATTATAATCTGATCTGTTTCACTGCTGCTGCTGCTTGTTTGGGTTTGTAAGAGGAGGTGGAGTTTAGTGACCTTTAAACTGATTGATTTTTTTTTGCCTTCAGAATGTGTGTGTGTGTGTGTGTGTGTTCTCGCTGTACGAATTGCTTTTACACCTGGCTGATATCCGATCACAACGCAAGTCTGACCACCTCCAACTGTGGTCTGGCTGATCAGTTATCCAGATACAGATCATCATGTGTTAATACCAGATGTAAACACAGCGTGGGCTTTCTGCCAACACTCCAGCACAGCAGAGGAATGCTGTTACACAAGCATTTACAAAGATGCTCCAATAATGATGATTTTACCTTAGTACTGCTGGACAACTTCAGTCTTTTTCCCCTCTTCATGTGATTTCAGATCGACTCCATGATGTTGAGATCTGGACTCTGGAAGGGGGGGCGGACGTCTGCTGCAGGACTCCCCTCATCCTGACATCCCTGAAGGTAGGTCATCTGTCTCCCCCATGCAAAACATGATAAAAGTCAGTCCTAATCTGTGTGTATGCTGTTTTAAGGTAAAAAAAAGATCTTTATGCTCAAATGTTCAGGTGTCATTTAGTCGAACTGATGCTTTACTGAAGTGTGTCCATGTCATTATTGTGTTATTGTAGTAGTACAAACAGTGCACTTTAGCTGAACCTTTTTTTCTTGAGCTTTTGTTTGGATGACCAGAAGTCATCATCAATCTGCTGCAGTCCACACAGTCTACAACACACACAACACACACACACACACACTCAGAGTGAAGCTGGTCCTTGGCTGCAGACTGCCTGGCACAGCTGAGAGCGACCACAGACAGCAGCAATCATTAGGTCATCACGGGCCTAAAAATACGGCTTGCGTGAGTGAGGTGTGTGTGTGTGTGTGTGTGTGTTATTTAGAGAAACTCCATTAACAAATAACGTCTTTGGCAAACGTTCAAACTGCAACTTTCACACCAGGTCTTCTGTCCAGCTGCTGAGTCGAAACAGGATGCAGGGCTCCATAATGGCCTGAATGCTTTCCAGCAGAGTGGAGGAGTTTTGTTTTTTATGACAGGAAGCTGAAGTCTCTTTATAACAGTAAATAAAAACAGATTCAGATTCAGATTTCTCTCCCCGTGGAATACTCCTACAGTTTTCTGACTCTCCTGTCTTTCACGGTTCATCGAGTTCCTTGAAATTATTTGAAAAAAAAAAGTCTTTAGCGCCTCAGAGCCACGTTTCCCTGTCAGCATTATAAAGTTTCAATCCATGATGGAATGAAGTGTAACGGTCTGTGGTGTGTTTCAGCTCAGGCTTTTTTTGTCTTTATTGTATCTTCCAGCTGGTGAGGCCAATTATTACTTAACCCATAAAACAATAAAACACTCTGACACTGTCTGTTAGCGACTGAAGACACTATAAAAGTGTAGTAATGAGCAGGTGCTGCACTGTAGCTGTGGCACACATCACATTTGCCAAATCTCCTCAGCACATATGCGGCAGTGTTGAACAAGTATTGATTGATCGGACTGTGTGTTTATTCCAGATATTTATGTGTGTTGATTTTAAACTAGCAGGCTGATCTTGTTCAGCCAAATGTTTCCCACTGGTTTTGTGCATGTTTCACCCAGAATGAGCTGAATGCTCTTGCAGTAGGATCGTGGCGCAGCATTGATTCTGTTCATATCTGAATCCCCAGGGTTCTGCTCTCCTGTCTGAGGAAGAAATCTCAAACATGGGAGAAGAACCTCAGAGGTCAGACTGAGTCTTTATCTTCTCATTCAGCTGATTTACAGTGTTATGTGCTGCACAAGTGCTCAGTTAAAACTACAGGACAGGCTCTCATTAGGACTTATGTAGTTTTTAAATATTTTAATGTTCATAATGAAACCTCATTAACATGAGGTAACAGCAGAAATCAAGTGCTAAAGTTTGAGGAAGTAAACATTAATTGATTAATTGAACAGTGTTTGTTGTGGCAGCGGTTCTTGTAGTTCACTAAATCCTTTTTTATTTTGAAGAAATTGCAGCAGATTTTAGTGTCTTTTGTCTCTTCATGTAACTTCAGGTCGACTGCCTTCATTTTATCTATCTGTCTAACTATTGTCAGTGTGTCTGGACTTGTTGTCATGGTTACAGATTGAAGTTTGGAAACACATTTATTACATGATGGATATGTATGTGCAGAAAAGGCATATGTACAGTTGAACCTGCTTTCCCACCCTGTTGTGATGGAGGATTTCAGCCGTTCAACAGCTCAGCTCAGGAGTATGTGGGCCAGTACAGGCTGCTGGATGGAAAGTTATGTGCTGGGTGCTGATCTCCTCTTCAGTCCAAAGCATGTGCTGCTGCTTGCAATCCCTGAAAAGCACTTTGTGACACTTGAAAATAGGCTCTATAATTATATTGTTATTGTAATCTATATTTGAAGAAAGAACAGTTGACAGTGGAGCTTCTGGATATTTATTTTATTTAGTGGATTCACTCACAGTGAGAAGGTTCCTGGTTCGATTCTGACTGGGGCCTTCCTGTGTGGAGATTGCACATTCTGAAGAAGGTGTTGACCCGGCCAGTTGTAATTTAGAAACCGGACAAATCTGTGTTATTGTGTGAGTATTTAAAATATCCTTGCTAACATATTTTCCCTGTCAGCACTGGATTTCTCTGTTTCCGTGCCTGTTGGTCTGTTAGGACTGTGACCCTCTAAGCTGATGTTTATGGCTGCTCTGCTCAGAGCCGTTGTATCGGTGACGTTTGCGTTGTAATGATGGTTTCGAACAATGCCACTGCACTGCCATTTTCATTTCACATAATTTATTGTGCTTATAGGCCAAGACGGGTGGAATGCTTTCAACTTTTATGATACAAAGTTGTGCCAAGAGCTGCTTTTTTTCCGAGGGGATTTCAAAGGGGGTGAAAGCAACACATGCTGTCATTCACGTCCTGCTGCTCAGATGGACCATTACGCTCATATCAGATCGGCGCTTTTGATGTGCAGAGTGACGGAGCAAAATAAATAGCGAGCGCAAGGCTGTGAAGGGTTTGCAATGCAGGGAATAATTAACGAAGGTCTATACCAATTAGGCGCCCATGAATGGTGTGTGAATATCAGTGCAGTCACGCAGTTTGGGACTCTGCGCAAAGCAACACTGTTTACTGGACACAAAGACCGTAAACAAGCAGCGGGTGCGCTGCCAAGTGCGAATAGCTGAGCATTTCAGAGGATTTATAGTCCAAATAGATCCAAAGATCTCAAATTCAGAGGAGATGAAGAATTTGATTCGTTTATTGACAGATTTAGATTTTATAAATATGATTAACAGGCCTCAGAATGGAGGCGCGATTCATGCTGAACATACTCACATTAAAAGTAGAATAATATGCCTTCAGCTGGTTCTTTTGAATTAGCAGCAGCAGGAAATCTATTTCCACATTGGCTGCCTTTTCTTTGCCATTCCAGTCGAATTGTTGTGCAAAACAATCTATTTAAGACGTCATGTTGGACTTATTAACAGGAAATATTAACAAGCATTTTATAGACAAAACAATCAATTTATAAATGAAAAAAAACTGGCATACGTTTTGTTATGGCTGTGGTTGGTTTTAAGTGATTTTATAGCTCCAATACTTCCGGATAGAAAGCACCAAAGAAATCCAAATGGAGGTTTGCGTTTCAGGTCTCAGTAAGAGGGTTGTAAAGAGGGTAACATTTCGGAATAATGCTCATAAAAGACAAGGTAACCTCACTGCCCAGATGTTGTTCCACGCTCCTATTTAAATTCCAGTTGTGCAGCTCTCCAAACACTGAAACAATTTGGGTAAGAGGATAGAAACAAACACTCACACAGGAAAAATGTCCCTGTGTTTAAACCGGTCCTAACAGTAATAATATGTTCCTCTTTTGTTTTGCTAGTTCACAACAACACTTCATTAATCCAGTTGACTAAATTAGGTAGTCAGTAATGAGGTGAATGTTTGAAGAATAAAAGCGATAATGACCCAAATGTTTGGTTTACACATATATAATTATGCATTTATTGACAAGAATGATACAGGTCTGCTGTGGGACACGCAGAGGTCAGGCCCACTAACAGATGGGTGTTTACTTAGCGGACCTCCTGGTCCTCTTGTCCCAGGAGAAGTTTGCCCCGTAGGACTTCACCCGGGGCTTTGAGGTCCTCTTCTCTGTTATGTCGTAGCTCCAACCTGAGGGGCAAACATGAGAGTAAGTGATGAGGCCACGAACATCACGTATGTGCACTTTGGATGAGTTCCAACCACAATGAGGTGTTTTGTAGACCTCAACAGGCTGTGTGTAGTCAGAGCGGCTAATCGCTTTCATGGTGCAATAAACAGAGTAAGCCAGTTTCCTCTGCTTAGTTTCAACAAACCTTCCCAGATGGTTTGGTTCTCCGAGTCAAAGTGAACTCAGTGCTGTGAGACAGAAAACCAACCCATCCATCTTTAACTAGAACAGGCCTGCGTTTGGTCGCCTAATCGTCTGTTAGCCCCGTCAGTATTCTGCTAATGCTGCATTGTTTGCTGTGATGCTCTCTACTTTGTCATCTGGCATTTTAACTGGTGCTTTAATGTCATCTCCCCTTGTCTGCCTTTGTGAGACATGGCAAGGGCGAGAGTTTGTGTTCAAGGATCTCAAGACTGAGCCGAGAAGATTATTTCTTCTAACAACCTGTGGATAGAGTTTAGATCACTTCGGAAAATCAGACCTTGTTTTCAGTTATCAACAGAGTAGGAAGCACAGCAAGGTGGCACAAGATGCTCATGTATGTAATATCACAGGGTTAATTAATTAAATTAAGAAACCGTTATTAGTCCCACAATGGGGAAATTGCTTAAGGCAGCCATACACCAGTGAGTACACTGGAGGCTATGGGGGGAAAGTGCCTTGCCCAAGGACACACAACAGTGACTGGGACTGAGTTGGGATCGAACCACCAACCTTCTAGTTATTGGACAACCCTGCTATACCACTGAGCTACTGCTGCCCACATGTCCTTACATAATATAAACATGTATATGTCGACAAATCCGCCTTATTGTTTTGGTTTTTTAGGAGTGTGCCATTAACGCACCAGCAGAACGCCTCACCTACCTACACTTCCAGGCCAGAGAGAGAATTACTGTCATGTTTATCCGCTCTGATCAGCAGAGATGTAAAGACTGCTGCAGTCATCTGACCCAGAATTAAATGCTCATTGGCTCATTGTACCTTTCTCATTGCAGAAAATGATGCATGCCATTACTTTGTGATGTGATGTTCTTATTTTAAATAAAGCTTTAAAGATTCTGACCGTTTTTCTCAGCGAAAGCGATCGCATCTTCCTTGGAGGAAAACGTGAGCATCATGTTGGACAGTGGATCACCCCTGAAAACACAAAGACAAAGAACCGTTGGTAACACAACTGCAGGAAAACATCAGAACTTCTATCCAAATAATTTCATCTTTTGTGCTGCAGGAAGTGACGGGACTTACGTTGAGGCCCAGCCCATCAGAGGGTTCTCCCAGCGCTCTCTGGTGTCAAAGTCCATCTTCCACTTCTTGGTGCTGTTGCTGCCAGACTGCATTGCCGACTTGGTGGGCACAAAGATGCGAACCGTGCGAGTTTTAGTGTGCTCCTCTGGGACCCCCGTCACCGTGGTGATGTCCTACGGGACAGACAGAAGTGAAACATCCGTTCAGACCAGACAACGAGCCCACGATTAAGAGGATTGAAATAAGCAGTCAAATCCATGCTACCATGTGAATGGCAATAACAAAATGCCAAACAATCATGGCTGCCAGCAGTTTTCCAGAACCGTTTTCTCTCTTAAAGGAAAACAAAAATGACGTTGATGAAGGTTAAGGTTTCAAAAATAAATCCTTATGGTCAACTTGTGCTTAATGTCAGAAAAACAGGGTCAGGAAAACCTTCGATGGCAATAAAAGCTTTTTATGTAATCACCTGATTTATGTCTCATATTCTTGCTCTTCACATCGATCTGCTGAGATTTATTTTCACTTGTAAACGTTGGGGTTTAAAAAAAAAAAAAAAAAGCTCTTCAATGTCAAAAAACTATAAAACATCAACAATCCCCGTTTTATAGGCACTGTAAAACAAACGAAAAGTTTGGATTGTACTTTTATTGTTTCTGTGATCTGATGGCACTTCTGTCTGCCAGCACAACTGTGAACAACCTGCCAGAATCCTATTTTTTTTTTTATTATTTTTTAATATCTTGCTAGTAAATGTCCAATATTATTTAATAGTGCTGATTACTTTTCTGGGGCAACAGTTCAATATTTCACATCTTTAGTACAAAATAAATAACGGCATCGTAAAAACACAAGAAGAAGCCAGGAGGGGACTGTGCCACTAAGTGAGATAAGTGTGTTGGCACACTAAATGATCATGATCACTCCTCAGATCAAATCTATCAGTGTTACTGACAATTGACCAATCAGACTGCAGTTTTCTAACAAACTACCTACCATACTATGTTTACAATAGATTAAAGTAGGCTTGAGCCATCAAACGATAAAGATAACTGTTGCAAAATAACTTTTCCTTTGGTCAAAAACATCGTTAAAAAGAACTCTTTCCAACCATGTCGAACATGAAAAGCCAATGATAACAAGAGTGCTATGCTGAACCAATCATATGGCTGGAATAAAACTACAGCCAAGTCAGGTTAGGCTGAGACACACAGTACAGATCGTAGGAGGAGCAGCCAACAGCAGCACATGTGCTAAAGCTTACCGCCGCTGTGCACACCAGTGCGTCGGGAGCAAGATAAAAGAGAAAAATGTTCACAAAAACTCAAGTGACAGCGAAAGACAAGGAGATAAAAGAGGTCTGAGGAATCCAGTAGCAGAGCATGTCCACAGGAGTGCTGAGGTTACTACGCTGTACAGACTGATGCTAGCCCGCACTGACTGCATGTCCATGACAATCCTAACACCGACTCCCTTCCTCCAGAAAATCATGTATGGTGTGTACCTTTACACACAAGTCTGCTTGATAGCTGATACACCTTTTGTCACATCTACACGTATGCATGGGCCCTGTCTGCAAAGACGCCAGCTGTACATACACTGGAAACCCGAAACACTACTTGCATACGTGCTGCTTGTCTTTAAAAGAATATAAATGTGCAGGCACAGTTGTCATTGCACATACTTGGAACACCTCTTCTCAGTAGACTCCAGTGAGCTTTAGTAGTACAACAACAACAACTACACATCTGCACGAGAGTATAATCCCAGTCTAAGCGTACTAAAGTCAGACAAAGCTCAGCTCACTTCAGGCTGCAGTATGAAAGGAGTCGGAGAAGTAAAGCGAAAACATATCATCACAGCCTTCTCTTTGCTGTAATTTATACTGTTTTCGCAGTCTGGTTGATGAAATTAATGCCTGATACATGTGATGATTTATTCCAGACCATCAGAAAGTAGGCCAGTGCTGCAATTGCAGGAGGAGGGGCCCGTGGGCATACTAAATGCATATTCCTGGGCGACTGGAGCCCCTTCAAACTCCTATCAAGGATCTGGTCCAATTCTTAAGGGAATTAGCAAACAAGCAAAGGGAATTCTGCGACAAAACACAGACGAACCTCCCAGCACGCAGGCAGCAGCCACCCAAGACTGAGGGCTCTCCAGGGAGCGCTCCTTTCAATACAAGAATTTTACACATTTCAATGGCCATTACAACTTCAAAGAATCAAATTTTCATCATTGTCTGTCATCTGCCTGTTGATTTGTAGAAAGGGGGTCATTTTGCGTGAACTCCACACAAAAGCCCGCCTTTCCTTTGGCAAAGGAGCTTCCAATGGTATTTAAGCCCAGTAAATTACAGGTCCGACTGCTGAGCGACTGTGTGTTTCGGTGAAACGTTTTCTTGCCATGCTAAGAGGCAAAGACCAGACTGAATTTAATCATAAACAAGATCTACACATTGAAAAGATTGTTAAAATGAAAGGGAACTGACGAACAAAAGGGGGAAAAAACTTCACAAGTGCTCGGTAATTATTTCCGGCTGCCCTATCTACTTAACCTTAACAATTCCTTTCTTGTCAAAAGAGGAAGAAAACATGTTCTCTTCACCCAAAGGGGGTAATGGTTCATGACACAATAACACACAAGACAGTGTTAAACCGCAACAAAATGAGATGCCAGTCTTTTTTCCTCTATCTCAGTCCGGTCAGCAGAAACGTTGCTTTCTGCAGGATAGTGGTTTTGTTTGTTTTTAAAACAGAAAATATTAAAATCTGTACACAAGAAGAAAAAAAAACTTCCTAGAAGTTTTGGACAAAAAAAAACATGAACCAGTAAAATGCTTTGTGCATGTAAAAAAAAAACTAATCTTGTACATAAAGACACTCTAAGTTGAGGTGAATCAGATTTGCAGTAAGAAACGTTAAGCATTCTGTGGTCTGGTCTGTTGTGGGGGTTAGATGCATGAAAATCCCTCTCTGAGACGCATTAGAAATTACACCCCTGGGATTAGCAGACCAGACTATGGTTACGCGTATGTACGTTACATAAACCATAACTGACACATGAGGCCCACATATGGCAAATTGGTGCAATAATTTGTACAGATGTAGCAGAACTTAAATCATATCTTTAGGCGTGGATGAGCACAAAAGATCCTTCATGAATGAGGGAGGATGTGTCAAAACAAAAGCTCTGCCAAATCACTGAAAACACTCTGCTCATTATTTGGCATTGTCTGCAAAAATACGAGTCTAGACTTCTATGATACTTGCATGCATAACACTGAAAGCTAGGAGGGTTATCGGCATAACAGGCTCGCCCACAATACCCATATACACAAAGGGAATGATTGTGGCTGGAATGTGGTGTGTTCCCAGGAAGACTAGAGAGGGCCATCACAAAAGGAAAACCCACACGGTGGGCACTTTTTCTTCTGCCACGTACAGGAAGCGAAATGAGAACTATCAAGTTTGACACTATTCACAGGGCCTTCACGGGGCCCTACAATACCTGGCTGGGCAGACAGAATGCCGAGCTTAAGAAAGGGGGGAAAACGGCTGGCAAAGTCTCCGTCACGTGAAAGCGTGTCGATATTTCTGACACCTCCAGGCTACGTGCCAAATAAAGAGCATAGGGGCTTGTCGCTGTGGGGCCGCTGGGCCCACCAGAATGCTGAAAGCTGGTAGCCCTAATGCTCCAGCAGAGACCTGGGATGGGAGATTTCTGTGTTAACAACAAAGAAATCTCAATGTGCTGGAGTTTGGAAAAAGTGAAGGAAATAACGAGACATCAAAAAGAAGCATAAGAGCCTCAAGAACGTCGTTTTCCTTCTGCGCTAAAAACAAGTCCACACCAAGTAACAGAACGTTTATCAGATGCCAACAGCAGTTTATAAAACTGAGCCTTTAAAATGATCTTTTAGATGCAGAAGTAAGAGGTTTCATTTCACAGATGTGTCTGCTTTCACCCAAACATGTCAAAATTATTGTCTTATCCTTGTTTTCTATCTATCCATCTATGGAAAACATCCGTACACGACAACGTCCTGCGTGACCCGCTGGAGAAGTGGACGTGGGCAACTCCACGTCTGTAAGTGTTCTCCCAGCCATCGCTGTATCATTCAACACATCTTGTCGGTTTCAGATGGTTTGCACGTGAATGTCTACGTTTCCTGCAGTTCATTTTCAGTAGTTTATACAAAGGAATATTAAACCTGGTCTTGCCTGCTCAGGGATATAAAATATGGTCTCCGTATTCTTCCTGATATCATTTGCAGATCTCCTTCTTTGAGAATGTTTTTGGTATGTATTCCATTTCTGTGAAGGGTCTTTGAGAACAAATGTCATATAACCAAATCAATGGTTTGCCGTTAGGGAAATATGAAAATGTTCAAGTAGATAATACAAGCATTCCTCTTGTTTTTTTTAAGCAGCCAGTTCTATTTTGATGAAAATATCTACTGCCTGAAGAGCTTTGAATAGTGCTTCACACTGTGGAGCGTCCTGGGGTTTGGCCAAATGTAGACAAGGACTTGAAAAGAAGGGAGTATGAGTACCTCGACTTCTGAACACACTACTGTTCATTCACTTATGGAACCAAATAGCCCTGTCTTTACCACTCCATCACTGGATACTCCCTATGTGCCTATTTAGAAAAAAAAAAGGCCGTAATTTTAAACATAATATAAACCATAAAAAGGAAATTCACATCTGTTCTTATAATGATCCTGGACGACTCAATTATTAGGTATGAAAACGATCCACTCTCCAGTAAACCAAAGAGGTAAGGATATGTGAAAACATGCACTAACTCGACTGACACTAACAGCTGAACTGGGCTAAGGGACTATTTGCTACTTTCTCAAATGGTAGTGGGGCACTTTTGGAAGTAAACATTTGGAAGTAAATTGTACGAGTTAATTTTTGGCCGTTTACAACAGGGAAATTGTGCCTCTCTGGTCTAAACACATTGTTACTGCTGTCTCATCTTTAGGTCTTGTGGGTGTATACAGAGGTACACAGTGCATTTTCCTGTTAGCACAGTAACCAAACAAATAAGTAAAGGTTGTCTGCGCGTGAACATTTCAATACCAGCTTTTCTGAGACACCGTAACAGCCCTGGTTTGAGTACAGTCCAGCCTATCGTAGCACAAACACCTGTATGACAAAACTGCAAAGCAGACAGGTCGCAAGGTCAACCGAGCTAAATCATGTTGCATCAGCATGTGCTGAAAGCCCAAACACATCACCCGTAACCCCCCCACTGTCCGAGCCCCACAGCCAGACCAAGAGCCTCACTCATCAGCTTCCGCCAGTTCCTACCTTCAGCTGCCTTTGAAGTGAAGAAGAAAAAAAAAACATGCCAATTACTGATTGGACATCTCTTAATAGAAGCAAATATTATGTTGCTGGCTCATATGTGGGAGTGGTTCAACACCAGAGAACGAGAAGCAGCTGGTATGAGGTTCATCTCAAATCTCACATTACAAATACCGGTGAGGATCGGAAGGAGAGGACAGAGGAAGGGTCATTTTTGAGCATGCTGGATGCAGACACGCTCGTTTGTTTGTGTGTGCATCTCAAATGTCATTTTATAGGCAAAGCAATATATAAACAACCCGGAAATAGGAGGATTTAACAAGATATGTAGCTTTTCTCTGTACATCAAAGCTCAAAAGCAGTAAGTTTTGAATTAAAACCTAATATACATCTATACGTCTACTAAACATCCCTTCAATTTGTTTATTTTTGTTTCAATCTTCTTGTGCAGATTATGCAACCCAAATTATTTTAAGAAGTTATTTTGATTGGTTCTAAATCACACTTGTGACACAGAAACTAGTTTGCAGCATTGGAAGGAGAGCTGTTGGCTTGCAACTAATGAATAAATAGAAGCTGTAGGCAGACAGAAGTAGCAAGTCCTTTTTTATCCAATCTGCAAACACAACACTTAACAGCTAGACAGTTCCTAAAACTACCCTGGCGCTGACAGGGCTGAGGAGTCCTCTTAAGCGGCTTAGTCTCTATGCAAGAGAGTGTTAATGAATGAAATACTATTTAGTGGATGATACATAATAAACCCACTTGTCTGGCACTCTTTAAAGACCAACATCCTCTGACCCACTACTCCAAACTTGAGCTGAGGGTTTTTTTCTTTTGCATAAGCGCCATAAGAGAGGACAACTAGACAAAACAGACACTTAGGTTGTCTATGTGCAAGGAAGAGAGGAAGGGTGGGAGAGGAGGAGGAGGAGGATGATGGGGGGGTGAATGTGGTATGCTACACTGTAGGTCACTGTGTCTGAGGCGAGACAAGCTTAGAGAATACTCACCCATGTACAGCAGACTTACTTAAACCACTTGTGCTAAAAACATCCCAACGACCGAGCAGGGATAAGGAATATTTTACAGTGATGGATAATCCTTGTCGTCCAGAATTTCCAAATATAAAGTCATAGTGGCTGAGCCTGGACAATCTCAAAACCCTCAGAGTTATTCTTTATCAGTGAGTCTGTCAGTCAAGATAAATTGTGACTGTCAGACGCAGGATCTTTCAATGTGATTTCAATTTAGGACTTTAAAAACAACCAACAACAGGCCTTTAGACTCAACTACCTTACCGCAATCAGAGCCCACATCTTTCGTCCAGATGTGATGTCACTTGCCAAGCGAGCGCTGTGCTCTAAAATTTGCAAGAAACCAAAGATTTCACATTAGCAAACCTAATATACCAAGCATCAAATGGGCCTACCAATTTAATACTCTCTTCCTCTCTCCGTCTTCCTCCCTCCTTTTCCCTCAATTCCCTGCAGTCTAATAACTGTCCTCCTCTGTCTCGTAAAACCCTAGTGCCTTTAGAGAACTCTATAACAAGGCTTCACAAGCGCTTTAAGATTATGGTGTTGTCTTTATGTGTAGAGAGGGAGCACACTTGGCCATGGCTGAAGTAGGAGTAGAAGTTCAGACACTTCGGCATAAGTGGGAGATATTGTATTGCATATTGAAGCAGCTGTTATGGTTATAACCGCAGTTGTTTCTGCAAAGGGCCACAGAGTGAAGCAAAAGGCCTGACTCTAATTGACTGGAGGTCACAGACATTCCGTGTAAAGCTGTGTATCAGTGGCCAGCCAGCCAGATCCTGGGAGCTGCCCAGCATGCTTAATCAAACACTAATTACTAACAAAAGCAGGTCGGCACGGCCACTCTAGGGTATGGCTTCGGGCACTGGAGCTCCATCACGCAGGTCTTTTTTATCTGAGAGTCTAACGGTGGCCTCAAAGGGTTTCTCATAAAAAAAGAAAGTGCAGACTCTTAAGCTCTAAAACTGTTACTTCAATTATTAAGCTCTATATTTTCAAATAAAATTGATTAATGGCACTTCACTGACAAAACCTATTCTTTCTATCTATAACCTGAAAAGCTGTTCTCTTTCCTTCAGCGAATACGTTCCAATTTTTGACCTGCCGGACGCCCTTCATAGCCTAAATTTGTCTGTAATGGAGATGGCAAGACAAACTGTAGAGACGCAAGTTCCTGTGAGCTTTGCATTTTTTGGACAGACGAGAACAAAGGACAAGATAATGAGTGTCGCACAAACATTCAGACACCGTTTTTTGGAGCGAATTCAAAATATCATTTGCCAGGCCAAAATGCAACCTCATCTAAATGAGGGTATTCAGAAAGGTCCACCACACAACCAACAGCACACCACCGCTCGTTGTGTAGTTGTGTGTTGGCAGAGAGAGACAGCGTGCAAACCCCGCATAACCTCTCGGCGGATCGAGATCTTTGTTTGATTGGTTGGACCAGAAAGCAATTCACACTTATTGGAAGCCTGATGAATGACTTGCGTGCTGACATACGCTGAATGCCCAAGAGGGAGAGTGCTCTCATTGCCCTCTTGCATGTGAGACGGGACCACTGTACTGTAAACAGCTGAGGGCCTCTCTCTTTGGCCTGTCTGGGTGAGCATTAGAGTACTTCCCGCCGTCGCCAGCAACAGCATGCCACAAAGGAACCTCTGTGGCCGACAACACTGAAGTGGCCACTGTCTTTTTCGTGAGTCTCAGGGTGTCTCACAAACTTTTTTCCATGCAAGCTTCTTTTCTTTCACCCTCCCCTCCTCCCCATTTTTTAGAGGCCCTCTTTTTTTTCCTCTTCTCTGCTGTTCTTCTCTGTGGCCCCTACTGAGAGGACAGAGACAGACACTCCGCCCAGCCAAAGGTTTGTCTGCCAGTATGGCCAGCTTTGGTCTGGGACAAAAGCACACTGACGCTGCCCACACTGCCCTCCCAACCCCCCCCCCCCCCCCCAAAAAACAAGTCCACAACAGACTCCCACATCCCCTCCAAACTCCCTCTTTCTCCGTTATCTTCCATCTTTTTCGCCTTTTAATGACAAGACATCATCTTCAAAGACTTTGCTTCATAAAGCTGGTACACTGCTAACCTTGGGCCTCAAATGCTTGTCACTGTTTAGGCTGTGCTTTAACGCTTATTGAAAGGAGGACCCTATGTGGTAAGAGGCTGTAAGCTATAACGTTAACCACAGCTGTACAATACAATGTACAATAAATGAACCTGTACAATCACTGCTGAGTTACCTGTTGCCTTTTAAACTTGCGCTAATTACATGCTTTCAAGTGGCACCTGCTTTTAAAAAAAATGTGACAAAGTGTTCACAAAAAGCCAGAGATGCTAAATTGTACAATCTATTTACAATCTAATCGATTTATACTCACTTAAATAATGAGATAACAGAGCCACGGGTATCAGGTCTAAGTGAAACTAAGCCTGTCTAAGATGACACCTTAATTTATAACATTTTATTTACAGTGGCAAATAACTCTAAACTAAACTAAAGAAGAAAATCAGCCTAAACAAAGAATTCTTCACCACCTAATATTTGTCAGACCTGCAGGTAACATGCCACTGGTTTCCTGTGTGCATGTACACACTAAATCAAATTAGCTATATCTCAAAATGCAAAAGCAACAAATTAATTCTGTCCTCATATTGTGGGCTATAAAAATGGTGAAAAAAACTGGTACAAACAGAGGGGCCTTCAGAGTGGTGTGGTACAAAGGAGCAATGCTAATGTGATAGCACTTGGATTATATTTAGAGGACAGCACTGAACAAATGTCTAAAAATTACAGAATAGACAACATAAAGTAAAAGTAAAGTATCTGCACTTGTTGATGCTGACTTCCTAAACTAGTATATTTAAATAAATGCAAAACTTAGCAGCATCGAACATGATCATGCTTTCATTTTCCACTCAAGATATGTGACAGATGTAGTAGCTTCTTTAATAACTGTGAGGATTACCAATTAATATGAGCTGTGAGCATGGACAGAACTGCCAATGATAACATTTGCCATTACTATCATATCGTTACAAAAGTCTGCATGTCTAGGTACAAATTCATTTTGGCAGCAGCCTAGGTTTTTGAAAACTTTTTTTTCAGAAAAGTAATTGGAAAACATTACATGTGACAATTAACAGTCCATGCATCACGTTGACCAGGGAGGGATTCTTACCAATTTCTCATCAACTGTAATAAGTTGTGTGTCTTGTCCTGGTTTCTCTGCCAACCTTGATGCTGACGTGCTTGTAGACCTGAAAACCATTAGATATTATACACACAGCACAAACCGCACAATGAACACAAACTGACAAAGAAGTAAATTACACAAACGAGTTCTGCCTGACCATCTTTAAGACAGCAGTGCTGTGAAGACACAGGGAAAAGTATGTGACAAGGAGGGAATCCCCTCAGCCCCGCCACATATTAGTTCTGTCTGGTGAATTTCTGGCAGGCACTTGCTCTCATCCTAATGACAGGACGTGCTTAATGTTGGCTGTGGTCAACTGTCAGGCGAGGACTGTGTGGCTCTTTGTGAAAGTGCAGCCTTGTCCTGTCACAAAACAGCACTGAGCCACCACAACTCTGCCAGAGGAGAGTACATTCCAGATAGATAATCAGATTTTTATATTTGTCTGAAGTGCATGAAGGACCTCCACTGCCATGTCAGGTCTCAAATTTCAATTAAGACAGAGACCAGATGCTATAAATTTGTGATCCAACATATTATTTGGTGTCAGCGCAATAAATAATAGAAATGTACCCATTACCCAGACATAAGGTAAATGCTTGGAGTTTGTGCCTTCCCAAGTATTTTTTCACATTTACTTGACAAAGCAATTACACATGGTCAACAAAGAATTGATAAATCTAATAATAATTAAACTTTTTAGTTCAAGCCTCAGCTATATTACAAATTATCATAAAGCAACACTTTAAAACTGTTAAACTAGCAAGCTGCTTCTTTCCTAAAGTAATATACTTATGGTATGTAATTCAAGGTATTGATTTCTTTTCATCTTTTTCATCATTAATTCACTGTTAGGCCATGAAACTAATTTCTTATTTTGGCCATAAAATATGTTTTTGTAAGCGTTTTCTATAACGTTTACAATAGCACTATTTTATGTGTAATAAGAGCATAATTAACAGTTTCTGACAAGCCTGCCTGTAACGTAACCTAACTTTAAAACACTGGGTGCACATACTATACGCACTATAACACATATAGTACAGATGTGTTTGTTACTGACAGTGTGCATTGTGTCTAAACATAAAAAGTACACATGTGCTATCGTGATCCTAACTGTTAGCGTTCTTGCAGCAGGTTTGCCCTAGACTGTAAGGTTAGCTAGGTAAATACAATCTTTAAAATTTGCCTTTCCAATTAGGTCACTTATTAGATCAAGTTCCCCGTCCTGCAGATAATTAGTACTGGTACGTAGCACGTGTTGTGCAGAGCAGTGAGAATCGGTTAATTGTGTTAGCTTTTAAATTGGTTTCTAGCTCAATCTAGCATTAACAAATTAGCTGGCTAGCCGAGTGCTGTAAGGACAGTGACGTTATCTAATAACCTCCTCAATATAAAGCCTACAAGTGCAAGCGAGGGGGTTTTAATATGTGTAAACTCGAATATTACGCTCGACAACGTCCGAAATATTTTAGCATGTTTAATAAACTTGCGCACGAACCCCTAATTAGCTAACCGTCATGTGTTAGCCTCACACTAGGCCTCTTCGCTTTTTGTCGACTTCGGAGTTAAACAATGAAGACAAACTCAACTCATAACACGAACGCACGTAAAACGAATAAACAATGTTTATATAATTACCTGATAGGATTCAAGAATATTCTAGAGGCTGCATTAATCGCAGAAAAACGTCCCAAGCCGAGAAGTGACATTGAGGACGCCATGTTTGTTGTCAACAATGACGTACGGAAAGCGCAAAGGAACAAACAGTACAAGCAGCTGAAGGAGACAGCTGGTGGATGAAGGACCGGTGCCAAAATACTTTACAGGGACGTATCACGTACAGAAAGACATGTCCAGACACATCAAGCATATATTTACACCGCGGATATTAGTTTCATATGATGATGATGATGATGATGATAATAGTATTTAAGGGTATTTATACCCTACGTTTTGAATGTACCTCCCCCATGTTTACCCATTTAAAGATCAAAATGGTTTAATATGTAGAAATATGAATTTGGTGTGGTTCAAACGTATAATTTATCCTAAAATTCAGATACTTATAGTCATTTGTATATTCAGTAAGGTGTTTTTTTTAAGACAGGCAGTGTCACAGGTATATAATATGGACAAAAGCTATATATATATATATAGGCACATTTTCTTTGCTGTTATTTTGATTCAAATTATAATTTAGGTTTAATTAATTAGTAAATCTCTTCTGTGGTTATTTAGGCTAATCAAAAGTATAATTAAAGACTGTATAATATTGATAGCCAAAACCACAAAAGCATAAAGTTAACATATTATGGTAAATGCTAATGCTAATACTGCATAATAAAAATATAATAGGCTACATGCACATCGTGATGTGTTTTCTTTCTTTCATTTTTTTTTGTTTTACAAATAGACAGCGAGTCAGAAAAGTATAAGGAAAAAAACTTTTATTGTTTCACTCTTCATATCTGTACAAATACCATCAAACTTTGTATGTACATATGACATTTACATAAAAAATACAAAACTATATATTCATTCAACAGAATTTTGTATTTCTCTTGTGATGTTTGAAAATAAAAATGCATTCTGAGAGGAAAAAAAAAACAAAACCAACCAAAAAAAAAAGTGAAGAAGAAGAAGTCTGATATAGTGTGGAGTACTGCAGTACGATAGTCCTACTTTAGCTCTGTGAGAGCAATATGGAGCACATTGGCAAGAAGACAGCTCACAAATGTTAATGGCACATTGTTTCCAAAATAATCAAGTATCATCCAAAAAACCTACCTCTCTGCTCTAATGTGGAGAAACAAAAAATAAATGCTATGGAATTACAACTAAACTCTGTTTACATGTGGAAACACATCTATAAAGGGCTAAAACTGGAGCGAAACCTAAAAAAAATCTAATAAAATAAGAAAAGAAAAAAAAACAAATGGCTCTTTTTTTTCTTTTCTATTTCATCACTGCTGTGTTGCACCTTTTAACAGTGCATCTTTTGCAAAAAAACAAAAACAAAAAACAAAAAAAAACCATTGAGAGAATCCCTTTGGTCAGTTATTATAGTTGTAAACAAACCAGAAACACTTCTGTACATAAAATGATTGATATATTCCCAATAAATAAACACACAGCCTAAACATGCATTTACGTATGTGTGACATAAACATCTGTGATAGAGATTTGACAGAAACAAGCAGATTTGTACAGCTCAGGGAATGCAATTTACAGCTTGTAGAGGACTTATACTTACACGGTAACATGACAAATAAATAACACTGTTTTTCTTTGGACAAATATATTTCTTCATGATAAAAAAAAGAAAGTAAAAGGGACAACAACAACAACAACAACAACAACAAAAAGGGGGGGAGGGGGGAAATGAGTGGTAACACAATATATCATGGTAGATGATAGCCTGACAATGTAAATGTATAAATTATAAAACACAACAAAAAAAAGTATAAATAAACATCTAGCAGACTGAACTATATGTATACTTCCTTTTTCTTTAAAAAATAAATAAGCATACACATAATGTACAGTATGGACATGATTCCTTGCCCTACGACTGATCCCCTAGTGATGGGGGGGGGGGGGGGCCTATCCATCCAGTATAGAAGATAAATGGACATAGGCCATGTAGTCTGAGTCCTCATCTTCCTCATCCTCCTCCTGGTCTTCTGTAATGGCTATATGGGAGAATATATGGTAGCTGTTGTATGAATATGGACCACAACAGCGCAGAATAATGTCAAAATAAAAAACTCACAATAAAGCCACTGGCACACAGCCTCCTTTTTGTTTTTCTGTATGTGTGTGTGTGTGTGTGTGTGTGTTTGTTAGTGTGTGTGTGTGTGAGAGAGAGACAACAGCTAGAACAATTACTGTGGCATCCCCAATTACACAATGTCCTTTTACATAAGCAACATGAGAAAACAGAGGGATGATGGGAAGAGGGAGGAGGAGGAGGGGGGGCAACACACAAGGTGGGTTAAGAGGGAGGGGGGGGGAGGAGGGGGAGGCTGGGTGGTGGGGTTCAGGGGCACTGATGGTTCCAGTGGCTCGGGTCTCTTTTGATCAGAATCCTGAAAGCAGACACACACACACACACACACACACACACACACAGAAAAGTGCTCTTGTGTTCTTTTCTTTTCTGTGATTATTATTTTAGCTTCTGGCTCAAACGTACAGGGAGGGAGGACTCTGTGTCACAGCCTGGCCTTAGAGCGAGCAGGGCAGAGATCATCAACACAGTTCTGAGGTATTTTCTTTTTCCTTTTTTTTTTTTTTTTACAGAGGAGATTTACATCAGACACATTAAAAAAAAAAAAAGCACACAAGCGAGCGCGAGAGTGACACTACAAAAAAAATAAAAAAGAAAAGCAAAAAAAAAAAAAAAAGCAGGCAGTCCCTCATTAATCCAAAATGGATTCGTATAGTTTCTGATTCTGGTAGACAACACATTTCACTGATGATTTTCTGCTCTGTAATGAGAGTGTGGTTCTACAAGCCTATGCTCATCCTGCACACTGTAAAGTATCACATTTAGATTTAGCTCATGAGGTGATCATAAAGTTGGTCCCTTGGATTCCATTGCATACCGTAGGCACATCATATTAGGAGAAAGACACACAGACGTTCTCCTAACTAACAAACTTGGAATGTAAATCTGGTACTTCCTTCAGGCTATTGTTCAATTTGACTTTTTTTTTTTTTCTTCCAGATTTGTGGCTCACGCTGGTCTACTGATTAGGTATAGTCTACACATGAATATCAAATCCATCATCACTAACATGGCACCAATGTTACAATCACCTTATGTACATCATGTGAGTATATTTAAATGTTTTCTTATTGACATGTTGGCAGTGTGTGGTGTATGTCACAAGAGGCAGTGCATTTTTTTTTTTTGAATTGATTGATTACAGCCAAACGCAACAAAAAAAGGGGGGGAAATAAACACAAATACACCATTACCAGGAAATTAGCAATGTGTCCATGGAAATTACAAGCTGTAAAGATATGACCATTATCATGAGAATAAATGATTAAAAAAAAATACTGCATGATTTTTAAGGCAACCTGCTCCTGCAGGTCACTAGCATGACTACTTTTAAATATCAGGATTGTTCCACTGCAAACATAATAAGTCTTCTCTATTATTAGTTTAATGAAGTTAGCTTGTTTTTCTCAGGCTCTTAGAGTCTGCTGACATTTTCATCATGTCATCTTTCCATCAACTTGTTTTGCAGAAGATTAAAAAAAAAAAAAAAGTAAAATTAAACAAAAACAAAACAAGAACACAAGAACAAACGCCAGCGACAAAGACAATGTCATGCATGTTCTTCCATTCCAAGTCCTTTCTGCTTGCTTAAGCTGTGCTTGGTGATCTGGGCCGGGGTGGGAGCTTTGGGGGGAAAGTTGGGGTGGGGGGTGGGGGGGCATGTTCAGGGGAGGGTTTTTGTTTGGAAAGCAACATGGAATATTGTCTTTTGCTTGGAGAAGGGAGGGTGATGTTTTGTTTCTTGTTTTTTTTTCTCTCTTTTTTTTTTGTATTTTGCTTTTGTCGTTTACTTACAGTTGCAAGATCCTGAGTGCTTGACTTCCAGCAGCACCCCCGTAGAACAAGCAGCTTGCTTCATGGCACATTCACTGGGATATGTGGTGTTGTCGCTGGCGCACACTGCCTCATCTGTCCTACTCTCCGGACAGGTCTCATCGCACAGTGAACAACGGCCCCGGCCCATGCGAGCATCCCACAGACACTTCTTCCCCACGCTGCACTGAATATCCTCACATGACTTGGCCTCTACAAGACAAGAGAAGAAAATCAGCACAATTTAAATCAAGAACTGGGCTTGGAATGAGAACTAAATCCTGCTTTATAGGGTTAGGCCTTGTCATAGGGTACAGAAGGTTATGTTTTAATTTGCATTTTTAAGACAACATGACTGAGATTGACTGGTATCTGGATAAGAATCCAACTGAATATGGCCCCCAGCACTCCCCTGCTTTGCACTCCTCCCTCCCCCTCGCTTTCCCTCTTTCCCATATGGGACAGTGTTGCCAACATCAGGAAATAATAAGATGTCTATCATTTCTTGAGCAAACACAAGCAACTACCAAACACACACACACACACACACACTTTGAGACCCCCTCCTCACTGGAATGTTGGCAAAAATGAACAGTGAATTACTGCAGAGCTGGCCAGGAAGAAAATGCATTCAAACAACATTCAAAGTCAATGACTGGAGGCGCTCTGAGGGAGTGAAGTCTCACGCTTTCACGTCTCTAGTTGCAGACTTACTGATGCATTTTCCCTCATAGGCCACTCCAATAGACCTGCCCAGGAGGCAGGTAGCTCTTCTCAGGTGACACGCGCTGGCATAGATGATCCCGTCGTTTCCACACAGGTACTGCTCAGGCGACGTCACCTCGGGACAAATCCGATTACACGTCACACAATATGCGTTATTTGTCTGGTCCACGACGCATGTGGAGCTGCCGGGGCACAGGACGTCACGACACGTTTCTGGCGAGGCAAAGACATAAACATATTGGCACACATGGCACGGAAATGCATGGAAATTTAGCAGCAGTCTTCAAAGTGACCAGAACTCAAAAATAATATTCGCTTACTCTTGCATTTCCCCTGGTACTGCACGTCCAGGTCGGGGTGCCCTTTACATTTTGCCTTCAGGAGCGCGCATTCGTCTTTGTAGGTCTTCCCGTCTGAGCCGCAGACAGGTCCTTTCCAGGTGATGTTGGAGCAGTCTGGTGCGCACACGCAGCGCGGCTTACTCCTCCTGTTCATCTTGCACCGCTTCCCGGGTCCACAGTCAACATTGTCGCAGGTTTCTAGAAAATGAAAAGTCTGTGTTACGTGATGTTGACGAGTTTTGGCTTTGTGCGTAAATCATTCTGGCACGTGACGAACGAGACGATTTACGCACTTTATTTTGCGTAAATCGGATCATGGTATGATTTATTAACCCAGACAACTAATGGTGTGTATTGTGAGAAAACGAAGGGAAATGAGTGCACCTCCACCTTTGCAAGGTATGCAATTAGGGGCTCCGCCATTGAAGATCATCCACCTAAAGAGCGTGCTGTTGGGGACGTCCTCCTCGGTCCAGGACGTCCCCAGTCTTCCGCTCCGACAGCACTCCTCCCTGCTCATCCCGGGCATGTAGAGCACCTGGCACCTCCCGTTCTTCCCCTGCTGCAGCCAGCAGTTCCCAGCTGTAAACAGGAAAAAAAAAACAAAAGACGCTCTAAAGTCGCATGTTGAACGTCTAAAAACCGGTGACCCAGACGCAATAGACACATGCAGCACGTATTATCCGAGACGCTCCCTCCCTCCCCTTTCGCCCACCCGGCTGTATTTTGTCTGATTTTTTTTTTCCGAGACTGTTAACACTTGCCTATCCCAACTGTGACTGACAGCCCTTACAATGCAGCCACCAACCAAAAAAAGTAAGAAGAATCTTTGGAGGGGGGGGGGGGGGGGGGGGGTTGTCCTTTATTCCCAGAGTCTCCTTGTTATCACTGGACAGAAACTGGAGCGTCTAGACAGTGTTAAATAGCAGCCAATCTCTCTCCCTCAGAAAACCACGGTCTTTAGGTAGCAGGGCTGCACACACTACCGTCTCCAACGCCTCAGTACATTATCCCAGACACGAACCCACCAGCCAATGATGTGCTTATTAACACAACAGTATAAACTTCAATTCATAGATATAAAAATCTGTTTTCCTGTTCCACAAAAATATGCTGCTTTGATCCAGGCAGCAGTTTAAAACCGACACAGACACATATGACATTGTGTGTTCATGAACTGCTGAATGTCTTAAGCTGAAGATTCAGTTAAATCAAACTGAAATATAAAGCCTGGTGCATATGTCTCTGGATAGTGGAGTTTTTGTCATAATTACAATCATAAAACAGCAAAAAGCAAATTTGACACAATGTTGGAACGGTGCGTAAAAGATATAATAAAGATATGTATCTATATTTAAAAACACGCCCATAAACTCACGGTGGGTTTTCTGAAGTTACGAAAAGTCACGAAACACTTAACGCTCATAGAAAGTATGAAAATATGCTCAGGTACTGAGAAAGCTGGAAAGCTGACACCAACACGGCGTGGCGTGGCTTTAGTGCGTGCGCCTTGGCGAAGGCTGCAAAACTTGCCATATAGTCTCACTTTGAAGTGTCCCATATGGCACCTGTTTTATATACGCTTTACGCACGCACGATGCAGAGAGACCCCCCTATCAGTGAAGGAAAAAGAGGAACTGACTTTGAAAAGTTTCTAGGTGGCAGCAAGTATCCGACACTCGCGCGTTTTGTGGCTGACAGCAGTCGAAGTTTGGTGGAAAACGCAAAGAATAAAAGGAAAAAGATGAAGAGGGCTTACCTTGAACTTTTTGATGTTCCATGAGGTGACAAAGCCACACGAACAAGAGGAAAATGCCCGGGTGAAGGTGGTGTTTCAGCATCCCAAACATGATGGAGAGGCAAAGTGAAGCACGTATTTGTCACACAGGCAGCGCAAAAGTAATCTGCTTAAGGTGGCAGTGTTGAATAAGTGTCAGTCTGAGAATGCAGCCTCTCTTTTTAAATCTATAAGGGGTCTCGGGTTGACTGTCTCTGGTGGGCGGTCTCCTGTTCTGTGGGGGTGGGGAGATTTTTTTTTTTTCTTACCAAAGTTCTTTCAATCCCAATCAGGTGACATCGTTACAGGCAACTTTCTCTTGCCGCAATAATTAAAGAATATGAAAATATTTGTGCCAAAAACACAATTCTTCGGAATCATGGAGCTTGTCAGTGAAGCAAAGGAGAGACGGCAGATCAGACACAATGGTGTGAATCTGGGTTTTTTAATGAAGAATATTGTTGATCATGTTTAAACCATTTGAATCATTTTATCACATTAAAGTCATTCAGTGGCAGATAGATGCTGCTTTTACGCACGGTTTGGGCACGTGCCTTAAAATCCATGATAAAATTATTATTATTAATAATAATAATAATAATAATCATCATCATGTATGTATCAGGGTCTTTATTACTGATTATTTTAGGCCCTTTGCCAACATACCACCCAGTCCTCCAAATTAAGAGTACTACTTGCTGGTAACTGATATTTTTTTCCACCAACTGCAGACAAAAGTGCAAATCTTTTGATGAGAGTTGCCTTTCGGAATATATCAGAGCACAGACAATAATAGAATTCATAGTAGTCCGCAGCCGCACAGCTAATATTAGAACAGACAGTTGTTTGGGTTTCTCTCCCGGGTCAAGCTTTTAAATATAATCAAACCTGTTTCCGAAGAGGCTTCAGACGGAGAAGCGGGGTGTTGCGTTTCATTGAATGAAGCACACACACACACACACACACACACACACACACACACACACACACACACACACACACGCTGGTTCGCGCGCACACACACAGCTCTCCACCAGCAGACGCACACGCTCTCTGAACTCCTTCAGAAGTCCTTGCGCGACCTCTTCAGCGGAATTCTGGTTACAGCTCTCCACAGCGAAGTGTCTGCTGAGCGAATCAGACACCAGGGAGTTAATTATCTGTCGGCCAGGAAGAAGACACCGTGATCCGTCTGCTTTAAATTCCACTGACACACCACAGCTATCATTTAAATACAATAAAACATCTGCAACATGAAGGCTTTGCAGAGCTGTGAATGCTTTAAATCAATACATGATCATTAATTATTACCAGTCCTATTTCTGGAGCTGTATAAATAATGATCTTTTATGTTGTACTAATACCAAACACACACACAACTTCCTCTGCAACACTTCACAGTCATCCACACCACAAAGACAGACTCATGCGCCCTTTTATGCTCCAACATCCAACAGCTCTATCAGGGGGAAAACATAAAAACAAGCATGTAATCAAATGAAATAAATCAAACATTTGGAGCATCATCTCGACCACTTTACAGACATTTTTATGCCTCTCCTGACAAATATTAGTTTTTTAAATAAAAACATGCTCCGTCTCTCAAAAAGATTTACAGCTTTTCTTTTATCAAAATAATCAGAGCATCTATTTCACAGACTTATTCCAGCCCTCATTTATTAGGAGTAAACATCTGTAGAAACACCTCAGTGTGATGAAAGGTGTCTGTGCTCTAATAAAATGGTCCATTTGAGGAAAAGCCTTGTTGTTAAATTCCACACTCATGGAGGTCTATTAAAGTATTTATGACTTAATCAAACAGATTAAATCATTCAGTGATGAACATTCACTGGTTTTGTTTTCCCCACCATCCTGGCTCATAAATTCAGAATGTGAATGTGGTTCCATCCATCTAAGTTTTATAGGTTGCTTGTTCAGGAATTTCTACATTTGACATTTGAGACTTGATTCCTTTCATATCCTTTCTTCACTATAGATGTTGAGTTATGCTCAGCAAATCGTTCAGCGTCTGCTGTGAGTGATTGGTGGGACCAGTGTCTTTGAAGAGTTGAAGTTTCCAAAACACTTCCTGACATGCAAGAACATTTCTGCCCCGCTGTATCAACTTTAAAGTGCTGGCTGTTCTCCTGAAGGCATGTATGGCAAAAGCAAAAAGGGGCGACAAACAGGCCCGGCATGCACGTCGCAGCCTCTGAGCCGACTTCGGGTTCAAACGTACCCATGAAGCAAACGATTAGCACCGACTGGAATGTTTTGCTACTTAAAATCACTGTTGTAGATTATAATAAAACACTGATTGCACACACACAGTTCTTATCTACCTTTTAAAAGTCAAAGTTTATAGCTGAGATGTAGGGAACGCAACATGTTTTACAGAGTGCAACAAAAGGCCAGCAGTTATTAAATAATTCACCATGACATCATTGTTGATATGCAAGAACATTGCAGCAATTTGTGAGCAATCCTCAGCGCAGCATGGGTCAGTTGTTTGAAAGTACCTGCCAATCATCTGCAGGAAAACCCCAGAGGGATGCATTTTAAAAATGGTGTACAAACACTTTTACTGTATCTCATTTCATCGACTCTTTCCACATTGCTCCCTCTACGCATATGCATAGGATCCAAAGGCTGTTTCACAACACTGCAGCGCATGAGTAATTGTGAAACACCTCAGCTCCATCATTTATCAAACTCTATATATCCCATCCAAAGAAGAAAAGACTTGAGCCCAGGCGCGCACAACAAAAAATATGCTACTTATTAAACACAAATAGCATGATCCATCTCAGTAGATCCAAAGCAATAAACACTAAAGACTCTGCTGGGTGCTGCTGTTGGCTCAAGGAAAAGGAAAACATTCAGAAACACATTCCCCAACAGTCGAGGGACAGTGGAGCCTAACAGTGGGAGAACGTGACGGTCAGAAAATGTGAACTGAATCTAAGGGGAAACTTTGGATTGTACGGAAGTTTGAGAGGCAGTCGTCCAAGTAGAGAATTCAAGTGGAGTCAGGGTTTGTACAGGTGTTCCAGCGGGAGGAGAGGAAGAGGAAACAATCCAGAGATGTGAAATGAGCAGGTGAATTATGAAGGATAGACACACATGAGTCATTAAGAGGGCAGGGAGGGTTCAGAAAAGGAACTGTGCCAACACAAGACCAATGTCATGCTGCTATCTTGTGGCAAAACTGTGCCAATACACATTCCTCTCACTGAGAAGCATGACAGCAGCCTGTGTGGTGTCAGGCAGGGAAACTGGACTGAGGTGTCAAAATAAAACCAGCATCTGTACAGTCGCTGTCCTCCATCTGTGCCATGAGACAACCACACAAGTCAGGTGCATGTGTGTGCATAAGAATACAGACAATAATAACCATTTTTCTACATTTAAACAAACAAACATTCTAGATGAAAAACAATGTATTTTCAGTGTAAGTAAGAAAATGATCGGCGGGCCCACCAGCATGGGATTCATTCAATTCTATTCAATTTTATTTATATAGCACCTTATACAATCAAGATCATCTCTATAGGTGCTCTACAGGCCTGTTGTGCTCCACGGACCATAAGTTGAGCACCAGCTGGTTGCTGAATTTGACAATTTATCAACAGCTGTAAACATGAGAGATGAGTACGCTTTGTCGACGTAGACAGGACGTGTCTTTTTGCCCTATAAAATTAGAGCTCTGCTGTACAAACTAATACTTTTATGAGAATCAACCTTTTCAAAAACCTATTTTATTATTAAAAATAACTGGAAATAATTATTCACTTACAAACAATATGCTACTAAACCTGCCTTATCTGACAAGTAGTGCTGCTAGCATTTAAAAAACCCACTAAACTAAGTACCAGAAATATCAAAAATAACAAAATAAAGTAGCAACTCCATCAATTCCTCCTGCTAAAAATCTTTTTCACATATAAAACCCATCATCGGAGTTCATAGTATGTACAGTACAATCACAAAGAAACATACAAATTCCCTCTTTACAGTTTTGTTTCCTTTTTGCAGTTATATTACAAAAAGAGCCCTGAGCGCCAGATGTGCCAGATGTGACAGTGGACCTCAAGGCAGTTTATGCTGCCTAGTGTTCGTATGTGCAATAAGGGTCTATAATTTGACAAATGAGCCACGTTCATGATTGTCAGATTAAGGGCACTGAATAAATTAGATTCTTTTACAGTGTAAAACTCAGCATCTTGCATTAATCCTGCAACCTACATAGATCACCTATCAGTGGCTGTCATGTTGTATACTGTGTGTCTGTGTGTTGTTGGGGGGGGGGGGGCAGTCAGTGCATAATAACAAAAATTCTGTACAACCCACAAAGCAAAAAAATTAAAACTGACAATAACAACCAAAACCAGCTTCAGTGAAATGCCCCGTGTCCAGTAAGTTGCATGTTTGAGAGAACCAGTGAAAAAGTACCAGTGGAAAGCAGAGAACGGAGGCTGCAGGCGTTCTGCTCACTCTCCATCCATGTTTGCTTGGCTCTGCCCGTCTTCTGCCTCCGCCTCCTTCTGAAGCTTCTGGTACTTTCTCTTGAAAAATCCAAACTAGAAAACACATAGGAGTTTCCTTATATTCTTATATTAAAAAAAAAGATGAAACCAACATGGTGGACGAAGTCTCACCTTCCAGAGCAGTCCGACAGCCAGAGCCAGCAGCAGCAGCCCTGCTATGACGCTGCCAGCGATCACTCCCACTGGGACGTCAGCTTTTTCTCCAGGCTTGCTGACTGTCAGTGCCACCTAGACAGCAGCAGAACAGAGGAGGTCACTGTGGTGATTCTTTATATGAGACAACACACTACAGAACGCGATGTGATCTTACTGGGAGCTGTTTGAGGCCGATGATGAGCAGATCAGGGTCAGATGCTTCCACCTGCAGACTGGATGTCAGCTCAATGGACTGATAGGAGGCCTAACATGACAAAATTATACAAAATCAGTAACACAAAAAACAACCTAACATCATAAATTCCAATATAATCATATATTTACCGTAATAAATGTACCGCTCCAGATCCTCGTTTTAACTTTCACATAGTAGTCGCTGTTCAGTGCCGTGTCTTTGATGATGCATTTCATATGTTGGCATTTTGCACGTTTGCAGTCCTGCATTGATTGTTTATAGATGCATTAAATTTCTTCAATATGTGGAAATAACCATCTAGTATTGCTATATACACTGTATTGTGTTCAAACAACTGCCCCCTAGAGGCTACTTTATGTGGCACACCTGTACACTAACTGCAATGTAACCCAAAATAACAGCAAGAGCATTTAATTTTGTGATGCCTGAAATTAAGTCACATATTTTTAGGCGTTCCTATTAAAAAACTCTGCAAAAGTAACATTTATGGTTAATGAAATAATTAGAAATAATAAATTGTAGACTACAGGTGGACATAATAAAATAGCTAGATGTCATTTTTAAACATTGTTTTTAAATGTAAAAAACTTTCAAAAATATTTTAAAATATACAAAATATTTGTAAAAATAAATATAGGCAATGTGAAATATAAACATCTACACTTGTATGTAAAATATATATAAAAAAACATGGACTGACCAGTTTGTCCATGCCTCTGAGGCTCTCCTCTGAGAAAGACACTTTCTGATCCTTAGCACCGATCTTCAGAGGATCGACCAGATGACTGGAGTCACAGCTGACAGAACCTCCCTGCAGATGGAAAACCTTTCAGTCAAAAACCAAACAGAGCTACACAAAACTGTGAAAAATGTGACAAAGTTCCTGTAAATACCTCTTGGGTCTCCACTTTAGTAACATAGAGGAGCTGATTCCCATCTTTAGTGGCCGTTGGCATTGCGAGGGTCAGATACAGGAGGCTGACAGGAAAGTTACCCGTCGACACCTTAAAGCACAATAAACATTTTTAACAACAACCGGAATGGGAGGAGGCCCCGGGGAAGACCCAGGACGCGGTGGAGAGACTATGTCTCTCGGCTGGCCTGGGAACGCCTCGGGATTCCCCAGAGGAGCTGGAGGAAGTGTCTGGTGAGAGGGAAGTCTGGGTGTCCCTTCTTAGACTGCTGCCCCCGTGACCCGGTCCGGATAAGTGGTTGACGATGGATGGATGGATGGAACATGAATTAAATGATCATAATTTACTAGCTAGATTTATTTTTTTTCCATCTCACCTTTGCTGTAAAGTTAAACTCTGGGCCGATGTCATCCAGAGTTTTCACCGTCGTTACCACGGGAACGGCTGCATCCGCCACATAGAAGTTAATATTTGAATGCCTAAAACCAAGTCCATAAAATTTAAAGTATTTCCATCAATCTTAGAAATTAAGTAAGAAGTCATGAACTCACCAGGATAAAACAATGCCGGAATCATACTGGACAGGAATGGATATGTCCACTTTATTGTCTGCAGGGTTTTCCTCTTTACTATCACTGCAAAGAAGAAAAGGCACAGTTCAATATTACATACAGATCATTTCAATAAGTTGAAAATATATATATTTTAGTTTTATAATTTACCTCTTGGCTTCAAAAATCACGTCAGCTTTTTTTCTCAGCTCATAAATATTGTAGTCAAAATTGATCCTAAATTTCATCTGTAATGAAAAAACATCACATGAAGGAAACATGTTCAAAAGTGTCATTTCTTCTTCTTCTTTTAAAGCTCACCTCCTGGTCTTTTTTTAATGCCGGGTATGCCACTTGGCAGCTAACAGTGTCTTGTTGTGTCGAGGTGCATTTCACTCCTTCTACCTGTGAGTTGTGAACAGATTGTGGCTTCATTACACTGCAAACACATACAAGAGGATCACAGTGCGCTTTGATCACTCACAGCAGGAAAGACGGAGGAGTAGTACAGGTTGCTGGAATACGTAGCCACAACCTGTGTGTTGTACGAGTTCTCTTGTTTGTTCTTCACAGTAACCTCAAAGGACAGTTCTTGGTTATTAGCAGTGACCAGAAGGGGCGCTGAGCTGCAACACAAGAGTACAGTTACAGAGTCAATAACTCAATACCAGCAGCTGCTGCCTGGTGTCTGCTCATTGTTCCTTGATCATATCCTGTCATGTGAATTGAAATGCATCAGCCAAACTTTGCATGTTTTTTTCCCACAGCTCACAAAGTCTCCTCCAACCATTTTTACAGGCTCTAATTTGTGCAGTTATTAGCAGTTAAGACAGACTTGTAAAACAGAGAAAATAGAAAATGGTGTAATGGTTGTTAGGAGTTACCAGAGCATAACATTAAACAGAAGACTGCCGGCTTTAATTTACACTCCACACACGCAGGAAAAAATCCAAAGCTTAAAGGCCGGTCCTGTTATATCATCAGCAGGCCATCAAAGAGCCCAGCGCTTATAGTAAGAACCACATCACATGTTACCAAGGGCTTTAAAAGAGAAAAGAGTAGTCAAGTACAAGCTTGTTCTGAGGACGGCACCATGACACACAGCTTGTCTTGTCTTTGATACTGGCAGTGGTATTCACCTGGACGCCTTGGTGTCTGTGGTCACACTCAGCACCAGGTCACTGATGCACACCTCGTCAGAGCCGCAATCTTTCGTGAAAGGAATCTGTATCAACAACACAGCAGCAAATTTAGCTTTCAGTGACACATCTGTAATCTGTAACATAAAATGAGATTATCACATGTTTACTACCCTAAATCCTGCTGTTGGGAAATCACACAGTGTTTGAACGTGCGTGACTTAGTGAAAAACAAGGCGAACCGTGTCATTTTAAATGACTGTACAAACACCTCTGCGGCTGCTTATTGTGTCAGATATTTGAGTCACTTACAAAGAATTCCAGGGCGCTGGGAGAAAACTTGTCAAGCACTGGATTAACATCTGCACTCTTCTGCTCGATCTCTACTTTCAGACTGAGAGAGTTGACGAAGTCTGGGGTTTCCTGGTGAACATGCAAAACAGTGTTTTTAAATAAATACTACAAGTCTAATGAAGGTGATCAAATGATTTTCATCCATTACCTGAACGTAGACTTGGTAGTCTCGACACAGGGCGGTCGATGATATTCTGGCGTTTTCCGTGAGGAAGCGTTCGTTGTTTTTTGTAAACATTCCTCTTGATGTCACTCGTGAGGCCTGCAGGTCAGCATCCAGGGTCAAAGTGTAGGTCACATCTGAAAGAAAATAGGAAACAAACATGGCGGACAGGCTTCCTTTAATATGAACTATGATAAATAATGTAATCTGATTTACCAATTGGCCCAACAGGGTTCTTAGGCCTGAACGCTGCAGTGAAACAGAGGTTGGCGTTGAAACATGTGAGCTTTCGTCCATTAATGTCACACAGTTTGCTGAGAATGTTGATTTTATCTGGTTGGAAGGAAGCTGCAGCAGTGACAGACGCAACACCTCGAGACCTGAAAGGTTTCACACGATCATCAGGCTGTGGATTCACAGATAAAAACGTCATAAAGTACGTGTATTTAACTCACCAGAGCTGCACTACTTTGCCGTAAGCACCAATTGAGATGTCAGGAAGGGTGTCATCGTTTAGGTCTTGGTAGCTGTCTAAAGACCTTCCAAAGTACTGCAGCTGGGGGTCCAGTTTGGAGCCTAGAATTCTCTGAGGTGGACACAGTATCAGTAAATTACATTTTTGATTTTGCTAAGAAGGCACAGAGACATCTGTCTTTCAACCACAATACCTGTGAGAACTCTTTGTTTAATGTCTTCTTCTGTCCGTTGTAGATGTAGATGACACCCTTTCCATTGTCTTCTAGTGGAGCTCCAACTACAATATCATTGTAACCGTCGAGATCCAGGTCTGGAACCGCTGAGATGGCCATCCCAAAACGTGCATTCTCGGTTGGGGGCGGACCACTGAGGAATCCCTGCTCGTTAAGAATTCCCTTCAGATGATGAGACAGAGAAGTATGTGATGCTAATCGGCTTCTTCCAGACCAGCAAACATTCATGGAACATTTTTCTGTTTCTACCTTGGTGACGGAGAACATGTAGACCCTTCCTTCTTCTTTCTTCAGATCGCTCATGTACATGGGTGCACCAACCAGGAGGAGGTCCGTCACTCCATCTTTGTCCACGTCCAACGGGCACAGGATGCTTCCGAAGTACGACCCAATCTGTGATAGATTGTCAGATCTGTTAGTCAGGCTTCAGTAGAAAGCGTCAGCACCAATCCCTCTAATGTCAGTACCTGTTTCCCTCTTTCTGAATCCACGATGGCAGACTGCTTCAGAGCATTGACGGTGTAGACGATGACTTGTCCTGAGTGGTTGGAGCGAGGTGCACCGGCAACAAAGTATTCTGTGGACCCATCGCTCAGTGTGGTGACAGAGTAACCTGCACATTACGGTGATAGAAAATGAAATAATTACTTTGCTAATTAAAGCATATGTACACTGTTGTTTTTAATCAATCAATCAATCAGCTTTATTGCACTCTATGTACTAGTGAGAGTAATGAAAGATAAGGATTTCCTGCCCCGACAAGTAGAATAGAATCCATAAACAGATATGGAAAATACCAAATTAAGAGCTGTTTGTACATGCCCACACTGTCCCAGGAAGAGGTTTAGTTGAGAACATCTGGGTGTTCTCGCACTGCCTCAGTAGTCAATCCTATTTAAAACTACTACTACTACTAAAGCAGACTTACTGCTTTATAATTTCTGTTGTAATGATGATTTTTATGATTTTATTCCATCCTCAGTTTTATTTATAAATCATCTGTGCTCATAATTCTGTCTTGTTTAATTCTTAGAAAGTGTGTGAACTCTCTCTGTGGATGCTGCCTCCTGTGTAGTGACACAGTTTGCAGGGTGTGGTTTCATAGAAAAAAAGAGTTCCTCCATGAAAATGCTCATATAACAAGATCAGACCTGGGCTAAATAAGGTCCACGAGACAGGACCAGTCCTCATGCTCTTTCAGTGCGGCCCCCAGACGGCAACAAAGAGCGACCCACAAATCAGGAGTCACACATGTCCTCCCATGCCCTGCATCATTGTCTCCCTTTAAAAATGTTTTTTTATTTTTAATTTTTTTTAGCAAACTAGCTCTGACTACTTTGTCTGTGTGCGAAAAGTCAGAGATAGTTTGCTAAAAAAAAAGAACAGAAAAAAATCTCACCTTCACAAATTCAAAACTACACTACAGCAGTAGAACAATAAGATCATCTGACTTTAGTATTGTAAAGAGAAGAGTCAGGTGAGAACATCTGTGTTGATGAAAAAGGCTCAAGACAACAGAAATGCAGAATTAGGCTGACACCACTGTGCCCAGCCACCAAACGAGACATTCTATGGATACCAAAAGACATGCAGCTGCATGAGTTAACACTTACATAAGCAGAATTAAATCATTTACTTTTTTGCAAATGGTTAAAGTAACAATCAATATGAAAATCCCACCCAGTAATGAGCTGTGGTTTTTGTCTTGAAGTGCTTCCTCAAAGGCCGAGAATGGCAGAATGTCTACTTTGGACCCGGTTTGATGGACAACAGTTCCGCTCCAAGCGTAGGCTCCAACAGCTCCGAGCATCATCACATCCTGACAACAGCCAAAGAGGAGTCAACACCGCTGCACAGTTTATATCCCAGCAGGTTTGAATGTAATAAGGAACAAAAGGAAAGTTAGTGTGTTGTACCTGTTTGCTGGAGTAATGAGCACTGAATCCGACCTGAGACATCTCCATTTTGAAATTGTCACCTCCTTTTCCAGTACCTTGTAAATCAAGACGTTGTGACGTAAGTAATCACCAACAGTAAATTCCACCGATCACATAATATATGTCATAATGAGATCTTATATATCCACCCTCTATGTTGAAGATGCGGTTTCCCAGAGTTCCAGCGATGGTGGAGAGGGCCGCCTCTTCAGACACATTAAAGAAAAACCTCTCTGTGGGCGTGCTGGCTATGGATTTGATTTCTTTGATTAGGTTTTGTGTGTCGATGTTGTTTCTGGTGTAATAACCCAAGACCTAAGAGACAAACAACGAGGGGCAGATGTAGCAAAGCAGAGGGAGGAAAAACCTATCAGCACCAAAACAGAACTTAAGACTTGATTTTAGGACCATCACTTACAGCAATACCGAAGCGGGTGATGCCTTTTTTATCGCATTCTGCAATGACTGTATTTCGAAAAATGTTGTCGTGAGACTCGCCATCAGTGACGACCACCAGCACCTTTGCAGCACCTGGTCGGCCACCATTGCTCTCATGGAAACCCCACTGACTGATGATGGTAGACATAAACAGATACATATTTCAGTCCAGTCTCCAACAACAACAGAAGTTATTAAAAAAAACCTTTCCACTGTGAGTTCATAATAACACCTACGTGGCAAACTGGATTGCTTGGAAGGTATTTGTAAGGGAACCGTACATCTGCGTGATTCCTGATGCTGCAGTAATTACATCATTTTTTGTCCTATACTCATTCAGTTTGAATTCAAACCGGGAATCAACACCATACTGGATGACGCTGACCTGAAACAAGATTTAAAAAAATACTGTAATAAAGCAAAGAAAGCTTCTGCAATAAGACCAAAAAGTAAGCTCATGCGTTAGCATCACCTGTGTATTCTGAGGCCCAATTTCAAGCGTCGGTAATAATTTCTCCAGGAAGAGTACCATCGGTTCCCAAGGATAGATGCTGTTGGAGCCATCCAACACAATCACAATGTCCATTGGCCCTCCACATGCTGGAAAAGCCATAATAATTACGTCATTTGGCAAATCGGCTGTAGTCTGTGTGGATGAGGAGGAGGTAATACCTGAAATCATTACACAATAATCACATAGACTTTCTTACTCTGGACAGCAGGAGAGAAGGCCGGCTGAGGCTGGAAGAGAGGATTCAGTTTTGCACATATTCCTGGGTAGAAGTCTTGCGTGCCGCATAGCTGTCCCCAGAGAGGACCACACATCTGCATCAGAAGACCACACAGGAAAAGACTTAATTTGACACATTAAAAAATGCTTACAGTCTGAAAAACCATAATGTGGAAGCTGCCTTTCTTGGTTACTTTTAAAAGCCTGACAATCCTTTCCTTTCTGCAGCAGTACTTTGTCATTTCCTTTAACTAAAAAACCAGCATATTCATGTAAAGGTATCTGTGTCATGCTCTATCACCCAAGTGTGCACATCCTGTAATTACAAAAGTCTGAGAGCAGAAGTCTAAATATATAAAATCATGTATAATTTACATTTTTAGTTTATAATAGCATAAAAACATACCATCAAACTGTTGACTGCAGGCATCCGGGTAAGAGTTAAACCCAAAGACATGTTGGTATTGAGGTTCTGAACATTTGGAATACTAACAGAATCTGTGGATAAAGAGTTAAAGACGTCAGTGTTTACATTTAAATCTGGGATTCATAAAATCTGCTAATTATTTGCGTATGTATTTTTCCAAAAAGACATCTGATTATTTTTCTTTTGTTTATACATTTTAGGTACACGTCTAGGAGGTCAAAGGCTGAACAACAAAACTCTACCTTGAAGGTTGAGCTTGTCGCAGCTGTTTCTGGATCCTGAGACCGGACACTTGTAAACATCTCCCTTCCTGTTTCGAACGAAACCGCTCCAAGGAGCACCAACCAGCAGCCTGCAGCACACGATGATACACAAAACGCTTACACAAACATGGATGGAGATGTTTTATTTATAGTCGCGTTTGTGTGTTTGGAACTACTGTAATCTTCTTTTAGAGCGAACAAGTGGCTCAAACCATTCTTTTAAAAACAACAAGTTCACACAGATAATTTGAACAAGGCAGCCTCAGCTCAAAGGTTTGTGGTGCACCAAAAATATGACGTGACATCAATAGTTGGTGTGTGAGCAGAATGATGCTGCTGTTTGGCTGCTGCAGACGGAGCCAGTGTGAATGCCTTAATGCAGATTTATTTACAGAAGACACAACAGATACATTTAAGGGGTCATCAGACGATAACAGGAAAGGGAAGAAGAGAAGCAATCTACAACTTTGTTAGGTCGAATCTTACCGAAATAAATAGAAAGCTGTACATTTCCCTCCCTGAAATGCGGTGCAGTGAATTTATAGCTCCTTGAAACTGTACTTTAATAGAGAACCTAGAAGTAATTGTTCCTGGTTACAGGAAATCCTTCTTAGCATCATACAGATACTGCACCCTGCAGACAGACACTTACTCAGACGGTGACTCATGCAGACCTCACTTGTTACTGTTTAACTAGAAGTTTAAAACAAAATGGCAGGTTTGCATCACTCAGCTCAGGCAAAAATAAAACATGCTTCTTAATTCTATACAATTTGTATAAAAAAAATTTTTTTTGTAAAAAAAATAAAATATAAAAGGCATCATGATTCATATTTATCAGGTGTTATGGCTGCTTCTAGGAGGGGAATGCCTGAGAAGAGTCTGCAGCCGATCAGTGGGGCCTTCCTTAGACAGAGTGGTGCCTCAAGCTGCAGTAATGTCTAACATCTGTATGCCAACATCTTCATGTCACTTTAGAAAAAACAAAGGAACAGTGAAGGGCTGGATATCTGTTGAAAACCTCATAGTGGGTCCAACAGTAAGTCAAAGGAGCCTTTAACAACACAACACACAACTTCTGGAAGTTTGTAGAGCAGGGACCGCCTTCTGTTAAACACTGCACATGCAGCTGAGATGATCCTGAACTATGATCTTTCCCTGTTGATGCCATCCATCCACCTTCTCTGTTATGCTCTGCTGTGCATGTTGTGCAGATGAGAGTGATTTGAACTTGATTGCAATGCATGTCTTTGCAGCAACAGGCCCTCATTTCCAAACTCCCCACATCTTCCAGACTATTTACACTGACGTGTTTCCTGGAAACTACAAGTCAGCCTGCACCCAGGAATCAGCAGGCTTTTTATATATATAATTTGATGACATTGCTGCAGAGCATGTGTATGGGACATAAGATGTTTTGAACTCGTACCATTTGCCTTCGTGGTTGGTCGCTTGCTGCACTGTGTAGCCAAACTCTTCTGCTGGGGGTCCGCTGAAAATCTTTGCACCTGCAGTGCCAACGTTGAAGGAGTGGGACTGGCAGACTCTGTCAGCTGAAGGAGGAAGAGGAGGAGGAGGAGGAAGAGGAGGAGGAGGGAAAAGGATGACAGCAGTTACATACTCCTATAAACACTACTATGAGAGGCAAGGCAGGCAGTTGCTTGGTAGCATGGTGGCCATCCAAGGGCCCCATGTGACAGTGGGAGACCTCCATAAGGAGGCCCCTCCTGACTCCATTCATTCATGTCATTACAAGTAAATAAATGACATGCATTTGTAAACCAAGGTTTTTGTTGGTACTCCTGTGTATTCTTGTGTAGGGCACCATCAGACTTTAGGGCCCCCTCTGATCATTGTTTTGTGTTTGTGCATCTAAAAGCATCATGTTAACATTACGTCTTCCTGTGAGCACAGTGGGCGGCTCTATCTCTGAATCACGTACATCTTAAAAACCACATCAGCTTGAGTCATGAAGATGGAGGTGAGCCACTAAAAAAGTTTCACAACACATGAAGAGCTCCACAAGTGGTAGTTTGTGTTAATAGACACTGCAGCAGTTTCCTACCCTCAGCCCTCTGAATCCCCTCAGGTGGTATGTGTGTGCTTCTCTGTGAGTGAGTGCTGCTGCAGTATCAGAGCCACAAGCCCATACATGCAGAGCTCAGCTATCAGCCTGTCTTTCCCTTAATCATCAGGCGCAGGAATGTGGATGGATATATTGGACAGGAGACCTTCAGCAGCCACTGCTGTCTCCTCCTGCCACGCCTGTTTACCTGCTGCTGCTGCAAAAAATGTAGCACTTTGCTTTCTTATGGGATTCTGCAAACCTCCAAACACATTAATAATTCCTCTCATTTCAGGAATGGAGACTGCGGGCACAGGAGGATTAAAAGTCTCAGGCTGGCTGCTGCTTCAAAGCTTCCCACTAAACAACCAATCCGGCCTTATTATTTAGTCCATGTGATGTGACTGTGGAGGATGGCAGACGGAAAACATTTGCGTGTTAGTTCAAAATAAAAGCAATTAGACCCAAATTCATGGTCAACGCGGCTGTGTGCGTAAAACACTTTAACAACTACATTCAAAGCTTCATCTACAAACGACATAAAAGCAGCAGCGAGGATCTTTAAACAGCTTTAAGCCGAAAAAAACATGAACAACAAGTCCAGGAAAGAAGTCCGGTACTCACTGAGGACTGTTAAAGTCAAAAAGATGTTCGCCCAGAAGTTATCCATCCTCGTCCTTATTCCATTTGTATGAAGTGATTAGATGAAGCCGCCGCACTTGTCAAAGTTGTGCCTCCGCAGCGCAGAGCCAGTCAGCGCTGACGCGCCGGACAGTCTGTCCAAATAAGGTGTTTCCGGCTACCTGCAGAGGGGTGAAGATCGATACAGCGACAGCCCGGCAGAGGCGGATGTAGGAGACTTGGTGCGGGGTGGCCGCAGGTTGGCAGGAAGATGTGTGAGGGCAGAAAGTGTGAGAAAGTTCAGTTGCTCCAGGCTGCGCCCTGTCTGTCCTGTGGCTTCATGCACCCCTCTCTGTCTGCTCTCTGTGTCCTTTGTCTCTGTCTCTCCACATCTTATCCAGTCTTCTTTTGAAAGTCTCAGTAGTCTCAAGATGTAGAAGAAGTTCTTTTTAATCCAAATTTATTTACCGTCCAGATTTCATTTAAAAAAAAAGATGTACAAAAAGTTTCAGCCACGCACGTAGTCGTGCCCTGGGGAGGAACTGGTTTCCTTTCTTCCTTTCCTTCCTGCCTTCCTAACAGTCACAGAAGGACACAGAAGTGTTGATGGCTGACTGCACAGAACCTGACCACAGCAGAGAGGCCATAATGGCTGAAGCCCCAGAGGGGGAGGCCATCCCAGAGTGCTGCTCTCTGATGATGAGGACAACATATTTGTCTAAGATCTGAGCCACTGAAACAAACAATTAACTGTCTCCCTCCTCATCCTGACCCCTGTGTGTTCTGTAGTTACTTCATTCTGTGGTCGGGACAACAATAAGAAATTTAAAGTAGTAAACTGAAGTCCAAACAACAGCATGTCTATTATGACATGTTGCTGGAAGAGAAGGCAAATCTTTTCACTGGAAAGCAATGATGTAAGAGCTTCATACAGATGTGTGGTAAAGGGTTGAAAGAGATTTTAACGTCCAATGAGTTGTTTTTATCCAGAAATTTGGAAAGAATTTTGTGCTCAGACAGACAATTACATCCTCTGATGTCATGTTGTCGGGTAAGCACATAGCTCCACAGATAGCTTCTGCTTGCAAATCATTGAAGGGGATCCTCACACAGAGCAGGCACAGAGGACGCCTGAGAAAATAACCCCGATGACATCAGCTCTGCCACAGGACTTTAACAGAGAGCCTGCATTGTGATCTGGGGTCATGGAATTTTGAAAGATGTGGGATATCCCAGCCTGCCTGCTCTATAGGAGGGAAGCAGGGAGGGAAACAGCACAGTTTTTACTCAAAGGACACTGCTGTGAGAGGCTGCTGATGTCCTGAACGGCAGCTTCATGACAAGCTGCCTCCTCTCCTCTGTCGCTGCTTTGAGGAACGTGATGACAAGAAACACAGCAGCGGTTTGAAAACATGCTCGGCTGGTCTCATATCATGATATCCAGAATTATGACTGCATTATTTGTCTAGTTAGATGACATACAGACAACAATGTGACACCACACCATGCTGTGGCCTGTGAACTCAATAATAAACATGAGAATCGTTTTTTCTCCGCCCCTCTATGAAGGCCACATCAAAACACCAAATCACATTAAGGCGTTTCATACTGTCAGCCCACATTTCATCTTTTTTTTTTTTTATAAAAGACTTCCTTTCACCCAGCCAAGCCAATCTATACTGACCAGAAGCAGAAGAAGAAGAGTCTTACTGGAGCCACGAGCTAAAAAATACGGCAGCTGCACTTCCATGAATGGCCACTTGAGGCTGATTGCAAAAGTGAGTTAATTCTCCTAGACCTCCAGGTTATACTGTTATACTGGTACAAACGCTATTTAGATTTTTCACACCGCCTGAAGCTCTGAGTACGCAGCTGTGGCCACTTTGATTGACAGCTGTGTAACTGTCTGAGCTTCACTCTTTTATTTTTAACCTTTTTTTTAGATTAGCTGGGAAACATGTGGGATGTGCCGTCTACCACAGATAAACAGGCAAACAAACCCAAAATATAGTTAAAATATTATGTTTTTCAAGCTATCTGTGCTAATCATTTAGCATTGCAAACATGCATTAGCTTGGTTGTCAAATTCTTATTTGTCTGTCTGAGAAATATCATTTTAGAAGCCTGAAAGTGCAGGGCACTGATAGAACCATTCTCTAAATTAACCTCTCACCACATTCAGGGCTGCCTCTCAGGAAGTCACAGTGGTTTGGTTTGCTTACTAAGACAGTGAATTGTCTTATTCAGACCTCAGGCTGCAGTCTTTGGGAGGTAAAGGCTACTCATTTGATTAAATGAAGTTGATTCAGTGGTTTTCAGACGGCCTTGGAGAAGCGATGCGCAAACCTTATTCAGCTTCAGAACCTCTGTGCCACCTCCTCTGTTTGTACAGCCATGACGTGTGTGTTAGTCATCTGCTGGGAGAGTCCAAAAAGAGCAGGGGGCAGCATTCATGTTGTAGTGACACACAGAGATTTTCAGATGCACTGAGAAACTTAAACATCCACCTTTGACCTAAATGACCAAAGCAGAGACTCGGCATTCTCCCTTTAAGCAGGAAACTGTGCTCTTTTATTTGTGTACTTCAATATTTCACCGTGCCAAGACGTATATACAGCTCACTCTGCTGAACAATGTGAGGAACAAGCTTTACACAGCAGAGCCTGTGGTCTATTTTCCTGTTAGGCTTCACACATAATGCAGCAGTGTGGACGAGTCATTAAAAAAATCCCCACACTCAGGAGGATCATGAATCACTCCAAGTGGAGCAGGATGTTTGGGAGACCTTTCATAATCACAAGCCAAGCCTTTACTATTCATACACATACATGTCACAATAAAAAACCCAACCCCTGATACAGGTTCAGAACCTGCCTGTAATCTTTATTTCACATCATAAACCCCTTCAGTGTGTTACTCAGACACACATCATGGCCATTTCTTTTTACAGATATGCTCCCTGGATGAAACACAGAGGTGCACTGGTAGAGGAGTGAGCTCTGGGACTGTGGATTGTAGCACAGAGCTAATCCCTCTTTCACACCCATTTGCTGACCAATGGGAATCTGACAGGCCCCGGGTTTGCCCCTAGTTGTATTGTGAACCAGACAGTCACATCCAGCAGGCTCACAGGGGCTCACGAGTCAATGACTGCACACAGACTTTGTGGCAGTGTGACTTCGGGTGACCATCCTGTCATATAGACGAGTTTGTTCTTTTTTTGTTTTTCTTTTTTTTTGCTGCAAGCAAAGCCCAAAAGAAGCACACATCTCAGGGAAAGACTGATGTCAGTGGGTCATAGATAAGAATATCAGCCATGTGCAGTGTGCTTCCTCAACAGCCTTATGATTGACACAGCCACGGGTTTCCATGGTTACCCCTGGGAGGGCATTCACTGACTTTCACCAACATCTTGTTGCAACTTTAGCCAATAAAATGCACTTAAAACCAAATCTCACGTAAACAAATGTAACTCTCCAAATTGTGCTCACGTATGAATAATTTGTCTTTCCCAGAATAGGAGAAAGGCCTATTTTCAGCAGAACAGTATGTGGTGGATCACAACTGCTTGTTGGCAATAAAGTGGATGCAGACTTGTGGGAAAGTGGTTCCATTTCTGTTCAAATGGTAACAACTGTCAGATGCTAACAATTTACCTCACTGCAAGCCGTTTTATTCTGAAGAGCAGAGAAGCAGTGCGCTAACACACATTACATATTATACTAAAGGTTGTAAAGTATTATTTCAAAGCTTTGATTCATGTCTTAAACTATGATTTATGCGGCGACCTGACCTGTATCATCTACCACTGGCTCACAGTGGGGCCTCAGTAAACTGTACTGCTGCCGTGACACAATGCATTCATTACAAAGCAAAATATAAAATTCTTAAATGATTAAGCTTAAACATTTGCCTGCAGAGAAAACCAGCACAAACAAGCTGATTTATTGTAGCTACACAAATATCTGTGGTGTCACTGGGGTTAAAGGAATGCTGCTGTATGACTATTATTTTCCTCTAAACTAAAGCAACCACTAAGAATTTTATGATTTTTTTTTTTGGTCTAACAACAGTTAACAGGATGTTTACAGTTACTTCTACTGAATTGTGCCTGAACAAGAAATAATCCTGGATTTGAAAGAACTGTGCACCTATATTACATATATCAGCAACAGACTCCGACTCCCACGATGCACCACTGACAGACACAGGAAGTCATTCCTGCCCATCTCAATCAAACTACTGAAAAAGGTTTTTTTATACAATAGTAAATATGTTCTTCTTCTTTATACACAACTCAGGGATTTAAATGCTATATAGGTATTTAAATATTCATTCTATATCTCAATTTCATCTTTCTATTTGTGTATTTGTAACAAAAAAGAATTTCCCCTCAGGGATAAATAAAGGAATTCTGATATATATACATACACAAAGCAACCAGCAGATGGCAGGCTTTCTCAGTCTGAGAGCAAAATGTATTTTTTCCATCACATTTCTCTGCAGCAGACATTTGAAAAAGTTAAATGTGATGGCCAAGAAAAGCTTCAAAATAATTAGCTTAATTGCCTCTTTGGGAAAATATGTATTGAGTTTTTTTTGTGGTGGACCTTAAGCTTGTAACTTCATTTAGTCAGATTAGTTTCACAGTCAAAGAATGTCATTCAACGTGCGTCTACTGTCACTAAAAAAGAGCTCTGACACACACAAATCAAACAAGTGTAATTTCACATTATAAGAATTTATTGCAGGCAAACAATACTATAAATAATATTTACAAACTATAAAACAACATTCCTTTTCCCTCTATGGATTGCTGGTAAACAGTGGTTCAGTCTCAGGATAACATCGAATCACCCTGAACTGCAAGATGCGAATTAAAAAATAAAAAATAATGGATGCACTGCATTTTTTAAAAACATCTAAAAAAAATCTTTGAACTTATTTTTTTTTTATCAATTTCCTTTTTGGAAATTTGAAATTTCTAATTTGTATTTAGTGTCTATTTTTGCACCAGATTAACACGTGAACAGCCTTAAATGAAGCGCTTAATATTGTCAAGGTGGAGATCAAGTCTATTTACATACTGTATGCAGTTATGTAGTTATCTACAGTGCATTTTAAGATGGGGTTTTTAGGACCGTATGAGTTGGGACATTAATTACTTTCTGACAAATTATGCACACGTGATTAAACAAATTAGCTGTTCAGAACAAAACAAAAAAATAAAAGAATCACAGCAAACTATTTCCCTCCTGGCGTTTGAATTTGGCGTAAAAAGGAAAGAAGATTCAGAAGGAAATAAAAAAAAAGAAAGACAACCTCTAAAACCAACAGCCTTAAAATACCTCAACATTTGAACAGTTTTCCTGTTGATTGTCCCCATTGTCTAATCAACACTGACTGGAAAAAAAAAGTGTCAGAAGTGCAACTATGAACAGCTTTATGTTGTTGTTGTTGTTGTTGTTACAATACGTGTTTGCAGTAGAATAAAAGTCTGATCCTATCCAATGCTAGTTTTTATTCCAGCAAGTTTAGAGGGAAAAGGGTCGGTACGTTCCCTCAAGGGTTTTCACGCTCACGCCGCTGCTGTCGTTTCCGCTCTGATTCTAAACAGAAACTCTCAAAAGCTTCTTCTATCTCGGGCTCCATCTCATCTTCAAAGTCGAATCTGTGAATGCAACACAATGGTGTTATATTTTAACATCCTAAATATAGATAATATGGGAGTCTAACACCAGGGCGTAATCAGCCAGAGAGAGAGAGAGAGAGAGAGAGAGAGAGAGAGAGACAGACAGACAGAAAGAGGATATGGGCGAGTTAAGCCCTCTGTCACATTCAGCTGCTGACTAATCTGAAACTGAGGCCCTGGTCCAGCCTGATGCATTGTGGGCCAGTCAAATGCATTTGCCAAATTCGGGGGGCCCACAGGTCAGACTTGGTCACATGACTTCACTGGTGAAGCTGCCCTCCAGTCACATGACCAAAGATGTGCCATCATGATGGCAATGCAGACCTTTAACAGGTTACATGTGCCGCAGAGAAGGCTGGTTCTGAGCAGTGTCTTTGGTTCTAACTTAACGTTACAGTTTAATTTGAGCTACACTCTGCTTTGCATGATTGGCCCAAAGTCATTCAAATTTACAATATGACATTGGAAGCTATGCAGAGTATAAATATGTGTTTAGATTTATTCAGAAGAATATTTTTAATGCTTTTTGGGCACCTTTGTATAACATTTATATTTATGTAGGTAGCTCTAAATACAATGCATAAGCCAGTTCTGACCTATTCGATATTTATGATGGATACTTACTCTTCATTTCCATTTTCTCCAAAGAAGTCATGGAAGTAGTCCTGTCTGTCCAGCATCTCTTGGTATTTTTCAGCGTACTCTAAAAAAAATACAGATACTGATGTTCAACCACAAGAGAGACTACGCAATCAAATGTACACTGACAACTCAAATGAAGTTTTAAGTTTGGTCTTCCAGGCTTTCTGTCTAGAATCCGCTTCATGTTTTCTGTGTGTGTATACACGGACTGACCTGGGTCTGCTGCTGTGAAAGGGGTCCCGTCTTCAGTGTAGAACGTAGGTTCATTCTACGACAGAAAACACAAAAGCGTGACATACAAGAACACAGCAGTGAGATTAAAGCGGGAATATGAGGAGTACCACACTGACCATGAAGTAGTTGGGGTCGTTGTCTGGTGTAGCATTGCTGGCTGCTGCAGCAGCTTGGACTCTGCCCCAGTCACTGGACCTCAGCTCTATTAGCTTCAGGAGCATCTGTTTCACATCCCTGAATAGAAAAATAGCACAAAGTCTCACCACACAAGCTAAACGTGGAACACTGGAACTATTTCTAACGCTGCCATCGAGGGTACAAATGACCATCGAGGTATATAGATACACACACACCTGCTGCAGGTAGCATCCAGTAGAACAGTCTTTATTTTTTGGATCAGTTCGTCCATGTGTGGTTTTCCACTCAGTTTCCATGTGTCATCCAGTACAGACCCCGTCAACTGTAAATTCATAAAACAGTTTAGTTCCTCCATGAAAGACAGAAACATCTGGAAATATCTGTGTGCATGAAACACATGTAACTGGAATCTGGCACCTTCAGCAGTTTGACAGCACAGATGAGATTTGCATCCACTGGAACGGACAACAGACAGATCAGCAGGTCATTCAGACCCGAAAGGAGGACATCTGCTCGATTTGGAAGGCCTTTAGCATTTTTTACCTAAACAAAGATTCACACCAAAGTCAAAAAAAAAAGTCTAGAACTGAACAATAACCTGACAAATAATCCGGCATTAGCAGATTTGGTTGGCAAGTTGTAAGGGAGCACAAATACAAAAAAACCTTTGGTTTCCTACCTCCAGATTGAGGTAGAGCTCGCCCAGAAACAGCACAAAGGAGTGGAATTTCTTCTGTGTCTCTGCTTCTCCTCGAACTGCTGTATTTCTTTGTTCATATTCTCGTTGACATCTACAGCAGACAGCATTCTTAATTTTAACAACGTGAACCAAGACATTATGCACACCCTGCTTGTGTAGGACAATTTCTGCAGCTTTTAGTCAACAGTCTCTGTTAAAAATGTGGAATCAAAGGAAATAAAATGACCTTTTTAGGAGCAGCTGTCGAAAGTTACCACTTTGTGAGCTAAATGACAGCTGATGAGACAGGTAGTTACAAAGCCTGGCACCGGTGTAAGAGAAGTTCGGAATGGCAGTAGACTGCAACAGAGAGACAAGAAAATAATGATTATTTTGTCAGATGGATGTTGTGTGTAGCAACACTTGAGTATATTCTTATTTAAATGACAAAACAAGCACGACTACCAACCTGCGTGAAGATCAGTTCCACCAGCTCCTCCAGCAGCTGTTCAGTGGTAACCATTCCATTAAGCATACTGGTTATGTATTCCATGTCTGACTCAAAGGTCCCTGGCGAGGAGCTAAGGTGGGCCAGGAAGTCTGTGACCATATCAGCCAATGTTGGTTCGCTGTAGTAATTTTCTCCATCATCATAATAAGGAGGTTCCTATAAGAAGAAAAGAAAATTACATGAGATTCTGGCAAAATAATGACAAACTCCGAGGCAGCTAGTAACAGTAGAGAAATGCAACAGTTACTGTACAAGAGTTATAATATCAGGACCGATGCTACAATGGTGTAAAAAGACGTCTTACTTCATATGAATTATATCCTGTAGGGACAAACTCGGGTGCACTGGCTGAAAGGTTTGATGTCTTGATCACAGAGTCCACATCATTAAATCCTCTGGAGGCAGATGTGTTGTTGGAATTTGCACTTTGTTGGGGTTTACTGTGAAAACCTAGAAGAAGAATCATACGTTCAGACTTTTGTTTACTGTCATTTTATCCCACCTATTCAGAGGAGGTTCAGTAAAGACACTGATTTGTAATGCTAATAAGGAATAAAGGAACATATCATTTACTATACTTGCAGCAAAGGAGCCATACATTTTGCAGATGGAAAATAATAAAGTTAGCAAATGTTAGCTTTCAGCTGGGAGAGATACCAGATAACAGTGGCACATAAGTATGTGACATCTGAGTGGGAGCTTTATTTAGATGCTGCACCAGCTCACATGAAATAACAATCCAACAAGTGCTTGTCGCAACGCCAAAATGCTAAGGTTAGCTGTCATTAATAGTGTGTTTAGCAGCTAGCTAGCTAATGACAGCTCCAAATTTAGATTAGGGGTAAACTCTGCACCTAACAGAGAGGAAAACAATCCCTTCAGGAAAACATAGTTGTGGTCTTTAGTGACCATTACAGCGAGCATCATTTACACACAATCGAATGTGAAAGTAGCTGGCTAACATAGCCCAGTTATGGTGGACGTTAGCAGGTTGACAGCTCCTTACCTCCATGAGCCATATCGTTAGCCGTGCTAATGTTGTTCTCGGCCAGAGGCGGGGATGTTCGCGGCTGTCTCAGCGGCTCCCTTTGGCTGAAAAACGAGCTTTTGGTGTCACAGTCCCCGGTGCTACCCACGAAACCAGAATCTCCAGGAAGATTACGGGATCTCCCAGCTCCAGGTGCTCGGTCAAAATTCTCGTTCATGACTGCTCGACTGTCAGCCTCGACTCTCAAAACAGCATCTGAAAAAGATGTAGATAAATCAACTACCTTCCCCGCTTGGCGGTATTGTAGTTTGTTTGTTTGTTTTTCTGTTAACACGCCCTATCTGTCCGCCATGGTGGCCGTTTCTCCATCGGCTAGTATAACAACTTTTTGGGGCTACTTCCTTTAACAACAAACTTGCTGTCGCTGATCATCTGTGACAATGGTTGATATCAAAATAAAACCGTCTCCCTCTGGTGGCGTGGAGTGGACATGCAGCAACAAAAAAACAGCATCATCAGTCTTGTTTCAAAGAACTTTGACAATTTAACCTACCTGAATTAATATTATAGTACATGCAAAAGTGTAATTTAATTAGCGCCCGAGCACGAAACGTGCGAGAGCCCTATTGAAACCCATATGGATTATTTTTCCCCCTTTTTTCTGCCCCTAAGATGGCCTTTTTGGAGGCCTTAACATGCCCCAAAACTCACCAGACCTGGTAGGAAAAATGCATTAGGCTGAAAAATGTTGAAATTTGCTGACTTTTAAAAATGCACATGATAAAATGGCTCTGTAACACACCTAACGTGTAGCCCCTTTGATTTAGCTTGGTACGTTGTCATGTCAACAGTCCATTGTCCATTATGCTAATATGATGTCACGCCTCCTACTGGCAACATGAAATTTCTTTATTAATTTAATTTAATTTAATTTAATTTAATTTAATTTAATTTAATTTAATTTAATTTAATTTAATTTAATTTAATTTAATTTAATTTAATTTAATTTAATTTATGAGAGCATGAACTGTTTGCTTAACCACATTTATTTAAATTTTTATATTCTTTTTTTCATTCTTTGTTTTAAAAAAATATTTTTGGAATGTCGTTGAAATCTTTTAGCAAAACCACTTTTTTCAATCTTGTGTGGTCTTCTGTAATTTAAATGCTGTAAAAAAATTCTTGAATAAATAGGGACATGATTTCACAGTGATCTGAAATATTTGCACCAAAAGGTTTAATATCAGACTTGCAATTAACCAGGCCAGAAAAACTCATGGACCCCTCCCTAGAAGTGCCTCTCTCTCTCTCTCCCCTCGCACACTCAGTAGCTGCCCACTACAAACATGTGTTGCACCAGACATCTCGGTGTAAGTATTCATTAGTTGTTTTTTTGCCTCCAGTCATTTTCCACTTGTTTCCCCAAAGCTGGATCACATTATGCCACAGAGAGAATTCCCGTGCCAGAAATGCAAAGACCCACTTTGATAAGATTGCTGCACCTATTTTGTGTTATTGCTGTTTTTTTTTCTTTCTCCAAGCCAGTGTCTTGGAGGGAGTTCAAACATTCACAAGTCTCAGGAATGCTGAAGATGACAAATAAATAGGATTGCTGTGTGTGTGTGTGTGTGTGTGTGTTTGGGGTTAGGGTCAGCAGCACACATGATGCAGCTGACCCTAAGCATGATGCAACCAGCATCTCTGGTTATTTATTGGCTGCGTCATTGTTTGTACAGAGCAATTAAACAGACTAACAGTGCTACTGTACAGCGTGTGGTTTTGAGGTATTGTGTCCTCATGAAGAAAGAAGTCTTTTGAGGTCTGAATTATATCATTTATTTAGAAATTGTATCCTAAGCTGAACTTCCTTATCATTCTTCCTATGGATTCTATAGGTTTATCTCCAGGACTGTGGTGTGAGTGTGAGGTTACAGCATGTTGCACTAGTTCCTGTAGAGGTTTATAGAAATGGTTGACCTGCATGGTGCAGAGGTGATCATGAAACAGCGCTCCACATGTTGCCATGCGGCCTGACATGTCATGGTGGAATGTACAGCGGCACTCCTTAGGATTACTCATTTGTCTCGGTGATTCCTTTGACATCCATCAAAGGGCAATATATATTACTTCTGTCAGGTCATTCTTTCCTGTGCTTTGGTTTCAGGTCTGATCACTTTAAGCCCCTTTTCCAATATGGACCAATGAATACAGTACAGTTTGCAGTCGTCTCTCACTTCCTGTATCCTCCCAGATATTTAATGCGTGTCCAGAGATAGAAGTTCTGAAAGGCAGGATAAGAGAACATGAGGCCCGGAAGCCTGTGGTGTTAATGTTCTCCTCTCAGCCTTTTGATCTGGCATCAAGGCAGCTGTCATTGATTAGTGTGTTTGCAGATGATTACTGAGGGAAGTGGGTGGTCAGAAGGAGGTCATATCTCTCATTCACATTTCTTTCTTCACATTCTTAAAGGCAGCAATGCAAATCTGTGTTTTTAATATTTTTTCTCTATCAGCAGGTGCTTCAGCATCTATCTTTACTAAGCAAAGCCGTCTGAATGTTGCAGGGATCCGTAAGAAATGATGTCAGCATCTACAGGCCAGACCGAGGAAGCGTGCTTCCCTCCCATTTTGTTGTGGTTGGTCTAGTATGTTTCCCGTTTGTTTGGGAGCTAACCATTAGTGCAATGGTTGCCACATGGAATATCTGGCGAGGCATTAATAGCTGCCTTTTGTCCCTTCCTACCTCGGAGAGCGAGATAAGAGTATAGGCCCACCGTGACCTGAACGTTCGCCAGGGTTTCTCAGTAGCCGCGCTGGAAGAAAACCACAACAGCATGTTGTGCAGTGCTGATTTTAAAAGGTAATTTTATTCTCACATAATAGAGTTCCTATAAAAAGTAAAGAATGCAAAGGAATGCTCTTGTTGCCCCTCCAGTTAAATATTTCACAAAATAAATAAATCATAACAATTCAGTCCAAAAAGAACAGTGGTTAAGTATCAAACATTTGCTTTAAATGTGTTTGTTTCTCTATTATTTAATGCTGTCACGATCACTCCCCTCATATTTTTGCTATCTTTATGTGTCTCACAGGAGAGTCTGGGTTATAAATAACACCTTGAAATACATCTGTATCTACTACAGTTCATTAGCTGGGATGGTATGTGTCCTCCACGTCACACACACAAACACACACACACACACACACTTATAATCCAGCTGCAAACTCTTTGGCACACACACAAAAAAATATAGATTGCAATTCAGTGCCCTCTTCCTCCACTTTATGAAATACATGACCTCAAATCAAATCCAGGAGCAGAGACAGCTCGTTGTGTGTGACAGTGTTAGTGCCTTTTCGAGAGATTTCTCAATGAATGTCTTTATTGATCAGCTTGTCAGTATTGGAAACCTCTCCGTCCAGTGCTGCATAGTCCCACCCCCACCACCACCTCAGCCCACGCCTCCTCCTTCCAGGTGAGCTCACACCATGATTGGAAGGAAGTGGGTTGCCGTGTTCTTCCTGCGGGTTTTCTTCCCTCTCATGGGCTTCCCGTGGACGTTCAGACCCACAAACATCTGTCTCTTCCTGATCTTCCACTCAGCTGACGCGTACGTGTTGTAGCCGTTCTCCTCAATACGCTCCTTCAGGGTGCAGTCGAGTCCAAACTCTCTCTGCAAAAAAAGAGACAGCAGGCTTCATGTTTCAGTGCTACAACCCCAGTGTGTCAGATTAAGGCAAAATACAGCTCATTTTCAGTGGCTGGTACTCCTAGGTTCACATGTGTGTGTGTGCATCGGCCTGGTTGTGATTCAGAGTTGACCCAGCAGCTATACAGAAGTAAAGATAAGGCTTCCTCTGATAAGGACACAAGAATCTAACACTATCTTTCTCTCTCTTTCTCTCTGGGGTGTTCAGATTGACCTCTGACTCGGATACTAACCGCTCCGTACAGCTCTCCCCTCCTGTTGATTGCCAGATAGTAGTTGCTGTTCAGCCCTTTGATGGCCACCACTCCCACGTCCACTGATGTGATTTCCAGAATACCTAGAAGAAATCAGCAAAAGAAGAGGGTTACATAAACAAATGGCGGACATACAGGGAAGAAAAAAAAGAAGCATGAACTCTACCTGGGAGTAATCACAAGCCAACTCCTCATACAGGCCAGAAGAAATCAGTACTAGTATAATGACTAGTAACATATTGCGGTCGCATTTCAGGACATTTACACGTGGGAATGTTTGGGGTTTCTGTGTAAGGTTACAATTATTGTCGAGCACATTTATCATTTATAAAGTTACTTTACAGCCTACACCTGTGTAACAGATTCCAGCTGTGCAGGTCATTTAGCTTGAAAATTAATAGGTGGATTCCACAGAGAGATTCTCAGGTTGTTTATGTTCTGTTTGGTATTTAGGTTTCCAAGTCCCTATACAAATAATCCAGGTTTCTCATAGGCTATTAGACAGGCTAATTTATACCTGAGTTAAAAAGGGCATGTTTTTGCTGCAGACAGTTGTGGTTATTTGTGTGGTCTGAGTATCAGAGGTCAGAGAGATATCACTTCCTAATGTGTCCTTTGACCACAGAACCCACTTGTCTCATTTGTGTGTGTGTGTGTGTGTGTGACTGAACCCTGCTGGTTCCCATGGCATGTTTGATTTCATGCCGCCCTCCCTGACTTCCTTTCCCCACTTCCTGTGAGCTGTCGTTATTTTATCCCAATAAGCACACATATGTGAATGCACACACACACACACACACACACACACACACACACTTCAGCGTGGGGGCGTGAACTCCAGAGAGTCGACGACATCCTTTGATCACATCAGCGGCCCCTCCTTTTGTCTGGTGACTGTTTGTGTGGCACCCTGCTCTACTGTCAGGCCCACTCTCCAGTGTCTGGGGGGTGGGGGTGGCTCTGAGGCTACCAGTCCACTCGTACAGGAGTGGACAGTGGAGGATGCAGGTGTGCCCCCCCTCCAAAAAGAACAAACCCCCTCTTAAACATACAGCAGCTCCTCTGCTCATCCGTGAGGTCTTGACTGTATCAGTTTCTAGTTCAAACAGTGGCACCTCGGGGCAGTGAGGTCTGAAGCTGCAAGGCGGTGGTGGGGACTGTGACACAACGGCCATTGAAGATCTGAGAGGAGCTGTTTTCTGTATGGGATCGGATGTCGGGTATGGAGTGAGGATGTAAGACAATCTATGGCAGTCCCTGGCTGCTCTGTAAACATGGGAGGGATGAAAGGAAGGAGAACAGAGGAGGACAGAGGAGCCATGACAGTGAGACTGGGGGTGGGGTGAGGATTAGAAAGGCTGTAATGATCACTGATCAAAGTCAGCCACCGGAGGCAGGGGCGAGACAGGTTGTATATACACACATGCACTAATGCACACACACAAAGTTGATGTTGCAGCAGGTGAATGTGCACTTGCAAACTACAAAAATCAGTGTTTTATAAATACTATTCTGTGGAGAATAATGAGCTTCAAAGCACAGCACAACAGAAAATACACTCTTTCTGCAGATTAACCCTTAATTGTGACAACAACTCATTGTATGGGGTATATTTTACAGACACCATATGTAAAATGTAGCCTAAAGTGAGGCAGCCAGGTTGAGCTGTTTACGTGGAGAGACAGCAGTTTTTTGCTTTTGCATGCTGGTTGCTTTTTCCTAATGTGTGGCTTATTTGATACGCTCTGTTTGGAGTTACAACAGTAAATGGTGCGTTGGTTGTGGAATGGAAGGAACACGATGCCAGTGAGAATTAAAGAAGGTGGTTTTTCCACAGTGGGATGCCAAAAGGCATGTGCTTGTATTGTTATTCTTTCTCACTCTTACCTTGGCTAACGTTTTAAATGGATGTTATGATCTGCCTCAAGTAACATTTGGAATTAGGCGTAAATCAGGATATGTAGTAATAACACTCGATAAGGACCACACTGAGTGTATTTACATAGAGGGAGAGCTCCAGCTTTTTTCTCCACCTCTGAAAAAAAAGCTATACATCTCCCTCCTCAGACCTCCATAAGTGCACCATCTGTTTTTTTTTTTTCCCCTACGCAAAAGTCCGCTGCTTTGATTAAAGGAGATTAATCTGAGCAAAGATGCACTCTCACACACACACACACACACGCTCTTAGAAGACACATGCACACGTCTTGAGCCATGTCCAGGAGTTTCTTGCACACATGGCCTGGCCCCTACAGCACAGGAACACACGTGGTGGCCTGATACACACAATCATACACACACTCACACACACACTCACATCTTGACAGGCTCCCCTTTTCACACCATCACAGCCATGGATAATTAGCCCGACTCTTTTACCGCCAAGCCTGAGTCTCATTTAGCAATATTTCACTAGTCACTCAGAGCTGCTAGCTGTCTATAAATTTAAAAGAACTCAGCTGTGAATCATAGATATTTTAATTATGTGCTTAGGCCATGCAGATAGCTACTTAGCTGACTTTAACATAATCTCCCTCCCTTTCTCTCTGCCTCTTTGTAATCTCAGCACAGGCTCCCAGCGGGCTGGAAAGCCATGTGGGACAGTTTTGCACTGGCATCCCCATAAATCTGTGGGAGGTTGGATACTGGCTCTTTAACACAGTGAGCTGGGTCCTTGCAGGGCCACAGGCAGCACCCAAAACCAAACCTTGCACATCCTCACACAGCGCTAGGACAAAGTGTGATAGATGTACAAATCCATTTATCATTATTATTTAAAAGCAGTGTCTTCGCTTTGCCACCTCTGGTTCAGAAACTACTCTCCTTCCTCCAGTTATCACAAAAAAAACTTGATATTTTGTCTCTTCAAGGGATCATCAAGGGGTCTACAAAGGACGTCAGTCCTGGGATCATGTCTAGCCCCAGGGGCCAGAGCAAAGACTGGAGCTGCTGTTGTGTAGTATCCTTTACCTTGTGAACCTGATATCAGTGCACATAATCCACACACAGTGTCACCAGACCCCCTTAGGACATCGCTTTTTGATGGCACCACCATTCATACTGAAGGTGCACAGCTTTGATGTGGCCACAATGATGTTCAGTTCATGTCATTCATGAACTTGTACCTCTAGAGGATCTCCCTTTCACCTCCCTGCACTGCTAATTCAAACGGACTTCTGGAAAACAGCGACACGCTCCTAAAAATGTGAATCTGTGAGCCAGTAAAAAAAGACTGACAGAGTGGTAAATTAACCACCAAACATACATAAACTTTAAGGTGAATTCACACCCCTACTATCATGATAAATTGCGCCCGACTTCCTTGTGCCACTTTAGTTTTACAACTTAAAAGAAACTACTAACAAAGACAGCCATAAAGGCTTCACTTTGTAATATGGTCGGGAATTAAAGCTGCTTCTGTCATGACCTTGTCAAAACAAACATGTCCCCTGACATTCTGCCTCTCTGTGCCATTTCCCCCCTAAGTAACTGTGATTGAATGTGTGGTTTAGCTCTCCCATGAGGGACATTAAAGATTCCTTATACACTCACAAGAGAGAAAGAGGGAGGAAAGAAGCATGTGACAGTGAGGGAGATGCATGGATGTGTACGTGCATCTGTAATAAGTGAGCACATGTGTCGTTGTCGGCTACTATATGATCACACACCCACCGGAGCATGTGAGTGCCTGCTGGCTGATATAGGCACACACACGTAGCTGCTGGGAGACTAATGAGAATGCCATTTTACTGACTGATACACTGAAACTTACAACATGTAATCACTCTAAAGACATGTTTCCCCGAGTGTGCACGTCAAACATTTGTAAACAAATGTCTGATGTGCGATTCGGGGTATGGAATTTGCTTGATGCTGTGGCAGGCAGCGTGGGGGTGGAGATGGGAGTGGGTGAGGAGGGGGGCACAACCTGAGTGGGAGAGCGAACAGAGAAGCAAAAAGAAAAAAAAAAAGTCTGAAAGCATCAATGAAATGGACGCTCATGTCCTCCCCCCGCCCCCCCCTCTCCGCCCCAGCCCTGTTCTTCTGTGGCTGTTATCAGGGCTGTTTACCCCGGGCTGTGAAGACTGCCTGATAATGGCTGGGTTATCTGCTCCTGCTCCTTTTTAAACCATCTGAGAGCTACCATCATTGTGCTGAGTGTTTGGACAGCAGAGATATCAGTAGGATGTCTGGTTTAAAACAAAAAGACGACTCAATCTGGGAATGTTTCCTTCATGCTAAACGCCGATGGAGAGGCTGGAAGTATGTCTCTCATTCATTCATTTACAAGCTGTACATATTCAAATGTGCGTTGGTGATTTTTAGAGTTTTTATGTGCCACAAATGATGCCCTGTTCTTCATCTACCCACATATACATAAAGCCACTCAGTGAGCTACTTACTGAAGGGGTCATCCTTGGTCTTGGTTCCATTGACTTTCCCATTCTTATCGATCCTCAGGAAAAACTTCTGGAACGAGAACAGCTTTCTCCTCCGAATGTCCCCTTGCAGATGATTGTAGCTGCGCACATGCCTACCCTGCGGTCCCCCAGTCCGACCCAAGGGGCCCCTGGTGGCCCTGGGCTTAAAGATCAGTTCGGTCTCAGACGAAATGTTCAATGGCACCCTGAGGGGCCGTGGGCTACCTTGCCTCAGTCTGTCTCTGCGGAGGTTATGGCAGGCAGCCTCTGGTAAGGACAAGGAGAGGACCACCAGGATGACCAGCACAGGAAAAGACAGGAACGTGGAGGACCTCAGCCTGGAGCTGTCCCCTGAGCCAGAATAAGCTCCTGACCCAGCCCTGGAGCAGGATGAGGCAGAGGCAGCCTTACTCCCTCCAGCAGCCCATCTGATCATGGTAGTGTGCTGTGAGGAGGACTGGAGGCAGCCTCAGAGCCTGGGACATGCTGCTGGGGGCGAGGATAGACTGGGAGGGCAGGGAGGGGAGCCCTCCACAGTCCAAACTGAGTGAGATGGTCCCTCTGAAGAAGTCCAAAATATTGTGTAACTGTGTGAAATTTCCCTCTGATGGTGTAAAATCTCTTCAACAAGTCTGTGAGATATTCTCCAGCTACTTTCTTCTTCTAGGCCAATTAATAAAGTCTGTTGTGAAAAAAGTCTGAATGTTAAAAAATGAAAACTTTTACATGTGCATTACTGAAACCAGCCAATTTTTTTTCTCTTGTTTTCTAAATATATGTAAAAGTTAATCTTTGTTTCTCCAGAGTGATACTTATATTTCCAGGCAGTTACTCAAGAAAAAAATCCTTCGAAAATACAAAAAAATGAACTGATATCCAAGCAGAAAGGTGCCAAAAAGCTACAAAAACCTCTAGTTCCAGTGAAATAAAAATCAGTTCAGCGCACCTGCTTGAAAGCAGCTAGACTCCACATGTGCAGGAAAGCATTTTCCGATTTTACTCTGAGGAGGAAAAACAGGATTCAAGACTTAAATAGGAGCGTTGGTCAATCCAGGCGCATGTCAGATAATCCATCTGTTCTCTTGGGTTGCCCTGCTCCTCTCGCTCTCTCGTCACGTCCCTTCCCTCCCTCTCTCTCTCCCTCTCTCTTTCTCTCTCTCTTTCTCTCTCTCTCTCCCTCTCTCTTACCCCCCAAATGACTCCACCTTCACACAGCGTTGAGGTAACCGTCTGGGGAGGTCTCAGGATTGAGTCACACAGTTGTTGGCCTCCTCTCCTTGATTTGAGAATTCCTCACCTGAAGAGTGATCACAGAAAATGACTGTGTGTTTTGTGTAGCTGTGTGTGACTCTGTTAGTTATTTGATCCCTCCTCCCTCCTTTACTCAACTTCCCCTCTCACATATGGGAGCAAGTACTGCTCTCTCTCTCTCTCTTTCTCTCTGTGTGTGTGTGTGTGCCTATGATTTAACTTTTGAAAGTGGTGATAACAGGGTTTATCTATGCAGATGTTGCAAGGCAGGAAGGAACAGTCTGTGATTGTTTTATTGGTTAATCAAAGATTTTTTTTAATAATACTAATGTTATGTGTGTCAGCTACATGTGTCTGTATGGCTGAGTGTGGAGAGGATGGACTCATTGAGATGTGGTTCTCCTGACGAGTGGCCATCCTGCACAGTCTCTTTAGATAAAAATCATATAAAGTTTCTGTTGCCGCTTCAAGTCTGGATGCCGGCTTATCACTGCCATCTTGCTCAGGCCTCTCTTTTTTCCCCTGAAGGCACTTTATCGTAACGCCTTATCTCTCCTGCAGTGCTGTAATGCAATGAAGCTCTCCTGTTTCACTCACCAGACCTCTGCCTTCCTCTGTGACTCAGGTGTCTGAGTGGCCATACGCCAATGAGACTCTCTTAAGAACCATGCATCATTTGCTCCTCAAGGCAAGGCAGGCACAGGATGGACAATGTCATAGTGGACTAGACAACAATGTACAATATGTGCCCCGAATGTGCAAGGTATTAGGGATGGTCAGTGTTCTCACGAAGTCATGAACACTGATTGTTTCTGAGACAACACAGATCACACACACATAATTCAGATCTGGAATGATGCAGTCAGAATTTGTAGGACCGTATAGTGACATTTTTAGCAATCCAATGTGATAAACAGAGCTCTCTGCTGGCAGATTTATCTACTCTCCGTCATCCACGTGCCTTTAAAGTCAGCATCTGTCCTGTTCCCAGTTGTTTTTAGTGCCTGCTTTACTGTCTGTCAACGATCTACAGCCAGAGCTGCAGCCCTGGTATTAAGGCTTTATCTAAGGGACACTAACAAAACAGTCTTATCAGGACTTCCTTTGTGGCGTTCCTTCCCACTGTGATAACCTGGATGGAAACACTGAGGACTCACAGCTAGGAGGAGGAAGGTAGCATTTATATTGATTACTGCCGCAGCAATAATAGTGTTTTTTTTAGATGTATTTATCGCACTTTATTGACCTTAACCAAAATAATATTAGAAGTGTGAACAGTGAATGCACCGAATGCAAATTTTTGTACTTTGAATATGCAAAAATCTTCCTGTGAAATGTTTAAACAGCACCTACACACATGTTTTCATGTATGAGTGGATCACATCTTAATACTTTTTTGTACTTAATACAACTTTTCAGGGAAAGTTTAGGCAAATTAGAAACTGTCTTCCTGTGGATGCTGCCAAGACATTCATGCATGTGAAGAATGTTTCCCACATGTTTTATTGTAATACATGTTGGGGGCGGATCACGAAAGTCTTTATACAAACAAACCTTAAAAACTCTGGATGGAGAGCCAGTTAAATATCATCACAGCAGGATATTGGAGAAACATGTGTGCACTTTATAATGGAGGAGACCTTTTGTCAGATTTTGTAGAAGTTCTGATTCACAGGTTTACTGAGGGCAACATTTATGTTGAATATTGTATTGAAATCAAATCAAATTAGGTTGAATTTGTGTTTTTTATTGCATTTGTTAGAGCTTATTATTCAGGTTCCTGGGACAAAACTGTGCAGATAAACCCTCAGGCTTTTATAAACGTTTCTTTCCACCAAGGTTATACTGTCCTTGCCGCCTCAGAGGGGATGTAGGATTGAAATGGTGCTGACAGACTCTCAAGATTTGCAGGATTTCTTTAGAGGCCAAGGAGCAAATTCTTTGTAACGTATCCACGTCCATGTTTTTGTTTTTTTCCTCCTAAACGCAATATAAGTGAGATTTGCAGGGTCTGGAGATGGACTCATCTCCCTCCTTGCTACACAGCTTTAGCATTTAGTGTATCTTTATAGATCTATCTAGCTGAATTGCATTTCAAAGTTCAAGACAGGAGATAATAGAACAGGCAAATGTGTTTCTGATCCTTCCCTACAGGCTGCGGCTCTGGCTGCTTTCTTACACTGTTTTCAAAACAACATAATTATTATAAAGACAATGTAAAAAGTCAAATACAGGAAATTTATATGTATCAGAGGAGATTTTATTTCACACGGGTCTCATATTGCCTGGAAGAAAAATGAATCAAGGTGACAAAGGTTCCTTTTAGTGTGTAATTATGCGTTCTAGGAGGAACCCCCATTGTTTCTATTAGTCTGTCACAATTTGTTGTGCTCTGAGGTGCACAGATTTGTGTAAAAGATTCTTAAATCCATGTAGGAGCAGCGGATAAGGGACAATTATGCATAAAACTAGCAATTTCATGCCATTCAGAGCTTAAACCGTCTGTAAACTCCCGTGACTCCCAGCCATCAGCATCAGGTGACACAAAACCCTGCAGCAAGCGGCGATCATGTGGCTTCAGACAGCAGGTCACCATGCAGGGTGGCTGCTGGAAGCTCGACATGGACACACTGAGTGCAGGATAGACAGGCTGAGGCTAGCTGGTTAGCATGCTAACTTAAATAGATAACAATATGTGTTTAAACATAACAATTTAAAAACCTTTCTCTAAAGAATGTGCTCTTTCTAAAAGTGCTCAGTGCTAACCAAAGCTAAATGTTAAATCTGGAGTGAAGCGTGTCCTGAGTTTGCTTTGTCCGGTGCATCGTGGCAGCAGGTGGATCCAACCACCATGCAGTCTTTTAGTTGTATCTGCTCAGCATCACATTAGCGAGTTGAACTGTGGAAATTCACCTTATTCATGTCATGTGTCTCTGATTTGGCTTGGCCTCATTGTGAGTATATTGGACCCTCCCTTTTGGTACACTATCATTAAGCAGATGTTTTACGAAAAAAAAAAAAAGCACCTCACTCCGAGTTACTTGAGCTCAAATCCATATGTGGTCTATGAGGGAATCAAACGCACAACTCACAAACAACCAAACTGACCTATGGGAACCATGTGTGTGTCTCTGTCTGTGTTCCCTGGGGCCTGCACTGTGTGTGCTGGGTCAGAGGAGGCAGAGGCTTTAATAAAGAAACAGGCCTGGTACAGGGATGCCAGTCTGACTGCCTGGGGACATGCAACCTGATGGGGTCCAGATGAGAGCCACCAGACTGGACCTCTTCTTCCCCTAAAAAACAGCCAGTTGGTGCATGGGTTACGTTGCCTCGTTCCGTGGGTTTACACTGGGATTTGAGGGATAAGCAGCCAAATTAAAGCAACATTCTCCCTTAGCTGTGTTTTAAAGCTGTTCATAGATGACATGAAATGTGTTACTTCATGTTCTGAAGAGGTTATTTCGGCCTATGCCGGAGGCCTCAATTTTCTCTTGGTCATCAAATGTAAATATTTAATGTGTTCCTGGCCGTCGTGTTGTGGGGGGTGTCTGGTAACCTACAAGATGAGGTTGCTGTTTCCTGCTTTACGGTGATCAATAGATGTTTGCCATGTTATCTTCCCTGTCTTCGACAGGCACTTACATCATCTGTAATAAGTGTCAGGTTTCAGCGGGGCAAAGGAATTTACTTACAGGTCAGACACTGGATCAACTGATCCACACTCCACTGTCCTCCATCTTTCTCAGGGCAATATGAGATGTGACATGACAATGCAATACACACAAACACAGCCCCACCAATCAGATGCAGAGCTGCACATGAATGACATGTTTATGGCAACACATTTTTATTTATGAAAATATGTTTAGCATAATAGCATCTGTTTTTTTTTTATTTATTGAAATTTTACTAAAGCATTGGGTAGTTTAGTCCTTTTAAAAATTGTTCAAATTCTGCTTTTTATCCATCTGGACTGATTTGATGTAAGTCTGAAGGTGTCGCCCATAGAAATTTCTGCTGCCTCTCAAACGGCAGCTTGTGATGCTCAAAATTTAACTGTCTCCCTGTAGAAATCATGATTCAACCTTGATTTGTGAGCAATTGTTTTGCAGGAATATTACTAAAAATTACACCCAGCAACCAAAACAAAGTCTGGTTTTCTGATTTTCTGGCTCCTCAGAAAGCTCCTCATGGACAAGCTCCAGCCAGATTTGAATCATGCAGGAACCTTCTTGCTGTGAGATGGCAGTGATAACCTGTGCACCACCTTACAACTAGATAGAGAATTTAAATGTACTACTCACCCACCAATCAGACTCTCCATCAATTATTGTAAAATGTCTTTGAAGGCAACATCTGTTTGCTACTGTTGGCAAAGTGCAGAAAAAAAACAAGTCTGGAAAATCTGTGAATAATGAAGTAAACATTTGAGTATTGAATCCAAACCCATAAATGTTTGGCGTTACAACACTTAACTCGAGTTGCCCAAGCTGTTAAGAGTAATTTTACGATCCCTTTGCCCTTTTAAGAGAACGAGCAGTCATCAGACATTCCAGTTTTTTTAACAGCTGAAAATAAGCTACAGCAGGTCAGAGTTTTCTTTCAGTCGTGCGCATTGGGCAGGATCAGTTTACGTTGTATATAAAATGCCATGAAAATAAGTTTAATTTAATATAATCATCCAGTAATTGATACAAATATCTAGAACAGAGATGCAGCTCACTTCTTTACATTGCACAGCAAATTAAGCAACACACAGTGACATAACAGGATGAGTGATGCCGTTAGGTAATACAACTGGATGCTGTTTGCGTCGTCATGATAACAACACAAACGCATCACGCACACGCACAAGCTGCTGGCTTTAAGGACACAATCCTCCACATTGACAGAGTATTACGTTACTCCTTCCATTACTGCTGACTAACCCATGGTCTCTGGCTTGAATGACAGCAGGAGGGTGAGCGAGCAGTGCGACGTCCGTTCGTGTCAAGTTATCTGGCACAGCAGAGCCTGAGAAATCTGGGCCAGCTGAACCCGATCCCTGAAACGGAGCTCGGTGGTGCTGCTGATTCGGGCGTTACACATCCAGCAGCATGTAGCACTCAGAGGCGAGAATGACCTTCTTGACACGAAAGGTCACAAAGCAGGAGACCATGGTGCAACATACATAGATATGATCTGAATCACTCTGTTATTACTTTGTTTATTTAAGCTTTGGCTTTTAATAACCACCTTTAATTTAATACCAGGACATTCTTGGTTTAAAAACAGGATGCTGGATTCCAAATCATTCAAAATATTATTTATTATTTCAAAGCATAATCACATTTAATGATGTAGCCAAGCAAAGGACAAATCAGTCGAGGTGACAACATTTTACACAACCACACGGCGGCCATCTTTACCTGAGAGGGATGACCTGCAACACCTCTTTCTCATTGATAAATCTCAAACCAGACGAGGAGCACCACAGGTTGGACTGCAGAATGGTGAAGATTCTACAGCTTTTAGTTTAAAAAAAATGTACTGAGGATAAACACAGTAAACACAATGCCAGCTCTGAGGACAAATTCAGGTAGAAAACAAAGCAACATTTATAAGTAAAACAAAAAAAAAAGAGGTCTTATAAAAATTGTATTTACATTCTGTTTGTACCAGAAATATAAGGTTGGTAAGCTGGCTGCTGAGCTGTGAACCATTAGCACCTCATTTACTATAAAAGCACCCAGACATGTACAGTAGGTCATCGTCTGTTCTTCTTGTGATAGTATCTAATGTATCTAATGTAAAGTCATAGAAGAGCTCCTTAAACATCAGAAACTGGCCTGTTAAATTCAGCAAAATAACATTTCAATCATGATGTTGTCAGTGTTTCTTGACAGTGAACACATTTTGATGACAAATATTTCATTGGAAAAGTTACAATAGGTGACTAAAAAAATAAAATCCTCATCGACCCAGGCTTGTTTGTGCTTTTGGAAGTGATCATTAGTACTTTGGCTTGTCAGTCTATACATATATATATATATATATATATATATATATATATATATATATATATATATATATATATATATATTATGGCGCAGGTTTTACACCAGTATCCAGCTCTACCTACGGCCCACAGGTGACACAACACTGTCTTTGGACCGACCTGAGCAAGCAGCGACCCAACAGCTTCAGCTTGTCACAGAAGCGAGAAGACATGGTGTTCTTCCTGCAAACTGGACCTGCAAAAGAAGCAGGAGGAAGAGGAGGAGGAGGAGGTCAAACACATCTGTAAACAGGCAGGCAGATATGTAATATAGATAGCAAATACGTCACCACTGATAAAATCGAGGCTGTAAAGTCATTTAAATTGCATGTGTGTTTGGTGAATCGGCGTTTTAAATCCGCGTATACAAACCTGTGTTTGTCTTGCATTCCTGCATATTGCACTTCCTGAGTGTTTCTGGTTTGGAAATCTTCTCACAGAGGCTGTTTGGCATTATGGCCAAATCCTGCTCACTAACACAGTGGACTGCACGCTCCTGCTGACCCCCACCACAACTCACAGAGCACTACAAATTCAGAACACACAAAAAATACACTTTTAATCAAGGCTGCATATAAATCTAATTATTTATCAAAGCAACATGGGACTGACCTCCTCCCAGTCCTCAGTCTTCCAGTAAGAACATGGCTTTAAGCTGCACAGCTCTGTGCTGTTTGGCCTCAGTGTGGTGCTACAGCGATGGGGCTCGGGGCAGTACACCAGCCGCTCCATGACACCCTCACCACAGCTGCCGGAGCACTGAGACAGATATAAAGAGGTCGAGAATGGAGCAAAATCTGTAAGAACCCTCTAACTCATATCATATCTCAATGTCCACACTGTGTAGAAGAATACAGATTTGAGGATGCTAGGCTCTTTACCGGTCCCCAGGGGGATACGCTCCAGGTCATGCAGGGCTTGTGGGGGCATGTCAAGCTGCTGATGGGTCTGCTGGACACAGCTTGGCAGTGGAAAGGTCTGAGCGGGCGTTTGCTCTGAGAATCGACACACTGGACATCACGGTACCTCCTTCCCACCAGCGGACAGGTGTCTGGACACTGTGGAGGATATGACAAAGCTTAGTAAAAATCTGTCTTCTGAGAGCCTACCAAAAAAAAAAACAAGCCCACTGCGTCATCTGGAAAAGTGAGAGGCAATACTTGGAATTATAATTAAGTATTAAGTGTAATTAACAAGTAATAAGTGTAATTATCAGATTCAGTGACTGCAGGAAATCTAACGTTACTCACCTTGCTCCAGCTGCCGCTCTGCCAGATGGCACACGGCTGCAGGTGACATGTTCGTGCAGGCTCAGGTCTCTTCATCTTGGCACAGTCCTCGTCATTCTCAGAACTGCACATGACTGCCCTCCATATTGCTCCAAGTCCACATGTTGTTGAACACTGCAGAGGCAGGTGTGCATTCAGATTAAAGTGATTTAAAAATGGTTAGCATTAAAGTGATTAGAGTACCTCGCTCCAGTTTCCTACAATCCAGAATGCATCCATGCTAACCGGCTCTTGGGCCATCAGGTTGTTTTGGTTAGTGGTGCTCCTGGAACCTCCTGGTTGGTGGTTTTGGCCCTTTGAGCGACCACCTTTTGACCTGGAAGAGGGTTTTTTTGCCCGAGAAACAGAGCTGTTTTTCTTGGGGGTCACAGCAGACTTTTTCGGCTTAATAATCTTCACTGTGGGCTGAGGTGAAGCTGCAGTGGTTAAGGGCTTTCTTGCAGTTGTAGAAGGAGTTTGTTCGGTGTGGGGTCCAGTTTTCTTGTACACAGGGGTGGTCAGGGGAACCCGGGGTGTCCAGTTGCGGGGCGGACTGACACGTGAGGTGGTGTGAGGGTTTGATAAGTAGTGAGTGGTCTTTGCCCATGTTTCAGTACTGGTGTGTGGGCTCGGGTAGGTAGTAGTTGTGGTTGGCATGGTGAGTGGACTGGTTTGTGCAGTGGGTGTGATGAGTAAATGTCTTGTTGGTGTGGTTGATTTGTGTAATGTCGCCGTGGTAACATCCAGGTCGATAATCGTCTCCTCTTCTGTTGTCCTGTCCTCCACAACATAATCATACCCTGGAGTGTACATCACCACATTGGGAGTACTGCCCTCCTCTACTTCCTCCTGCTCGTCCTTTTCCACAGAACTGGATTTAGTCTCATCCTCCTTTTTACTCACCATTTTATTAAACTCATAATTGTCTGCATCTATGACTGTGGTCATAGAGGTTGAAGGGGATGTGGTGGTAGGGATGAAAGCAGTTGTCGTTTCTGTGGTGCTTGCTTTCCTCCTCACAGTGACAGCAGCTGTAGGGGCAGCTGTGGCTGTGGTGCTCATTGGAGTTGTTGATCTAGGGTGCATAGTGGAGTTGGTCTTGGGCGGGTAAACGCGGCGGTATTTAGGTGGAGCCCCTGGTTGCCTACGGAGACTTGATTTGGGGCAGCTCTGCAGGGCACAAAGCGATCTGGAGCGAGGTTTGGTTGAGAGGTCACAGGTCTTTTGGGGTGCCAGTGCACATGTGACTGTACGCGAGCGAACACCTCCTCCACACGTGACAGGGCACTGCAAAAAAAAAAAAAGAACACACAGGATGCATTACCTCAGCAATAAAGGAAGGCATTATGGTGGGGGATATGCATGTGATGAAAGCCTGTGATCTGTAAGTCTGAGGTCAGGCAGAACAAAGAAAATAAAAATCAGATCTTACTTCTTCCCAGGTGCTGACAGCCCACTCCTGTCCACAGGGTACATCTCTGTTGCACGGCACCACAGGTTTTGGTTTAGGGAGATGCTTGCATTCCACAGGGTGGAGCACTCTTTCCTCTCCTGAAACTGTGCGGACACAGAGGACCGTTCGCTTCCTCAGCCCGTCTGATCCGCAGGTGGCTGTACACTGCTGCCAACCTCCAACCCACCACCTGGACGGGAAAACAAGGGGAAGAAGCCAGAAGCAATCCATGTTGCCATCATATAGATAATATTTTACCTTAGTTTTACCTTAGTAAACAATTTATTTCTTAGAAAAAAATGTGTTTTTGGACTTCCATAATATTATAAAAAGCAATTTTGCCATTTTGTTTACCTGCAGTTTGCAAAAAATGACCTTTTAGAACTTTCATCTCAAGAAAAAATGAAAAATTGTGATTATAAATCTGATCTATCAACTAAAGCCAATTTATAAAATACACAAATACACACCGAGCAGGGCAGTCCATATTCTTGCACTTCCTGTGTCTGTCTTCTAGGCGGCTCTCTGGGTCACACAGAGATTCATCCACTACACCCATGTCCACCTCAAAACAGAGCGCAGGCTGGTGCTGCTCACCTAAGACACACCAAGTGACAACCAATGTCATGAATCTATGAGTATATTTAAAAAATGTATATATATATATATATATATATATATATATATATATATATATATATATATATATATATATATATATATATTAATAAATTTGGACACCAACCTAAGCCACAAGTAGTGCTGCAGTCAGTCCACGCCCCATGCCTCCAGCTGTAAATCGGTTCTGTCACCTCGTTTTGTGTCTCTTTGGTCTTCTTGATGCTGTACTCGTATTTAATACCTGGATTCCTCTCCTGAAACAACAACTAGACAGACACATGAACTGCTGTAATTATCATCACAGTATCATCAGCTGTTTTTCCAGGTGTACAGCTGCTTCAAAATTTTTGTTGGTCTACCTGAAGTATGACAGGCTGTTTGGTGGGTCCAGGAGCGGTGAGGTTCTCCATGTTCCCGCTGCGTTCATAGAAGAACGTTGTCCCTCCGGCCTCATACTCCCCGTTCCACTGGATAATGTAGTTCCCGTTGAGAAAGTAGTCCTCTGATTCGGCGCTCCTCAGAGCCAGGAAGTTACCTGCCTCCTCCACTTCCTTTACCAGGATGTCCCGGGCCCCCTCAGGTATCACTCCCACGTCCATGTACCCTGGGAGAGTCGGGGAGTCACACAGAGGTAATGGATGGCCCACCATGGCTGCTGCCACACTCACATCCAGACTACCAGACAGCTTCTCTCTGATCTTTAATAGAGGGTGGGCTCAGTCGGCGGGGGTGGATGGCATGTATGTGTGCGTGACTGTACGTGTGCGAATTCAGCGTGGGGGGCACTGCCCTGTCTCTGTTTTTTATTGTGTGTGGATGAGGGAGGGGTGGGAGGACTGGATGGGGGAGGACGAAAGCAGCAATGAGTGGGTCTCTGGAGTTTAATGATGTTTGTGGGAAGGTGTGTGTGTTTCTGTGTTTGTGAAAGGTGGGGGAGGTTTGCCCTTGGTCTCAGTCTTTTGAAGTCTTACACATCTGGGCTGGTTATCTGGAAAGGATGCTATGCAGGGCAAACAGAAAGAGGGGAGAAAGCAGGCAAGCAGTGGAGTTTTTATTGTTTTAGAGCCTCTTTCTTTATGAATCTGTCTTCATGGTATGTTGATCTAGCGAGTGAGTTACACTTTTCCAAGCACAGTAAAAAGCAGCCAAAGACTATGCAAACAAGAGGGCCTGCACACACACACACACCACACCAGCCAAGTGCAGCAGGACAAACAGCTGCACATTGTGAGCATGATGGATACCATGACAACAAAGAAACAACACAATGGCGTAATGCTAATGAAGTGTCCTGAAATGACTTTTTCCGCCTGTAGACATAAAATCGATTTCTGTGTTTTTTCACACTCTTTTGGTGGCTACATCAAAGTGTTTCCCTCATTAATAGCTTGTCTGTTTTGTGTTACTACAATCTCATAATTGTATGATTTCTTATGTTATGAGATAATTCAATTTGTTTCCAGCTGGTCACATGGTGTGTTGTTGCACTCACCAAATCCCTCTTCATCATCAAACGACTTATAAACAGTCTCACAGCTCGTGCCGTCGCCCAAACAGACACCACAGCGATCCTCCACTGCGTTCGAGTCAATGCCGTAGTCGCAGCCCACCTCCTACAGATAACACATGCAAGACACATAAAACTATAATTAAAGGACATGACAGTATCGGGGATTTTCTTTTTTTGATCCACTCTAATCCCCTCCCTCGGTCTTTATTACACATCTCTTACCCAGCCACACTACCTTGCACACTCCGTTGACGCAGATGTTCCTGGACTTGTTGTTCATGAAGCACGGCGTTCCATCCGTCACAGCTTCCAGCATCTTCTCAGAAAAATGCTCGTTGACTGGCCGACAGTGCAGCTCACACGGATTTACTAATGATGGTTGAGAAAAGACGACTGCTATTAAATCCAATGAGACCTGATGATGAGAATTCTATGTTGTTTTCTGACTGTTTTATGCAGAAAATCATCTCATGAATCCAGTAAAATTATGTTGATTTTGTATGTATAGTTGCAGACGAGTTTATTTGTATATTCAAAATTACACAAAAACACAACAGAATCTTAAGTAGTGCAGTGAAATATTCAAGGTCTCAAGGTCTGCTTGTTGGGAGAGCTTTTAAGTGTAAATGCTGCCCCCTGTTGGCTGACATATACACTTACACCTTCTAATCATATCTGTGCTACCCTTGTGTGTGTGAAGTTGTAACCACTTACATGGGTTAGCCACAGGAGTCCACTGGTAGAGCTCATTGTGGTAAGGCACGGTGTCAAACTCACTGCACAGCATCTCTCGAAAGGTTGGTTTATCAATCTGGCAGGGCTTCGTGTTACAGGTGCGGTATCGCTTCCTCTCGCCTGTGCAGTACTTGCCCCCAAACTCTGGTCTGAGAGAATTTAAGATTTTATCATCACATTGAACCCACAGTGAAACCAAAAACGAGTGATGCAGTGTGAAGGATATATGCCTTACTTGGGGTTGTTACATTCCCTCTCTGCTGACTGAACTCCGGTCCCACAGGTCCTGGAGCAGTAAGACCACGTGCTCCACTGTCCCCATCCTCCATTCACCGTCTCTGGGAGTTTACCCACAATCACACACTCCCCGGAGATGCACCACTGCATGAGCAAAAAAATAACAGTGAGAACACTCAAATAATAAGCACCGTCCCGAATTCAAGCCAACTCACCTTCTCTGGTCCACAACGAGTACCATCTATAGGTGAGTCCAGTTTGGAGCGACAGGAGCCGTTCACTGAACACCAAAGAATCTGGCAAACGTTCTGAAAGGAACACAAAAAAAAACATTAAAAGTGAGGCTACTCTTTTCATGTTCAGCTGAGGCATGATACTCACATCAACCTCAGGGCAGAAGGTTGCATTTTGGCCGTACTGGAGTTGGCACTGGTGGTGCGTGGTGTAGCGGACACCGAGGCGAGCCAATGGGGTGGTTAGATCCCTCTTGGATGGGCGGTCGTCCAGACAGAAACCCCAACCGCGACTAGGACAGATAAACAAAGATGAGATACGGACTGTGACCTTTAGAAAGAGATAAAGAGGAGACTTCCCATGTCAACATGCCAGTGAGCAGGCTGCTCACTCTCTGAGCCTTGTGTTAAATTAAAAAGCCTGATGGGAAAACACACAAACCTCATAAAATTACTAAGAGGCAACTATTGTAATGATAAAACCTTCCCAAGCTCAACAAATATGAGCTCTGACCTCTGACTTTGCAGCAGCTGGTGAAACTCTATGGAATTCTTGAATCCATCAACTGACACACATTTTAAATAATGAGAGTCAAGGCAGATATTTGTACAAGGGAAGCTGTCCTCTGATGATTTCCTGGCTTCAAATGAACTGTTCTAAATGTCAACATGTACTTCTGTTCTTTGCATATCTTTAAAAACAAACATGTCAGTGCTTTCCTGCCTTAGTTTCCAACACACCTTACACCCACTGTGTTTCATCAGCGTAATCCATCCTAATCCAGGTGTTTTTCTGGGATTTTGGATTCACTCCCATTTTTACAGAGATTTCGCGATCAATGACTATGACTGTGTTCCTCCTAAAGAAAAAAAATAAAACAGGTGACAGAGTCTTACTCGAGGAAGCGTGTGATGTACTCTTTGGAGCAGGAAGACCAGGTAAGAGGGGAGCTGTCGTACATCAGCTGTCTGGACATGATGAATGGGTGCCTCCCTTCCAGCTCGCAGTCGTTCCCCTGGCCGTCGTGATGAATCCCAAAGCTGCGTTCAAACACAATCAACATTACCATTTCTGATTTATCGTTACAGTTACAAGTGTTTGACGTAACCACATGACTAATGTGCTCTGGCTGTCATGGCGGAGGCCTTTAGCTCTTTCCTAGCGATTCACTTTAACTAGTAAAGTAATTTTTTTCTGTCTGGAATATCAGAAGCTTCTTGAACAATTTCTAGGCAGATGGTTTGTTCTTAGGCTCTGCTGCTGCTCCTCTTTTGATAAGCTTTATCAAAATGGCTGTGCAGTGCCTCATGGGGCCCTACGTCACTAAAACTTATTAAACAGCAGGCTATTTGTAAAGATTTGAAAAGCCAGGAAGGACGATGTAGTGTTGTATAATTTGAAATTAAAGCTGTTTCTGTCCACACTCTGAGGTGCCACATGAGCCTGCCAAGGCTAATCACACTAATCACACCAACAAACTATTTCTTCATTCTCTGTGGCCTTCATTGTCATTAGAAAGGAATAACACTTGCAACAGCAGGTGGGAGTGGAAAGGCCCTGTCATTGTGAACTGTTTTACATTGTGAACATCGGCACTGCTGTGGTCTAAAGTTAGTTGGTGCTCCGTAGCCCTGGTTGGCTCGGGACCCCAAGCATTTGCCTGCACCTCTGTTCGTACTTCTGTGTGCTTACTTTTGTTCAGTAGTCTGTCGCTAAATGATGTGCTACCATAAACTTCTTCTCTGACTACAGTCTGCAGCTGAAAACAAATCCATCAACTCAATACAACTGGCTTCTCGTGTATCTTTGTCTTTGTGTCTGGATTCTAGATATTATTACTTGCACATAGTCGATTCAATAATAAGCCGATGAGCTCATGGTGTGATATTATATGACACAGCTGTACATGTATATATCCTCTATAGTATCTGATCATGGGAACAAGCTGCTTCTTTTGTCGTGTAGCCCTTTGTTGTGAAATTCTATCACAATAACAAATACACACAAACAGACTCACACAGACACGCACAGACCTATGGCCCATTTCATGAGCGATGGTGAAGGCGACAGGTAGTCCTGAATCCTCATTGATGTTGCAGCTGCGGTGGGGCTGACACATCCCAGAGAGATGAGACAGACCGAGGGTCTCACAGGGATGGTTCATTCCTGCACAGATGTCCTTCCTGGTGAAGAAGAAACAAAAGCAAAATTCAAACTTACACCACACTTCCAGCCTAACAGAGACTGGCAAATGTTTCATTTGCAAATGCAAACATGCACGTTTGTGTGTCACCGGCCTTGTGACCAGCACGGCCACGTCATGATGAGCTGGGTGAGTGTCACTCTGCGGGTTCAAGTTCTTCTGCCAGACACAGAAACTGCTCAGAGTTGTGTCTGCATGGTGAACGATCTTCAACCCTTTCTGCAACAAAAATCAATCAAAGTCTCATTTATCTACACTTTTATCTATCGATTGAGGGAACTGTAATAAAAACCTTTAGAGGACATTGTTTGATGAGTGTTACCTCTTCCCCTTGCAGCAGAATGAGGCGGACTAAGATGACATGGATGGCATTTCCAATACTGGCATCATGAAAGATCCCAGCCACCTGCCAACATACATGCAAGTAGCAGAAACTTTAAAGTGTAAAAGGGTTAAATGAAAAGTACATTTAGAACACTCACCATGTTCATAATAGTAAAGATGTAGGACTCCACATTATCGCTGCCGTGGTATTCGATGAGTTTGGAGTCAGCCACCACCATAGTCTCCACCCACCGCTCTCTGCTGACTGAGCGCTGCGAGCGTGATTGGGCCTGATCCTCCCCGCTCTGCTGCTCCCTCTCCCATTCCTCCCTTTCCCTCTCCACCTGGAGCGAGTCAACTGGAGCATCTACAGCGTAGATAATGGAAAAAGACACTGGTGGTTTATCCTTGCTTGACACAGACAGTATCCGAACACCTGCAGCACCATACACTCCCACATATGCACACATTCAGATACACACCTCGCACTCCACAGGGGCTGGGTGTCTCCTTCGACTCTGTGCTGCGTTTTTTTCTACCATTTTCTGTAGTAACTCTTGGATAGACAACATGAGGCTCTGGAGTCCCTGCAGGTTCATTAGAAGACTTCTGGGTAGGTTCAATAAAATAGTGGCCCTCCGGCAGGGAGAAGAAGCCTCTCTGAGGGGAAAAGAAATCAACTGTTAATACAGACATTTTAAACAAATCTACAACGTGTTCTGTGAAGACTTTTCTCATCTAATCGCTCTTAATGCAGCTTTAAATCTCTCTGTGAAAAGCCTAACATGCACGTGACACAACAAATCACCTAAAAATGTGGCGTTTCAGTAATTCCCAGACTGAAAAAGGTGAGAGGGTAGACGCTGCCCTTTAAAGCCTGCTGAAAACCTCGCAGTAATTTCCATCTGGGTGGAATCTGTCATTAGTCAACAGTTTTTTTTTTTGAATACGAACCTTTCTCCTTCCCTCAGGCACATTCTCTGTCTGCTGCAACCACAATACAACAACTTCTTCCTAAGTATGCCCTGCATGTTCTTACTGGTGCAGGCTATTCACTTGCTGATCAGTGAGGTCTGCTGATGAACACACACACACACACATGCAGAATAACACAAATGCTAGCTTAAAACACACACACACACACACAATATGCAAATGGAATGGAAACGCTTATAAGAAGCACATTTATGACTTATTCTTGTAAACACATGCATAAGGAATGCTGCAGTTTGTCTCCATTAACGTGTTTGTGCGTTTGTGTGTTGGTTTTGTGTGTGAAGTCAAAACATGTCCAGACTGTTCCAGAAGTAAACCCACACCTCATTCACTAAACCAACTTACAAGACAGAAATGCATGTTCCTTTCATGAACAGATGTAAAGTTGAACAAATGTTTTATTGCTTGCATGTGCATAAATAATAAAATAAAGAACTCTCAGAGTATGATCGATGCAGCTGATTTCTTCTACTCTATGTTTTTGTTTGAGAAGCTAGACGCAGATGTGAAAAACCAGGCCATGCAGTTTTTGACTAGTGTTGGTTTAAGAGGTCTACCCCGCTGTTTACTGTCCCGCTCAGCTTTCTGGGTCATCCTAACAAGTTTTACATATGTTTCTCAGGAAAGAAAAAAAAACATTGGCCAAGCCCACTCATTCAGCAGTCTGCAGAACTCTGATTGCATTGCTCCATTCAGGGAGTTCAGAAAGTACATATCTGTGGTCCCTCTGGACAGACTGTGTTACTCCACCTGTTAGGAGTCAAACTTCTAAAACAAGATAGTAGAACAGACATTTAAAGGCTTAAAAAGCTTAGCTGCTCAGGATTGTTTTTTTTCCCTCCCACCACAACAACAGAAATATTGCAAAAGCCAAACAACTGTCCTCTGTATATGATGGAAGTTGGGTGTTTTTTTTTTTTTGTGCTCTCGATCACTGACTCAGTGTGTGGACTTCAGCCAGATCTCCCAGAGTTGTGGTGGGCTCATCTGCAAAGCATGCAGGCTGATATATCTGTGGTCAGCTGGGAACACTTCCCAGAAGCCCTGTGCAGAGAAGGCTCAGCTGATTTCACTCCAAAACAATATACATGTTGTATGAATACACTGATATGTTTGGTATTCTCTGAGTTATGACACTGTCCCGTCAGCTCCTGCATGTATTCCAGACTGTTAAACTTAAAGTGAGTCCCGGCAGACAAAGGGCAGGTGGTGGAGTGCAGATCAACCAGGAAGGAATGCTTCAGAGAGGCCCATCCAAACACTCAGACCACGGCTCTGCATGATGTGTATGATGTGCATACCGAATGCAGCCCTACTGTGCAACACAGCCTGTGCAGCTTTGCTTGTACAGTGTGGTTATGGTGTTACTGGTGATCCTTAAATTACCATGTACAGATCCTGAGTGATCTCTCTGCTGTACAAACAAAGGCAACTTGAAAGGATACCAACTTTGTTTTCTATTTTAACATAAAATTATTCTGGCACAGTGTCAGCTGTGACTTCTGAACGCCCTACACACTGAAACAGCCTCAAACTGGAGCACACACACACTGCACTTTCCCTCTGCCACCTCCTGCCACTCTCCTCCTCCCCCCAACTCCTCTGACCTAGAGGAAGCATGTCGTTTGGGCGTGAGGTGCCAGAGCCAGGGGAGGTTACCATAACACAGGTCTGTGTTCTAAATACATCAGCCATGTGGAACTGCTTTACCTCTGTTTCCTGCTTCTGTGGCTTTTTGGAGTCCTGGCCAACTGGGCTTGAAATAAAGTCTCCGCTGTTACACAGCCTGTGGCCTCTGTAGTGATTAGTGGGACACCAGGAGGGGCGGGGGCTGATGGTGCTCATTACCGCAATATGATTAATCACAACAATTTTCTAGCAAACAAATGTGCATGTGTTCTTGTTCTTGATAATTACAGGTTTCACTGAACTTAATGGTCACAGGTTTTTCATCACATGATAACTTCTGCCTGTGAGGTCAGAGGTCAAAGACATTATTACCATTTTTTAACAGAGCAAAGACGCATTCATTTAGGCGAGGAAAATACCAATATAATAGGTCTGAACTTGCATGTTCTTGTTTAGTGTTGTGCCTCAGGGATCAAACACTGGGTTTGATGGTTTCCTAACAAACCATCAAAAAAAAAGAGAAGAGTGAGAGTACTCTCCAATGTCCCTGGAAGGTGTGTGTGTGGGGGCGGAGAAACTGATGCTAGCAAGCCACCTGAGAACCAGAGCCCAGTTTTTGTGTAGCTTGGTTTCATCTCCTGCTGACTGCAATGTTATTTACTCCATTTTAAGACAACCATAACTTATTGCATATGAACACAATACTTTAGAAGAGAACTCTTAAGTTTGTTGATCTATGGTCTATACTGCAGTCAACGACTAGGGGGGCAATCCAGATGTTTTGGCCTCACTTTGGGGATGTTACATCAGCCATCTTTATTTACAGTCTATAGGCAACACACCAACAATGTTTAGTTCCCTAAACATCTGCAGCCTTTAATCAATAGATTGAAATGATGATGCATCTACCATGTGGGCTTTTTTTATTGATTCTCTTTCAGTGCGATAATATTAATAAGCATCTTTGTTGGTTAAACACAACATAAATTAATATATAACATAATATCTGGGGCTTTAGAAATGGAAGATTTTCTGTTCTGTTGTTGTCATTGATGAACGGTGCCAGCTGCAGGCAGATCACAGATCACACTATCATTACTGTAACTCACAGATCAAACTCACCACTACTTTTTCACAAGGCAGCAAATACATGTATTAATATGATGCTTCCTGTTCTTCACCACAAATTGATGATCATAAATATATATTTTAAAGCAGCCGCTCCTCGTCTCCTGAGGGTGAATGACCTCCACAGCAGCTGGCAGGATCTCACTCCTCACATCTGTCTGGCTGAATCTTGCTGTTTTGTGGTCTCTTGTGGTTTTAGCTGCTATAAACTTTCTTCCTCTAAACAGAAAATCAGTGTAATAGAACGTAACAGTTTCCCTGGTAGCTTGGGAAGGGAAAAGGCCAAACTGGGGCATACAGGATTGCAGAAAAAAAAATTTCTAAATGTGGAATTTAGAGTGACATAACACATTTTTTTCCTTCTGAGGATTACTTGAGAGCATGTAAAGTGGGTCAGATATAAATTATGTTGCTGCTGAGCTGGCTGTCAGTTAAGTCTCATTGTTCTGAATTCATCAGCACAACCAACACAAACATACAAGAGAGGCAGGAGGCAAGCCCCTGCAGGAGTGTCCTACTGTGACACAATCAAATATGAACACAGAAACTTTCTTCATGACTTAAAGTGACACATCAGGTGGGAAATTCCTCCTCCTTTGTTGGTTTTTCAAACTATTGAGTGAATTTTGAGTAAAGATCTTCACATGTTGCATACATCCTTTCCCTATATTCTACACATGTTGGACTGCTCCTCTGTATTTCTGCTGTCCAGCTGTCCTCTCCCTTTGTAGTCAGACTGTATGATTAAAAACATGACAGCCTAAATAAAGAAAACTGAACAGAAAGAATGGTCATATTTCCTGTCTTTGCGTCTGTCAAACCTTACGATCCCACACATAAAAAAAGTGCCAAAGCCGATTACTGAAGCTCTCTTCTAACACAGAACAAAGCAAAAGCTTCTGCAGAAACAGGCAGTGATGTGAATGAATGCATACATGAATGAGTGAGGGTGACAGTGAAAGAGGAAATCTTTTGAAACACAAAGAGGACTGAAAGGGTCTCATGGTTGGTGTAGAAGCAGCAGCAGCCGTCAGCGGGTCTGCAGCACAGTCCTTCTGCAAATAGTGTCAGGAAGTCTTTGAAGGGTTGAGCTAACAGACAGGGCACTGTCAGGTGGAGGGGTTTGCCAAACAGTCCTATAAATGCCCAAACCACATAGCAGCCCCTTTTTTTAATCCTGCCAGAGATATGATCCTCAGGGCTGATTAAAGAAAGACTATCTGGTCTGATGAATGAGACTGAGGTTATAAAACATTAACCTTACCAGCCCGTGGCAGGTGCTGATGGCAGCAGTTCCCTGCACATCTGAATCTTCCACGGTGCCAAGGAGGTGGCAGGAATTCCCTTCAGAGAGACGGTGCTCGGTCCTGTTGGCACTGCCGTTCCTCCTCTCCAGGATGTAGCCATCAGAAACCAGGTGACTGTTTGCAGTCAGATTGAAGGTTAAAGTTCGGCCCTGGTAGTTGACCTTGTAGTAAACCTGTCCTTGCAGAGCGAGGGAGTGCAGGTCTCGCTTGGTCCTCCCATCAGCCACAAAGCGGTGAGACAAAGAGTGGGAGATGAACTCTCCATCAGCGCTGGTTTTCACCGGGTGGACAATGGACAGGTCTGAGGGGGACAGCTGACCTGCAGAACAGAGTTAGACACATGCATTGTGATGTTGATGTGCACTTTACCCCAATGAGCCATGCACAGACACGCAGCTTCTGATGATCATTCCTGCACTGACCTTGTCCTGGAAAGAGAGAGAGGAGTCTGCCTGCGCCGGAGAGCTCTCCGTGGCCTGCTGCCAGAATGAAAACAAAGTGCAGCAGAAAAAGAACCGTGCATTCCTGCGAACATCGCATATTTCATGCAACCAAACGCAAAGTGCTGGAAAAGAGTCCTCGGCACTGGAGTTCCAGCGGCGTTAGAGGGGACCGCTCCGAGCCTGCAAGCGCTGCGCTGTGTCATGACATGAACCAGCTCAGAGGGGAAGCATGCGCCGAGGAGGAGGAAGACTGGGAGCCAGATCATGGTTTAAAGAGGGAAAAAGCTCCGTCTCTGCGGAGGAAGGAGGGGAGGAGTGTTCTTTGGACCAGTGTCTACTTTCTTCGCGGGAGCGAAGAAGGGGGGGGGGGGGGGGCAGCAGCGCAGCAGGAGCCAGAGTGCATGAGGAGGAAGAAGCGTCTCTGATTTGAATGATCTGTGTTGAAACGTGTCTCTAACGTGTCGTTAACGCAAGAGCACGCTGTTGCAAAATGACCTGGACCATTAAAGTTGCAAATATATGCAGGAATCCTGCATTATAACGCCACTGATCTAACACGTGGAAACATATTTTCCAGTGAAAATGTTTGCTGAAGCTTTATTGACAAAAACCCACAAACGACTCCTCACCGTTTATATCATTTCTTATCTGTCACTTATAGGTGACAGTTACATGGCTTAATGCAATATTTTGTGAGCACCCGTGATGCATTCTTTAGTTTTATCTCAATCTCAATTAAAGGACAATTGTGCCAATTTTTTTCTTCATCAGTCAGATTTCCTGTGAGTGCCACGTTTCAGGAAATTGGATGTAACCCCCCCTCAGCACATATAGTTAATTTAGATTCCTAATGTTTATGTCTGGAGCAGATTTATGTGTGACTAAATGGCTCCTGAGACATGACACATTCCCTCCTGCGTTGTCTCCGTCCATGGGGCAGACAACACACTAGACTTATTAGTCTGTGGAGTCAGATAGCATCAATGTCTATCTGTCTATCTGGGCCTGTGTATGACTGTAGACCTACCACAGACTCAGAAGCTTCATAAAGGCTTAAATGTGAACCACTGAACATATAATTGACTTATTTGGCTGCACATACGAGCTTTAGCTTTAAACAGAACCCACAGATTTTCCCAGAAATCTGTTCTGGACCAGGGTGAAGATCATTTTGGGATTTCAGCTTTGAGTTGATCTCAGTCGACCCTAAAATCTCCCGACTCTCCTCCCCTCCTTCCCCTGGCAGGGAAACCAACAATAACAGCACTAATATGGGTCACATTTGGGTGTTCCCGTCCAACAGGACCCAATAAAACCAGTGTGCAGTATTAGCTGTGAGCTCTTTGTGTTGAGAAAGCAACTTGAAAGAACAAGCACTGCTTTAATGGAGCGACTGGACAAATGGTGTGCTGTTGTGTTGCGTTTTACTACACATCTGGAATGTCTACCTGGTGTAAACTCGCAGGACTGCCTCGTTTGTCTGATTTATTGACAGTGGACAAAGATGTATCACTGTATTGCTGGCAGGAGCATTTGTGTTTCTCTCTTAACGGCCTCGTTAATCAAATTGATTGCATATTTTTTTAAGGCTGTGCCGTCATGTGGCAGATATTCATTCATGTTACTGCCTAATCATATTCGCCAAATATCCAGACAGTGTTCCAGAAAGCTCTCTGGATCAGAATGAATCGCCCCTCTTATCATTCTCAGAGACATTACCCTAACTGACCCCCTGAAGTCCCCTGTTACAGTAATGTGCATCAGACTGTGAAATGCCTGAACCTGGAAAATAATCAGGACCTTTTGTTAGTTTTAGGTGGGAGAGAGAGAGAGAGAGAGAGAGAGAGAGAGAGAGAGGCTTTTTTTTTACACAGAGAGACTGTTGCCACATTCCTCATTAAGGCTTCCCTGTGTTGTGGCGAGTAACATGTCTGAGGCGTTTTATTGGAGTGACTGGTTCCTTAAAGGCTTTAGAAGACTTTAAGGTCAACATTATAGCACCTGGGCTGGTAATGAGACTGGAAGTCTACTAACTAAAAGAAGCTACAACCAAAGATAAGAGATAAGATAAGATAAGATAAAACTTTATTAATCCCGAAGGAAATTCTTGTGCCAGAGGTATCAAGTTACATTAAATGCAGTTAAGTACAGAGTAAGAGTGCAAATAGAGTCCAAATAAGAGTACAGTACGCAGTATGAGCACAATATATGATACATGGATACAAATATGGAGATATAATGTGCTAAGTAAACATAAATATAGACCAGTGGAGGGAATGACAGTGATGCCTGACATGATTCTCTAGCTCTTCTCCCTACAGAAAGGAGAGGAGTTATACAGTCTGATGGCCACGGGCAGGAAGGACCTCCTGTGGTTTTCTGTGCTGCTCCTCGGTAGTCTCAGTCTACGGCTGAATGTGCTTCTGTAGGATAGCAGTGTGTCATGCAGGGGGTGAGACGTGTTGTTACGAATACTGAGGAGTTTCCTCATATATCCTCCTCTCCGTCACCTCCACCACAGACTCCAGCTCCACTCCCAGTACCGAGCCAGCCTTCCTAATGAGCTTGTTGAGTCTGTTGGTGTCGGCCGTCTTCATCCTGCTGCCCCAGAACACTACAGCGTAGAAGATGACGCTGGAGACCACAGAGTGGTAAAACATCTGCAGCATGGTCTGGCAGACATTAAAGGACCTGAGTCTCCTAAGTAGATACAGGCGACTCTGTCCCTTTCTTGTATATTGCCTCTGCGTTTGTGGACCAGTCCAGTTTGTGGTCAATGTGGACACCCAGGTATTTGTAGCTGTCCACAATGTCCATGTTGGTACCCTTGATGCTGACCGGGTTTGGGAGTGTCTGGTGCTTCCTGAAGTCCACCACCAGCTCTTTTGTCTTTGTGACATTCAGCTGCAGGTGGTTCTGTCCGCACCACTCCACGAAGCTGTCCACCACACTCATATACTCCGCCTCCCGACCTCTGCTGGTACAGCCCACAATGGCAGAGTCATCCGAGAACTTCTGCAGGTGGCAGGACTGTGAGCAGTGTCTGAAGTCCGATGTATAGAGTGTGAACAGGAATGGAGACAGTACCGTGCCCTGGGGTGCCCCCGTGCTGCTCACTATCGTGTCCGAGACGGTGTTCCTCAGCCTCACAAATTGTGGTCGACCTGTAAGATAGTTAGTGATCCAGGTGACCAGTGGGGTCTCCACCTGCATGTCCAGGAGCTTCCTCTTCAAAAGGGCAGGCTGCACGGTGTTAAACGCACTGGAAAAATCAAAGAACATGATTCTAACAGTGTTACCTGCCACCTCCAAGTAGGTGTGTGCTCTGTGCAGCAGGTAGATGATGGCGTCCTCCACTCCAATACGGGGCTGGTAAGCAAACTGCAGGGGGTCCAGCGATGGTTCCACAACAGCACGCAGGTGTTTCAGGACCAGCCTCTCCAGAGACTTCATCACATGTGAAGTCAGAGCAACTGGTCTGTAGTGGCTGTGTGTGCTTGGGTGTTTGGTCTTGGGCACAGGAACAAGGCATGTTGTCTTCCACAGGGCAGGGACGGTCATCAGGCTCAGACTCAGGGAGAAGATGTGCTGGAAGACCCCACACAGCTGTGTGGCGCAGTCCCTGAGTACTCTGGGGCTGAGTCCGTCCGGTCCTGCAGCTTTTCCCAGTCGTAGGCGACTGAACTCCCTCCTCACATCTTCTGTGGTGATGGTAACTGTGGACACAGAAGAGCAGAGAGAGAGATCTGATGGGGGAGGGGGGCAGGGAGGCTGGGGGGTTGTTAATGGAAGGTGGGGTAAGGGGGGCAGGGTGATGTTATTAATGGGGGTGTGAGACTGGTTAGTATGGTTAGGGGGAGGGGGAGGAGGTACATTGTTATTATAGACAGGTGTTAATGGTGCATCACAGGAGGGGTGAGGGGGAGGGTGGTCAGGGAGTGGACTATCAAACCTGTCAAACCTGTTGAAAAACAGGTTCAGCTGGTTGGCCTCCTGCAGATCTCCAGCCATCAGCTGGTCAGAGATCCTATTGTGGCCGGTGATGGTTCGCATGCCACTCCATACCTCCCTCAAGTTGTTCCGGGCAATTTGGCTCTCCAGCTTCCTCCTGTAGCTCTCCTTGCCCTCTACAATCTTCTCCTTCACCTCTGCCTGGGCCCTCCTCATCTCCTGTCTCCACTCATGAAGGTATCTTGTAAAATATTTAGACACCTAGAATTACCTCACTTGAAAACAGGAGCAGTCAGTTTCTGTAATTGTTCAAGTGAAAGATTCCTCCAAGTTTCAGCCCACAGAGGTGAACTTTGACAAGTTTTCTTCCAGGTATCCCGAGGTGTTCTGAGGGCAGGGAAAGTTAAACTACATCCACGTCTCCACGATTCTTCACTTCTCCTTCTGACCACTGGGTGGCGCTGTTGAGCACCGTGAACTTTGCTCTAGTAGTAAATGGGCGTGTTTGCTCTGTGTGCTCAGTCCTTTGAGTATTCCTCTCAGTGAGAAAGGACATGGACTGAGGTGTGAGAGGTACGTTTCAGCTGGTGCAGCCTGGTGTGAGCAAACAGAAGTACTGTAGTTTTGTTGGTAGACATGTAGAGTAGCTCTAGTAGAGGCTTTGATAAGTTATTGATTTGTTTATGATAGCATGAGTGCATGTGTTTTATGGTGTGTTTGTAGTGCATGCTTAACTCTCTTGTGTGTATTACTGTGGAGGAAATAATGAGGAGTAGTTTGCCTCCACACACACACAGGGTTACACTACATCTGAGCCACGGGGGGCTGCTGCTGGTTTCAGGGACTATTACAGTGAAGATGGAGGATTTCTGGGCAGGGGCTCTTTGGGCGATGAAGATCTGGCTGTTCCTCATCATCAGCCTCATCATGTTCCCAGCCATGTTTGGATTCTCATTGGGCATTTCTGAGACATACATGACTATCCTTATAAAAACCTTAGAGGTAACTTTCAATCTTTGAATGTGTTTCAATGCATGCAGATAATTCACTAAGACACTGAGTGTAAACATGTGCTGCTCCACAGTGGGCCACCCTGAAAATACAGAAGGCAAACGCAGAGGAACAGGCGGCCAAAGCCCCTGCAGCAAATGGTGAGTAGAAAACTCTGCATCTAGATCTATAGACCGATAGATAGATTGATTCACGTTAAGCTTTGGGCATGTCATTTATTGTGAAATGGTTTAGGGACAGATTTGCTGCAACACTGGATTTCATAACAAAGTTTATTACAAGCCTGGGCAGGCCTGTTGCAACCATACTGCCTGGTTTTAAAAGTAATTCATTTACCTTTAAAGTTGCTTATTTTGTAGCTTGTTTAAAGGGCTGTATCTAGCATAATAGAGACCACATCTACTGTTCTACATGGAGAAGTCTCTGTATGTTACTGTGACTCAGCTTGAGGACTTTTTTACGACAGTTCGCCCTGGGAACTGTGCCTATCACACAACTCTTTATCAGTCACTTAGCTGCTCAGGGTTTTGTCAGTAAAATGTTGTCATCTCTTAAACCTGGAGTGTGTCAGTGGCACATTGTGTGAATATATGAAGACAGAGAGCTTAAAAACAGATAAGTTTGTTACTCTCCGGACTTTGTCCCTTGAGTTATCAGATAAATTAGAGGCAGAATCTTAACTGCTCTAAGACCTGAAGGGACCCGATAAGAAGCAGTGTCAGTTGTTATTTTTACCATATATAGTTGACGTCAGCAGGTGAATGCCATGTGCTGTGCAGTAATGTGATATCTGCGGCTTGTTTTGCTGCACAAGTTCCCATATTTCCAGTGGAGTTCATGTCCTGAATGGCTTTGTTTGTTTTAAATGAGAAAATGTAACATCTGTTCAAGAAGTACAATCCTGAATGAACTTTGAATTTCTTTCTGTTGACTCAAATCATTTTGTCTTCCATTTGTCTCTTCAATGCAGTTTTATCTTTTTTAGATAACTACTCAGATAGTGCTCTCTCTCTCTCTCTCTCTCTCTCTGTGTGTGTGTCAGGTCTCATCCAAAGGGAAAACGGCTCTATGGAGAAAGAGTTAGGGGAGCTCAGACGCTGTCGCCCTAAACCACCAGTAGGGGGCGATTTTACACTTAGTGACTGTTTCTATTTCACTCGAAAAGGAATCGAGAGCATTGTAGAGGATGAGGTCCATTCATTTCTTTATAAGTAATAATTACACAGTTTATCACATGCATTGTATAACTTCAATTTTCTTTCGATGGTGGATTCAGGTGACCCAGCGGTTCTCGTCTGAGGAGCTGCTGTCCTGGAACTTACTGACTCGCACCAACAATGATTTCCAGTACATCAGTCTGCGGCTGACTCTGGTCTATGGCCTTGGTATCTTTGTAAGATACTGCATTCTTGCCCCACTCAGGTACACAACAGCACAACACAACTCAGCAGTCTTTCAGTCATTCAGGAAGTCATTGTAGTGATACAAAGACCTGCACTGCCCTCCAGGTAGAAATACTTTCAAAGGTGGAGGCAAACCTCGGGTGGGTGGAGCCCTGCAAGTGCTCTCTGTTTGAGGGAAAATCATTTTGTGTTTAAGCTGAGACAAACTTATTTTTAGTTTGGCTTGCAAATAACGCACTCTGTGTCTGCAGGATAACACTGGCCTGCATCGGCCTGAGCTGGCTGGTAATTGGAACATCCATGGTTGGATTACTTCCAAACTGGAGGTGAAAACAAAGCAAAAGACTTCTAAAGTAATCATCTTCACCTCCTGGCTTCATGTATGTGTCTGTTTCTGTCTGTTTGTAGGATCAAAAACTGGCTCAGTGAATGGGTCCATGTCATGTGCTACAGAATCTGTGCTCGGGGACTTTCTGCTGCTATTCACTATCACAACAGGTATCTCAACAGCTGAGTCTAACAAGAATCCAATGCTTCATCTTACTGATTCTGACTTTCTGTTTTACAAAAACAGGGAAAACAAACCCCAAAAAGGAGGAATCTGCGTTGCCAATCACACCACACCTATCGACACTGTGATTCTCTGTAACGATGGTTGTTATGCTATGGTATGCTTAACATTTTTATTCAACACATATTTGTGTTGTTCATCACTCTGACATGTCAGGGTTCGTTTTCCAGGTGGGTCAGGTCCACGGAGGGCTGATGGGAGTTGTTCAGAGAGCCATGGTAAGGGCCTGTCCTCATGTCTGGTTTGAGAGAGCAGAGATGAAAGATCGCCATCTAGTGACCAAAAGGTACCACTTCCTATAAGGCTGGTCACTGTCTGTGTGTGTGTGTGTGTTTTCTCTCTGTTGCTGCTCTGCGGTGGCATTTTCCTGGCAGTAAAAACACGAAGAGTTTATGTGTCTCTTTTTGTTTCATGGAGCACTGACTCATGGAGTTTGGTTTCCAGTCTCTCATTGTATCCATTCCAGATGTTTGATGTTTCATCCCAAATATGAAAAAAAAGATGACATGTATATATTTATACAGCGAGGAAGAGGTTTCCATTACCTATTGTGTTGCTTACAGGTTGAAGGATCATGTGAAAGACAAGACGAAGCTTCCCATATTGATATTTCCAGAGGGTAAGTGTGGAAAGACAGAGTTACTTTACTCATACCAGCCTCAGTGAGTGTTGTTATTTTAGCTCAGGGTCTGGTGGGCAGTCTGGCCCCCGAGCTGACAAATGAGCAGATGTTTAATGTGGCTTTGGCTCACACATCTCTTTAATCACACAGGAACCTGTGTCAACAACACATCTGTCATGATGTTTAAAAAGGGAAGTTTTGAAATCGGAACAACTATATATCCAGTAGCCATTAAGGTACGGCTCAGTCCTTTGCAGCAGTCAATCTCCATCTTTCCTTTCTGAGTGTTTCTGCTCCTCATCGGACATGTTTTGTGTATGTTTGAACTGCTCTTAGTATGACCCAAAGTTTGGAGACGCCTTTTGGAACAGCTCCAAGTACAGCATGGTCAGTTACCTGCTCATGATGATGACCAGCTGGGCCCTCGTCTGCAACGTCTGGTACCTGCCAGCCATGCATCAGCAGGTGTGTGTAATGTCCCATCCCTTTAGAGGACAGTCAAAGGGATTTATTATTTCCCTTTACCTTAACTTCACCATTCTCACCTAACCATATTGTTAAACTACGTAAATCTGATGACTTAGGAGAGCTTGCATGATATGACATTAACTGATTTTGTTGTTTATTCAATAATGTCAGGAGGGAGAAGATGCTGTCCAGTTTGCCAACAGAGTGAAATCAGCCATTGCTCACCAGGGAGGGCTGGTAGATCTACAGTGGTAAGACTTAAGCTCACTGCTTCTTAAGTTATTCTCAAAGGTGTGCTTTCTTCTTCAAAAGTCAAGCCTGAAATTAGAGGAACAGTCAGAACATGCACTGACAGGAGGTTCACTGATCTGCACTACAATCAGTTTATCCTAACACGTCTTGCCGTTTTTTTTCAGGGATGGAGGCCTGAAGAGAGCCAAGGTGAAGGAGACGTTTAAGGAGCAGCAGCAGAAAAAGTACAGCAGCATGGTGGTGGGTGACGACAGCAGCAGCAGCAACAGTGACTAACAGAACATACAGTACTATAGTGGTAACATGCCCCTTTTGTTTGAGTGTTTTTAAGGAAGACTACTGCCAGGAACAGATACTGAAAAGAAAATCTGAGTGATTGATTGGGTGACAAGTGCAATACTGAGTTTTATGAGGAGCAGGCTGACCGTGAAGAGAGACAGCTCTCTGTTTTAACTGCTGCTTTAGATGATGTGATTGGATATTGATGCTGTTGAATGCACGGAATGAAATGTGTGAATGTTTATTTTTTAAATAAATTTTACTGTACAAATTGAACCTAAGAGCCTGAACTCTTCTTTTCACAAACCCAGTGTTTTTTTTAAGTGACTTCCCATCTCTTCTTTCAGTGACCCAGCTTGGAAAAACAAATGGGATGGTGAAATATTTATGAGCCAGATTAGTGCCTGAAATCTGTGTCCTCCTCTGCACAGTTCAGATGACAAACAGGTTGCTGTTGAGTCAGTCAGGCAGCCTTTAAATCAAGCTGCTTTTAACTCTCAGCAATAAAAGGCAATAAAGCGGCGTTGTAACAAATCTTCAGGGGGCTCTCAACCACATCCAATGCAATGTTTATTACACTCAGGGCAGGCGCTGGCATTAACGATCAATAAGAGAGGAGGCTGTGAGCTGTTCAACCGTGGATCTGGAGGAAGCTCCAAGATGCTCAGGTCAGGTCATGAAGACCCGGAGCTGCACTCTGGCGGAACAGCCGAGACAAAGAGTGGACTCAAGGAGCCCAGCCAGAGAGATGGAAACAAAATCAGAAAAGCCTTTCTGGTGCTTGTTCCAAAAAAAACCAAAGGTGGCAGCAACAGGACTCCAAAGGAGGAGGCAGTTCCTTGTCAAAGCAAGAACATAGAGGAGGCTGTGGGCTGTTCATCCGTGGGTCTGGACATAGCTCCATTTTGCCCGGAGCAGCACTCTGGAGGACCAGCCGAGACAAGGAGCGGACTCTGTGAAAAGCCCAGCCAGAGAGACGGAAACAGCATCAGAAGGGTTAAACAAAGAGAAGCCTTTCTGGTCCTTGTTCCTTGAAAACGATGCTGACAGCAACAGTAACTGGAGAGGTCAAATCACCTCTCTGAGACCTTTCACCATGTGAAAGGAGTTAGTTGGTTGTATTACCAGGACTATTAGTTACCATGTGTACACTTCACGGTAACTTACAGTCTAATGGCATACTTTACAACTAACTTTTATTTCATGTAACTGCGGTAAACTCCAGTTTGTAAAAATAAATAAAAAAAAAAAACAATAAAAATAAAAAAACAAAAAAAAAATGCAAAATGCATTTTTTATTGTTCTTCTATTTAATATGAATTAAAATTTTAAATTGCAACTTTATATACACACACACACGTAGTTTATTTTCATTTCAAGTTGAAATAATGACGAGGACACAATAAAGCAGCGAATGAGGAGCTCAACACTTTATTTTGCTTCCAACTAAATCAATCCAAATCTTATAGAACTGCAGCATTTTGAGTGATTCAGATGTTTCATCTTTGTTTTTCAGCCATCAATCATGTTTTTAACTGATAAGCAGCCAATCTGAAGCATTCACATGTTTAATTGACTTTATTGACTTGACTACACTGACAGCCGTTCTGTTTAGGATTCCTCCTTCTCGTCTCCGTGTGTGATGGTGTAGCAGAGCGACTTGTAGTCGATGTTGCCCGCTGGGTCGATGGGAGCGAGAGAGAAGGCCTGAGTCACCTGCATGTTTGTGAAGTGACAAGTTAAAGCTTAAAGTACGCTGTGAATGTGTGACACAAGTAGAAAAAAAAAAAACACACACACACACCTCCTCTGCTGTGAATTTCTCAGCCTGGGTCATCAGTAATCGTTTAAACCTGTAAAAGTAAAAAAAAAAAAGAATGTTACAGCTGATATGAAAATGTAAAAACTACATGAACATGAATTATTAAAATATATCTTACTCATCCTTATTAACAAAGCCTGTTCCATTGGGGTCAAAAAGTTTGAAGGCAGCAAGTATGGTGTCCTCAGGGTCGGTACCTGGAGCCAAACATCGTAATACCCCATGAATGAATGTCACTCAGAGAAATATAAAGATCAAATATCTGTAGGAAACTCTCACCATTGAGTTTCTCCCCAAAAAGAGTCAGGAACACAGTGAAGTTGATGGGACCCTTCCCTTCATTCAGCATCTCATCCAGCTCCTCATCTTTGACGTTCAGCTTTCCTGTTTAGGATAAGGAAACATTTGTGCAGTTAATAAATGTATTTAAAAGATAAATGTTTAAAAGTAAATAAATCAGTACCCAGCTGGGCATAAGTTTCCTTCAGGTCCTGTTTTTTGATAACCCCATCCCTGTCTTGGTCAATGCAGCCAAAGGCCTGCAAGATGAAGATGATCATACATAAACATTTATTTTTCAATATCTTGGGTCAACAGAGCTACATTTATTCAAAGCATTGAATAAGAGATGTTGATATTTACAAGACTAAATTTGATTTTCTTAATAATTCTGGTCATGTTAGCTAAAACAAAAAGTTTATATTTAAGTGTTAACAGAATGTATTAAATTATCAATTTCATCCAAAGATTCAAAGGAAACCGATACTGCACCTCTTTGAACTCCTGTATCTGCGACTGCTCAAACATAGAGAAGACATTAGAGCAGGACTTCTGTGCCCCTCTCTGCCTCTTATTGGAAGCCTTCTTACTTGCCTGAGAAGATACATTCAGAAGTTTTTCAAACACACACACACGAGGATGTGAGGAAAAGCCTGATATATATTTTAAACCAGAAAGACTGAAAACAGCTGTGTGACTTACCATCTCTGAATGTTGGACTCCCAGCAAAGGTGTGATGCTGGGGTGGGTTTTTATGTATGCCCCATCTTATCTGTTAACCTCTTATAATAGCCCGCGGTGGGCAGCACAGTCCCTTACATGGACATGGAGGATCTCAGTGTTGCCACTGAAGGGACCTGATAAGAGGTGAAGCAGGCAGGATTCCTCTGGGCTGGAAACAGAGATATGAACAGGAGAGGAGGAGAGAGGAGGCAGGGGGAGTGACCTCTGAAGACAAGAAAATGAAGTTACACTCCAGAGGTCAAAGCTTAAAAATACAGTAAGACTGTGTAATGCTGTAAAGATCTATCTGTTGCATGTCTTTCTCCTAAAGTTTTGGGATAGTAAGACATGATGAATCAGAATTCAAAGAGATTTACTGTCTCCTTACGTGTTACTGGTGTGTTTCTCTTTGAACATGATGAGTGTTTTCTCAGTGCTGAAATATTTTTTTTGCCATATGTAGACCATGAAAACATTTTTAAGTTTAATTAAAGACTTTTATTATTTACAGTTTACAGCTTATTCACATGCAAAAAAAGAAATACTGGCTAATATGCATAAGTTAAATAAAATAATAATAAGAATATTTAATTGCTCACAAACAGGAATTAAACAACAACTGAGACATCATTTACAACATTTACAAATCTGTTGTGTTAAACAGTTGGTGCTGCCTGTTATCAGTATCACCAGTAACACAGGAGCCCATTTCTGAAATGCTCCAGTCCACGTTATCAACATGAAGAGACACGAAAGGAGCATTTCTCTTTCTGCTGTTCGTGCAACAGTATGCCAGTCTATGAAGAGTTAAATTTGGTCTATAACACAGTTAATGATACAGGCTGTTTGATCCTCACATCATCCAGCACCGGCTTCCTAACAAACATCCGTCTGAGCCTGAAAACAAACAAACTGTGGATGTTCTCCAGTCAGATTCTTCTTCACTGCTCTGCTCTGCTCAGCTCAGTGAGAAGCTCCCTTTTACGGTGTCAGCATGCATGCAGCCATCTTACAGGCCACTGCTGAGATGAGGGCTGCTCCACGGCCGCTGCCCTCCTCCGACTGGATGAAGGTGATCTCACAGTGAGGTGCCAGCTCCCTGACGGCTTTGTGGAACCTGTCATGGAACCTGAGATACAGAAACAATTGCTCAGTACCAGTCACATCTCCAGCTACTTCCTCCACAATGTTTAGTTCCTCACCATGGGTGGAGCTTGTAGACAGATCCGTCGACCCCCACGGTGATTTTCAGGGCTTCCTGTCTGCGTCGCTCCCTCATCAGGTTGATCACACCAGCGAGCCCTGCGCCACACATACGAGCAGAGCGAGTGGAAACACTCTCACAGACCAGACGCACAATGTCACAGTCCAGCTCTGAGGGCAGAACACCCAGAGAGGACAGGATGTTGTAGATTTGTTTTCTGTCTCCAGTGTCACTGCGAAGAAAAATCACAAATGATTTTATGTTTTCCTACTTAGTCTGGGCACTAAAATCATGCTTGAGTTAGGATTCACTGATCCTCACCTCTCCACCTGTGAGACATAGCGTGTCTCAAAGCTGCCACGTGTCTTCAGCAGCTCGGAGGCTTCACCGTTAAACAGCAGGTCTTCATTAACCAGCTTCATCAGTACGAGCCTCACCAGCTCACCCATGTACTTCCCACTGATCAGCTTCTCATATCTGCAGAAGAAAAAGGAAGTCACAATAAAAACAGAGAAATGTTGACGGGAGGCTGAAATGGAGGATTGAGTGCATCATAAAACATGTGAGCAAACACTATTCTTTCTCTGCATGAGCTGCATGATGGGGAGCAGAAGAGGAGGGCATCGTCAGGGCTAAATGAAGCTGGACTCAGCAGTTGTCTGAGTGAAGGGACTACCGGTGCAAAAGGTAAACAGTCATTAGGCTGACAGACAGTACGGCCAGCAGCATCCGAGAGGGATCATTAATCTGACCCCCCCCCTATCTGCTGACTGACCACTGACGTATGAGGGCCCTGTTCATTTACAAACATCCTGAGGAAAAGCTTAGGGAGCTTAGCAACTACTCAGGTGAGAGTCAGGTGAGGACCGCCGCTGAATGATGAGTAGAAACAGTAAAGGGGGGTGGGGGTGGGAAGTGTGTGGGAGCTCTGCTGTGTTTTAACATGATCAAACTGTATGAAGACAATACTCACAACTGCTGCCCAGGGTTAACTGAGTTCTCATCCACGACTCTGTCGTACTCCAGTCTGAACTCCTCCAGCTCTCCGTTGTCGCCGAACGCACCCCACTCCGTGTTCACACACATCCGGCCCTCCTCGCCCTCCACCAGCTCCACAGTCCTCATCTCCTCCATGTAACAGGCGTTACAACCAGTGCCTGGTTAACAAAAACAACAGGAAATATATACGCAGTCTGCAGATTTCTGTTCAAGTGTATAAGAGTAAACACATGCATGTGTGTGTGTGTGTGTACACTCTCTTACCAACAATCATCCCAACTTCACAGCTGCGATCCTCATAATAGCAGGAAATCATGGTTGCTACTGTGTCATTCACCATGGCAACCACATCCATCTCAAAGTCCTGTGTGCCAACACAACGTTACAATTAGTAAGTCATCCAGCTGGGGTTATATAAGAAGAAAAGGGGGTTCCAATATACAGTCACTCACCCCTCGTCTCTTGATCGCATCTCTAAGTAAACCCACAACATTGTTCCCTTCTGCTCCGGATGCCTTGAAGCCTTTGGTCCAGTTAAGCAGGATTCCCTGTAGATATAAAAGACAAAGTCTAGATACATGACGAGCAAAGGGAACTGTAGGGTCGGTACAAACGAACAGCGTTACATCCCACCTTATCGATGTCCTCATGTCGTACTGGGAAGGAGAAGGTGAAACCCAGAGGAAGCTTCTTATGTTTGATATGGTGTTTGTCCAAAAAGTCCGACATACACTCTGCTATGTAGTCAAACAGCTTCAGGGTAAAATGGAGGGAGTGACAACTGATTAATTTCTTTTCTTTAGAGATTCAGTCAGTGTTTAAGAGCACAGACACCACAGGGCACTGAGAGTGACTAACCATTTCAGCTGTCCCTGTCATGGCATCTTCAGGAATGGAGTACATTTGGTTCTTTGTCTCCACTTTCCAGCTCCTCTCCTCGTCTTCACCCACTTTCACAAGCATCACACGGAAGTTTGTCCCCCCCAGGTCCAGAGCCAAGAAATCGCCCACCTCTGTCACAGAAACAACAGCCATTCAGCACCAGATTACACCTTAGTCTGTTCAGGATTCTATTTTAAATGCTTTGGCTTTATAATTGTGCTATATTAATAAAATTGACATTGAAGATATAGGAATGGTTTTCTACCTGATCCCTCCGGGGTGGAGCAGACGTACGTTGGAAGCATTTTGACACTGGCCTCTTCGTGTGTCTCTATACGCAGTCCTCTGTCCATTTCACGCTGCATCCTCTTCATGATTTCTTTCAGCTCTTCTCTATTCAGCCTGAACTCTGACAGGATCTGTTCCACCTGCAAACAGAAGAAAGAATCACAGATTAGAAGCCGATCAGAGCCGAGACTTCGCTTACTAGAAAGCCTTGTTTCCAGATATTCACCTCAGAAATGTGGCTACAGGGCATCTTCACCATCTGGTCGAGATGAGAGCTGACGCACGGCATCTTCGTAAGTTTAAAACAAACTGAGACTGTGTGTGTTTCTAGGAGTGTGGTGAGTGTGTGTCCACCCTGTGTGTGTGCAGAGTCACTGAAGTGTGAGTACCACTGAATGAGATCCTCAGCTGTTTATATGCTCAGGTAAAGTGGGCTGAACGCACCAGACGCAAATGCCCACCCCCTGCTCAGACTCACCCCATCTGGTGATTTAGGTTCAAACACACACACAAACACACAAACACACACACACACACACACGGTGGAGTCTCTGTACAAAGTTAAGAGTGACAACAACATGGGACCTCATTTCTCAACTGTAAAACTTTTAAGGTTTCAAAGTCCATTATTTATGGAGAAAAGATTCTAAATATTTTTTTATATATGTTATTCAATAACTCAATTTTTATTAATGAAGATGACATTAACGTAATGAGACATACACTCTAGACCTTTTAAATGTGGTGAATGACTATTCTCCATAGGTGCACAGAGGCTCTTTTCCAGCACCCATCACTCCTGTCTTCTACATTGTGTTTGCTAATCTTGTTAAAAGGCTAATAGATGATTAGAAAACCCTTTTGAAATTATGTTAGCACAGCTGAAAACTGTTGTGCTGATCAGAGGACCTATAAAACTGGCCTGGGTGACCTTACTGTGATATCACAACAGGTGACATTATAAACGTGAGGATTTCTGAATTATTACATTTGGAAATGGTTTCACAGCACATATATTCTAAGACAATACATCGTCTCTAATATTAATTACTGCTACCTTTGCCATTACAGTCTATAAAGAGACATTTTAGACAGATTATGGTTTGACCTAATAAAATAGGGTAAAACTAAAACATAATATTACGATAATCAATATTTTTCAGTGTGAAAAATTCAACAGCCAAACGGTTACATTTCACTTCTGGTAATTAATTACATGCTTGCTGAGATTTCTTAACGTGTAACGGAACATGGTCATCCCTGGACTGCAGCCAGGTTTGCTCAGTGTTGAAACGAAGGGTTTCCTAAGTTTCCTAATTTTAGAAACATGTTTAAAATTAGTAGCAGTGAGGGATGAATGACCTCAAAAACTAAACTAAGGATAGTATGTTAGAGGTGAAGGCCTGGAGCTTATCAGCACCTGTAGTTTACCTGACCAGAGGTCAGTGCTTTTATTAGTCCTGACCTCTACCAGTGTCCTACTGAACGTTTCTGAGTAAATCCACAGTGACACTGACCTTTGAGGCACAGATTTAAAAAAAAATGCCACTCTGTGACACTGACCTGTCACGTTTCATGTCTCTTCACAGATATAGAAGCTATGTGACAGAGTAATGCAGATGAACAGCCAGCTGACATATCGAGTGTGTTTTATGTTGTGTGTGTGTGTTTCTGTTGTGTTGGATAAGTTTTCTCCAGCCTGTAACACAAACTTTCATCCTTAGCCGTCTGAATTACTCCCTCCACTCATGCCTCAGTCAAGCTTTCCATAACCACCTGCAACTAGTCCAAAATCAGTGGCCAGCCGGGATATTACCTAGAAAGAGTTGCTGGTCCCAGATCTTTCAGAATTCCTGGATCACACTGAAACCTTGCCCCCTGTTCTTGGTTCCTCACAACCGTATTTAGAACCATATTTAGGTCAGCACTCTCCTGGAGCTGTTCTGTGTCAAGATCATACCATTCTTCTATTCCCTATTCATTCATTCCCTCATTCATTTTATTGTGTTGAATTTGATTATCTTTATTTCTTCCTGTATGTTTGTTTTTTCTTTGAATATGTGCCCAGTGCTCGTCAATAGCTGATTATCCAATATTTTGCTATTGCACAGAGGCCGGCCTGATGGATCTCCAGCCGTCTCTCTCGAGCAGCTTCAGTATGTTACTCGATTACAAGGAAGCACGTAAATGTCTGTGTGTTTATGTTATGCAACTGTACATCAAGGAATTTGTGTCACTTTTACTGCACACACATGCTGTGTGACATGTATCATTACCTACTTTTACTTTTTTACTTTTATAGTTATATAAAATTTGACTACTTGACCAAATTTAACCACAAATATTCACCTAAATGTCTGAGTGTAGACAGTATGCTTGGTACAAACTGTACAATGTTTTTGATCAGCAGAAGCCATAGTGAAAGACAACTTTGCTTTTTTTGAACTAAATCAATAAAAATAGTTTCTTTACCTTATCCATACTATCAAGACAAGGATTAAATCCCAGGGATTCTGCCGACCATCAGTCCTCTGCAGTGGAAGTTCAGTCCCTGTTCCCAAGAGCTCTAGAGATTCCCAAATTATTGCTCAGGTGGTGTTTTGCCTCAGCGTCGGTGCATAAAGAAGAACGTCATCCTTTGATGAGAACCCGTCCAACCATATATCCCAGCATTTGATCTACATGATGCTCCACTGTGACTCTCAAACACAGTCACATTTCTGCAGTATCCTCAAGGCTTAAGGGTAAACCTGAAAGAATGTTAACTGGAAGGAATGTTTTAAGGGTTTTTCTTCATTCTGGCAAATATTTAAAATATATATATTCAGAAATCCTCTTCAATCTTGCACACGTTCTATAAAAAATGCATCTGTTTCATTCTTTAAGGTATTAAATATGTCACAGCCTCTAGCCTAAGTGAAAAAAATAGATTAGCATTCATATTTGCCATTACAAATACAATGCAAAAACCTGTCACTCCGTCTTCAGTCTTGTAAGTCCCAGTTAGTGCCCGTGCATTGCATGTGCCATCCAACAGTCAGCTAAACCAAAAATAGAACCAGAACTTCATTCCATTAACAAGTACAGTACTGAGCAGAAGCAAGAAAATCCCTCCAGCTCTGTTTCAATGAAAATGTCACTTCAATATTTTAACCAAAAGTAGTTCCAGGAAAGAGAAATCATTTCTTCCCTCACAGCTGACCCGTCAACAGATGCAGCTAAGGTCTTAGTGGTTTCCATGCCAAAATGATTTCAGTGTGTTGCCATGGAAAACACTTACTTACAGTGAGTTAAGTGGCCAGGAGGAAATTGTTAAATGGAGCAAGATTACCAGAGAAAATTTCAATTGAGGGTGCCGTGTTTTTGTAGATTGACAAAACAGCTGGCACAAAACCACCCATTTTTATTTATTCGAATTTTATAAGCCATTTGATTGGTCTTTTTTATTAGGAAGTGGTGAGTAGCAATCCGAAAGCAAGAATGTTATGCTCTTTTGAATCGGATGTAATAAAGTCTTTACATACATGCTTCAAACATTCAAAACATTAAATATTAAATTAGAAATAATAATAAAATAAACGCAATCCGAATATTATAAGTTTCATTGACAGAAAAGACAGCATTTTATTTACTACTACAAAACCTGCGGAACTTTGTTAATGCGTTTTTGTTCCACCCGGACACTATATCGAGCGTACCGCTTGGTGACTGTGACGTGGTGGTGATTGGTCACTAAAGTGCATCTGTAACGCTTACCTACTGCTAAGTAATTTTTAAAAACATAGTAATTTTGTCGGCGCATGTTTTCTATACATACGAGGTGTAGTTTATGAGGAGTAAGAGGTTTATGTGCTTGTTTCGACGAAATCAAACGGTTTGCTGCTAAAGCTCCTGGTAAGTTAGACAAGGCCTCCCGGAGACCTGATAGCATCTGTAGCTAGCAGTGTACTTGAGTGAATTTTACAGATGTATACAATTTTAAAACCGAATTTACTTTATTGTCACTCCGACTATTTGCAATCATCATATTAGTCGTTGCCTGGGGTAAAACATTCACCAAAGCAGAGCTAATGAGCTAATTGGTTGGCGGCTAATTTCACTTGTTAGCTAAAACAACTTCACCCAAGTTTCTTTAGCTGCGTTATTGTTAGCAAGGAGGCTAACTAGCTGAGCTGGATAAGGGATAATGCTCTCATGTGATTCTGCTTGTGTCATTTAGACCATCGGGACTGTTTGCGTCCTCTGTGACTGACTAATTAGGCGACACTATGAAGCTCTACAGCCTGAGCGTCATCTTCAAAGGAGCGACCAAAGCCAATCTTCTCAAGGCGGCCTACGATCTGTCCTCCTTCAGCTTCTTTCAGCGCTCCAGGTGCGTCTCACTGACCACTGACATTGCACCTGTTTGACAAAACATTTAACCACAGTTCGCAGAGGAATAGAATTCTTTCAAACATCCATGTGAATGCACATAACCTATTATATTATCATTGACTAATATGTTGTTTTTCCCATGGCTGACTGATTATTGTTATGGTTTGTGCAGTGTACAGGAATTCATGACCTTCACCAGTGCCTTGATTGTTGAAAGAACATCTCAAGGAACCCGTGCCTCTGTCAAAGAACAAGGTAAAGAAACAGAGGGGAGTAAGAACAAGGTTGTGAAGGGGATGGGAGGGGTTCATGGTGAAGATGAGGTAGTTTGCCCTGATTAATACTTTAATTTATAAAGACAGTGAACTCGGTGTAATGGGTTTTCTACTAGATGGCCTCCTGTTCCGCTTTCGTTTTGCTCATATGGTTTCTCTTTCATTTAGAGTACTTGTGCCATGTGTATGTGAGAAATGACAACCTGGGCGCTGTGGTCATCGCAGACACTGAATACCCACAGAGAGTATGTTTCACATTGCTCGACAAGGTGAGTTAAATTAAACTGCATATTAATATATCGTGATTTGCTTTAATTTTTAATATTGAGCTTCATTCTATTTTTTTAAGGTATTAGAGGAGTTCTCTAGGCAGGTTGACAGTATAGACTGGCCCAGTGGAAGTCCCGAAACCATAAACTACAAAGCTCTGGACATTCATCTCTCTAAATACCAGGTCAGTCTGTCATCCTCCTGTCAAAGAAAACATAGATAGCCTTTGAGTATGACTCGACTATTCGTTACTATTCAGAACAATATCAAATTGATTTGGGTGGATGATTTTTACATGTATTTTTTATAATGTTAACTAATTTAGGACTCCTTAATTTAATATTGTGTTTTTCATGCAGTGCTTTCAAACAGAATGCGGTGGCCGTGTACCTAATGGGTGGTTGTTCTGTGTTTAATGATTTTTTTTCTCCTCAGAACCCGAGGGAAGCCGATGCAATGACCAAAGTTCAGGCAGAGCTGGATGAGACAAAGATCATTTTGGTAAGCCGTCTCCTTGTACAAAAACATGGATGGTGCTGCATTTATATATAATGTTTGAGAAATTGTCTCACACAGCTGATTAAACTGGGCAAATATTAGTACAACAATCTTCAGGCTACATTCTGTTTGTGTCTCAAGCTAACTGAAAGTCCATCATCGCTCTGTGCAGCCTTTTCAACATAAATACTTTGCTATCTGCAGCATAACACTATGGAAAGTCTGCTGGAAAGAGGGGAGAAACTGGACGATCTTGTGGCAAAGTCAGAGCACCTGGGAAACCAGTCGAAAGCTTTCTACAAAACCGTAAGTACTGATGATTGGCCTTACTAACTCTGGACTGTAAACACTTGCACTGATGCACTTTAGAGACCGTGTGTGTTTGTGTCAATGTGCAGGCACGGAAACAGAACTCGTGCTGTGAAATCATGTGATGTCGCTGCCTCGTCCTTGTGGACAAGCCTCTCTCTGCCTTTCTGCTTTTCCTACAACTCCCATCATGCACCAGCCACCAGCTCTCTCAGAAAGGACAGAGCGGACGCAGTCTTTATTTAAGATGGGGAACCACAATGAGAGTAAGAGAAAGGGTGGCCAGTCTGAGTGTGAGCTCTGATCGGATTGTGACTGATGGGGGCTGAAGGAGCGACGGGGTTTGGTCAGGGGAAGAAGTAACATTTGAATTATTTTAAACCTTTCAATGGGTAAACATCTGTGTGGTGTTTCGATACCAGCTGAAAACATAATAGTGTGATGTGTTTTGGTGACGTGTCGTTGAAACGTCTTCAAACCAGTTAATGTTATTCAGATTGAATCCGATCATTCGGTCTCGGCTCTTATTTTTTTGTTGAAAGAGTATTAACCATGGTTGTGCTTTTGCTTCAAGGCAACTCGACAATCTCACAGTCTTATGTGTTCATACAATGTGTCACCATTGCAGTTCAATTACCCACTAGGTGGCCATGTTGATTTACTTTATATTCTTCCAATGAGCCTCGACATTGAGGTGGATCTAAAACCTCTTATGTGAGCCATGAGAGCAAGTGGCTGCTTGGACATGTGATATCAAAATTTTACTGTTTTTTTTTTTTTTTTTTAAACGTCTTTGCTATTCTGGACATAGTTACATGACTTCTTTGCTCTTTTCTGTCTGATAGTGTTAACTGAAATCTTCAACATTCCCACTTTGGATGCTTGTGTTAATGAGTGATGATGTAAGTGGTTGATGCGGATGAGGAGTGGGGAGTGGGGTGTCAAATGTGTAGAGATGATAGAAGCAGCCTTATTTGCAATTTAAGCTCATATATTCTGTGCGCCATAACCTCACTGTTCACACTTTTAAGCAGGTGTTAACATGCCTGCTCGGACGCCTGCAGTCCAGGCTCATCTGTACCTCTGAAGCCTGGGATCGCTCATGTTTTTGTCATTGACAGTGACTGAGCTGATTCTGGGGAAATTGCAGGTGCTGTGGTTGCTGTGGAGAACAGACATATATCGAGTGATCCCACTCTTACATTAACACACTCCACATATTTGGTGTGATTGGGTAGATTTTGTTTTTCTTCAGGAACTGCTGGTGAGCTTAAAATGAAGAGATGCCTTTGTGTATTTTAGATGTTTCTCTGCTGTATGTGTGTATTTTCTGCCGATCTACAACATCCGGTTGCAGGCTGCATTGATGTCGAGTGCCTGTGTGTATGCTGTGAGGATTTGTGTGCGTGAATTTGCTCTTTCTGCTTTTTATGGTGTAAACTTTTGTGCAATATCAGCAGACTGTTTTGTGTCTCTGTATAAAAGAGAGAATAAATGGAAATATTTCTCATAAAGGACAGCAAATTGATCTTTGTATAGGCTCTTCTTATGCCTATAATACCCACATACAGCTTGTCCATGGTTCTTTCTGAGATTTGTGTAATTTCTCAACTCGTTGAATTCATCTTTCAGATATGTGGAGTTACACTGTAGCTATTTGAAGGCCAGGCTTTAGTGACCAGTGTGTTGAGCTGTCTGCATTAAAACATTTTGATCCAGGTGTGGTCAGTTTGCAAATTTAAAACACTTCTGATAATAAACTTATTTTCTGTCTGTATTAACATTTTGTTTTTTTGTTCAAACACTGTTTGCAGAACATGTAATCTTGCTTAGATAAACAAGAAAATCAAATTCTTGTGAGCCATGTCTTTATTGTTTCTATGTTTTGTTCCATTTAGGGCATCCTGTAGTCTGGATATAGAAAGTGTTCAATACAGCCACAGGAAGTAAACAGTGCTATCTTCATTATCTGAATGTTTAATCGGCAAACCTTTAGAATGTGTGGCCTCTCTGAAAGTCAGGTTGTTCTCAGTTGGTCAAAAAAGTGTTTCATAGTGTTGAACGCCTGATTCTTGTATTTAGCGTTAATGTCTGCTGTTATACTGAGATGTAGGCAGCAGTATTGAAAGCTACCTGTTTGGAACTGACCAGAAAACCCAGCAGAACAAGATAAGATAAGATAAAACTTTATTAATCCCGAAGGAAATTGTTGTAAAGTAATGTGTCAGAAGTGGGATTCGAACCCACGCCTCCATTCAGAGACCAGAAGTCCCGTTTCTGCGGAACGAGATTATCCTTGAGAACAAATAACCTATGCCTGTTTTAGGCTGATTTACAAAAGACTTAACTTGTGAAAAAATATATGTGACCTTTATTACCAGAATAAAAACAAAATGCCAAATGCAGTTTGTAAACTAGCAAAGGGGCCCAGGAGTAGCCTACACTAAACTTAATTTAATACAAAAATCCAATTTAAACTGAGGATCACATAACTGAAAGTATTATTTAAAAATGAAAACAAATACGAGCGTTATCGAAAATCACTACATTTTGCAGAACATCTTTAAGTGTGCAGTGCTGAGAATTACGCTCCACAAACGGAGCACTTGAACGCAGCACGACAGGCGCGTCTCAGCGCACAGCTGAGTGAGAAGAAAACAGCATGAGCTGATGAAGTGTGCCCGCACCGCCTCACAAATGTGGACGGAGGTGAAAAACAAGAGCCAGACTGTCATGGGGAACGGAAACAGCTCGAAGGTGAGAGGCTAAAGTGCGAAGCAGCGTGTTTTTTTTTTAGTTTTAACGTTTCTGGCGAACGTGACCTGTTCCAAAACAACTCCCGAGTCTCTCGGGATCCGCTGTTAGAATGCTGCTTCCTTTAAAAGCCTGCTGTAGTTAGTTATGTGTTCTTTCTGGCGACTGTTTACTGTGCCTTTAAACGTGCACACGTGTTGCAAATGTTTTGGAAAAATGTGGCTTAAACTTACATTTTATTGTCTCGCATGCTTTCTTATCTTCGCTCCTGGAGCAACTCTGATTTCCCACATTGTTTAACTTCCTGCAGCAAGTTTCCACCTCCACTGCAGAAAGAAACATGACTTGTTGCTGATCTGCTCTCAGCCTTGTTTGAGTTGAAGTGTCTGACACAGGTGTGTCCATTTTCTGTGTTCAAACGTGACTCTTGCTGCATTTTCAGATGGTTGACTCAGATCTGAGAGGACAGCTTTTACACACTGTTCAGAGGAATGGTGAGTTCGAGTTCTTATCTCTTCTGTCTTGTCCTTGAGTTGCAAACATGAGCTCATCAGGGCTGTGTGTGTTCCACTAATGCATAACCGTGCCAAATAAACAGGGATCCACTCAAGGTAAATTTCATTTAGTAGCATATGTCAACTGTATGTCACTGAAAACAGTCATTACTGTAAACAAAGAGGACAAAGCTCCACAGAAGCGGAGTCATTTCTGCACAACAGTAAAGGAATGCACATTATTCAGTTAAGGGAAAAGCTTAAGGGAAAATACTTCATACTACACCTCACAGCCAGCAGTGCTTGGATGCAGTCTGTAGCGCCATTATTCAAAAAATAACCACACATTTGAATAACTTTGACAAACTCTGGAATAAAACACCTGTATCCTGATCTGTTTTTGTTCACACGCTCACACTCAGTATTTCTGTCTATGTCTCTCCATCAAGTTTCAACGGCAGCTGCGGCTCATCCTTCATCCACAGAGGAGTCTCTGACAAAGAGCAGCGGAATCATCCCCGGTGAGCGCCCTGTAGGACCTGGTTCAGGGGAGAACAGTGGATTTGTTAGATAGACCACCTCACAAAAAAAACACCTATTTTGTTCAGATTACAACATAAATCCTCATGTGCAAATGGAGCTGTAGTTTATTCTATGACGTGTCTTGCGCCAAAACGTGTGCTGATAATCAATTAGTCAAGAGCATTTAATTGGCAGCACCTGGCTGCTACTGCTACCTTGCTAATTCCTATGGAAGCTTGTTTTTACTTATGGCACAGTGTAATAATGTCATGAGTTGTTCATCTGAGGTTTACCTCTTTTTCACAGGAGTAGTGAGTACAGCCTAAAAAGAATCCACAAAGCCGTTATGTCATTTTTAACATGTTGCCAGAAACATGTAAAACTTGTATTTTTTTGCCTTTCCACATTCACACTTCCATAATGCATACATTTTGCTCTTTGCGTTGAGTTTTATATGTGACTTTTTCATGTTTTGGTGACGCACTTTAGCAAATCTGCTTCCAGCTTATCACCTGAACCTTGAACTAGAAACATTTTTGCACTTTGGTAACCGCGGGTCTTCCCTCGTGTTTCCATGCCACCGTTTGCTTGTGTGTGTGTGTGTGTGTTTCACTGCAGATATTTGACCAAACCGTGGAGTTAAACCTCAGCCCTGAAACTTAAAGTGTCAGCTTCACTGTTACAACTTATTAGTGGTCAGGATGAAATGACGCGTTTGTGTGACCTCAGTGCATCCAGGCTAGAAATTTGGAACGGCAAGTCAAATCCCAGAACAGTGATTAGTGTTATTATGTCTGTAGATGCTGGTAAAAGAGTACAGCACTGTGATGACATCAAAACGCTGACATATTGCTGTGAGCTTTTTTTTTCCTCATGCAGACTGATGAGATCTCAGAGCTGACTTCATTTTTATCAATTAAATATCAGAAAAAGTAGAAAGTCCTTTCATCTTTCTCAGAGCTGAGGTGGTTTTGATGTTAACATGCTAGCTGATTGCTGATTGGTCAGTTCAGAGCCCTTCAATGGTAGCTGGAGCTCTATCATCTTTACTGTTTTGGGGCTTCATAAGATCCCATTCATTTTGAAGTATCTGGTGAGATCACAAAGTCAGGCAGCAGAACTTCTTACTATTAAGAAACTTTCTCAACAAGTGAGAGTAAACATCGTACACGTCTTTGTGCTTGTAGGTACGATTGCAGCCACGGTGTTCATCGCCTTCTTGCTGGCTCTCTACGCTGTCCTCTGGAAGTGCATGGTGTCACCACCACAGCGGTAAGGAAAGAGACACACGTTCTGATTTGACTCTGTAGGACTTTTGTTGACACAGCAGTCTTCCAAACTGTCCACCTGCGTTATAGTGTCTGAACTTTGCACGTCAGCTCATCCACAAATCATCTCACATGATCTGCACTCCTTTTTAAATTGTGTTGCCCTTTCAGAAAGCACAGCAAAGTGAGGGTCAGAGTCCAACAGAAGACGTCTGTGTGAAGACGTCATCCTGCACGTTTCTCTGTCGGTTCGGCAGGTCGTTTCGGACCTTCATGGACTTAAACTCTGAGAGCAGACTCTTTGGAGAGGATCCTTCTAATGGATCCACAGCTCAGAGTTGATGTTTCCCTCAAGTGCTTTATCTGCTGTTGACTGTGTCATGATGTGAAACACGGGTCAGACTGTGCTGCTTTTTTCTTCTGTCATGTTCTATGAATTCTGCACTTCTGAGGGGCGCCGCAGCTTCAGGCCCCAACCCGTCTCAGTGACCAATACGCTGCATGTGAGAGAGAGATTCTACTGTTTTTACTAGATGTTTTACCAGGTACCAAGTACCAGGACTTAATGGGCAGTTACATTTTAAGCATGTCTTGATGGTATTTCTTTAGAATATTTTGCAACCCCCATTTTAATCTACCTTTGATTCTTAATGTGTTTGGCAGCCAATCAGCCTCTGCAAAAGACAGAGGAGACACAAACTGATTCTTATTATATTTTATATTAAAAATCTTTATGGTTTGAGTCACTCTTCTCAGGATATTGTATCTACTGTACGGCTTCTGACTGTAACTGACTTTGGTGTGGACAGTGATATGAATAAACACAAAGCTCACATTTTAGTCAAAACAGGAATGTTCTCTAATTCATCAGTTTTCGTGTGTGTGTGTGTCAGAGTAAAATCAGGTCGGACTCATGCTCTGTCCGTACCTGCTGTCACATCACTGCAGATGTCTGAACCAGTTCTGCAACTTGTAAAAGCAGAGTAGGACGTCTGAGTAATGAGCAGGGAATTTAGTTTTGTGTAAAACCGGCACCAGTAGTGAAAGTTATTCACAGCTGCTGTAGCTGTTCATTGATTGTTAAGTGATACATAAGATACTGTTTGTTTGAAGTGTGCCGTCCGGTCACAGCTTTGACTTTGATGACACTGAATGCACTGTCAGCGTTTAGTTTTGAAACGCGTGGGTAGTTTTGATTACACTAAAAAGGTCAATGGAACCTTCAGTAACTGTTCAAGTGTAGGATTTCTGATTTAAAAAATGAAAATGTGATCCAAGCAGAACCTGTATTCCCTTTGTATCAGCTCTGAAGAGTCAGTAAGGTGTGTCCACCTCTATATTGGGGAAATGGTTTAACTCAGTACAGAGGTCAGAGGACAAACTAAACATGTGGTCTAATAAAACTGCTTATGCACACTGTAACCTTATGGGAAACCTGTATAAACTGGCTTCAATAACCACTTTATGGACTTTATAAAAAGAAATATGACATTCGGCAAGATCAGTGTAAAGATAACACACACAGGGACAGAGGGAACGTGTGCAACTGGTTTCCTGCTACAAACCAGTTCTGTCTGTTTTTCTGATGAGGCTGCAGATCAGTGACCGTACATCCCTCTCACTTTCTGAGATATTTGAAATGTGTGATGTCTCAACAAGAAGTGCGAGCGAGGTATTTAACCACAAAGATTCACTTTCTGCGTACATGTCATTATCGCCTATAACCATCATCTGGCTTATCTAAACTGTCAAACGCCATGTCAGTGATGTGAAGGAGGAGAATAAAGGAGCCAGTTTGAGTGTAAGATTTATATTTTACACACTTTTTTAGCATTAAGGTCATGGTGGTTGTCTTCCTTTCTGTACAACAAATTCTGCTTTTAAACAAACAAATGTAGAAAACACCTATGACGCATCACTGGGTATGTAACCATATACCACATCACACTCCTGTAGACCATCAGACGGCTGAAAGCTAAGCAGGATTTCACTAAAATCGCATTGTTGTGGTTCAGAGCAGTCCTCCACCAGGGTGTATAAGTAAGTCTTATTTGTAAGGCCTGTTGTCTGTGGAGGGTCCGCTCTGTCCCAGACTTCCAGCATGGCAGTCTGTGGAGGGTCTGGTCTGTCCCAGACTCCCAGTATAGCAGTCTGCGGAGGGTCTGCTCTGTCCCAGACTCCCAGTATAGCAGTCTGTGGAGGGTCTGCTCTGTCCCAGACTCCCAGCATGGCAGTCTGTGGACAGTACTCTGCTTGCAGTGGCACGGATGAGAGAGGGCCCTGGAAACCAGGAGGACTTGGTGAGTTTGTGCTTTCTCTTGGTGTGATGGCTTCATTTGGAGGAGGTACAGTGTTCACAAACTCAATGTCACAGGTGATGCACTCGTCCACCGTCTGAGGGTGCAGCCGGTAATCAGTCTGGATAGGGGTGCACATAGGGATGTAAAGCCTTGATTAGAATCTACTGTGTCTACTGTCCACCAGTGTTATGATTCTTTTATGCTTTATAAGCACAAAAAACAGTCCTCTCAAACTAGTCAGCAAGTTCCAGTTAACTGCATGACCCAGATACTCCAAAGTGTCCTATGAGTACATTGTAAACAATATAAAGCGCCCTCTGATGGTGAAACCTTTTTAAACCACCATTTTTAAATGACACAAACATTGCATATCTGTCATAGGCAAATGTCAGTCGATGATCAGTCTTCTCTGTATTATTTGGCCGTGTGAGTGGTGTGTCCATACCTCACACACGAAGCTGTCGTGCATTTTAATGTTCATACCAGCTGGATACACAAGTATGTCCTTTATTCTGAAAAACAAGCAAACCAAGAAAAATGATGATGGCTCCAGGTCATCTTCTTCAGGAGTGAATTAAGTTGGGGAGACTTACACCTTTCTTTGTGGCCACAGGAGAAATGTGCAGGTGAGCACTAACAGGATAGGAGTCAATATCTTGGCCAAGTAAGCAGGGTCTGAAGGCAGAAACACAGGATGAGCTGTTGTGAAAAATGACTGACTGGACTGTTGTGTTGCTGTGACGGTGTAAAGCTCACAGTTGATTTTGGTCCTGCAGGTGATGCTAGCCTGTGGCCCAGGCCCTTCTTTAGTGAGAGCGCTCACAGAACAAATGTATTCTTGGTGCGGCTGAAGACCCTGCACGGTCACAGACTTCCTCTGAGGGTCTGCCACTGACACATTGAAAAGCTCTAGATGTACAGAGCATTATAAATGCTTAACTACAGTTAAACCTGCCAAATGTCAGGATGAAGGATAATTAGCACAGGTTTTTCCTACTTGCAGCTTGAGCTGTCAGCACTTCCTGCACAGTAACCAGATAGCCAGTGATGAATGCAGGCTGAGTGGGATCATCTTCGTTGTAATGCCACTCCAGTGTCACAGATGAGGAAGTACTGTGAACTGGTTCAACCAGACTAGGGGACTGTACAGATTCTGAGAAAAAAGGAGATGACGCTGAGGAAGGAAGCCCGATAAGATCAAGTAACAAACTCACTTCCCCAACCTCAGAAACATGTAATTACAAAGCTGGTTTACTTTTTAGTTGTCTAAAATAAAATGTAATGCTGGTTATGGTATCATTTGCACTGATGTGTTTTCTGTAGATTAGTCCTCTCTACATATCTAACAAAACAGGAAAGGCGGTGTCTTTTGTTCTTCCTCTTTAGACCCTCAGATAAGGCTCTACACTTTAGTTACATTTATAACTAACTGTTCCTTATCTTAAATATGTGTCTCAGTTAGTTTTCAGTAGTTTGACTCACTGAGCTCCTGTGAGTATCCAGTCTGTGTCTCCAGGAGTGTGTGTCCATTCTCAGTGCAGCCATAAATATTAAACGCATACCTGCAGCCTGCTTTGAAATTACCTATGAAATAAACATATCAAAATCACAAATCATACAAATCAATAATAATAGTAATAATAGGTATAATATGATGATGACTAAAAGAAAACACTAAAACCAGAACAAACCAACAGTTAGGAACAATGTGTTATTTCCTTTTGGAACCTGCATCCATTCCAGAGGACACGGCACTGCGTTTCCCAGAATGCACCACTCCACTGTGTAGCCACAGGTGGCAGCACTCTCCTTGTTCCATGACAGATTGAATCCACCTGCTGCGGTGCTGCTCAGCCGCTTCGGCAGAGGAGGATTTTCTGCACAGGCACACAAATTAAAGACAGCTTATACATTCAGAGATTTGAACATGTATAATACAAAAACAATGAACATCATGAGAAGCTGTTTACCTGTGTGCTCCACTGGTGGGATGCTGATGTGAGCAGGGATGGAGGAGCCCCTGCGAAGGTCAGCCTGGACAGTAAAGTCACACTTTCCTGGACCAATGGACACCTCTGCCTGCCTGTGTCCACTGTCCTTCCACTCTATCCCCATGTGGCCCTCCTGAGACCACTTAACCGTGTATCCTTGGACCGTTACTGTGGCTGCTGTGCCAGAAATGTGCTGAAAGCAAACTAGTTAGTGAGAGTGGAAGTAGTTTATACTAGTGGTGACAAATAAACAGCTGGAGGAAAGCTTACCAGCTTCCACAGCAGAGTAACAAGACGAGTGTTTGAGCTGGACGGCTGGTTTATTTTCCTCCATAAGTCCACGGTCACCAGTGGAGCTGAGGAAAATTATTAAACCAACATAACTGGTATGCATTTGTGTGTACTATTAAACTACTTTGCTGGACTTGTATTGTTGTTAGTTCGAAAGGGGGAAAAGGAACATACATGTTGTGAAGTATTTGGGCATCGTCCACTCTCCCCAGACTCTGTTATTGACAGAGCAGCGTGCCCTAGTATAGTAGCGGGTGTTGGGAAGCAGATGTTCCAGTTTGACTTTGCAGAAACTCACATTGTAGCAGCTCTTCTGTTGCACAGATGGACAGTAAAAGGAAAACATGATGAACTATTTTTGTGTTTTTTCAGCAGTATGAACATGTGTGAGTTAATTTCACCTTCATGATGCTGCCTGGGATTGTAGAAACTTCACAGTCGACATTCATTTCTCTAAAGTTCCCCTGTAAGTGCCAGGACAGGGTGGCATCTGTGACCTCAGGTCTCACCATGTTCCACTCCACAACAGGAAACACTAACACACACACAGAAGAAATTATATTGATATTTGATAAGCACATTGTTATGTAGGTTTTGCAGCAAATCATCTTAGCATGACCTCTGACCTCTCTCAGAGATGTTGAAGCTGTAGCTCTCTGTTTCCTCTCCCAGCTTGTCCTTCACCACCACACTGATGTTGTACTCTTGCAGTTGTGGCACAGCTGGGAAAGTACATGATGATGGCTCACATGTGATTGGAGCCTGGTCTGAGTTCCTGTGATGGAGAGTACCAGTGTTGATGAAACGCTGCCAGCTATGGACGAGATTCTTCTATGGAAGTGCATTCTGAATTTGTGTTGGTTGCATACTCTATGTGGAGAGTGTGTGTTTGCTTGTTGCCATCATCTGGGTCTCTGCCTGCAGACCAGGTGCAGGTGACAGTTGTCATGTCTGTGGTCTCACAGCTGAGGTTTCTTGGCTTCTCAGGAGGAACTACAACACACACACACTTATACATAAAAACACACACACACACACCCCTAGGGTTTCTATAGGGCTCTCACACCGTTCGGTGCTTGGGCCCATCAGCTTTCAAACTCACCGCTGACATAGTTCCAGGTATGGTTGCTTCTTCCTGTTGAGTCTTTGCAACCAAACAGCAGTTGTTTAAAGAATGTTGTCGGGATTGTCAGGTTGTGCACAGAAATAGCCTTTACTCCAGCTCCAATGTTTATTAAAGGGTATGGATTGTTCCTGAAGGCCATGCTGGTGATGTTGACTCCTATTCGGGGAACACAGCAGAAGGTGGCACTGGTGCCCTCTCTCAGCACCCGATTGGAGGGAAATATTGGGATCTCTCCCTTTGACTTGAATCCTAGCAGATAATGAGAAGGCTTACAGTTCAGACTAATGTAGATCAGAATATCTATAATCTCTGGTGTGTTCTTAGTCTCTAGAAAATGAGCAATATTGGCAGAAATCTGCCTTTTAAATGACAAAAATGTTGCAAAAGACGGCAGAGAAACACTGGTGAAATAAAAGGAATGGTGGCATCAGTAAAAAAAAGTGCTTTTTATCTACATATATTACATACATACAGGGTCAGAATAACTATCTCACCATAGTTGGTCATCCAGTTGCTCCAAGGACCCGATACAGACCGATTAAAGATCTGTCGTATCCTCACTGAGTGATCCACACACTCCAGAGGAAGATCAGAGATCCAAGTCCATTCAGCCACATCTTCAGAGTATACGCTCACATTTGTCTACATTAACAAATCATAGCTGTATTAAAAATGCCACAAAATATAACCATAAAATCCAGACAGAATACCTCCTCAAAACTCACATTGTAAATAACGTTGTGCTTCTCAACACGGCTGATCTGGAGCTCATAAATGTCATCCACTAAGCTGCTGTGGTTTACCAGCCAGCTCACTACCAGACTCTGCCTGTCACTGATAGCTTTCAGATGATAGATGCTTGGTTTTGGTGGTTGAACCCCTGGCACACAACACAAACCCGACACAAAACAACACATGTGACTTTACAGAACACAGTCAGGGGGCTGTAAAAATGACCCTAAAAAAAAAAATCCAACTTACCAGTGTCAACGCAACAAAACATCAGGTACAACCCAAGCAGATTAATGAAAACACTCATCCACACCATCCTCTTAGCTGTGAAATGATCAAATAAAAAGAGCGTGCTAACTGAGAGCTGCCTGATTCGATGATAAATGACAGCTTTTTACTTTATTGGCTGTGAGTGCGTTTCCTGATGCAACAACGGAACTCAAGTGTGTCAATATCAAACTGATGTAAGCAAAACACAGACGCACACAAAAACCTGATGTTTGCCACCAATAGCAATACTTTTTATATACACATTATGGCACATTATGATTATAGAGTTACATGTATTAAAATATTATTAACGCTGACAGTGCATTAAGCAGTTTATACACAATAAATTATCAGAAACAAAGCGATAAAATACAGCCACTCTTTACACAAATCAATTACAGTATCAGATAGATTGTAAGATTTTTGGCACTTCTGTGAGAAAAATAACATTAGGAATATAAGATCATTTGTGCATAGGTAGCCATTTCATAAAACTATACATATATTTAATATTTATACAATAATGTCAGTATATTTCTATGTTTTGTAGATGCACACAATCCCTTATAAATATAATTAAAGATCACTCTATACACAGTCTGTGAAGGGCTTGATTGACTTGTGTGTTTTAAGTGCTCACAGGAAAAACAGCTGTCTTGAATTCCTGGTGCTTTAGGTCATAGCACAAAGGTACCTCTGTCATCAAACAAGTGCAACAGATGCTAAAAAGAACTGTAGGAGAAGTATAAAAGCAGATTTACAAAAGGCACGATGGTTCGATCTCACAGGAGGAGGAGGAGGATTCATAACATAAAGGCACATACTGTACAGTCTGCTATTCCTCCTTGCAGCTAACACATCATTTGATTACTTAAAAATCACATTCACATGGATACAAATGCACAGATACACATAGAAGATATACTTTATATTATATATATATTTTGTCCAGTTATACATCAGGCAGCTTGCATTGCTCGGTTCTTTCCATACTCAGAGGTAAACAATGTTCTCCTCGCCTCCTTCTTCCCCATTCTGTCCATCAAGTGAGAGGTAAGCCTGTGAGGGGAGGAGCGGGGTAAGAGAGGGCGAGGAAGAGTAGTTGTCCTCGTAAAGTCCGTGACCCGTGACCTCTGACCTCCATGGACCAGGAGATTGTCTGTCCAGCAGTGGGTTGAAGTCTGCTGAGAGGAGAAAAGAGAGAGATGGTGCTCAGAGTGCGGTTACTTAAGATGAACTTTATGAATAGAAGGCATTCTTACTGCTGTTGGTCCTCTGTGGCTGTACAGTGAATGGATGGAGAGAGGCATGGCTGTTATTGTAGCCATGTGAGTACATGAGTCCATCCACAGGTTGTTTGCTGTGCGTTTGGCTCAGCAGAGTGTTGAGGCTGTTGTAGAGGCTGGCGCTGAGGCCCAGGTTGGTGGTGTAGCTGGAGCCGTGCAGAGGGCCATCGTTGTTCTTTCTCGGCACGGACAGCAGGTGCTGGTGCTGGTTGTTGTTGGCAGGCTGTTGGAGGTGGTTCTGCTGGAGGGAGGCGAGCAAAGCCGCCTCATTCTCATACACGGAGCAGTTACCATCCAGGCTGCTAGAGCGACTGTGGTTGGATTCCTGCAACATCAAAAAGCTTGTTCGGTAATAATGTTACCTTTTAAATGACCTTCCCATCATCTCTCCTCCCTCTCTTACCTTGTACCCATCCAGCGGGATGGTTACGGGCAGGCTGCTCTGGCGGCTGTGTCTCCAGCTCTGCAGCAGCCTCTGTTGTGCTTCGATCCTCTCCTTCTCCCTCTCCACACTCCTTTGACCCTCCCTCAGTCTGTCCAGATTCTGCTGATACTCCAGCAGTTGGGCCTCCAGCTCCTCCCGCTCACACCGGAGCCGCTCGGCTTCAAGCAGGCACTGCTGCTCTCGCTGCTCCAGCATGCTTTCCTGCTCGCTCTGCAAAAAGAGAGAGAGAGAGAGAGACTTGTTGCACTTCTTTTAAACAAGTCAACGTGCTTCTACATTCTACATGTCAACCTGGATATATCATAGTTGCAAATCTACTGTATTGTAAGCTAGTGGAACAAATTAGGCTTGAAGGCAAAGGCCTCAGGTCAACGGAAAGAGGAAGTTACAACACATCTCTGCGTATCTGTAATAAACTGAAAATATCTGATCCAGAGAAGTAAAGTCATAGGTCAGAAATCTCAAGTGTGATTTGTGAAATTCTTCACTTTATAAGATACGGAAACCTCAAAATATGCAACTGTTTCTGTCATTCTGCTAACTCGTATTGTGCAGCCTGAGGTAAACCCAGAGAAACTGCATTCATTTGACAAGACTCACCTGTTGTTTTTCTTTGACCAGACACTCTTTGTCCCAGCGTTGCTGCTCTTGTTTTAGCTTTACATGAAGTTTCTGCACCTCCACTTCTTCTTTCTTCCTGTCTAAACCCTTCTTTTCTACTTCCTCTTTCTTCTTGTCAGTATTCCTCTGCTTCTCCTGCTCCTGAAAAACAACAGAACCTGGGTTAGCTATGTTTTGTCATCCAAAATGGATGCCCTCATTTAACGTCTTCAAAACACTGGATTCACCAGTAGTATGAAGAAGGAACTTTATAACATGAGATTCATACTGAGCTGCTCTGGAGTGAAGAGAGGGCTCGAAGCTGAGGTCTTTCTCCCTCCTGAAGGAGGAGTTTGTGGACTTCATAGCAGCTGTCCTGCAGGGTCACAGCTGCCTGCAAACAAGAGGAGAAACTCAGTCACGTTATTACCTGTAATCAGTGCAATATTAACATTAATATTAATATTAATATTAATTACCATTAACTTATCAGAGACCTGTGTGCTCACCTGCAGACTGTAGAGCAGCTGTGTCAAGCTCTGGATGCTCTCTGCCACCTATAGAACAGTGTGTTATTACAATTGCAATGGAAAGGTATGTTTATCCATTAACTAACATTCCTCATGGAGGATTAAGGTGTCTGAACCTTTAACATGGTCCCTTTTGTGTCCCCTTTTCTGAGCTCGACAGCTGGGCCCCACAGACCATTGTCCAACCCGGCTGACTCGCAGTCTGATCCAAGAGAGGTGGAGCTCATACTGAGTGTGCTCAGATAATCCGCTGCAGGAACAAGGAAAGGAGAGGGCTAAATGTCACATACTGTATTATGCAATTTGGTTTACCCACAGCAGTAAAGGTCAGATAACATGTGGGCAGCAATGTGAACTCAAAAGACAAATATCACAAAATGTCACTCAGGGCTGCAGCGAATGTCTGTGGCTCACGTTCTGAGGGAGACTCCTGGATGCTGCTGCCGTGGCTGTTGTAGCTGCAGCACTCTGGTCCATGCACAGGAGAGCTCAGACTTTGTATAGAAAGGCCGTCACGAGCCTGAAGGAGGGTGATCAGGTTCTCTGCTGCAGAGAAAGTGACAACAGAACCTACAGTATAGCATGTAGTTTTCATCACTATTCGATGCTGAAAGTTGAGCACTTTCTTACCTTCTCTAAGTGCAGCTGTGAGCAATGAGGAGGCCTGACGTGGCGTCTCACTGTCGGTGTACTGCACTGGCTGTACCAGCAGATGGCGGTGTGGCGCAGATTCTGGTGATTGGAGGGTTAAATCTGTGAGCTCAGCGTAAAGCTGTAATTTCTCCTCCAAGCTGTTGCAGATTCGCTGGTCTTGACCCAGAAGTGTATCTACACAAAACAAACACCGAGGTTAGGACTTGTTTATATTTGTGATTTTCCACACATACTGTATATTTCTACCTTGGAACTTGGTGATTTTCTGCACTCTCACTTCTGCAGCTTGCCTGGCTTCCTCTGTCTCAGCACTGCGCTGCTCCTCCTCCTCCTCTTCCTCAGGACAGCTGCCATGTAGAGCAGCAGGTTAGATAGTGAGTGACCAACATTAACACATATTAAAGGTAGGGTAGGAGATTTCATTCTGATGCACTTTTTGTTAAATTAGTGTAACTTCTCTTTACAATCCGATAGCAACTGATTAGTTCGGCAGTTTGGTATTAAAACGAAGAATATGAATCATCTGTGGAAGCTATAAAACGCTAAAAACATCAGCCAATCCTCCGGGTGGACCCTGCGCGGAGTATTGGCTGGTTGTCACTCTCTTCCTGCTCTGCTCGCACCAGAGAGGTACGTGCATGATGGCTGAAGTCACAGACCGCAGCTCGTCTTCAGGTAATGCGCATCCATGTGATTGGGAGGCGTGGCTTCGGGGTGAGCTCCGAGAGAAAGGGGCGTGTGTTTACTTTTGAAATCTGGATGACTCTCACTGAGTTTTCAAAATCTCCTACCCTACCTTTAACCAGACACACACATATTGATTGTAAACAGGATACACACCTCTCGACGGCTTGCCGTATGTGTCTCATCCATGCATTCCTCTCCTCTCTGCTGGTGGTGTGAACTTCGTACATCTCAGGCCCCACTGAGGAGGCAGAGATAAGGAACATCCCCCTCTCTTCATTGGCGACTTCTCTGACGATAAGTTTCTGCAGGGGGATAACTGGAGGCTTCTGGTCCTACAGCAGTGAACCAAATCAACTGGGTTAAGGGATGGAGAGAAATGAATGGACAGCTGGACAAGGTTTCAGACTGATGTTTACCACGGCAGCAAATATGAAGCGCTGGTCCTTCTCTTGTAGGAAAACCAGAACGTCGGTTAGCAGAAGAGCCAAAGTGTCTAAAAACAGAAAACACAAACTTAGAATGTTTGTCTCAAAACGTAGAAAAAATCCAAAGATGATCTCCCACACACCTTTCAGACGTCCTGTGGCAGTCTTCCAGTAGACCAGCCCTTTGTACTGCAGAGCCCTGTGCTTGCTGTGCAGGTCCTGTTTGCGAAACACTTTTCCGTTCTTAAGCTTGGCAAAGCTCTTGTTTTCCAGCCGGGCCAGCACTTCCTGTAGCTCCTGACATCTCTCATACCTACTCACAGTCGAGTCCACTTCTGCAATGATGTCACGGATCTGTGCCAAAGCGCTTGACAAGTCAGAGTGTTCCTGACTTCCCTCTGCAGACAGAAACAGTAGTTCCGTGTAAGAGAAGTAAGAAGGGGTGCTTTAAATGTGCTCGGACATGTAGACTCACCCTGAGTGTACTGTAGTATCCTCTCCAGCAGCACTGGGTACTTGGTGATACGCTGAGTTACGAGCAGGATGAATTCTGGGACTCCCCTCCGTCTGACCAGGGAGTTATTACTCTGTTGCTGTGATATGATCAGACAGAAAAAATGAGGCTCAAGTCCTGTGCTTTGCTTTTTGAATATCTTTGAGAAAAAACATCACAGTAAAAGGGCACAGGATGTCTCACTCTGACAAAGTTTTGAAGCTTCTTGTTCTGTTGCTGCAGTTCCTTAAAGACATTCACCGCCTCCATGTGATGACTGCAGAACTCTCCATAGACCTGCTTCATCTTCTCAGCATTTTCCTCTGAAAACTGGCAGACACCGCATCCAGATTCAGATCCCAGATATGTGTCAGTGTGCATTTTATGTGCATCCATCGAACTTAACCAACCTGCTGAAGCAGAATATCTCCAATCTGATGGATGAGGTAATTTTGTGGATTCTCAGGTTGTGTGGTGGCTTGTCGGCGTTCCTGCAGCGCTCTGAAGAGGCTCCTGTGAAAAAGCAGCAGGGGATCTAAGCACGGGAAGATCCGAGCCACGGAGTCCCAGTCCAGCTGCAGCTCTTCCAGCATGCCTCTCCTGAACACCTCCGACATAACCGTTAGGGTTTGGATGTGATGCAGCTCAGTCTGCATCAGTTCTGCAGGAAAGGCAGTGAAAGGTGTCTCACAGGCTGAAAAGAAATCTTTGTGGGCAAAAACATGGTAAAAAAAATGTTTTTCTCACCATAAATAACATCCTGTCGTTTGATGGTACGTCGGTCATGCTGCCTGCAGAAATCTGGGGTGACTGTTTGGCTCCAGGACTCGACCTCGAGTCCCAGCAGGTCAGCTGACAGGTCACTCAGCGGAGGAGCATCAGCAGCATCTACAGGAACAAAATCAATCAGTGATGTCTTATCACTCAATCACTGCGTGCACCTAATCTAGTAAGTCTGTCTTTCTCACCCTGTGAAGCAACTGGCGGGTCGGTGGATGGGGGCGTTGTTGGTGCAAGAATTCCCTCATCAGAGTTGTTAGTGCAAGCTGCCACCATGGACTCGCCGTCCGTCCCTGACGCATCACTCAGCCGCCTGCAGAGAAACAAGTAAACATGAGGCTTCAGTAGGCTGCGTCGAATAGCATAAATATAACCTGTAACTTTACATCTTTGTGCATTTGTTAGCTTGAAAGTGTTGTTTGAGATGTGCAACCTCGCCACCAGATGGCACTATACCCAACAGACTGGTCCTTTAAGGCAGGCTGGCTAATAGTAAAATTGCAGGATTCATTTATGGTAAATAAACATTTTTTTTGTATGTACCTGCTGTCAATGGAGATCGAGAGGCTTTTGGTGAGAGGAACGACTGTTTCTCTTTTATCTCTGGTCATCGTTGGAAGAGAGGACGAGGAGGAGGATGAGGAGGAGGAGGAAGAGGAGGATAAAATAGCAGTTGGAGTGTTGTCTTTCACAGAGTCTGAAGGGAAAGATCAGCAGGAGGCGGATTCAGTAACTTTGGAGGCTTTCCCACTCTACAAATAAATACTTCAACAGTTTGTTTAGTGTTCGGATGTTTTGTTTATATCTGTGGAGTCACTGACAGTAACAGGATCATAAAAGTGCGCGGAGGAGTGAGGCTGTAATCTTTCATTGTTTAACTGGGCACGCACTTCACAGTTATGATGACAGTTGTTGTAGTAATCAAAGCTGATTGTAGATGTCAGTGAAGACACAGAGCTCCACATAAAGAAATGTGCAAGAGAAAGCCCTGTACGCACACACACACACACACACACACACACACACTCTCCAGGCCAGATCCCCCACTGAGGTGGATTAAAAAGTAACTTTTTTCTTTACAGAAAGGGGAGGAGGGTGAGGTTGGGGGTGAGGAGCAATGACTTACTTAATCCACCACAGGATAAGGGAGGACAGGTGAAAACTAAATGAATGAAAGAGCCATGGGAGGACATTAGTAGTGTAGGTGGAGGGGTCACTCACTGTGTGGGAGGGACAAGGTCTTGCTTTTCATCAGTGGTGCATTCCTCTCCTGCGGCTTCTGGGGAAACACATAATCATATCAACATCAGCAGCTGTAAATGTGTTTGTGCTTAAAATACCAAAGTGATGAGGTGATGGATCCAGTAAACACTTACAAGTCCTTTATTCTAAGACAAAAATAAATAAATAAATAACAAATTAAAGAGAAAATGTCCCTCATATATTGTGGTTATGCAGCACCACTTTGTGATGTTCAACACATTCCAGGAGTGCTTTTGTCACCAAGTGATGGAATGTATGCTTCCTGTGGTACACACACACACACACACACACACTTCCTCTCAGCCCGCCTCACTGCTACACTGACTGATTTATTTATTTATTCTTGGGCATTTTGACAGAAAGGCAGAGTGTGTGTGTGTATAGGAAAGAAAGACGGAGACCAGACACAAAAGGTGGATTTAAAAAAACAAGGCAGCCACGCAGCACGTGTCCCAGAATATTTCAGATTCAGAGCAATCACAAAACTATGATGCATGTTTGGTTTCTATGTGCAATGTTGTAATGATTCTTCTGTATGCCGTATTTTTGTGAAAATGGGTCGAGGTTTGACAGTTGGTGGTGAACATGGATGTAAATAATGCATGCAAATGGTCAAGTGATGGGAGGAAACTAAATCACTGAAACCAGCAAGGCTCCATTAATTCAGGAGATTTGGTTCATTCATGCAGGAAAGGAGAAGATTTAAATGATCAAAGGTGTAGCTGGTGTTTAGTTCCCACTCAGGGAACCTACACTACATAAAATGTATTATGTGCATATGCCTAAAAGCTGGTATACTGCATAGATTCTGCAAAAAATCTTGATTTTTCTGGCACGTATTGTCTGCTTAAGTTGTTTATGATGAACACCAAGGTCTTTATTCTCCATCACAAACAGCAGTTTAGACTGACTGTCCCTTTAAATGAACTTTTTTCTTGTTGGTTTTGTTGGTTTTGAGATAAAAATGAGATGTATGATGTTGACTGTTACCTTTCCACAGGCTGCAACGGACTCTCTGCAGTTTTTATGGACGTTCAGGAAACAGTCTGCAGATCAAATCACAGTTAATTTCATAAGTTAACTGATAATAAACAGAATTACCACATCTCTGGATTCAGTGTCCAGATGCCTGTCAAACTGTCTTCTTCCTCCTGAGCAATGTTAACCTCAAAGAAAGAACACAACGGACTTCATGCCTTATACTATACACAAAACATCAAGGCAGCACGTGCAAAGACATTTATACAAACTGTAAACAGCGCGGCCACTGCAGGACATAAAGCAACAACAGTACTGACAGTGTAATACTTACTGGAGCACTGCAGCAGCTCCTTCCCAGAAACAGACTTATCACAGGCCACACAGAGAGCGGGACCAGATGGAGACACGGGGACGAACTGGTGCCCGTTAGCAGCTCCTGATTTCTCCTTCCCCTCTTTCACCTCTTTCCCCTTTACCTGAAGCCATAAATATTATTAGTTTACTCGCTGAGCTGACGTTTAGTGCAGTTAGTGGCACAATTTCATGTAAAAATAGTCAAAATAGTCAAAATAACTCATGGCTGCCAAACACACCTGTTAAAGTGAAGTTAGTAGAGATAAAGGGGCCTCTGAGTGAGCGTCTCTGTTTACTTTGTTAAGGTCCACAGGGACCACTGCTGTTATGGTGCTTTATCCATGGGGGGGTGGGGGGTGGGGGGGATTCCTCTGTGCATATGTGCAATAGAGCAATGTTTGTTTTCTTTGCTAGGAAGTCTAAGAGTTTGTTTTTTGACAGTTCACGTGCATTGTGTGTCTGTAAGTACATAGAAACACACGCACATGTGCTCATAGGATTAAGCATGTACCACAGAATGTGTTTTGGTTCCTCATGCTGTGTGGATGGGGGGGGGGGGGGGGGTTCTCCACATTATGTAAGGGAATATTTTCACTGTGTCCTGTTGCTAAGACCTGAAGAGAGGGAATTTTCTCCCTCTCCAAATAAAGGCAGCGTGCTCAGACAATGGACCCCCAGCACAGGAATTCTGACCCGGCCTGTCCAAGAGGTGGTAAAACCTTTTACTGTGCTACTTTACAAAAGCTTTTCAGCTTAGATATCCTCACTCATGTAGGGGAAATCCTAGCCAGCGGGAATCATTTGTGCCACCATGCTGCCTCACCTTGGTCTTGCTGCGAGTGCTGGACATCCTGTTCTTGAGGAAGCTGAAGGTCCGGCTGACTTTGTACTTCTCTGACTCGACCTTGGATGGGATTATGTACTTATCCCACTCCTCACCCTCGATCCTGTGTCAGTGTGAACATTTTAGTGAACATCACAATTCCTTTGCAATCACTTTGTCCTTTGTAAGACTGCGTTCGCTTTCGTTTCCAACATGCACACTCCATTTTAGATGAATAATTGTGTACGGTACACTGGTGTCATGCTGGAATGAAAGAATGTCCAGACAGTCTTTCAGGACCCCTGGTCTACAGATTATTACTCTTAGCAACATGCTTGGCATGCTTGGAAGTCACTATGGACTCTAGTGGATGCTATTTATAGTACAACCATGGCAAAACGCAATTAATAATGTGTCAACTATTTACAGCTTTTGCTAGTTACACCGGGCATTCTAGGTGAAAGGCAAACAATGACACAACATGAAGACATGCGAACCTACAAACCTACGCGGTGTTAATGCAATCTGCAGAAAAGAAATCCACATGGTTAATGGATGAGCTGGGGAATGGATTTTACGGCGGGGTTAGGATGGGTTAAGCCACACATGCATGGCTGTGAGGCCGTTCTGGTGAAAACATACTCTTTGAGGAACTCTGTGAGGGTGAGGTGTTGGAGCGACGCGCTGCTCTCCTCCTCTGCTGACTGGGCCCGCTTACGGAAACCCAAAACCCTGCATGGATATAAAACACCTCAGACCAGGTTGTAGCGTTTCTGCTCATCAGCTGACTCAGTTTGATAATAAAGTTTGTGCGACCTACGATTAGATTCTACAAACCAAGTCTGGGACTATTGTGAATTATGAAGGCTATGTTTTTACATACTGCTTAACCTGAGAATGTATGTTTTTTTCCAGTGTCCTGCAGTGCTGTTTATCCATATTGATTGTTTTTGTGTGAGTTGACTACATGTGTTAACATTAACACTGAGATTTATGCTCGGAATGTTTTATGCTCGGTATTTATTACAGAAAAACACCTGGGAACCTGTGCAGAAGGTGGCATGTGTAAATCCAGCACATTGATACGGTAGTTTAAATGCAAATAGATCCAAATAAAACTCCTCTCACAGCATGTCTTGAGGACTTTCTTGGGAAACTGGGTCATGATTACTGGAAAGCCACATTCCTACCTCAACCAGAGTGCTCTCTAGTTCCATGAAATTGAAAAGAAAGTCAGCCATCTCTACAGCCAGTGTATCAAAACAATCCAGATGGATAAACAGCACTGCAGGCTACAGGGAAAAAAATGGATACTACTAATTTTGGGGTGAACTGTACCTTTAAGATGGCTCTGATCAGACTAGTGTAATATTAATTAATATTAATTAATTAATTAATGTGATTGATTCTACTGAAATAATCTGACATGATAATTGAATTGCTTAATATGATCTTCTACAATGTTTCCTCTGTTAGCAATGCATGGTTATTAGCAAAGAAAACACATTAGCACATGATGAACGTATGAGGCAATGGAATGACATGAATAAATGAATGTGAAGATGTTATTCTGAGCCATTGTAAAATCTATATCCAAGATAAACGCTTCAATATGTGCATACTACAAATTCAGTCTCACTGATGTGGTCTAGAAATTAGCAAGCAGTTTCTTGAGGTCTGACATCCAAGAAAGCCCTGTTTACTCAGGAGTTATTTTGAGGTTGCAATCACAGAGAATATATACCGGCCCCCGGCCACGCAGCAGGAAGTATGACACATCCTGCGCAGTCAGACCCCAACCACAGGTTTAACACTAGAGACACACACACACACACTAAAACACTGACAGGCTCCAACGACTGGTCAACACCAATGCCTAAAAAAGGATGAACATCCGAGCGGGACCCTACACAGCTGAGTGGATCGTGTCTGAGCTCTTTTTTTTTTTTTTTTTTTTTTTTTACCTCTTTTCTCGGGGAGTCTCAGTCAGGTTGAATGCTCTCTGCTCTGTAATGTAGAGGACAAACAAATATAGTGAATACATGTCGGTACAGGTGAGGCATTCTGACTGGATTCAGGTTAAAGATCACTCATTCCCAGAAGCAAACAGAAGGATCACTGGAAAGAAGAAGTCTGGATGCAGCAAACCTCTACAGAGAAAAAGCAAACACGGCGGAGAGTTCGTCTTGAAAAACCAGATGACAGAGAAGATGGAAAAAATAATAATAAAAAAAAAACCCAGAGGGAAACAAAACCCATAACAGAGTAGAAACAACTCTTCCCACAGATGATCTATTGGAGTTGAGCATTTTTCCAAAGCCTCAGTCCTCTAGTTGTCAGTCATTATATAATAAAAATGAGTTTTTGGATGACTATTGTTTGGAGAAAAGTCTGTTTTTAATCACTGGTTGATTTGAAAATAATAATAAATATGTTTTAAACTGAGACAATGGACCAAGAATTTAATTGCACCACACAGATACAGAGCTGCACAATTTGGGCAACATCTTTTCATTTGGGGACAAAGTGCAGCAACACGATCAAAATATTCGTATAATATACTTTTTATTGGAGATCATAAAAAGTTGCCGTTTCATTGTGCAGCTCTTGTTAGCCACCCGTCTGTCCCATGGTTGACCAGAAAGAGAAAAAAAAGAGAAAAATGCTTTCACCGACCACTGACGCTGTTCTTTTACTTACTAACTTGGTTGAGACGAGAGAGGGATTTAGAAAGAGATAAAGCCTGAAGCAGAGAACGGCCGCTGCTGCTGAAAGCACCATCTACACAGGACAAAACCGCGGCCTCAATAAAACCGCATTTACTCACACCCTCATGAGCGGCACTGTATCAAAACAGAGCTGACACTAAACACACATATACTTTATTGAGCTTCCGCTGATTTATGACACCTGGTCTGGTCTCTCTCCGTCAGACATGTGGCACATTTGTCTATTCAGCTGACTCTTGGGAACACAAAGGTCTCAGGGCAAAAGGGGGTCAAAGTTCACTCACCTTCTGCCAGATCAGTGATAGTTGCGTCTCGGTTTAGCAGCGGTCGTGAAGGCCTGGCTTTAGGGGAGGAGTAGGAGTAGGAGCGCAGACGGACCTCAGCTTCCTCCGGGTGCTGGATGAGAAAGACAAACCAGGAAGAAGAATCAGACCAGATCGAGAGATCAGAAGGTCAGTGTGAAAGAGAAAATTGGAGAGCAGCAGAGTGGCCCTCATTATTGATCTGTTGACTATGTGAGTCTATCAATGATTGTCTATGCAATGATTGGGTACTAGAAGCACATTTTTAGTGTTTTATGAAGACTTCTGAGACCCAGATGACCCAGAGAAGTAGGCACTTAATGTGGATCCAGCTGCTGGTGGTGAACCAGAGGGGGAGTTTCTGCGAGCAAATTCTGTCCCCAGCTCAGAAACGTTTCCACATGAACAGAGGCTATAGTCCTTGAAAGTAGTGTTTGATTAAAGGCTGCATGTCATCCCACTCTCTTTACTCTTATGTCAACAATCCATTAAAGGCATAAATAAATGCCCCAAATTCTCCACAAACACAGAGGCGTGGGGTGTACCTTGGCGGCCGTGTGTGTGCTGTCAGAGAGTGTGCGATTAAAGTCTGGTGACGTGTCGAATGAGTCCCTCTCCTCTCCCAAGCTGGACCGCAGAATGGACTGCTGCTTTAACGAGGAGCAGGGGTACGAGTGTCCCAGTACATCCTCTTCTCCGCTGTCACACTCCAGACTGGGACTGTTTAAGCACACAGACACAGAGGTTATGATTCTGCAGTATCTGCGTTATTATTTTGTATTAAGAACACACACACTAGATAAACACACTGTTCAGACTCCAGATCAAACTACATAATCATATTCAGATTTGTTCTGATTAAATTAAGTCTTGAAGCATCAGGATGTGACCAGCTGGTGGAAAGCTCAGTAGGGAGGAAGCAGATTTATATTCTACACTTCTAAACTTGACAAGATATTATGCAGGTTTATAATGAGCCACCTAATCAAAGCTGATGATCTCCATGACCCAAATGTTCACAATGGACAGTTATCTAGGACACATCTAAACACCATGTGGCTTTTTGACGGCTTATGTCAGATCCTGCAGCTCTGAGGAAACTGGAAGGAATGCTCAGCAACACAAACAACTCGATTGTATTCAAGCTTCCTGTGCGTTATACACCTTAGCTGACTAATGTCAACAATACTGCAATTCCTAACAGGTCATACTCTGTTTGCTTTTTAGGATTGTTTGTTAAATTAATGCTGATTTTAATATTCTGCTGCACTGATTTTGTTTTTTAGTGAGTTAAGGAGATTGTTACCAATGGAAAGTGTACGTTTGTGTCATAAATATCATAGTCTATGGATTCTTTTTAGAAGAAAGTCCTACCTCAGGCCCCGGTTAGTCTCTTTCAAGCTGCAACCTCTCCGATTCAAAGCTGGCGAGACTGGCGAGCATGTCTGCGTGTGACGCCTCTGTGCTCCCTCAAACAAACGGAGGGCGGACGCCAGGGGAGAGGAAGGAAAAGACGGTGAGGAAGTGAAGGGAGAAGGGGGAGAGATACGAGGGGATGGCTCCCTGTGACTCTCCGGGCCAGGGCCTTGGATTCGCCTCTGCCCACTGTGGGGTGAGGACGGGTGCTGGTTCTGGGAGCAGTTGCCTAAATCAGGGGGAGTCGTGGGTGAGGAACTCCAGCAGGAGCTGCCAACATGTGACCCAGGACTGACCTCCTTCTCCCCTGGAGAGCGGTACTTAATGTCAGCGTCGTCCACCTGGAACAGAAAGAAGCTGTTTCACCAAATACTCCTTGACATAATGTTATAAACTATATTTATGGATTTTTCACTTCATAGGAAGAAATATTGCCTTACCTGGTCCACCAGCATGGCATTGGCGTACACTTGGTCTTTACCGTGGATCATTGCTGACAGTCTGGCAGCTGCAGCCAGAGTCGGGGATGAGGCCTGGCTCTCCCGTATGGACTGGCTTTTCTCTACAGAAAGAGAAGGAGCCACAGAGAGAGAGAGAGAGAGAGAGAGAGAGGGGGGATTTTTCAATATTACATTTGGTTTCCACAGCAACACCAAATAACTTCTCACAAACACGGGAAGTGACATAGACATCCTGGGCAGTTGCATGTCATTGTTTAGGACCAAGAGTCTCTGTATGAGTGTGTGTGTGTGTGTGTGTGTGTGTGTGTGTGTGTGTGTGTATGTATGTGTGTGTCTGTCTGAATGGCTCTTTGCACACACACGTGAATGGGTGTGTGCATGGAGCTGTGAGTGGACATCTGTGGGCATGTTTCTTCCCCACCCAGGCTCCGATACAGCGGGTGAGTGGAAATAGCTCCTGGTGAGCACACAGTAGCATTGAGAGGAAGCCTTTGCAGCACAGTGGAGTCACTGTGAGCAGCAGTCTGCTTTCGCTGTTAAACAGGGGAAAACACTCCTGCTCCCAAAACACACACACACACACACACAGCTCCCTCTGGGATGTAGAACTGTTCAAAGCACACCCTTTCAACAACACAATTTCTTAGAGAGTAGAAAATAACCTTTGCACATAAACAAAGAAGCTACCAGTCACTGAGCAACAACCAACCCCTGAGGAGGCATTTACAGTCGAGTATTGTTTAAGTATAGTATCAGCACAAAGTAGAAGAACTGGACTGTAAAGCAAACAAGGACAGAAAAACTGTCTGAATGCTTACATATTTAAGTTACATCTACTGATGGCGATCATGTGAAGTGATCAAAAAGCACCGTCCGCCATTGAGTGGGGGTGTGATGCTAGCACTGTCACTGTATATTAGTTATACTGCTCCTAGAAGTGTTGCACTCTTTAAACAACAGTGATTTTTTTTCACTGTTGTGCAAGGAGATCTTGACCGAAAAAGCCAGAAAGCACGACATCAGCTTCATCTGAACCTCTTTGCCTGTCGGGCAAAACATAACTACATCACCAGATAATAAATAACACACTCGCTGTTCATAAATCAATCATCGCCCCCCCTCAGTGGAGCTTCTGAATATGTAAACTCAGCAGCTGACAAATTACTGTAGACTATGAAGTTTACTATTGAATGAGAGATTTCAGGATTTAAAAAAAAATCACATTAGCAGCCTGTGCAGCACTTGTCACACTAACCAGAAGAGGCAGCCTCATTAGCTCAGTTATTATTATTATGCTCCTAATGAAGGCCTCACCTCTCGATGGCCAAGCTAAGCCGTGCTTCCAGCGATACCAGCGGGGCAAAAACATGTTTCTGGCACCGCTGCCTTCACCTCAACCCCTGGAGCAGTTATTAAAACGAGCCTCAACGCTCTTCTTTAAAAACAAATCCATAGTTTATCCATCACTTCCAGGCTGCCAGCACCACAGAGAAGAAGAAGAGACGTCCAGCATTTGTAACAGGGAATAAATCAGACCAACAATTGGCTGTGCTTCCTGTAGGCGGCAAGTCCAATAAATCTGAGAGGCAAGAGGGAGGCAAGGAGACATTGATGAGGACACCAGATGATTCCTGTTACATCCACATCAGCTATAAATGAATTAAATCCACTGCAGGATATAGAGACACTGCTGAAGCCTCCAAAGATTTGATGGTATAGCTGCAAAATGTTACAACCTGCTGTCTTAGTTCAACATGAACACATTATACTGTCCATTAACTTGGATCCAAATCCAAAAAGTCACGTTAGACCTACTATAGACTAGTTTTGGTCCAACATCAAATCCACAGGGGCGCTTAGATCCTAAATTCGGGTCAGTCTGCTGGTGTTTGAAAGCAGATATGATTTCATATAAACCCACTTCAGGGACTTGACAAGCAGGCCTAATAGTTCAGGTTCTGGGCCAGGTCCAAAGCCACAGCTGGCTGCCATGGGCTCAATCATTCACACACCTCTGACCCATAAACACTGCCTCAGCGAACATTACTGTCAGCCAGTGTGATCTGTGTTTAACATTAGTTAACTGGGGGAATAATAGAGAAGCAGAGAGTTCATATTACGACCAAACTGGAGCTCCACGAAATCAATCTTTCTACCAGAGAAGCTATCTTTATCGCTGAGACAGAGAAAAGCCGTCCCCACTTGAAAGAGTTTTTTTAGAAACACAGAGCAGTGTGTGGGGCTATTTATGTAG